>NC_073254.2:57608214-58233928 GCF_029289425.2 Pan paniscus | reverse complement strand
GGAGAAGAACCTGGCAGGTTCAGAGCACCCCTCAGGGCTCCCACAGCCTCCCTACCTCCACCCACCTGCAGCCTTGTCTGGTGATGCTGTCTGTTTCAGGCAGCTCAGGCTGTTATAACCAAATACTACAGACTGGGTGGCTTACATAACAGATGTTTATTTCTTCTAGTTCTGGAGGCTGGGAAGTCCAAGATCAAGGTGCTCGTGAATTTGGTTTCTGATGAGGATTCTCTCCTCTTCCTGGCTTGCAGACAGCTGCTTTCTCACAGAGACAGAGAGAGAGAGACAGCCAGAAAACTCTCTGGTATCTTCTTACAGGGGCACTTATCCCACCATGGGGACCCCACCCTCATGACTTCATCTAAACCCAATTACCTCCCAAAGGCCCATCTCCAAATACCATCACACTGGAGTTTAGGGCTCCAACATATGAATTTGAGGGAATACAATTCAGTCCATGTCACTGGGCAAGAGGGAAGACTTTGAGACTGTGACCTTAGTAAGGCTCTTTTACTCTTTCAAGTAGATCAGTCATAAGTAAGCCTGGGTGCGGTGGCTCAGGTCTGTAATCCCAGCACTTTGGGAGGCTGAGGCCAGCAGATCACCCAAGGTCAGGAGTTCAAGACCAGCCTGGCCAACATGGTGAAACCCCGCCTCTACTAAAAATACAAAAATTAGCTGGGTGTGGTAGCACACACCTGTAATCCCAGCTACTCAGGAGGCTGAGGCACGAGAGTCATCGCTTGAACCTGGGAGGTGGAGGTTGCAGTGAGCTGAGATCATGCCACTGCACTCCAGCCTGGGCAACAGAGTGAGACTCCATCTCAAAAAAAAGAATTGAGAGAGGGAAGAGAAGGGTTTCTCTGACCTTCGGGACCCTTGAAAAGGGCCAGGGCAGGGCACACCACAGTCTGGACCCCCTGATGCCCGGGTTCTGGGTATGGCTCAGCAGGCCTTCCCCGACCTGCTTCACTGGGAATCCTGACTTCTGACTCCATGCGTCCTGCCCAGGTTGTTGCCTCCATATCTTTACACATCCTTCCCACACGTTAAGTTTGCCTTGAATAATCAGGTGCTGGCAAAAGTCAAATGTCAGACTGGGTGGTCCAGTGGGCAGAGCACTGAGCTGTGAAACAAGCAGAGACAATCTGGCCACTGCCAAACCAGGCACTCCCCCACAGAATAGCCTCTGGTCTCTTGGTCAACAGCGAGAATCATGTTGTTGAAACAGAGGCTCCCTGAACCTGCTAGAAGTGAGGCTTCCCTCACTCCACCCCAAACACCCCACCAGTAAACTTGGACGCTTCAGCAGGGAGAAACTGGGAGTGGGAGAGGAGAGAGAGGCTCCAAGCAGGCCCATAATATCAGAGCTCGAAGGAAGTGTAGAGACCTACCAGACAGTATACAGAGAGGGAAACTGAGGCTGTGGGGATAAAGGAAAGAAAAGGAGGCACCCAGAGCTCTGGGTTCTGGTCCTGGCTCAGCACTCTATGGCCCTGGGCTGGTACCTTTCCCTCTGTGTGCTCTGGGCCCCCTCCCAGGCTTGCTGTCCCAGGGTTCTAATTGAAGCACCTTGCCCGAGGAGTTCAGGCCCAATCAGTCAGCCGCAGGTGGACTCCTGATTTCACCTCCAGGCCCCTGCCTTAGCCAGGTCCTGGGGACTTATGGCAGATGGGCTGGGGCAGGGGGAGGGGTGGGGAGAGGAGGAGGGGGAAGAAGTAAATGTCACGCCAGGGAGGGGCAGCAGGGAAGGGAAACTGAGTGTGTCCCTGGCTTGCCCCAGCCTGTCCCTTACATCCGGGGAAGGGTGAGAGTGACTGTCAGCTGGGGAAGGGGGGCAAGAAGGGTAAGCTGGGGAAGGGCAGGGAACCCCCGTCTGGACTTGTTGGGGCAGCCGGATGTAGCAGTTTCCGGCTGATGAAAGGGCCCTGATTGATATGATAGTGACTGACTCTAACCCCCAAATCCGAGTTCTTCCCATCCTCCCCAGCTTGGGCGCTCCCAAAGGCCCACTTTGGAAACAGGCAAAAGCCAGAGAGAAGGGAGAAGAGTGGGGCTTCTGCTGCCACTGGGGACAACACCCCAAGGACAGGGTGGAGGGAAGCTTGTCTAATCTTTCCCACTCCAGCCCAGCAGGGACCCGGGCCAATTCGAAGTGTGGAGGGAGGGGGATTGAGCCAGGATCAGAGGGCAGGGCCAGGGAAGAGGTGCAAAAGCCTTGCTCCCTCCTCTCCCCGTGTTGGACATTCAAATATACATGTACAGCCCCAAGGATGGCAGGGAGGAGAGCAGGGAGTGTCACTGAGCATTCATTTTACAACCTGTCTAGCCATTTGCCTTTTGCCAGGCCCATATAATAATAGCAAACATTGGTTGAATGTAGCAGGCATCCTTCTAAGTAAGACGTTTAGTGCATGACCTTGCTGACTCCTCACCACAGCCCTGCGAGGTAGGTGCCATCATCTCCCCTATTTTATGGATGAGGATATAGCAGCCCAGAGTGGTTAAGGAACTTAACCTTAAGGAGAGTGGAAATGTGAACCCAGACTACACTGCCTGGAGGGGGTTATCATGGGATAGGGGGACAGAGCCAACTTGTAACCAACCTGTAAACAAATAATGACCTTACAAGCAGGAAGAGTTTCAAAAAGAGATGTATGAGGTACAATGAGTCCCTGGAGGAGGGGCACAGTGGACGGGGGTTGAAGGGGAAAAGGAGAACCAGGAGAGTCTTCTAGGACAATAAACATTTAAATTGGATTTGGGAGGTTATGAGGTGTTTCCTAGTTTAGGTTGTTTTATTTTCTTTTTCACTTTTTTTATTATGGTAAAATATGTATAACATAAATAGTCACCATTTTAACTATTTTAAGTGTACAATTTAGTGGCAGTTTTTAATTTTGATGAAGTCCAATTTATATTTTTCCTTTGTTGCCTGTGTTTTTGGTGTCATACTAAAGAAACCATTGCCAAATCCAAGGCCTTGAAGATTTTCCCCTGTTTGGTTTCATTTGTAGAGATGAGGTCCCACTATACTGCCCAGGCTAGTCTCAAACTCTGGGCTCAAGCAGTCCTCCCACCTCGGCCTCCCAAAATGCTGGGGTGACAGGCATGAACCACCGCACCTGGCTCACTTTTTTTTTAAGAGTTTTACAGTTTTAGCTCTTAAATTTTGGTATTTTATCCATATCATCTGCAAACAGAGATCATTTTATTTCTTTCTTTCCGATTTGGGTGCCTTTTATTTCTTGCCTAATTGCTCTGGCTAGAACTTCCATTACTATGTTGAATAGAAGTGACAAAAGCAGCCATTCTTATCTTGTCCTGATTGTAGGGGGAAAGCTTTCAATCTTTTGCCATTGAATATGATGTTAGCTGTGAGTTTTTCATATACAACTTTTTCATGTTAAGGAAGTTCTATTCCTAGTTTATTAAGTGTTTTTAATCAAGAAATTTTTGTATTTTCTCAAATGCTTTTTCTGCATCAACTGAAACAATTGTTTTCATTGTTCTTTTTTCCTTCATTCTATTAATGTAGTACATTATATTGACTGATTTTTGTATGTTAAACCATCCTTACATTATGGGGATAAATCCCACTTGGTCATGGTGTGTAATCCTTTTAATATGCTGCTAAATTTGGTTTGCCAGTTTTTTGTTGAGGATGTTTGCATCTCTATGCTTAAGGTATATTGGCCTATAGTTTTCTTGTAGTGTCTTTGGCTTGGTATCAGGGTAATGTTGGCATCACAGAATGAGTTGGAAAGGTTCTCTCCTCTTCAATGTTTTGGAAGAGTTTGAGAAGGATTGGTGTCAATTTTTCTTTACATGTTAGGTAGAATTCACCAGTGAAGATGTCTAGTCCTGGACTCTTATTTGTTGGGAGGTTTTTGATTGCTTATTCAATCTCTTCACTTGTTATATCTCTATTCAAGTTTTCTATTTCCTTTTAAGTTGGTTTTGATAGTTTGTGTTTCCAGGAATTTGTCCATTTCATCTAAGTCATCTAATTGGTTGGTGTGTAATTGTTCATAGTATTATCTTATAATCCTTTCTATGTCTATAAGATCAGTAGTAATGTCTCCACTTTCATGTCTGATTTTAGTAGCTTGAGTCTTCTCTCTTTTTCTTAGTCAATCTAGCTAAAGGTTTGTCAATTTTGTTGACCTTTTCAAAGAACCAATGTTTAGTTTTGTTTATTTTTTTCTATTGTTTTTCTATTATCTATTTTGTTTATCTCTATTCTAATTTTTATTATTTCCTTCCTTCTGCTAGTTTTAGGGTTAGTTTGCTTTTCTTTTTCTAGTTCCCTAAGGTGTACAGTTAAGTTCTTGATTTGAGATTTTTCTTCTTTTTAATGTAGGCATTAACAGCCATAAACTTCTCTCTGAGTACTACTTTTGATATACTCCATTAGTTTTGGTGTGTTGTGTTTTCCTTTCATTTTTCTCAAAGTGTTTTCTCATTTTCCTTGTGATTTCTTCTTGGACCCACTAGTTGTTTAAGAGTGTGTTGTTTAAATTCTACATAGTTCTAAAATTATTGTCTTCCTTCTGTTGTTGATTTCTAGTTGTATCCCTCTGTAATTGAACATATATTATTTCAATCTTTTTAAACTTAATAAGATTTGTCTTGTGACCTAACATATGGTCCATCCTGGAGAATGTTCCACGCATACTTGAGAAGAATGCTTATTCTGCTGTTGTTGATTGAAGTGTTCTATATATTTCTGTTAGATATAACTGACTCATGACATTGTTCAGTTGTCTATTTCTTTATTGATTTTCTGTCTGATTGTTCTATCCATTATTGAAAGTGAGGTGTTGAAGTCTCCAAGTATTATTTTAGAACTGTCTATTTCTCCCTTTAATTATGTCCATTTTTGCTTCATATAGTTTGGGTTTAGGTATGTATATGTTTTTAGGTATGTATATGTTTATAATTGTTATATCTTCTAGGTGGACTTTTTTGACTTAATATCTATTTTGTGTAGCAATAATATAGCTATCCCAGCTCTTTTTTGATTACTATTTATTTGCATTGGATATCTTTTTCCATCCTTTTACTTTCAATCACTTTATGCTCTTATATCTAAAATGAGTCTCTTGTAGACAGTATATCATTTTTTATTCAGTCTGCCAATCTCTGCCTTTTAATAAGAAAATTTTACTCATTTATATTTAATGTAATTACTGATAAAGAATGATTTACTTCTCCCATTTAGTTATTTGTTTTTCTGTATGCTTGTGTGTTTTTGTTCCCCAATTCCTCCATTACTACCTTTTATGTATTTAGTTGATTTTTTTCTAGCGTACCATTTTGATTCACTTCTGTTTCCTTTTTTGCATATTTTTTAGTCATTGTCTTAGTTACCTTGTGATTACAATTAACATCTTAACCTTAGAACAACTTAGTTTTAATAATACCAACTTAGTTTCAATAGTATACAAATGTTCTGCTCCTTTTTTACAATTTTTTATTACTTATTTATTTATTTATTTGACATGAAGTCTCACTCTGTCACCCAGGCTGGAGTGCAGTGGCACAATCTCAGCTCAATGCAACCTCTGCCTTCCAAGTTCAAGTGATTCTCCTGCCTCAGCCTCCCTAGTAGCTGGGATTACAGGCACTCACCACTATGCTCAAATTTTTGTATTTTTAGTAGAGATGGGGTTTCACCATGTTGGCCAGGCTGGTCTCAAACTCCTGACCTCAAGTGATCCACCCACCTTGGCCTCCCAAAGTGCTGGGATTACAGGCATAAGCCACCATACCTAGCCTCCTTATTTATTTTTTTTAAAGATAGGGTCTCACTCTGTCACCCAGGCTGGAGTGGTGGCACAATCACAGCTCACTGAGGCCTCAACCTCCTAGGCTCAAAAGATTCTCCCACCTCAGCCTCCCAAGTACGTAAGACTACAGGCATGCACCACCATGCCTGGCTAATTTTAAATTTGTTGTTGTTGTTGTTGTTGTTGAATGGGGTCTCACTATGTTATCCAGGCTGGTCTCAAACTCCTGGCCTCAACTGATCCTCATGCCTCAGCCTCCAAAGTGCTGAGATTACAGGCATGAGCTACCATGCCCGGCCTCTGCTCCTTTGCCTATCCGTTCTTCCCCCTTTATATTATTATTGTTACAGATTACATCTTTATACCTTGTGTGCGCATTAACGTAGATTTATAATTATTGTTTTACGCATTTGCCTTTTAAATCAGTTAACGATCTTATAATTGGCAAAGATTTCAAAGAAAGAGGTACAAGGTACGATGAGTCCTCGGAGGTGGGGCACTGTGGGTGGGGACTGGGAGGGAAGTAGGAAACCAGGAGAGCCTTCCAGGAGAATAAACATTTGAATTGGAATTCAGTTTTGAAGAACAAAAAATTATTATGTAAAACTAATTATTCACAGGAAAAGATACCCAAAATATTTTACTCAGGACAAAAAGTAGGTTACCATATAGGATGAATTATCTCATGTTTGCAAATATGTATGTATTTATACATATTTAAAGATATATGTGTATATATGCATAGAAAAACATTCATGATTTTAACCATAGTATTTTAGCAGTGGTTATCTCCAGTTGTTGAAACTATGGGAAGAAGAAACATTTCCTTTTTTTTCTAGTTTTTTCTACAGTGTTTGAATTATATGCAATGAGCGCTCTTCACTCTTATAACTGGGAAAAACAGTAATGCCATTTTTGTTCTGAAGGGTAAAATGAATACGTGGACATTTACTACGGAGACAAAGTTGGAAAGAACCTGCTAGGCAGAGGGAACAGCACAGGTAAGAGCAAAGAGAAATGAAAATAATACCCTATTACAGGAATTGCCAACCATGTGGCATGGCTGGAGGGCATTGGGGGTGACTGAAAAAGAGTTGTTTCCACGGGCCACATTACCAATGCCTTTCATCTCATAAAAAGAGTTTAGAGTTGGTTCTTGGCACAAGGGCAGGAGAGTAACAAGTTTTGATTTACATATTCAGCAAATTAGTTAATAGGGGTGGAGAGAAGCCCAGAGTCTGGGAGGCCGATGATTGAGGAAGGAGAAGCTGGGGCTGGAGGTGAGTCAAGGCTTAGAAGGTAGAAAAGAAAAATGGAAATAAGAGATAAGTGGAAGCCAAATTAGATAATAATTATCCCTGAGTGGGAAGTAAGTTTGTCTGTCTTACCAGGATTTCCAGGGTTGCAGCCCAGCCTGGTATATTAATGGCAGGAGGCCAGGTCTAGAGATGATCATGATCATGATCATGATGAAGATGATGGTGATTCATGATGAGGAGGAGGAAATTTCCATTAAAAGATCCTGGTAGCCCTTTATAGCTTACAAAGTCCTCTGACTTCCATGTCCCAGAACATCAAAATGTTATGTTCCTATTCTGCAAATGAAGGTCTGAGGCCTGGAGAGGTGATAGAACCAGAGCAAGACCCAAGCACAAAGGACCTTCCCCTAGGTACACAGGTGGGCAGCCGCTGCTGTCCCCAGCAAGCCCGAGTGATGACTGTGTGTTCACTGGCTAGCTATGTGATCGTGGACGGACATTGCCCGTCTCTGTGCCTCAGTTTCCTCTTTTATAAAATGAGAAAAATACTTCATGTGGTTGCTGAAAGGATGATATGACTGAAAACAAGTAAAGAGCTTGGAGCAGAACCTGGCACATAGTATGTGCTCAATATATATGAGCTCTTATTGTTTGTTTGTTCATTTGTTTGTTTGTTTTGAAACAAGGTCTCACTCCATCACCCAGGCTGGAGTGCAGTGGCATGATCATGGCTTACTGTAGCCTCAACCTCCCCAGGCTCAGCTTCCTGAGTAGCTGGGACTACAGGCACGTGCCACCACATCTGGCTAATTTTTCTATCTTTTGTAGAGACAGGATTTCACCATATTGCCCAGGCTGGTCTTATCTTAAACTCCTGGGCTCAAGCAGTCCACCTGCCTCAGCCTCCCAAAGTGCTGGGATTACAGGTGTAAGCCACTGTACCTGGCAGGGCTCTTATTATTTTTTACAATTATTATTCGTCTTTGCACAATACCCCACACAGATCATCTGGAAAGAATGACTGGGAAACCAGGCTTTAAGCGTTCACCAGACCCCTTCCTTACTTTCAGACCCTGACTCATGGAGAAAGGACCAAGGCTGGAATCTTTGTCCCTGGTCTGGTTCACCAGCGCTCTGAGGTCCTTTGCAGCACTCACCCTTTCCAATCATTTCCATGCTCCTTTGTGCTCATGTGTGCATTCATTTATTCATTCATTCCTTCATTCAGCAAACATATCATATTCTAGTCTGAGCCCATCCTAGGGTCTGGGACTACAAAGAAAATCATGGCCTGGGCCTTTCTTCAAAGGCCTCACTCACTCATTCATTCATCAAACACTTACTAGGGGCCTCCTCTGGGCCCACACATACATATTCTGTTTCTATCCTCTCTTGCCTTTGGACATGAAATAATTATTCAGGGAGTCATTTCCCAGAGATTATTTCATTTCCAATCTTCTTCTCATGCTTTCCGCCCTGTGTACCCACTCTGCGCACACACCAAATCACACAGAGAAACCAAAACAGAGATCCAGAAAGAATATTCTCCCACATCTCCTGTGGCTGAAGACTTTCCACTAGTTCCCAGAGTCTGGAAGGAAGAGCATCAGCAACTGAGTCCTCTGGAATTTTTTTCCATTCATTCATTCATTCATTTATTCACTCAACAAACAGTTTACTGAGCACTGTATCTGTGCCAGGCCCTATGCTAGGAAGTGTGGGGGTAACAGAAATGAATAATCACCGAGTGCACCCTCGAGGAGTCTCCATTCAGTGGGCCAGCGGCTCATTCTTTCCACAAATATTCACTGAGCTTCTCTAAAGCATCAGTTAAGCTTTGGGAATGTGAACAAGAAAGATGAAGGCCCTGCACTCAAGGAGCTTGCTATCTATGAGGCGATGTCTCGTGCTGTCTGTGAGACAGACAATGGGCAAGCAAGCAAACCAGTAGACCACTGTTTTTCCAAGCAAGGCTCCGAAGAAAATAAAACAGGGTGATAGGACAGTGACTGAGGTTAGACAACACAAGTGAATTAAATTTGAGCAGGGCACTTGCCTTCTCTGGGCTTCAGTTTCCTCAAGGAGAACAATCATATCCATCTCCACCGTGGGAAGCAAACGAGTTAGTATATGTAAAGCCTGGAACATAGTGAGCACTATGTAAGTGTCATCAATTATTTATTTTTCCCAGGGAAGGGGAGGGTGGAATGGAGGAGTCTCACTCTGTCACCCAGGCTGGAGTGCAGTGGCATGATCGTGGCTCACTGCAGGCTTGACTGCCTGGGCTCAAGCAATCCTCCCACCTCAGCCTTCTGAGTAGCTGGGACTACAGGTGTGCACCACCACACCTGGCTAATTTGTTTACTTTTTGTAGAGATAGGGGTTTCATTATGTTGCCCAGGCTGGTCTCAAACTCCTGGACTCAAGCAATCCTTCCGCCTTGGCCTCCCAAAGTGCATCATTTGTTATTTTTAGGTAGATGCATAAGCAGATCATCAAAACATTAGGTGGTTAGTGCAGAATAAGGCAATGTAGATCCAGGGCATCCTGGGAGCACTGGAGAGGAGCCCCAACGTGCCAGGTACAGCCCAGCCGGGGAAGAGAGTCAGGACACTGGGCATAGATGCCCTCCCTGCATCACCTAACCCTGCATCCCTGGAACCCACTGGCCACCCCCAAGGATGTTGCCTTTCTGAAGTGCTGGAGCAAGTGGAGAGGGGCAGAAGAAATGCATGTGCCCCACCTCCCTGCGGACAAGAGGGGAGAGAGGGTACACAGGTGGCCACAGGCAGGCAGAATAGGGCCTGCTTTCATGGGCCACCTCCTCCCAGGACCCTGGCTCTCCAAAGTGCCTGCCACCCTGTCTGGTGATAGAAATGCTGGGGAGTTGGGAGGAGGGCGGGTGCCCTAACACTCAATCCACATGGAGCAGAATGAAGGGGCAACTCCCCTTTCATGGAGTTCTTTCCTAGACCCTAGAGTTCAACAGTTCAGGACTCCTGTTCACAGGAGCACACTATCTTTCCACCACTCTCAGCAGGGAGTATCACTGCCCCCACCTCTTAGATGAGTACATGGAGGCTGAGAAGGGACACTGATCTTTCTCAGTCACTCAGTTCAGAAGTGGCAGCGGAAAGTCAGCATCTGGGCTGGCTGCAAAGTGGCCACTCTTCTTCTCCTTCCCCGTTCTGCTTCTCCCAATTTGGGGTGCCCAGGAAAGCCTATTATGTAGGGAGGGCAGGGCTGTGAGACTCAGGGGAGGTGGGGGAGTGAGAGGCAGATATTGCTGTGTAAAATGACCTGGATCTGTGGTGAGGGCTCCAGGATTGTTGGAGAGAGCAGGGTACAGAACTGGGTTGGGGGGTTACAGCCAGGAAGAGATGGAACCACAGGGAGGAAGCCCCGCCTGCCCCCAATCCTCATCACAATAGGCATCGTGGCAAACAGAATGAGGAAGGGGCAAGGCCCCAACCCCTCCTCCACAGTATCACCTGGCCAGGCAGCCCCATTCCCAGCCCTGCGCCCACAGGGACCAGGATGTGGGCAACCAGGGATAGACAAGCCCTGACGTAGACAGCTCTGCGACCCCCATGCCTGGCCTCCTTAGCCACAAGCCAAATACTCTTTGTGGTTTGGGCACCGGCCAAGCGCCCACACCCCAGCTCACGGGACCACAACTTCCCTGTTGCATCAGGTTACTGAGCGCGTGCACACGCCCCAGAGCCTGTTACACAACTGTGGTGCGCGCGCGCAGCACCCACACACCCTGGGTGGCTCCACAGTCCCACAGAAGAAACCGCAGCCTTGCTTGGAGTGCACAGGGCCCTCTCCAGCCTCTTGGCATTGAGAGCTGGAGATGGGGGTTAGGGGGAGGAGGGTGCCTGGTCTGGGGCCAGGATCTGTGAGCTCCACCACTGGCTCATTGTGAAACACCAGTAAGTCATGGCCCCTCTCTGAGCCTGTTTCCCCACCTAGAAAGGAAGCTCACCTTCCACCCTGATGATCTACATACCCAATTGCCCTCCGCGCCCCTCAACACCCTCCAAACCACCACCACCATCTCCCTTCCTGTAGGAATGTCAGCAAGAGAGGGAAGCAAGAATCTGCACAGAGAGGAGACGGAGGGGTGGATAAGATGACCTCTAAAAGGGCCCTTTCCTCTTGGGGCTTCTCCTCTGTAGAAGTGGGTGTGCCTTGAGGGGAGCCCCATCATCACCCTTTGTCCAGGAAGACCGAGGACAGTGGCCAGAGCTCTTTTGAGAAGGGACTAAGGAGCAGGAGGCAGGGGATGGGTAACTTTCTTGTTTGTAGTTTTTTCCCCCACTTTTCTACAACAGACATGTGTCACACACTACTTGCAATGGGTGGAGGAGGGAGTGTGTTGGGAGGGCAAATGCTCTTGGGGAAGGTTAATGTATCAAGCACACCCCCTTTCCCACCCTTAAGCCAGCATTTCCCTAACTATGTTGTGGCAAACGGGCTCAAATAAGCACAGGAAACCTGAGTTAAACACAGTCTAACAGGTTTTCTTGACTGCAGGACTTCTCTGAGCCTCTAACATGCTAATCTGGGCTACAACCCTCAGAGACGAGGGACGAGACAAGGAAACGCATTTAATCTCAGAGCTCTTTATAGGGGAGCATCTCAAGATGCACTTACTAGGCACTGCTGGAACTCAGAGTCCGGTGGCACGCCAGGCCCACACCCCATTGGTGAAGAGCCTCCATGGAGGAGAGACAGCCTAGGCCCCGGAGGACACCAAGGGCAGATGCCCTAGGCAGCTACCTCCCACTGCGTGAGTCCAATCCCAATCCTTCTGCCCAGAACTGGTCCAAGACCTGTATCCCAGTTATGAAGGCAGGTAGTAATGTGGGAGGGCCCATGGGTGGCCCTGCCGCTTCCCTGAAGTTACTTAGATCTGCAGTGACCCCTGCTGGCTCTAGCCAAAATCACCCCTCCCCTTACTCCTCACCTTCCTCCTTGCCAATCCCTGGCCCTCCAGCCTCTTCCTCATTAGCCTTGACACAGCCCCATCAGGACCCACCGTGACCACACCCAAACACCAGATCCCTTATGCTTTCCTTTATGCCTGGGGTTGGAATCCGGCCAGGCTTTGGCTGAGCAACATGTTAGTGAGTTCTGAGGCCTGTGCTGGGGAGGCCCTGATGGCATGAGGAAGAGGGCTCCGAGGACAGCCTGACCCCTTATCAAGGGCACAGTCACCCGCATGGAAGTTCAAGACCACTATCATAACAGCAAACATTCATTGGCTTTTTCAGGAACAGAGCTGAATCCTTTATGTCGAGTATTCCATTTAATTCTCATAAGAATTCTACAGGCACTGTTCCTGCATCGACCCAGTTTTCCAATGAGAAACTGAGGCTCAGACGTTTAAAAATTACCAAATGGCAAAACTCAGATTCAAATCTGGATTTCTGGATTTGAGCCCACCCGTTCCTTCCCCGTGCTATTTTGCTGTTCTTGCTTCTGCCCACCCCTCAATCCACCTACAGTGTTCAAGTGTAGTTTTTTCTGCCCAGTGCCCGTGGTTTTGGGGAAGATGACTCAAGTGGCCTTGCCTCATGTCCTCCAAGCATGGCCTTGTGAGCAGACCTAGCCAGTCATTATACCCTTCCCCCTAGTCAACGGGAACACAGATTGGGTTTTCATCCCCCGGACCCATTCTTTCTTCTGATAATAGCCTCTTGATTTCCTCTGGGCAGTCCCTACGCTCTCAGTAAAAGTGGCTTGGATGGAAATGACTCCATCTCCCTATCTCCGTGGGAAGATTCGGACCACTCAAGCACAGAAAAAAAAAAAAAAAAAAAAAAGTCCTATCCATAGTGATTGGTTCAGGAAGGACATATGACCAAACCAGGCCCATCAGAGTCAATCCTGGAATTTTACTGGAGCCACTGGGAAGAAGAATGGCTTTCTGCTCTCTCCGAAGTTACTAAATGGGTACGTATATTCCAAGAGTTTCCAGGAGTACTGCCTAAGGAGAACATGCGCGAGAAGGAAGCCCACACAGAGGAGAGCAGAGACTGAGCCCTGCAGACATTGTCCGAGCTGTGACAAAGACAGACTCACCCCTGGACTCTTCAGTGATATAAACCAATAAATTACTTTTTTGTTGTTGTTTTTGTCTTAAGCAAGTATGAGTTGGGTTCCTGTCCTTTGAAACAAAGATCTATCGAAGCCTCCCCCCATTATTCCTCATTGTTAACAGCTGTGTTTCCTTCTTGCCTTTTTCTCCCATGCTTACACAGACATACTGGACACTTTCTAAATAAAAATTGACGCCACTGGCGACTCCTTTCTTCAAGATATACTCTTTTGCTTGTTTTTGTAAAGCCTAGCTCCCAGTTTTCGGCTCTCTTCCTGCCCCTCTGAAGTCCTGTCCATCTTATTTTCCTTCACTGGCTCCTCTTTGTTTGCGAGTAACAGAAACCACCTCTGGCACTTATAAGAAAAAATAAAAAACAAAAGAATTAACTGGAAAAATATTAAGGAGCTAGGTCAGAGAATCGACTGGGAGTCTGGAGTACCTAACTTGGAAACCAGATGGAAGTGACTTGGCTGAACTCCAAAGGCCCCTTCCATCCTAGTGTCAGGATGCTCAAGATGCCCAGACCCAAGAGTCTGACCAGCTGAGTTTAGGTCAGATGGCCGCCCCTCGGCTGCTCCATGGAGGTGAAAGGGAGGGCCTGGTGCAATGAGTCTCCAGGGATCCTTCCAACTCTAGAGTAGGAAAGCAGATCATTTGTTTTTTCACCCCACAAGATGGAGGAGAGACAATGCCCCAAAAGGAAAACTCAAAATGAGGGTGAACATGTTCCCAGCATCTCAAGGTTGTGCCCTAGGCTTTTTCTCTTCTCTCCACTGCTCCCTGGGCCTTCTCATTCCTCTCTTTGATGGCTGCAGCTGCCACCAATATGCCTACAATGCCCAGGATAGACCTCTACCCCAGACCTGTCTCTTGAGTCCAGACCCATATATCCATGAGCCTCTCTACACAGATGGCTTACAGCCCCTTCAACTCAATGCGTTCAAACTTAACTCTTCCTGGTCAGCAAACCTGCTCCTTCTTTGAGGTCCCTTAGCTTAGCAAATGCAACCACCAGACACTCCACTGATCACAGCAGAACCTGGGATCCTTGAGTCATTCTTAATGTCCCTCACCCTAGCAGTCTCAACTCTAGTACTCCCATCTTCACCTGAATAGTTCCTTGTGGCATAAATGTCTAGCCATCTCCCTTTCTTCTTTAGTAATAGGCCCATGGCTGCCCAAAATAAAGACAAATTTCCTGGCATCCTTTGCAGCTAGGAGATCATGTGACTGAGCTCTGGCCAAAAGTCTGTGAGTAGAAATGGTGTGTCACCTACAAAGATGTGTTCTTAAAGGCAGGAGCATATCATTTCCTTCTCTCTCACCTTTTTCCTTCCTGCTGACTGGACTATGAACATAATGGCTGGAGCTGGAAAAGCCATTCTGGACTGAGATGTGAGAATGTGAGAATGGTGGAGCCACGGATTTAGCTAGAGGGAGCCTGGAACCTGTGATGACTATGGAGATTCTCCATCACCCCTGGACCACCCAGCTCTGGGCTTCACTTATGGAAGAAAATTAAACTTCTGTCTTGTTTAAACCACTCTTATTTTGGGGGTTTTCTGTCACTTACAGCTGAAGCTAATCCTGACACATTGCTCTCATCGCTGTAAACTTCAGCTTAAATGTCACTTCCTCCTAGAAGTCTTCCTGGATCACACAGATTCAGGCAGGTCCAGTTGTGATAAACTGTCATAGCATAGAAACTTATCCTGTGCTTCCTTTCACCGCTTCTCAGATTTGTATTGAAATCTTTTTTTTTTTTTTTTTTTCTGAGACAGAGTTTCGCTCTGTCACACAGGCTGGAGTGCAGTGGTGCAATCTTGGCTCACTGCAACCTCTGCCTCCTGGGTTCAAATGAATCTCCTGCCTCAGCCTCCCTAGTAGCTGGGACTACAGGCACACGCCACCACACCTGGCTAATTTTTTGCATTTTTAGTAGAGATGGGGTTTCACCATGTTGGCCAGCCTGGTCTCGAACTCCTGACCTCATGATCCGCCTGCCTCGGCCTCCCAAAGTGCTGAGATTACAGGTGTGAGCCACCGCGCCCAGCCTGAAATCATTTTTCATATAAAAATAGGTTTATTATCTTTCTCTCCAATGGAACACAATTTCCAAGAGGGCAGGAACTGAGGCTGCCTTTTTACTGCTGAAGTCCCAGTGTCTGGAATATGGTAGTCATTCAATAAACTTTGTTGGTGAATGAATGGATGAACTTAATATTTTAGATGAGATTATCCCCCATTTCACAGGTCAAGTTACTACAGTCACTTTTCGTAAGACATGAACCCAACCAGACCTACCACCTCAGACTCACCAGCTTCTGTAAGTGAGCCTCACTCCCCACATGGAAATTTGTCCTCCGCTACCTTCATCTCAGCTCTGTGGCTCTGTGCTCCTCTTTTTCTTAAAATTCTGGGGTCATCTATTACCAAACTCAAGTTGGCCTTAACAGACTCTAGGGTTCCAGCTCAGCAAACAGGCTATTGTCCTGCTTGAAGTCACCTCCAGCAAGGGGAAAGATAGTACCCCATCCTCTTTCCACTCAAGCAGCCTAGGTAGTCATCACCAAAAAGGATCTCAGGACCAGGCGCACTCCTCCCAGGGCCTGCTGGCTCCAGCTCCCACTCTTGCTGCCTGCTCTGGTGCCCCCAGACCTTCCCTGGCCTTTGGGCCCTGAAGAATCCCTCCCCTGCCCTCTGCGCTCTGTCTTTGATGATCCTCCAAGTGGTGAAGCGTGGTGGGCAGGGAATGTGGGATGGGTTAGGGTTAATTCCCACTAGGCTGTGAGCACCTGAGGGCAGGAATCAAGCTTTTTCCATCCCTGTCTTCCTACACCTGGCACAGTGCCTGGCACATAGTAGGCTCAGAAAATGTGGCTGGATAAAAAGCAAGGCCATCTAAGGTATGGCTAGGAGAGGAAGAAAGGGCTGCATGGGGTGAGGAGGATAATCAGAGATGCTTGCTGCCCACTGGGTGCTCTGAAAGGAGGGTAAAGGGGGTAAGGATCTGCCTACTCCTATCACCACTTGTGCGGGGAGGGGCCCAGTCAGGAGATGCCGGAGGAGTCCGGGGTTGGTGGGAACTGGATCCCGGCAGACCCTCTCCCCGCCCCACTGCCAGGCAGGGATCTGTGGGCGGGTGAGCATGTTTGGCTATTGTCTCTGATCTGTGCTCCTGCCGCTCCTCTTGATGGAGCACAGTCAAAGAGGTGGCTGCCATGGGGCCATGTGAGAGCTGTCCGGACACCCAGGGGTCCTCCAGGCCATTGGGTTCCACCCTCCAACTCCCATCTCCCCACCGTTCCCAGGGCCCAGGCTGGCCCCACAAACAGGAACAGCTCCAAGCTGGGGTAGTTCAGCTCCAGATGTCAGGCCAGGAGGGCTTTCAGGGATCCCTGGATGAGTCCAATGCTGGCACAGTGGGCAGATGGGGAAACTGAGGCTGGAGAGAGCAAGAATTTGCCCTCAGCCACAGAGCAAGGTTAGAGGCACAAGGACCCAAGGCTCCTGGCTCCCATTTCTGTGCTGTTTGCCATACCAGGTAGGGACCCTGGAGAAGAAGGGGTGGGTAGGTTTGGAGTGGGAACTCAAAAAATCCACCCTACTCCACCCCAGAGTAAAGAGCATGAGCTCTGAAGCCAGAAGAGCTGGACACAAATTCTAGCTCCACCTTCCATCATTCTAGCCTTCAGCAAATGTCTTTAGCTGTCTGTGCCTCCGTTTCCTTAACTGTGAAATACATATAACAGTAATTGTAATAACCTCATAGTGATATTGGGAGGACTAAATGAGTGGACACATATAAAGTGCCTGGACAGGGCTCCATATGCAGTAAATGCTCAGTGAACACTAGCTGTCACTATCTTATGGTCCTCAAAAGGTCTCCGTGTCCTGTCGAAGTCCAAAGTCTTTCCTAAGCCAGCAAAAGGCCTTCCCCCAGGAATGATTGTAGTGAGAGGTGGCTCAGCCACAGCCATTTCCCGGGATGTGGGTGGAAGCTGGGGCCCTTCCCCAGTGCTCTCACTGACTCCACCCTCCGATCTCCTGTCTCAGGGACTCAGTGGCCGCTTGGCCCCTCCAGTCGCCAGCCTGTCTGCCGGGCTCTCACGCCTGATGCAGAGATAAACACATCCCACGATAGTATTGTTTTCCATTTCCCACAGCTCTCAAGTGAGATCTTAGAGGGTGGGATTAGCTGGGCATTTGGGCAGTTTAAGGGTTTGGAAGGGTTGAGAGAGGCTGTTCCCAGAGCTGGCCAGTCCCCAGTCTCTAAAGGCAGTGGAGGTGGCCAGGTGTGCAGGGAAGAGGTGAGGGGAGCGGCTGGGGCCCGAGTCTCTGGAACATTCTGCCACCATCTCCCTACACCACACACAGGCATATTGAGTCTAACAAGGAGGAAGAGTGGAGAAATAGTACACCCTTCTCCACAGTCAATTCTCTCCCTACACCCAGATCAGAGCCTCTGGCCCCTGTATTCCCTCAGGTGGCTGATCCAACTATCAAGATGTCACCAGGGAATGGGAAACCCAGAGCCCTTGGCAGAGAGAGCCTGCAGCGCCCAGAACCCAGGCCCGGGGGCAAGCTGGGCAGGCCGGAGGGAGGGCAGTCTGGGGAGATGGAGTGTCCAGGCTCGTGCTTACTTCATCGTTATGATCGTTATGGGTAGAGTCAGCCAGGGGAGAGAGGCCTTCCTCTCCCAGCCAGGGCGCGCCCCTCCTTTCCACCCCACTCCCCAGTACTTCCAGTACAGCTACTCTCATGACCTCACTGCCACGGCCAGGCCGGGCCAGGCAGGTGGCCAGGAGCCAGGGACCCGCCAAAATCCACATCCCCCAGAGACCATCGCGAGCCAGGCAGGGGCAGGATGTGTTGCTAGAATAGCCTCCACCCACCCAAACCAACGCCCGCGAAGACAGCCTGTCCTACCAAGTGTTTACTCCAGCCAGGCAGACTCACCTCCCTCTCAACAAGGCTGAACCTAGGGCAGTCCTTCACTATGGACCCTGTCTGTCAGCCAGACACATCCCACCTCCTCCTCCTCCCCTGCTAAATCCTGCTCGGCTGTCCTGTCCTTCCCTGAGTGACTTACCTGCCTCTCACCTCTCCACCATTTTGCAGTGATGGTAGAGGGGGTAGAGGGGTTGTGATGGAGATGGTGACATGGACACAGAAGTACTGGTCGTGACAGCCATTATAGCAGTTTCAGGGTGGTGATGGTAACAGTGAAGGGGATGATGGTGAAGGTGATGGCGGTGGTGATGGAGGTGGCAATGATGGAGACAGCGATGGTGGTGGAGGGAGTGATGTGATTGTCATAGTGGGAATGAGGTGAGTAGGGATGCCTCCCTCTGTAGGGTGCAGGAGCATGAAGAAACCGTTGGCCATGTCACTGAGGCCTACAGGAACATCGTGGTGGGTCGAGATTTTCTAGGGCATCCGGCACAGCAGGCCCCCAGAGCAGTAATGGCCTCTTCACCCGTTTCCCAGTAGAGCATCATTATGTTCCCCTCTCAGACTCCTGGAGACCCCTCCAACTTGAAGCAAGTGTCATCTGCCCTGGAATCTACTGAGACCACCCTTGAAAGAAGGTGGACAGAGGCCAGGCTTGGGAGACAGAGGATCCTGGGTTGGAATCCTAACTAAATGGAGTTCACTTGGGTCTGAACCTCACTGTAAAATGGAAACCATAATTCTCTGTGGCAGGGTCATTGTGAAGATAGAGATAAATATCTTTAAAAGTGCCTGGCACAGAATAGTGGCAAGATAAATGGTCAATATTTTGTATCCTGTTTTCCAAGGCTTTCTTATGAAGCCTCCACCTACCCACTCCCCCCACCCCAACCCTCCTCCATATGCCTCCCTGTCTTCATTTTCTAGAGCTGCCGAAACAAATGACCACAAACTTGGTGGCTTAGAACAACAGAAATTTATTTTCTCACAGTTCTGGAGGCCAGAAGTCTGAAATTGAGATGCCAGCAGGGCCAAGTTCCTGTCCAGCTTCTGGTGGCTCAAAGCATTCCTTGGCTGTGGGCTCCAGTCTCTGACACCACCTTCACATGCGTCTTCACACGGCTGTCCCCACCACGTCTCTCAGTGTTTTTATTTGTTTCTTAGGAGGACGCTTTCACTGGATTTGGGGCCCACACTAATCCAGCGTGATCTCATCTCAATCCTCACCTTCATTACCTCTGCAAAGATCCTATCTCCAAATAAGGTCACATGCTCAGGTTCCAGGTGGGCATAAACTTTGGGGGTCTCTATTCAATCCACTACATCCCCCCAACCTCAGAGTGAGCCAAACTTAATTCCCCAGACTCCCTATTACCTGGCACAGCCATGGTCCCTGCCCAAGCCTGCTTCCAGACCCCCACCCCTCCGCCCCTGCACGTCCCAGGTCCCGTGGCCCTGCGCCTGGGCTCCCCAGTGCCATGCGTGCATGCCTATGTGCATGTGCACAGATTCCCCCTTCACTTGGCGGTGAGAAAGGGGGATTCTAGGCTTCAGCAGGAGCCTGCAGGGGCCTCTCTGCTCGGAAATGCTTCTTCCTCTCCCCCTGGAAGCTGTTTGGCTTGGCGGGGGCCCATCTGGCAGGCTCAGCAGCCAAGGAGCCCTAGGGGGCAGTGGGAGGGAATGGTGAGGGGCAGGCAGCTCCGTAGTCCTCAGGCCCAGGCCCTGGGAGCTGGGCCAATGGCGGGCCTCCCTGCTGGCTGGCTCCAGCCCCTTCGCTCTTGGTTCTCCTCCTCCCTGGTCTCCCGTCCTCCCCATCCCGTAAAGGGGAATTCTGGAGACCCTCCACCACCCTGCACTAGCCAAGGAGAAGACGTGCAGAAGGGGAGCAGCAACTGGCAAAGCAAGAAACACACCCAGGGAAAGGGCAGTCAGTGGCTCCTGAGGATCCGCTCATGGGGGCTCTGGATACTCTTTGAGGGCACCCTAGGACAACCTGGACTTCTCCCAACCTCTGATATTCTGTCCTCTGCTCCTTCCATGTTCCTGAAATTTCCTGTCCCTGGTGTCCCCTCCAGGGCACTTGCCTTCTTCCAGGGCCCCTCTGAACCCCCAAGCTGTTGTCTACTTTTCTGGGTCAGGCCTCTCTTCAGTAAGCAGGACAGAAAATGATGCCCTCAGCCCCTAGCAGGTCCTACAACCTCTTTCTACTGATGGGAAAATGTAAAACACACGCACACACACACACACACACACACACACACAGGGAGGGGCACAGGATAATGAGCCTGGGCTTTAGGGTTCATTTGGCCTGGGTTCAAGTTGCAACCCTGCACTTGACACCTGTGTGATCCTGGACAGGTAACTTAGCCTCTCTGAGCCTTGATATAGTCTCATAAAAGTAAGACTACTCATAGCTAACTTCCAGGGTTGCAAGGATAAAATTGCATAGCCTCTGAAATAAGGTAGGTATTCTCTAAATGACAACAACTTCCTACATGCCAGGCACTGCATTAAGCACTTTGCATAGATTATCTCATTTAATACTAATAATAACTTTATGAAATAGAAACTATTTCATGGCTAAGGAAGCTGAGCAGTTTGCTTTGGGTCCCAGAACTTGCTGAGAGGTTGAGCTGAGATTTGATTCTAAGCACTGTGAATCCAAACCCTGCACTCAAAACTACCATGCTCTGTTGCCTATGCTACTGGCAGTGTAGACATGGTAGACGGTGTTAGTATTAATACCACAGAGAGCAGCTGGGCTGCAGGGGTTTTCCCGGGGCCCCTGCAGGTGCAGCTTGGAGGTCAACCTTACCCTGCACACAGATTTGCATGCAGCTTGAAAATCGGGATCTGCCTGGCTGCCTTAGTAATTCTGGAGTCCTGGACACGAGGGCCAACCCATCCCAGTCACAGGAGACCACTGAAACTGAAGCTCCCAAGGCTCTCGTGCCTTGGCACATCTGGAAGCTATTAGCCTCCTTTCTACCACCTACCCCCTCAACCCCACCCCCCAGCCAGCTGTTCACAGTGGCTAATTCTGGGAAGTGCCCCTCAGCCAGTGGCTGCCTGCAGGGGAGGGGGGAGGGGGGTTCCTCACCAAAACATCCATGGGGTGGAGGGGAGGTGGGCAGGCAGCAGAGGGTTAATCTGAGTAACTACAGCTGCTGGTCTCCTCCCCCAACCCACAGATAGATAGCCAGTGGGGTTACTGCTGGTTGAGTAATGAGGAGGGAAGAGAGAGGGAGGAGGCAGGGGTGAGTGTGGAGGGAGACCAAGGAGCAGAGACTGAGAAAATGTTTCTGCTGGCAAAGATCTTTAAAAGGTCATCTGATATTGTCCATCCCCCTGTTTCCTGGGGGTCACGGTGACCTCATGGTGTAGTGGAAAGAGGGCAGTCTTTGTAGTTGAGCAAAGCTGGGTCACAATCCTGACTCCGTCGCTGTCAGTCTGTACAACCTTGAGCAAGGTCCTTACCCTCTCCAGGCCTAAGCAGCCTCATTTGTGCAATGGGAGAACAGCACCCCTCTGGCAAGGCTGCCAAGAGAGTTCTGGGAGATACAGTCTGGTCCATGCCCAAAAACATTCGTTCCCTCATCTCGAAGAGCAGCAAGAAGCTTCGAGAGAGGTCTTCCCTTGGTTCCACTACCTGCCCCACTTTCTGGGATCTCACTGTCTAGATCCTGAATCCAGCACACCCATCTTACTGTGAGGCCTGTTGTCAAAGCCATGCCCTGCCTAGAGACTTGACTTGCCCTCCTCTCTGCCCAGCGCTGCCCTCCTCACTTTCTAAACTTGCTGAAGACCCCCACCACCGGCACTGACAGCTCCCACTGGCTCCAATTGTCCCAAACCTCCCTCCACCCCTTAGTACCTGTGTCATTCAGGAGGTTATCTGACATCTCTGAACTCAGTTATCCTGGGGGTTAAATGTCGCTGCTGCAAAAATGCCTCCTTATATACTACTGCGTGTAATCTTCATAGCAATTCTTGAAAATAAGATTTAACCACAATTTTGTATATCGAGAGGGAAGAACAGATGCTAACTTTTTTTTTGTTTTTCAGATTTGAGACAGGATGTCACTCTGTCACCAAGGCTGGAGTGCAGTGGTGCAATCTGCTCACTGCAACCTTCACCTCCTGGGCTCAAACAATCCTCCCATCTCAGCCTCCCAAGTAGCTGGGATTACAGGTGCATGCCACCACACCTGACTTTTTTTTTTTTTTTTTTGAGGTGAAGTTTCATTCTTGTTGCCTAGGCTGGAGTGCTGGGGTATAATCTTGGCTCACTGCAACCTCCGCCTCCCAGGTTCAAGTGATTCTCCTGCCTCAGCCTCCCGAATAGCTGGGATTGCAGGCACCCACCACCACGTCCAGCTAATTTTTGTATTTTTAGTAGAGATGGGGTTCCACCATGTTGGCCAGGCTGGTCTTGAACTCCTGACCTCAGGTGATCCACCCACCCCAACCTCCCAAAGTGCTGGGATTATAGGCGTGAGCCATGGCACCTGGCCGATGCTAACATTTATTAAAGACTTGCTGCACACCAAGCCACGGACTGGGCCTGAGAGAAAAGCTGAGGAAATCCTGGATTTTCCCTTTAGAAGACTTTAATACTTGAAGAATTTTAATAAATGAAGAACTGGTTAGTATCTCCTACTGGTGCTACTGCGCAAAGGGCCCGTGTCCCCAGGCAACCAGACAGCCTCCCCCTCATTATCCTGGCTGGGACACAGAGAACAGCTGCTGAGCCCTAACCCAAGGGGCTGTTCCGTCACCTGCAATTGGGTGGCCCCTACACCCCCTTTCACAAGTCATTCCCCTTCCTGTTGCCTGACAAGCTCTAGTCCCTCTGGAGCAATGAAATCACATCCCACATGCTCCTAGCCTCCATTCTTAGCTTTTCCTCGAATCCACACCCCCTTAACCCATTTGATGACTGATCTGCAGGAGCCAATCCAGGTTAGTTCTTTGCCGTTTTTTAACCACTGTTCACTGAGTGCTTCTTCTGTGCTAGGCACTGTCTACTATCTCTTTTGTTTGTTTGTTTGTTTTTGTTGGTTTTTTTTGTTTTTTTGAGACAGAGTCTTGCTCTGTCACCCAGGCTGGGGCGCAACGGTGCAATCTCGGCTCACTACAGCCTCCACCTCCCAGTTTCAAGTGATCCTCCTGCCTCAGCCCCCTGAGTAGCTGGGATTACAGGCGTGTGCCACAATGCCCAGCTAATTTTTGTATTTGTAGTAGAGACGGGATTTCGCCATGTTGGTCAGGCTGGTCTCAAACTTCTGACCTCAGGTGATCTGCCTGCCTCAGCCTCCCAAAGTGCTGGGACTACAGGCATGAGCCACCTGTCCAGCCTCTACTATCTCATTGAACACTATACACACACACAAACACACACACACACCCACACACACAGAGTAACCCCAAAATGAGTATTATTATGTCAGTCTTACAAATGAGGACACCAAGCCTCAGAAGCAGGCCCACCCCAAATCCTGCTCAGTCCTAGTCCACGGGAACAGCACCCACCTGCCTTGGGAAGGGCACAGCAGCAGCCCTGCTCAAGTGGTAAGTTCACCCAGATCAAAGGATTCCAGACTTGAATAGTCAGCCATCTAGGCATCAGCCCACCAGCCCATCTCAGACTCAACATGGCCAAAACCAAACCTCTGATCTTTTCCTTCAAACGTGCTTCATCCACAGCTTCCCTATCTCCACTAATAGCAACTCTATCCTTCCAACAGCTCAGGCCAGCAATCTTGGATCCACCTTTGACACCTCTCCCTCTCACCTTCAACCATCAAGAAATCTTGTTGGCTCGACCCTTGAAATATATTCAGGACCCACCACTCCCAGCCACCTCCACCGCTTGCACCAAGCTCCCAGCCCCTCTCTCCTGGACTACTTCAGTCTTCCTGCAGGTTTCCCTCCTGCCCTGGGACCCTACAGTCTACTCTCCACTTAGTAACCAGAGTTCTATTTGACTCTTTTTAAGCCAACCACATCCCTCCTCTGCCCAACCCACCCCAGTGACTCCCTTCCCACTCACAGGAAAAGCCAGGACCTCACAATGGCCTTCAGAACCACACCATCTGACCTCAGCCCCCTTCCTCTCCACCCCCTACTCTCTCCTCGGTCCCTCTGCTCCAGCCACACTGGCCTCAAACACTCAAGGCACGCTCCTGCCTCACGGCCTTTGCTCCAGCTGTTTTCTTTGCCTTGAACGCTCTTCCCCCAAATATCCTCATGGCTCACTCCCTCATATCCCTTTAGCTTTTGATCCTAAATCTCTCTACCCTTACCAAACTATTTATTTCTGTAACCACACTTCCCTTGACACTCTGTCTTCTCTCCTTATCTTAGTCAACTCATTTTCCAAAGCCTTTATCAGCCTCTAATATGCCCTATAATTTACTTATTTTTATGCGTTCCTCTTTATCTCCTCTCTCACCCACTAGAATGTCAAATCTATGTGGGCAGGCAAATCTGTGTTGTTCATTGTGGTATCCCAAATACCTGGAATTATGCTTGACACATAGTAGGTGTTAAATAAACATTTTTTGAAAGAATGAGGCAACTGAGCTGGTATGTATCCTGAGGATGCATTTGGGAAAGCACAAGTGAATTTGTTCTTTCACTAAACATTTTTGGAGGGCTCTCTTCTGTGTCAGGCCCTGTACTGAGCCCAGGAGAATGATTAGGAGTAGATGTGGTCCCTTCTCCCGAGACTCGTCAGCCAAAAGAGGACACAAGCACCACCTCCAGCAAGGGATGAGGGGCCAGCCAACTTAATGCAGTCATCATTGAGCACACAGCATATGGGAGGCCCCTTGCTGAGAGATCATTTTTGCCTTGCCCTTAAAATGGTTTCATATTTGAAAACGCCTTCACAGCCATATCTCCTGGGACCCTCACCATCACCTCGCAGACATTAGTCTCCCTGCCTTCCTCCTCCTTTCCTTCCACCGTCCCTTCCTCCCTCCCTCCATTTCTTCTCTCCTTTCTTCTTTTCTTTCAGAAAACTTACTGGACACCCGCTCCATTCACAGCCCAGCAAGGTGGAGGTTATAAGGTACCAATATGGCCGGGTGAGATGGCTCATGCCTGTGATCCCAGCACTTTGGGAGGCCAAGGCAGGCAGATCACCTGAGGTCAGGAGTTTGAGACCAGCCTGGCCAACATGGTGAAACCCTGTCTCTGCTAAATATACAAAAATTAGCCGGGCATGGTGGTGGGTACTTGTAATCCCAGCTACTTGGAAGGCTGGGGCAGGAGAGTCATTTAGAACCTGGGAGGCGGGGATTGCAGTGAGCCAAGATCACACCACTGCACTCCAGCCTGGGCAACAAAAGTGAAACTCCATCTCAAAAAAAAAAAAAAAAAGGTACCAATGTGGTTCCAGAGTCCAAGGGGATTAAAAACTGCAGCCTTGATTTCAATAACAAAACCAAGCTGTTAGATAAGGAACAGAGCGAGCTTTAGGCCCAGAGAGCAGGCAGGCTGAGTCAAAGATACAGGGAGCTCTTGTGGAGAAAGTACGGAGACCTGAGCCAGACCTTTTTTTTTTTTAAGGGAATTTTCAGATATTCCAAGGTAGAAAAGAGGAAGGAAAAGGGCGCCAGGTGGAAGGACCGGCTTGAACAAAGGCTTGGAGAGAATGAACCCAGCATGAAGGGCACCAATCTTGTTGGAACAGGAAGGTCATTTGAAGGGTGACGGGATGCAAGGAGCACCTGCAAGTGACAAGTGTGAAGGTCAACAGCTGGACCTCACAGCTGTACTGGCCACAGGGACAACAGGCAGTGTAGCAAGCACTGGCTCTGGACTCCCATAGACCTGGGTTCAAATCCTGGCCAAGTCTTTTGGGCCAGTCACTTTCTCTTGGCCTTGGATTTCTCACCTCTAAAAGAGTGAAAATAATCCCCAGCTCACAGAGTGTTTAGAGGATTAAATGAGATGATATATATGAAAAGCTCTTGCATCGTACCTCATAGACATTCTTTTCCTAATGTTTACTGATTCTGAGAAAATGAAGGCAGTGGGTGTGAACCACTCATTCAAGTGGTTTAGTCACGGAAGGAGGGAAACATATTGCACAATGTCCAGAAAGTGCAGACCAGGGTCAAGGGAGGCTCTTTCTAAGTTGAGGAGACCTGTGGGTGTTTGAAAGCTGAGCAGAATGGGTGCTGCCAAAAGATGGGCTGGTGAGGAAAACGCTCTAAAACGGATTGTGTGGCAGTTGCACAAGTCTGTGAATACACTGAAACCACTGAATTGTACACTTTCAGTGGGTGAGTTGGGAGATATGTGAATTGTATCTCAATAAAGCTGTTTAAAACTAAAAAAGACAGGCTGGATAAACTACAAGTTCCTTTGGGAGTCAGGAAGGAGAGGGGGAAGAGGGGAAGGAGGGGGAAGAGGGGAAGGAGGGGGAGGAGGGGGAGGAGGGAGACTTGGGTGAGGGCCAGACAGAGAATAGAGGATGATGTAGCTTTCATCCAAGACACAGAATGGTAGGCTGGTGGCCTCACTCATTGGTCCCACAAACTTGATGAGTGCCTACTGCGTGCCAGGCCCTGTGCCAAAAGGACTGAGATGACCTAGAATTGCCCACAGCCCCCAGGCCAGCCCAATATGAGCAGAGCCATGCAGAGCTATGGGCAGTAAAGAGTGTGGGAAGTGGCCACGCACAGTGGTAATCCCAGCACTTTGGGAGGCCGAGGTGGGCAGATCACCTGAGGTCAGGAGTTCAAGACCAGCTTGGCCAACATGAAAAAACCTCATCTCTACAAAAATACAAATATTAGCAGGGTATGGTAGTGCATGCCTACAGTCCCGGCTGCTCAGGAGGCTGAGGCAGGAGAATCACTTGAACCTGGGAGGCAGAAATTGCAGTAAGCCGAGATCACACCACTGCACTCCAGCCTCGGCCACAGAGCAAGACTCTGTGTCAAAAAATAAATAAATAAATAAATAAATAAATAAATAAAGCAGGCATGGTGGCTCACGCCTGTAATCCCAGCACTTTGGGAGGCCGAGGCGGGTGGATCTCCTGAGGTCAGGAGTTTGAGACCAGCCTGGCCAACATGATGAAACCCTGTCTCTACTAAAAATACAAAAATTAGCTGGGCATGATGGCGGGCACCTGTAATCCCAGCTACTCGGGAGGCTGAGGCAGGAGAACCACTTGAACCCGGGAGGCGGAGGTTGCAGTGAGCCAAGATCACGCCATTGCACTCCAGCCTGTGGGACAAGAGCAAGACTCTGTCTCAAAATAAATAAATAAATAAAGTCTGGTGAGCGCCCAGGCAGGAAGGGAGGAGCTGCCACCCTGCTCCATCCCTGGGTCTTTACCTGTGCAGTGGGTGTGGCCTCTGGGTCTGAGACAGACCCACGGGGTGATCAGACCTGCAGCAAGAGTAGTTGAAAGTGCCTCATCCTTGGATGAGGTCAGAAAGTCCTGAAGCCATCACTACCAAGTCTCTATCATTAGACCTCAGCAGGAGACGCTGAGAGCATTTATGGAGTCCTCATTGTGTACACAGTTCTACCCTGCATGTGGTTTCTTTGTGTTTCTTGAGTAAATGCTCTCCCTGCTGCCCCAAAAACACTGTGGGTGGGCCCTGCTTATCTGGTAAAGTGATGCTGCCGATGACAGGTGGGGAGAGAGGAACTAATGGGCCTGGAGACAGGGCAAGGAGCCAGTTCAGGCCACAGAAACACCACCAAGGGGACAAACCACAGTTGGAGAGAGTATTGAGAGAGTCAACATCAGGGGGCTGCAAGACACATCCCAGACCCACCTGTAATATCAGAGGGTCTGCCTGTCTGCAGGCACCAGGCTGCCCCACCACTCTTCTGGCGGAATCACAGCCATTCTCTTCATCCCCAGAGCCACACCCCTGCTGACTCCTGCCCCTGCCTCGCTGTGGCCCCTCCGAGCCCATCAGGCAAACTGAGGCAGTGAGTGTGTTGGAGGGAGGACCTAAAGGGTTTCTGGGTTCTAGCCCTGGCTCTGCCACCAATGAGCTGAGTGACATCCCCCTGGGCTCAGTCTCCTCAGCAGTGTAGAGAGGTGGAATGCGTGAAGGGTAAGAGCATAGGCCCCAGACAAGCTCCTGGGGTTTGTCCCAGCACTTTGCGTACTGGCTTTGTGAACCTGGCTGTATCTTCTTTGCATCTCGGTTTCTTCAAATAGTGTGAGGATTAAATGAGTTAATAGATAAAAAGCACTTGGAATGCTACAGAGCATGCAAGGCTCAATAAATTTTAACTCTGTATTATTATGACTCTAAGGAGGAGTACTCAGTGGTCTCTGAGGCCCCTTCCGGCTGTGGCATTCTATGACCTTGAATTCTGCCTGTACTATTATCTTTGTCTGAATTTCTAATTAGGCACCACATGTTGCCATTATTTGAGCAACCCGGGCATCTCCAATCTGGATGACTTCTTGACCTTGGGCCTCCTTGACTTACCCTTTCCTGTAACACCCAGTAGGAAGGCTGGTGCCCCCACCCACAGACTGTGGAAGGTGCCAAGCCCTTCTCAGCGCCTCTGAGGGCTAAACCTGGGGGTTCTCCCAAGCCTTTCCTCACGGAAGCCCTCTGCTTTATGGCAATCTGCCCCTAAGCCCACATCTATGCGTCAGACTTTCCTGAAGGTTCACTGTATGGTGGGAAACCGCAGCACAGAGCAGGAAGCAAGTTCAACACCAAGGTGAAACAACAGGAGTCCGGGTGAATAAACCCTGGTACGTCTACATAGTGGAACACCATGCAGCTGTAAAAAATCACAATAATGAGGGGACAGTTGGCACTGGGAAGATGGTAGCTGGGTTCAAAACCACGGAACCTCTGGTAATTACAGGAGATTTCTGAAAGAGATCTGCCTTGCTGATGAAAGAGAACTTGGTGAATTCAGAACCACAACTGTCAACACAGGTTCAATTAGTACTGCAGTCGGTTCTCCTTTAGTGAAGCTGGGCAATATTACAGTAATGTGTAAGGTTAAAGCAGAGTTTGCAGCACCGTCCACAGATGCTTCCATAAAGGATCTGTGGCTCCCACTGGGGCTCTGCCACCCTTGTGTTCCATTGAGATTTCAGTCTGGACCTCCTGGAGAAGGGACCCAAGCCACTAGCCAGATCACTGAAGATATCACTGCAAATTCACAGATAATTCAGAAAAGGAATTTACGCATTTCTCCAGGAAAGCGTGCTTGAGTTCTATGCTATGATCTCATTCGCCTCTCTCATTTGCCTATTATGGAAGCATTTTGGATGCCTGCACATTTGCTTTGTAAGCAGCTTTTTAAAATGTACAGTTGCCTGAAGTTGCTAGAAAGAGACTATTTTAGCAGAAGTTAAGAAGAGAAGTTATTTGAATACTAGAACTTACCCAGCTGCAACTTCCTTTGCCGTGTTTGATGACACTTTGCTCATAGCTGACCTGACTGGAGAGGAGGAACATCTGGCAACTGGAATCTTAATAACAGTAATGGAAGACGAAGCAGGCTCTGGTGTCCTCACCAAGCGGGTAAAAGTGGGCTGACTGGAGCTAGACTCCGGGACTAGATGAACCGAGCTGTTACAAGACACAAAGCTATTTAAAATGCAATGGATGAAGTAAATAGTATGAAACCCGAAGAAATGACCACCACATTTTCAAAGCAGATTTGTAAAAATTGTATTTGTTACACTGTGCACAAAACTTTTATACTATTAGCTGGGCGTGATAGTGCACGCCTGTAGTCCCAGCTACTCAGGAGACTGGGGCAGAAGGGTTGCCTGAGCCCAGGAGGCAGAGGTTGCAGTAAGCCAAGATCTGCACTCAGACACTGTCTCAAAAAAAAAAAAAAAAGAAAATTTTATACTCAATAAATATCAAACTACATTCTTCTGAAATATAGTTCTAGTATTTCTAGATGTTTCTAGTGTTTATGGTCACTTCACACATATATTATGTACAGTGAAACCATTTTTTTTTTTTTCCTTTTCTTTCTGAGGCAGGGTCTCGCTCTGTCACCCAGGCTGGAGAGCAATGGCTTAGGCAAACCAACCCTAGTATGTTAAACCATTTCCCTGTTATTATTTAAAAACCATAGGATTGTGCTTCTCTATAAAGTGTGTACATTTAGCAGTGTAAAATACTGACACATTAAAAAACAAAAACAGAGGCCGGGTGCAGTGGCTCATGCCTGTAATCCCAGCACTTTGGGATGCCGCGGCAGGCAGATCACCTGCGGTCAGGAGTTTGAGACCAATCTGGCCAACATGGCGAAACCTGGTCTCTACTAAAAGTACAAAAATTAGCCAGGCGTGGTGGTAGTGCGCCTGTAATCCCAGCTACTCAAGAGGCTGAGGCAGGAGAATTACTTGAACCCGGGAGGCGGAAAAGCTTGCAGTGAGCTGAGATCACGCCATTGTACTCCAGCCTGGATGACAGAGCGAGAATCCATCTCAAAAAAAGAAAAAGAAAACAAAACAAAACTAAACCAAAAAAAAACAGAAAAAATAACGAGGAAGCTCTTGCTGCTCATGGTATGCTCACTAAGTAAATACAGTGCTAAGCAAATGCTGAGTAAATACAAAGCTAGGTGCAGAATACTGTGAATGGCATATTTACCAAAGGGGGAGGGTGTGGGAGTGGGGGAAGTGAAAACATGTTGATATACATTTGCTGCGTATACCTAGAATATCTCTGGGAAACCACATAAGAATCTGGTGAGGGGAGAAGGGGAGGGAGACTTTTCATTATATATACTTTCACATTCTTAAAATTTTAAAAGGCCGGGTGCGGTGGCTCACGCCTGTAATCCCAGCACTTTGGGAGGCCGAGGTGGGCGGATCACGAGGTCAGGAGTTCGAGACCAGCCTGACCAACATAGTGAAACCCTGCCTCTACTAAAAACACAAAAATTAGCCGGGCGTGGTGGTGCGTGCCTGTAATCCCAGCTTCTCAGGAGGCTGAGGCAGGAGAATCGCTTGAACCCGGGAGGCAGAGGTTGGAGTGAGCCGAGATCATGCCACTGCACTCCAGCCTGGGCAACAGAGTGAGACTCCATCTCAAAAAAAAAAAAAAAATTAAAATATGAAAATATACCACTACAAACAAAAATGCTTTTTAAAAATCAAGATGAGGCTTAATTCTGCCTGGGTATTTATTTGATGGTAGTCCTCACCCACTGGCCCTCTTCCGAGGACCCCATCTCCACTCCTCTCTGGCCAGTTGTCTCAGAGATAGATGCCAGCTTCCTCATATCTTATGCAAAATTATCACTGTCTTGACTTCATCTTCACATAGTCAAGCCATGCCTTTTTCGCACAAAGGGCCCATTGCTGTGATTTCCCCACAAAAGAATCATTTCCCCAAGAGGAACCATGCCATGTCCCTAGAAAGCAGAAAGAGTGACAGTATCCTCTGTATTAAACAGCCCTGAAGTGTTTCTGCCAGGTCTGTTTCCATGCTTGCCTCTTCCGGCCTGGATTGTGGGTCTTGAGAGCAAAAACCTGTTTTATGCATCTCTGGGTCCCCGGCTTCATAGGTGATTCCAAATGCACCACATCCCTTCTTCAATGCCTGGCACAGCATGGTTCACACAGAGGACCCCTAGTAAATGTTTACCAGGTTGAGTCGCTTTGGTGAGGTGTGTGAACATGGAGAGATAAGACAGAGGGTGGAAGTTGGGCCAGACCTGGAGCAGAGCCAGAGGGTAATTAATAAAAACAGCTCACATTTATTGAGCATTTTACTACTTGCCAGGTGCTCCTCTCAATGCCTTTCTGCATTAGCTCATATAATCTTCACAACAACCCTACCAAGCAAGTTCTATTATTATCCCCATTGTACAGATGAGGAAACTGAGGCACAGAGCGACTAAGAAACAGTGTGTTGTTCAAATACTGTCATGTTCTATGGGTGCCGTGATGTATCTGTGGCTAGGAAGCAGTTTTCTAGAACGTGGCTTTAAATTAGACTCACTCGGGGATCTTCTAAAACTCCTGATGCTCAGGCCACAAACTACACCAATTAAATCAGCATCTCTGGAGGATGAAATTGTCAATGGTAGTTTTTAAAGCTCCCCTAAAGATTCCAAAGCGCAACTGAATTTGGGAACTAGGGATCTGGGCCAAATCCTTTAATCCTTTATAATTAACGCACATGGAGATGTCACGGCGCAGAGAGAAGTGATTGCATAGGGGCACACAGGAGGGCAGTGGCTGAACCTCTGCCCTCCAGTGCCCAAGGTAGGTCTTCTTCTGCACCCCCAGCCCCTTCCTCCATGTTGCTGTAGGCACTGAGCTGGCAGGCTGCTAGGCCCACATGGATCGTACAGGTCTTGGCTCAAGGCTGGCTTGGAGGAAGATCCCCAGGACAGGCTAACTGATCCCCCTCATCCCAACGTGCCCCCATTCAAGCAGCTCCACAGGCTGGATGCCTTAGGGCAGAGCCCAACCTGGAAATTCTCCAGGCTTGGACACCACCCTGGATTTAGCCAGAGCTCAGGGAGACTCAGGATGGGTGGGGCTTGGGGCAAAACACCACAGGAGTTGTGCCACAGTCACAGGCAAAAGAGCCGGGGCAGGCCCAGAGGCTAATTTCCCTGACCCCGCCCTGTGGGGCCTGTGTACTCCCCTCCTCCTCTCCCCACCCTCTGATGACGCACTGACCCCGGCCCTCCCCCTCAGTTCCCTCACTCCTGATTGGGAGGTGACGGAAATTCATTTCTGGTGGCCTGAGGGCTGTCAGCAACTTGTTTTCATTCTAGGGTCTGGCTGGTCCAGATAGGTCCATCCGGGCCCTATGTCACACAGGGGACACACACACACACACACACACACACACACACACTCACACACCCCAAACAGAACCTCTGGAGGAAAAGAAGGGAGGCACTCCAGGGGTTCTGAGTCACGGGATTCAGGGCATTCATAGCCAAATGCCACTCTTGGGAAAGCGGTGGAGCAGTTCACAAGGAAAGTCAAAGAGGCTGGACAGGGAACCAGTTCTCCTGTAGTCTTCCTCCGCTCTCCTCTAGCCCAGTGGTTCTCAACCCTGGCTGCACATAGAACCATTTAAGGAGCCTTTAAAAAACGTTGCTGCCTGGGCTCCAGCCCTGAGAGAGTTCAATTCAACTGTTCTGTTTAACTCCGGGGAGAGGCCAGGGCATCATCTTTTAATTCCCTGGTTGATGCTGATGAGCAGCCAGGAATGAGAGCTCTCGCTGATGGAATCATCCAGGCAGGATGGATTCACTCCCAATCTCACTGGGCAGATGGTCAGGGGAAGAGTCTGCCCTTTCTGTTGGAGAGGGGAGGGAGGTGTTGCAGGCAATATACCCCAAGACCTCATCTTCGTGTCCATCATCAACACAATTCAGTAAAAGGGTGGTTAAAGAACAGGAGCAGGTGCTCATTCTGGCTCTCCCCTTTCGTCACCTCGGACAAATTACTTGGCTTGTCAGAGCCTCAATTTCTTCATTCATAAAATGGAGAGAATAGTTGCCACCTAGGAAGTACTTGTGACAATTAAGTGATTAAGTCTACACAGTCCTGAGCACATAATAAGCAATCAATAAAAAATAGGCTTTAATAATAAAAAAAGAAAGCCGGTTTGTACACCTATGTTCATAGCAGCTTATTCACAACAGCTAAAAGGCAGAAGCAACCCAAGTGCACATAAGCAAAATGTGGTTCGTACATGCAATGGAATATAACCTTAAAAAGGAAGGGAATGGCCAGGTGCAGTGGCTCACACCTGTAATCCCAGCATTTTGGGAGGCCAAGGTGGGTGGATCACTTGAGCTCAGGAATTTGAGACCAGCCTGGGCAACATGGTGAAACCCCATCTCTACAAAAAAATACAAAAAGTAACCGGACATGGTGGCACATGTCTGTAGTCCCAGCTACTTGGGGGGCTGAGGCAGGAGGATCACTTGAAACCGGGAGGTGGAGGCTACAGTGAGCAAGATCATGTCACTGCACTCCATCCAGCCTGGGGGACAAAGTGAGACCCTGCCTCAGAACAAAAAAAAAAAGGAAGGGAATTCTGACACTTGCTGCAATATGGATGAACCTGAGGACATCATGCTAAGTGAAATAAACCAGTGACAAAAAGACAAATACTGAGGGATTCCCCTTATATGAGGCACCTAGAGTCATCAAATCCAGAGACAAAGTGAAAGGGTGGTGCCAGGGAAAGGGGAAGAAGAGGGAATGGCGAATTTGTGTAAATTAATGCAGAGTTTCAGTTTTATAAGATGAACAGAATTCTGGAGATAGAAGGTGGGGATGGTTGCCTAACAATATGAATTTTTTTTGTTTTGTTTTGTTTTGTTTGTTTTTTTGAGATGAAGTCTCACTGTGTCACCGAGGCTGAAGTGCAGTGTCGCAATCTCGGCTCGCTGCAACCTCTGCCTCCCGGTTCAAGCAATTCTCCTGCCTCAGCCTCCTGAGTAGCTGGGATTACAGGCACCCGCCACCACGCCCGGCTAATTTTTTTTTTTTTTTTAGATGGATTCTTGCTCTGTTGCCAGGCTGGAGTGCAGTGGCACGATCTTGGCTAACTGCAACCTCTGCCTCCTGGGTTCAAGCAATTCTCCCGCCTCAGCCTCCTGAGTAGCTGGGATTACAGGCACGTGCCACCACACCCAGCTAATTTTTGTATTTTTAGTAGAGACGCAGTTTCACCGTGTTGGCCAGAATGGTCTCGATCTCTTGACCTTGCGATCCTCCCGCCTCGGCCTCTCTAAGTGCTGGAATTAAAGGCATGAGCTACTGCACCCAGCCAATTTTTTGTATTTTTAGTGGAGACAGGATTTCACCATGTTGGTCAGGCTGGTCTGGAACTCCTGACCTCAGGTGATCCACCCACCTTGGCCTCCCAAAGTGCTGGGATTACAGGTGTGAGCCACGGCGCCCAGCCATATGAATGTATTTAATACTACTAGAGCTATACATTTAAAAATGGTTAAGATGGGCTGGGCGCGGTGGCTCATGCCTGTAATCCTAGCACTTTGGAAGGCCGAGGCAGGCAGATCACATGTCGGGAGTGCAAGGCCAGCCTGACCACCATAGAGAAACCCCATCTCTACTAAAAATACAAAAAATTAGCCAGGCGTGGTGGTGCATGCCTGTAATCCCAGCTACTTGGGAGGCTGAGTTAGGAGAATCGCTTGAACCCGGGAGACGGAGGTTGTAGTGAGCCAAGATTGTGCCATTGCACTCCAGCCTAGGCAACAAGAGTGAAACTCCATCTCAAAAAAAAAAAATTAAGGTGGTAAAATTTATGCATATTTTACCACAATTTTTAAGTTGGAGAAACAAATTAAGTAAATAAAAGACAAAATTAGCAATCCAGTTGCCCTGAGAGACTCTGTACTCCTAGAAAAGAGTGGACATATGGCCCTGGCTTCAGGCCTCCCCTTCTGAGATAGACACCAGGGGACAGATGCTCAATGAATGAACTCAGGATTTATGCTGATAATAAACAGGAAATAATAGATCGGTTTAAATATTTACATGGTGTGCAGGCTTCAGGGCAAGGATATTACCAGGGAGGGGAGCGGGGGGTCAGACAGAAGACACAAAGAGAATGTAAATGTTAGTGGAACATGGGGCTGAAGCCACCCAGACGTGTCTTTCAAGCGCACTCAGGAAGAGAGGGACAACTGCAGGAGGGGAAAACCCCTGCCCAGGCTCAGGGAGTCTGCCAGAAGCCTGGGCCACCCCGTTCCTTCCTTCCAGGGGAGATCCTTGTTTACCTTGCGAGGCTGGAAGATAATGTAATCAAATTATGACTCATTATTCTAAATGACTGTCTCCAGTGGAGAAGGCAGGCAGCGAGGCCGGGAAGGGGATACAAGTTGTTTTCCAGGACTTTGTTTGCTCATTCTCCAGCTCCCTCTGTCCCCAAGCCCTTTCCTCTCTTTCGGCCTCCCCCTGTCCTGGCCTCTCCCTCCCTCTTTCCCCACTCTGCTCTTTCCCCGCCATCTGCTCCTTGGGCATACCCAGGGTTGAGGGAGCAGAGCAGGTTCTTCTCAGTCTCGGCAGGTGACAATGAATAGGACAACAGGAATATCCTGCCCCCCAAGAAATCCCTTCCTCCCAACCAGAGAGCAAATGCAGTATCTCTATCTGGGATTGAAGTCAGGTCATTTGATTGAATAGGACTCTGTCTCTGACTTGCTGGGTCACTTTGGGCAAGTCACTTGTCCTCTCTGGAGCTAGTGCGAGTAGGGGGGTTCATTCCAGAAAGAGGAACCCCCTCTGCCTGCCCTTTCCTGCCTCCCAGAACTGGTGTAAGAATGAGAGGCCATCCCACCCATCAGAGACCCTCAGATCTCAGAGACTCAGGGGCCTGAGGCAGATGAAATACACAGGTTTTCAGCAACATTCCATCACCTCAGACACACCCCTGGTATCTAAGGTGATGGAATGGCCCTGAGCCCTGGACCCCGACAGAGATCTGGGGACCAACCTAGCCTGGAAGCAGTGTGCTGGATACCTACCTAATGGTCCATGTTCCCCCATCCCCCTCCCTGCCTTCATTCAAACGTGCATGCAGTTTCTGAGAGGAAGGCAGCAGGGCACAAGTCCCTTTAAAAGGTCAGATGGGAAAAAAAAAAAGGGCAAAGAAACATTCTCTCTCTCCCTCCGTTCTGGCCAGCTGCCTCCCAATGACCCAGTAGGAGTAAGCAGAGAGGCCGGCTCCACTTCCTCCCCTGGGTTCTCACGTTCCATGACCTGGCAGCTCCTAGTGACAAATGCATCAGAAAAATCTTCTCTGGATAGCTGCTCATAGAGCTAAAAAAAAAAAAGTCTTCTCTGGGGTCAAAAGGAAACTGTAAGCAAATGGAAAAACATGGCATTTTTCCAAATATCGAGTTATGACAGCTCTCTCACACACACACAAACACACACACGCGCACACACAAGCTGTCTGTGGAGCACATACCACATGGCATGAGTACCCATGCCCCAGGCAAAATCTAGTTTATATTATTTTAATATGAATACCCTCAACTTTAATAAATTCACCCTGAAACCATCAGATCCAAAGTTCACTCAGAGGTTTCTTCAAGTCATGAACAGTATTAATGAAGGAGTGTTGTGACTGCCCCTGTCCTGCCTGCCCTGCAGCCTTCTCATGCCCTGCACCCCCTGCCACCCCCACCTAAGCACGGTCTTCCTGGAGGGCTGCAGACAAGAAAAGAAAAAAGAAAAGAAAAGAAACATTAAACCGTAGCAGTAGAGCAGATTGGAGGTGGGAAGCTTGAAGGCAATAGGAAAACCAAGGTACTATAGAAGGTGGTGGGAATTGAAACAGCAAGGAAGAGGGGGAAATTATAAGGTAACTTTGAAATTTATGAAATGTGGGAAAACTTTGAAAATTGAGGGGAGGGCAGTTGATGGTGACTCTGTGAGTGACCAGGAGACCAACATCAGGGATGGCATTTATTAGGAAGGTGATGATGGCTGGCCGGGCACAGTGGCTTATGCCTGTAATCCCAGCACTTTGGGAGGCCAAGGTGGGTGGATCACAAGGTCAGGAGTTCGAGACCAGCTTGGCCAATATGGTGAAACCCCACCTCTACTAAAAATACAAAAAAATTAGCGAGGCGTGGTGGCGCATGCCTGTGGTCCCAGCTGCTCGGAAGGCTGAGGCAGAAGAATCACTTGAACCTGGGAGGCGGGGGTTGCAGTGATCTGAGATCCCACCGCTGCACTCCAGCCTGGGCGACAGAGCGAGACTCCATCTCAAAAAAAAAAAAAAGAAGGTTGTGATGCGCTTACCTAGACACTGTGCATTTAAGATCCTTCAGAAGAACCAGACAGAAACTTCTGTAGGCAGTTGGATACTAAAGGCTAGAGCTCAAAAGAATATTGCTGTGGCTTTGGGGCTTATTGGCTTTGAGGGGATTGCTGAGGATAAAAGCGGGTGAGACTGAAGAACAGCAGAGCAGGGAGGAGGCTACACACTGAACTCGTGCCACTCTAGGGACCAATGATGGGCCTGTTTATGGAAGCAGAATTCTAGAACCAAATGGGACTCTTTACAGATGGAGAAACTGAAGCCCAGAGAACATGAGTATCTGATTGCATATTTCCAGTTGGTTAGGGGACAGCCTGATTTCCCATCTGCAGTGCCTTCCTCCTGCTTCTGTATCATTTTTTACTTTTTTTTTGAGACAAGATTTCACTCTGTCACCCAGGCTGGGGTGCAGTGGCATGATCTCGGCTCACTGCAACCTCCACCTCCCAGGTTCAAGCAATTCTCCCACCTCAGCCTCCCAAGCAGCTGGGACTACAGGTGTGCACCACCACACCTGGCTAATTTTTGTATTTTTAGTAGAGATGGGGTTTCGCCATGTTGGCCAGGCTGGTCTAGAACTCCTGGCCTCAAGTGATCCACCTACCTCAGCCTCCCAAACTGCTGGGATTACAGGTGTGAGCCACTGCACCCAGCCCTGTATCTTTTTTTAAATTTTAATTTAAATTTTTTTAAAGACAGGGTCTCACCCCGGCTAGAGTACAGTGGCACATTCATAGCTCGCTGTAGGCTTGAACTGCTAGCCTCAAGCGATCCTCTCACCTTGGCCTGCCAAAGTCCTGGGATTACAGGCATGAGCCACCTCACCCGGGCTTGACTTTATCTATTTCTTCATAGGGGAAGAAACAGATGACACACAGGGATGTACACAGGAGACAGTGTCTCCCTAGGGCGCCATTTTGTGCGTGTTAGCAAAAATAGCCAATAGTTCCAAAGTGTCCTAAGAAGCTAAAACCTTTTCCTTACACACAAAAAACTGCATGTGGACACCAGGAGAAAGGAATTGGGTGCATCTCTTCACATAACAAGGACATCGCGGCCTTTTCAGAAAGGGCATCTGGCATTCTGTAAAAATGTCTGGCCAGGGTTTGCTTACACTGGGAGAGACCTGAGCTGAGCAGGCCTCACTGGCCCCAATCACAGCCTGAACCTCTCACTTGGATTGGATCCTGGCTCGTGCCTGGGAGTGCACCCAAATGCCACTGCAGGCCTCCTCCCCTGTGTCAGGCAGTTTTGGTTGGGGCCTTCTTCCTCTGGCCTCAGTTTCCCAGAAGGCTTTGGGATCTGAAGCTCCCTAACTCTACCTCTCGCCAATTCCACTTCTTTTTTGTGTTTTCCCTCATTATCCATATTAGGGCTCTGCATAGCCTAATGCTCCAGCATAGAAATGAATCAGGTTTGCTTTATAATTAATCGGTTATACAGTACATTTAAGTTTTATATACTTTTCCTGGATGTGTGTCTTATTTCACAATGAAAAAGTTAAAATTTTAAATTAAAACAAGAGAGAGAGAGAGCAAGTAAATTCCAGGGCAACCATCGAGTTTACAAAATGTTTCTTTGTCAGACAAGAACTTTCACCCCTGGAGTGTTGACTAGTGCACGTCATCGTTTGTTTATAAAAGGCACATAGTAGCTCCTCAATTGATACTCACTGGCAAAATAAATGATGAACAAATGTGTGGATAGAATGAATAACTTGGGCAGAGTAAAAGTCCTCGTGAAAAGACAAACAGCACTGAAAAAGCAATGGAAAATGTTGAATTAGCAGAGACTCTAGACACACCCCTATTGTTTCCAGGCCTATTGCGTCAAGCAGGACACACCTGTAGAGCAGCCACCACCAGGCAAGGGGTTCTTTGTCCAAGGACTCCCCACCCCACCCCCGCTCATACCTGTTTGGGAGGCAGGAGCTCTAACAGGAGGGAACTGCCCTTTTTAAAGGTCATAGGAAACAGAGGTGTGTCACCAGGCCAGCCCAAAGCGGCCAGGCCCAGGCCGTTCCCATTGCAGTTCTCTCCCCAGCTTAAGGTGCTGTCCCTTCCTTCATCCGGACAGAGCCCTTGAGGCGGAGGAAGGCAGTGGCTGCAGATGAAACCAGACCCTTCTTGGGAGACTCAAGCCTCAGTTCCTGGCCTAGGCAGGGCAGGCCACATGTTGTTATGGTTGAGTCGACCAGCTGGGAATCAGCAGGGGGTTTGTAATGAAACTGCATTAATTAGGAAAAAGCAAACATGACTGTCACTCCAGTCTGCCAGCCCCTTCCTCTGATTTCCCTTGCAATTCCCCCAGCCCCACGTGGTCTCCATCAGATCATCTCTCCCTTCACCTTCCAGCCCCTTTCCGTTGCCTCTGCTCCTTCATGGCTCACATCTGCGCTGCTCTTGGCCCTGACCCCTCTTCCTGGGTGAGGTGGGAGGAAGGCTGGAAGAGCACATCCATCCACAGCTGGGACCAGAACCTCCCCAGCCCTGAAGCCTCAGATGGGCTGAACTAACTCTTTCCTGGGCTCTGGCCTGAGCCTCACTTTCCTGTTAGCCAGCAGCACATCACTCGACCAGATCATCCCTGCTGCGAATTTAAGTTTTCCTTGGCAAAATGAACATTTCTGGGTTCATCTCCTGTGGGTTTCCCTGAACATCTTCATTGAGAAGGTTTACTTGGGATGTAAGTTTATCTCCAGAATTAAGACAGAGTCCAGGACAAGGTGTGGAGGAAGAAGGGCGGTCTCCTTGGGAAATGGGGTAGAACCAAGGGGGCTGGGCTCCTCCAAAGAGGAGGTGATAGAAGAAATAAAGAGAGGTTCAGAAATAAAGAGAGGTTCCTCAGACTCCCTTCTCTCATATATGTGTATACAGTGTCATTGCTTCTCTTCGATTTCCAGGATTGCCACTGCAGCTGGAAATAGTTCTCATGCATGAGAATGACTCTGTCAACAACCCTAGAGACTTAGGCTCAGAAAAAGACCCTTACTTTGGGTGGCAGCTAACCATCTGCAGCTCCCAGACAAGGGCCCTGACCCCCTTTTATTCCACAGCACTGTTGTACTTACAAAAAGAATCCACAGCATACTCAACTAGGGAGAAGGGAATAAAAGACTCACTGATTGAATAGAACATACTGTTTTTGGAGTAGGAAGCTAGATATTAGAAAAAATTTTGGGCCAGGCGCAGTGGCTCACGCCTGTAATCCTAGCACTTTGGGAGGCCGAGGCGGGTGGATCACCTGAGGTCAGGAGTTCAAGAGCAGCCTGGCCAACATGGTGAAACCCTGTCTCTACTAAAAATACAAAAAATTAGGCAAGCTTGGTGGCGGGCACCTGTAATCCCAGCTACTCGGGAGGCTGAGGCTGAGGCAGGAGAATTGCTTGAACCTGAGAAGCAGAGGTTGCAGTAAGCCGAGATCGCACCACTGCACTCCAGCCTGGGCGACAGAGTGAGACTCTTGTCTCAAAAAAAAAAAAAAAAAAGAAAGAAAGGAAATATTTTGAATTGAAAGCAAGCTAAAAGCGGCCAGGCACAGTGGCTCATGCCTGTAATCCCAGCATTTTGGGAGGCCAAGGCGGGCAGATCACCTGAGGTCAGGAGTTCGAGACCAGCCTGGCCAACATGGCGAAACCCCGTCTCTACTACAAATACAAGAATTAGCCGGGCGTGGTGGCAGGCATTTGTAATCCCAGCTACTTGGGAGGCTGAGGCAGGAGAATCGCTTGAACCCAGGAGGCAGAGGTTGCAGTGAGCCGAGATTGCACCATTGCACTCCAGCCTGGGGGACAAGAGTAAGACTTCCTCTCAAAAAAAAAAAAGCTAAAGCTTAGCAATTGGAGATTGGAGATTGCACTTCCAGACAGTGAAATAGTACATAGCCATTAAATAAAGTGCCAAAGTCTGCCTGTAGTCCCAGCTACTCAGGAGGCTGAGACAGGAGGATTGTTTGAGCCCAGGGGGTTGAAGCTGCAGTGAGCCATGTTCAAGCCACTGCACTCTAGCCTGGGTGACAGAGCAAAACTCCATCTCTGAAAAAATAAACAAATGAAGATATATATATATATATGTGTGTATATATATGTGTGTATATATATATGTATATATATGTGTGTGTGTGTGTGTGTGTGTATGGTGCCGAATGACAGAAAAAGAGACCACTGGAACTGAATAGAGATTCCAGAAAACAGACCAGATGAAATGCAGTGGGGAAAGTGTGAAATTTTTAATTAGTCAGGCATGGTGGCGGGCACCTGTAATCCCAGCTGCTCGGGAGGCTGAGGCAGGAGAATCATTTGAACCCAGGAGGTGGAGGTTGCAGTGAGCGGAAATCGCACCACTGCACTCCAACCTGGGCAACAACAGCAAAACTTCGTCTCAAAAAAAAAAAAAAAGGAAAAGTGTGAAAATTTTAAATGGTGCTAGGTCAGTTAGATATTGAAACTATAAGGGAAAAATTAATCTTAATCCCAGTTTCAGACCATAACAAAACAATTCCAGATGACTCAAAGATCTAAATGTGAAAAGTAAACAATAAAGTTTTTAGAAAAAAAGACAGAAGAACATCTTCAATGACCTTGAAGAGGACAAAAATTATTATTTATTTTTTACTTTTTTTAGAGACACCTTCTTACTCCATCACCCAGGCTGAAGTGCAGTGGCGTCATCATAGTTCACCATAACCTCAAACACCTGGGCTCAAGTGACCCTCCCCACCTTAGCCTTCCAAGTAACCTGGACTGCATGCACGTACCCAGCTAATTTTTTTTTTTTTTAATAAGGTCTCACTCCCATTGCCCAGGCTGCTGGAGTGCAGTGGCACAATCATGGCTCACTGCAGCCTTGACTTCCCGGGCTCAGGTGATTCTCCCACCTCAGCCTCTTGAGTAGCTGAGACTACAGGCATGCACCAACGTGCCTGGCTAATTTTTTTGTGTATTTTCAGTAGAGATGGGGTTTCACCTGTTGCCCAGGCTGGTCTCAAACTTCTGGGCTCAAGCAATCGTCCTGCCTCAACTTCTCAAAGTGTTGAGATTACAGGCATGAGCCACCACGCCCAGCCAGAAAAAGAATTGAAAAGGAAACAAGAAGCATCAACCATAAAAGAAAAAAACTGATATGCACTATATTAAAATTTTTTAAATACTCCTCATAAAAAAAAAAAACTACAGGAGAATGAAAAGGCAACCCACAGAGAGGGAGATGACATTTGAAGTACATATATTCAAGAAAGGATAAGTATCCAGCATATATAAAGAACTACAAATCAATAAGAAAAAGACAGGCCAGGAGCTGTAGCTCATGCCTGTAATCCCAGCACTTTGGGAGGCTGATGCAGGAGGATCGCTTGAGGGGAGGAGTTCGAGACCAGTCTGGGCAACATAGTGAGACCCTGTCTCCACAAAAAAAATTAAAAACAAGCTGGGTATCAGGCTGGGTGTGGTGGCTCATGCCTATAATCCTAGCACTTTGGGAAGCCGAGGTAGACAGATCACCAGAGGTCAAGAGTTCGAGACCAGCCAGGCCAATATGGTGAAACCCCCGTCCCTACTAAAAATATAAAAATTAGCTGGGCGTGGTGGTGGGAGCCTGTAATCCCAGCTACTCAGGAGGCTGAGGCAGGAGAATTGCTTGAACCCAAGAAGCGGAGGTTGCGGTGAGCCGAGATCATGCCACTCCACTCCAGCCTGGGTGACAGAGCTAGACTCCATCTCAAAAAAAAAAAAAAAATTAGTTGGGTATCATAGTGTATGCCTATAGTCCCAGCTCCTCAGGAGGCTGAGGTTGGAGGATCACTTGAGCCTGAGAGGTCAAGCCTGCAGAAAGACACGAATGTGCCACTGCACTACAGCCTGGGTGACAGGGAAGTCCTGTCTTTAAATAAATAAATAAATAAATAAATAGAAAAAAGAAAAGCAAAACACAGGCAACCCAATATAACATCAGCCAAAATATTAAACACACATTTTACAAAAGAGATGTCTAAATGGCCTATATTGCTATATAAACTGCATGCTTGAAATTTATTGGCCAGGTGTGGTGGCTCACGCCTGTAATCTCAACACTTTGGAAGGCCAAGGCAGGTGAATAATTGGAGGTCAGGAGATCCATACCAGCCTGTCCAACATGGTGAGACTCTGTCTGTACTAAAAATACAAAAATTAGCTGGGCACGGTGGGGTGCACCTGTAATCCCAGCTACTCGGGAGGCTGAGGCAGAAGAATCACTTGAACCCGGGGGGCGGAGGTTGCAGTGAGCCAAGATCGCACCATTGCACTCCACCCTGTGGGACAGAGTGAGACTCTGTCTCAAAAATAAATAAATAAATAAATATAAATAAATGGTCTATAAACATATGAAAAGTTACTCATCTTCATTAAGCACCAGAGAAATGTAAGATAAATACACAGTGAGATCCTACTACACGCCAACCAGAATGGCAAGATTAAAAATACCAAAAAAAAAATCAAATATTGACAAGGTGTGGAGCAATTAGAACTGTCACACACAGTCGATACCAGAGTAAACTGGTACAATCATTATGGAAAATTGTTTGACAGTATCTAGCCTGGCCTTTGGGCCAGACATGGTGACTCGTGCCTGTAATCTCAGCAGTTTGGGAGGCTGAGACAGGCAGATTGCTTGAGCCCAGGAGTTCAAGACCAGCCTGGGCAACGTGGGAAAACCCCACCTCTGCAAAAAATACAGAAAATTAGCCAGGCATAGTGTCATGTACCTGTAGTCCCAGCTACTCAGGAGGCTGAGGTGGGAGAATCACCCGTGCCCAAGAAGTCCAGTCTACCGTGAGCCATGATCACGCCACTGCACTCCAGCCTGGGTGACAGAGCAAGACTCTGTCTCAAAAAAAAAATTAAATTTAATTTAAAAAGCGTTTTGTAAAAACTGTCAAGGCAATATCTTCTACTAAAGCTGAGCATAGGCATACCCTGCAACCTAACAGTTCTACCGCGAGATAGGCCCCAAAGAAGTTTGTTCTTGTGTTCACCGAGAGTCACATAGAAGAACGTTACAGCACTCTTTGTAGTAGTCCCAAGTGGAAACTATCTAAATTCTATCAACAGAAAAAAAAGTGATTTTTTAAAATATAGTATATTCACAGTGGAATATTATATAAAGGTCAAATGCAGGGAAAAGTAATGTATTGTGCTAAAAGTCAGGATAATGATTATCCTTGCGGGGTAGTGTCTGGAAGGGGACACAATGGGGTGTTCTACAGTGCATCAAGTTCTGCTTGAACATGCCACTCCACTCCAGTATGGGTAGTGTGTCCCTTTGCGAAAATTCATCAAGCAGTACACTGATGATTTGTGTGTTTTGTTGTTTTTTGTTTGTTTGTTTGTTTGGGTTTTTTTTTTTTTTTGAGACAGTCTCACTCTGTTGCCCAGGCTGGAGTGCAATGGCGTGATCTCGGCTCACCGCAACCTCCACCTGCAGGGTTCAGGTGATTCTCCTGCCTCAGCCTCCTGAGGAACTGAGATTACAGGAGCCCACCACGCCCAGCTAATTTTTGTATTTTTAGTAGAGATGAGGTTTCACCATGTTGGCCAGGCTGGTCTCGAACTCCTGACCTTAAGTGATCCACCTGCCTCGGCCTCCCAAAGTGCTGGGATTACAGGCGTGAGCCATTGTACCCAGCCTGTGTATTTTTCTTACATAGGTGATACTTTAATTAAAAGATGTGTTGTTGTTTTTTAAAGCTAGTCTCCTGATCCAAACCTGGTCTCACAGAATTGTAGGGACTAATCATAAATGGATTCAGAAAAATAAGATATTATAAGGCAAAGAATATCCACAGTATTATTTCATCTTGCTAAATGTAAACAATGCTTATCTCTGGATTTTAGATGACATTTATTTTCTTTTTACTTTATTTATTGTTTCATTTTTCTACAATGATCACGTTACCTGTCATAGTTGTTTTTTAAAATAAAATTTGTTTATGATAAGTTAAGATAAGATAATGAGAAGAGGGTTGGCACTCGAATGCTTTAGCTCACTGTGTCCAAAGCAAGCCCTGGGTGGGGCTCTGTTGCTGCCCTTGTCCCTACTGGATTCCTGGAAGTTGGAAATGGGTGAAGAAACAGGGGATGTAGTACAAACACAAAAGGTCATCTATACATCTATAAGCTCAAGGTCATCTATGCAGAACAAACTTGGAAGCTATAGGGAGAGTCAAAGCTTTCTTGATCCTGGCTGGGACACCTAGACCTACACCTCACTAAGACCCTCTGCTTCACTCCTAATCCATGTGTCAGTCTCTACCACCTTGATTGACTTTTCTTTTAAGTTTCCCCTTCACCGGGTTTACCTTTGCTAAATGAGATGTTTTAATGTACCCCAATGCTGCATTTCTCCTGTTCTCCCTGTCTATGGTGATGCCACTCACATTTTCCATACAGCAGCTGCTCTGCATCCTCCTATTAGGGTGACGGTCCCAACTGGATGATGGGCTCCTCTCCCACTCATCAGAAAACATGCTATGTCATTTAATAAGCCTGATTTTCCCATCTTGAATCAGAGAAGGATAGGAAGAACTGAGTTGTGAATGATTTTCCGTTCCTATGGAGCTCCAGAGGAACATCCTATACGTCTCACAAATCTGAAAGAGGAAAAACTGGGCAGTTGTATTTTCTCTTTGGTACCATAAGCTTCCTTACAACACAAGTGAGTCCAACTTGTGAAAAGAGTCATCTCCATAACTGCTCCATTAACTAGCTTATGTTTATTGAGCCCTTTTGTTTTGTTTTGTTTTGTTTTTGAGACGGAGTTTCACTCTTGTCGCCCAGGCTGGAGTGCAATGGTGTGATCTTGGCTCACTGCAACCTCCGCCTCCTGGGTTCAAGCGATTCTCCTGCCTCAGCCTCCCAAGTGTCTGGGATTACAGGTGCCCGCCACCACACCCCCCTAATTTTTGTATTTTTAGTAGACAGGGTTTCACCATGTTGGTCAGGCTGGTCTTGAACTCCTGACCTCAGGTAATCCACCCGCCTCAGCCTCCCAAAGTGCTGGGATTACAGGCATGAGCCACCACACCCGGCCGATCACTTATGTTTTATCACATCTAATCTTCAGGGTCTAGTCCTCCCCTAGGCCCTATAAAATAGATTCTACTCATTCATTCAACAAGTATATATTGCACTCTTATTATGTGTCAGGAACTATTCTAAGTGCTGGAGATGTGCGAGTCAACAGAAAACAATGTTCCTGACTTCATGGAGCTTACAGTCTGGTGAGATGACACATACAAAACAAACATAAAACTGAAATTGTCCCAAGCACTAAGATGGAGAGGCATCTGGTGCTAAGAATGGGCAGTCAAGCAAAACTGTGGAAATAAGGTTTGAGGTGAGCTCTAAGAAATAAGCAGAAGCTAACTAGACAGCTAAAGAGCAGACAAAGGAAATAGCTTGTATCAAGGCCCTGGGGCTAGAGAGAGGTCTAAGTATATGCAAATCAAAGACCAGTGTGGCAGTGGTCAGGGAAGAAGGTGGTATCAATTCTATCCCAGGTCTGCCTGATATCCGATACTCCAGAGCCAGAGTTCCTAACCATTTCAGCCTCTCCCGTAGAGGTCTAGCCCCAGTCACAGAAGCTAAAAGTCCACAGCTCACGTGCAGTGAAGAGAAAGCTTTAATGACATAGGTGGGGTGTTGCGTGCGATTTTCCTAAGGAAGCCTTCCAGGAAACGAATGCAACCTTGAAGACTTGTAGGCACTGGCAGACAGGAGCTAGAAGACCTCCCCTAGATCCTTAACACGAAATGTAGGCTTGACGCAGAAGCCTCTCTTCGTATCCCAAAGCGGACAGGTGAGAGAAATGATGTGACAGGAGCAAGTGAACTACAACCCCGCCCCGCCGTTCCTGCCCCACCACTGCGGCGGCGGGCGCTGCGTTCCGGAAGCGGAAACGGACGAGAGGTCAGGGTAGGTTTTTGAAGATGGCGGCCCTCAAGGCTCTGGTGTCCGGCTGTGGGCGGCTTCTCCGTGGGCTACTAGCGGGCCCGGCAGCGACCAGCTGGTCTCGGCTTCCAGCTCGCGGGTTCAGGGAAGGTGAGTCATGCGTCCCAGCAACCTCCTGAAATTAAGAAGAGCGGCAGAGACTGCTTTCGCCAGCCCCGGTGCGCTCCTTCCTCCCTTTCCTTCGTCCGATTCTGAAACTTTGGAGGTACCGGCTCCCCAGGCGTGCTTAAAAGCCCCTTCCACACCCTGGTGCCTTATCTTGATCTCCTGCCCCCTTATCTTGATCTCCTGCCCCTTGTGAGTATTTTCACAAGGCGGAGGAGGACGGAGAGAAAAGCCTGCTTACTTAGCAGGAGCAGACAATAAACCTGTCCTAGGGCTCAGAAAAGTTTTCGGAAAGGGTTTGCATGTTAATTCTTCCTTCCATGTTCTCCGAATCGCAGTCTCTTTTATTAAAGAGTCTCTGGATCACGAAGGAAGGCCACCTGGTTACCCTCCCAGAGCCTCCCTTTCCACTTTCCCTTCTCAAAATGCTGTGATCTGATGGCGGCGTTCTCTGCCCGGGCCGCTAGTCTCCCTGTGAGGGGGAGGCCAAAGTGGAAAGGCCATTGAATAGCTGAGACATAGGCAAATGCAGGATGGTAGTTCAGCTTTTCATTAATCTTAATCTGGGAAAGCGGCCTGATTCGAGCATCAACTGAGAGTTTACTGAATGCCAAGTGCTATGCTTCAAGCTGTGAAGGAATTCTGGAGACAGAAAATACAGCCCTTTTTCTGAAAAGCTTAGGTTCTAATGAGATTATGTATATACACACTCCAATAAATGCAAGTTAGCCTTTTACGTGACGAAGTACAGGGAGACTCAGTTACTGGAAACAGCAAACCCAGTTGGAAGTTTTCATAAAGAGGATGTGTCTTGAGCAGGCTCACAAAAGGATGGAATCTGGCGGAGAGTGAAACAGTCTTTTAGGACATAGCCTTCCTTTGTGTACTCCTGGAAGCAGGAAAGGATGAGTGATGTGCAAAAGAAGAGATGTGGGGTTTTTTGAGGATCTGGCATAGTATTGGGCAGCATATCCTTTAACGAAAGCTGAGAAGTATCCAGTGGAAAAGAGTGATCATTGTTGTCAGAGGGAGCAGAAAAGTCTAAAAAGGGCCTAATGAAGGGGCCATTGGATTTGTCTCAGAAGAGGTCTCTTTGTAGCTTTCAAACAGCAATTTCAATAGAGTGGCAAACAAGGAATCCAGTTTGGAGAAATGAAAGAGATAGTTGATGAAGAGATGGAAATAGTAGGTATGTTTGAAGAATTTAGCCCGTAAGGGAAGTGGAGCATTTGCTAGAAAAAAAAGTCTGGATATTGCCTGATTAACTTATCCATTAGTAGACCCATTAATAAAGACACTAAAGAAATCATGCAGATGATAGGACTTGGATGTTTCATTTGTTCCCATGCTGCAAAATAGGCATATCTCCATACCATTTTGGGGAGTCTACCAAGTGTCAAACACTATTGGCTACAATTTGCATATTCTTATGAAATTCAAAGTTGAGGCAGATTTTGCTATGCTTCCAGAAAAAAAGGCAAGAGGAATCGTTTTGTTTTGTTTTAACAACAAATATTTGAAGTTAGACTTAAAGAATTTTTTCCTTTGGAGAGTTTGTGAAATGATGGACTGTAAGCCAGGTACAGTGGTACATATCTTTAATCCCAGCACTTTGGGAGGCCAAGGTGGGAGGATCACTTGGGCCCAGAAATTGGAGTCTAACCTGGGCAACGTAGTGAGAACGCCCACCTCTTTAAAAAAAGTGAAAAAGGATGGACTGTAAATCAAATGGGTCTCTGAAGTCCTTCATCTAAATGTTAGGTTGAATTAATATGATTCTACATGAAGGCACTACCATATTCTATATTCTTAAGAATCACCTATCTTCAAAGCTTGTAAATGAAAACATTTTCTTTTGCTAGTCTATGCATTATTTGTAAGGCATAAAGTATTATACATATAGCTAATTTTGACTAGTCTCAGCTGGTATATGTGACACCCAAACAATATTGTACACAGAGAATTTAAAGTTGTGGGAAAGAAGCTGGTTCTCTTGCTGAAAATATTCAAGCATCCTACTTTTCAAAGTATCAGATAATAATACATAATTTTAGTCAGCTCTTGAGGACTGAGCACCAATTTTCCTGTCTATGCAGACTTTCAGTCTAAAACAGTGATTTTCAACTGGGGGGCAGTTTTGTCCCCCAGTAACAATTGGCCATGTCTGCAGACATTTTTGGTTGTCACAACTGGTACTACTGGCATCTGGGGGGTAGAGGCGAGGGATGCTGCTAAACATAATGCACGAGTCAGTTCCCCACAACAAAGAACCATCTGGCCCAAAATGGCAGTCCTGCTGCTGTTGAGAAAGCCTGGTTTAAAGTTTGTCCAGAGAGATACACAAAGCCAAAAAAAGATTATTATGGAAAAAGCAAGACTGAAGGAGGACGAAAATAGAAATTGTGACTTACTGTGCCTGCTTCAAATACTGTGCTAGGTTTTCCACATACATTTATTCAGTCTTCTCAAAAACACCTTAAAGGTGGATATTAACTGTCCTCATTTTTATAAATGAGGAAATGCCGTTCCAAGGGGTTTAATAGCTTGCCCAGCATCACATGTCTAATAAGTGATGGAGTTGGAAGTAGAGCCAGCCCTCTTCCCTCTCCACCAGTAACATCACCTTGGTATTCCATGCCAGGGCCTCCCTTATTGTTCCCTCCTTCCCTGAAAGCTCTTAGCAGTTAACTTGCCAAAGACCATTTAGTGCCTTTATGGTTGGCACTGCCAGATTTAGCAAAGACTGTGTTGGATCTCATTCCTCCCTTATCCCTCTTAGAGCCCTTGTGAAGGAAATGTATTTAAAATAAAAAAAAAAAACATATTATATAAATTAAGACATGATCTGTCAGACACTTAGAGAAAGGTATATTGAAGTGAGTAAAGGCCAGAGGGAATTTGCTTCATCTCTTTCACAGTCAGTTAAGAAGGCCTTCTGGAAGACCTAACGTTTCAGACAAGGGTATGCCTGGCAGGTTGGGCAGTCCCATATAAAAGCTTTGAGAGAGGAGTAGGTTGGAGTCTTTAAAGAATTCAGGGGACATAGTCCAGAGTAACCTGCTAGTGGGAAGAAATTTTTGTGCAGCAGTAAGACGACTCATTCTGAAGCATAGGGCAGAGGGACATTCCCTCAGGGGTCCAAGGGAAAGAAAGGGGGAGGTGATGAGGGAACCAGAAACTTTAATGGTAGAGTTAAAGATGAACTGGAGGAAGCAGGGCTTGAGGCAGGAAGGTGTTTGCAAAAAGTTGTCAGTGGCCAGAAATGCAAGCACACATCCCAAACATGGCACACCTCTCCCTGACCCTACATAAGACTATTAGGGCCACTGCCCAGCCATCAGTTACTCCAGTCTTTCCTACTCTGCTTGGGCCCTGGTTTCTACAGATCCTCTCCAAGAGGGACCTTGGTCTCTGGGCACTTCAGCAGTGCCCTGCACTCCTCATCTTTTTTCACTTCCTCTTTTATTAAGCAGTTGAGTCTTTACATGGCTGCAGTTCACTGTGTCTGTTCATGTGGCCATCAAGGTTTTTTGCATTTTCTGTGTTTGTTGTTGTTGTTGTTGTTTAAGAGACAAGGTCTTGCTGTGTTGCCCAGGCTGGCCTCTAACTCCTTAGCTCAGGTGATCCTCCTGAGTAGCTGAGACTATAGGTGTCACCCTGTCTCCTCCTTTTGCATTCACTGCAATCTCACCACAATGTCATTTGTTCCACACTGTTATAATTCAGTTATCTTGGACTCCATCCTAGGCAAGTATTTACTGAAGTACTCAAAGGACCTCTTTACGAGGCATGGACTTTATTATAGTCAAGTTCCCATGCAGAGTTTTGTTCTTTTCCTCCTCTAGGGCAAAGACTGTGGCTCCTATTCTACTGTAATTCACAGTAGGTAGAATGAAGCTGTATAGTCCATAAGTGCCCAGCAAATGTGTTGCCTCACTGGGGACAGATTATTTCATGTGTATGAGAAGTGCTTATCTGGAAAGATTTTGGCCCTTAGTTCTAGTTTAGAAAACTGCTTCATCTCTTCCCTTAGCTTACTTGATACTGCCATATCTCAGAACACAAGGGTGATTCCATCTTTTTCTAAACAAGTTTTCTGTTAGTGCCTAAATCTCTCAGTCCAGCTTTTCTTAGCCACCCCCACTTCTCTTGAATAGGGAGGCAGCCAGGAACAAAATGGATCAGGTTTTGTTTGGTTTTGACACGTTTTTGTATGCACGCTGTAAATCAATACTGTTTTGATTCCTATCTCCTCTTTCCAGGGGCTTAAAATCTACTAAGGGCCTCAAGGACCAGGTTCCAACAGGGCCTTCTCCCCCTGCACTGAGACACCACCCTGATCAATGTCAGTTCAATGTGAGTTCTCAGGTCATTCCTTCTGGTTTGACAAATTGTCTCTGTTAGATAAGCATCTGCCTATTGTTTTACCCACTGGCTTCTAGTAAGATGATTCGCTGGCTCACAGTTGCTGTGTGGAGGGGGAGTTTGTGAACAGTGGAGCTTGCCATGGGCTTTGATCTGTTTTCCAGGGGCCAGTGGGATGACTTCAGGATTTGGTACTTTGCCGGGAGTGATGTGTGTTTTGTTAGACTTGTTTACCTCATGGTTAGGACCCAAGTGCCTCCACCAAGCAGGGAACCACATGTTTATCCACTTGTGTTTCAAGGCATTGTTCTTCTGCCGACTCCAGTGGTACCAGAACGTGTCTCTCCTTTGGTTCCTTTGGGGATTCTTAGAAACTTTCCCCACTACTTGTTGCTCAGATTAGGTTGTCTCTCAACTTGGTTTTTGCAAATTTGCAAAGTTGCAGGGTGCCTGGAACCCCTGCTGGACTGGGGATGTGCCCTCCTCCTACCTCCCTTCATTTCTCCCCATCCTCCGTTTGTAGGTTGATTCTGCAGGTTGACGTATTGCAGTGACCTTCCCTCTGCAGCTGTGCTGGCTTCCAGACTGAGGACCACATTGAGTCTCACCCAAATCCCATTCTTGGGTTGGTCTGTGTTCTGTACAAGTAGATCCGTGTGTGGGGTGACCCATTTTCTTTTACATGGAAAAACCTAGGTTGTCTTTGAATTGATTAGTAACTACAGTGTTCTCTGGAGAAAGCCTCAGGGCTTTTCTAGCCATTGTTATTCCTTTGTATGTCTGGAGTTGGACACTGAGAGGCTCTCAGGTTGGTTGTTTTGGAGCAGTGAGTCTTTATGAATGGGTTGCCCAGAAGACAAATGAGGGACAATTCCAAGCAGTCTGTGTCCAGTTAGGTGTTGGTCACAGAGCTTAGTGATCACAGATGCTGCCATGGGCCTCTGGTTGGGTTACAATTGCCTTTTTCCTTAGATGGTCCCTTCTCTTTTTATTGGTGTTTGTTTGTTTATTTGAGATGGGGTCTCGCGCTGTCCCTCAGGCTGGAATGCAGTGGCATGATCATGGCTCACTGCAGCCTCAACCTCCTGGGCTCAAGCAGTCCTCCCACATCACCTTCCCAAGTAGCTGGGATTACAAGTGCATGCCACCACGCCTGGCTAATTTTAGTGATTTTTGTAGGATTTTGCCACATTGCGCAGGCTGGTCTCCTTAACTCCTGAGCTCAAGTATTTCTTCCCGCCTCAGCCTCCCAAAGTGCTGGGATTACAGGCATGAGCCACTGTACCCAGTCTGGCTTCTATCTTTCTAAAGAAACTGTGTCAACATGGGAGTATCTCCAAGAACTATTTGATTATATTAGCTGAATGTGGGCTATTGGCTCATTCTGCATCTTGGTTAGGTAAGATAGGAAATGTATTCAGCCTGACAGACGTGTGCAACTGATTGTCTTGCCTTCAGATTCTCTTCTGACTGCCTCACCTAAATAGGCAAAGCACTGAGGGTGTCCCTCTCTGTTTGGAATGGCAATACTTGAAATTCTTCTTGGACCCAGTATCTTCATGCTCCTTATTCCTACCTCGTCCATCAACACTCTCCAGTATAGATAATAAAATGCAACCCTGCAGGGAGAAGAGGATTTCACTCAAGACTCCCAGGATGTGTTCTAGGAGTGAACTTGTCTTTTTGCTCATTCACTGGGGTGCCACTGGAATAGTGTTAGTTCAGTGCTATATCTTACATTGTAAACTCTTCAGAGCAGAAACCATTCTTATCTGATTCTCTTTGTGCAGGAACACACACCGCCTGCATACTTTTGAAGGTCTTTTAGATACCACTACCCCACCCTCTTTTATTGCTAGCCACCGTAGGACAGGATCTGACCAATTCCTTTGGATAGAACCAAGATAAATCTTTGCATAGAAAGGCAAAAACAGTGCGGAACTCCTTAATCCCATACCAGAGAGGTGATGCTACCTGGGTATCCTGGGCTTGCCCCCACCCCGCCTCAAGGGCATAGAGCCTTGGCACTAGTGGGGTGAACCCTGCATGCTTTCTGTTCCAGGTGGAGACCGTGAGAGAGTACAGATGGAAGGCTGCTTTTTTCCAGATGTGTAGAATTTGAGCTGTTATTTGAAACTCTCTGTTCCTTATTAAATGGCTGACCTAATTTTTCGCCCTTTATCTCCGTAGTGGTGGAGATCCAAGAAGGGAAGACAACTATAGTAAGTATCGTTGAGTTGGCCATGTATAACCTCTTTAACGCTTGGAGCTGCCTGGCTGCTCCTCTGAGGGAGGGAGGGGCCCAAACTGGACACCCGGCTCCAGGATCAGCTCCCTCGCCGCTCCTCTGAGGGAGGGAGGGGCCCAAACTGGACGCCCAGCTCCAGGATCAGCTCCCTCAGTGACCATAAATCCCACAGCCTACTATTTTTCAAGCTGTGTGCTATAGTGTGGTTAATCAGGAACAGTTGCTGTGCCTGGGCTGAGGTATCTGCTATTTGATGAAAGTGGCCTTTTGTGTAGCAAGGTCTCAGAGGCCTTTGCTGATAAGCTCTTTGGCGGGTGTTGAATCAGTTTCCCAAAGGGGAAACTAAGGCATTGTTGCACGCCTAGAGAGCCAGAGTAAGTTGACCCAGAGCCAAGAGCCTGGACCTCAGTTCCTTTCTTTTCTGCCTAGAATGGCTAAACTGCTCCTTAAATGATGCATTTAAAAAGTGACATTCTCCCGGCCCTGGCCTCACTAGCTGGCGCCCTGGCTTGTCTGTTGGTAAGAAAATTGGAACAATGCTTCATCTACCCACTCCCCCGTTTCCCTCCCTGGGCCCATCCCACCTCCCTTCCTTGGGGAGTCATGGGGCCTACATTATCCTATAATCCTTAAAAGACAACAACGCTGTTTTCACATGGCCTTCTGTGCCTCCAAGAAATCCTCAGTCACTGCACAGAGCTCCCAGAGGCCTCTGTAACTTCCATGTCAACCAGATATTTAACCCTTTAGGTAGCCAGCCAAGCTCAATCCTCCCCAAGGCAGTCTTATTCCCAGGACAAGTCCATTGGGTCTCCCCCTAGAATGCTCCCTCTGCCTTTCCACTACTTAGCCTCAAAACAGTTCTTTTTAGGGGACCCCCCCCCCCAATCCCCTTAGGGTACCTTTTAGGCTCCTTGATTCAAAGCCAAAACAAGCATTCACTCTATCAACTCCATGCTGGAGGAGAGAAATACATCTGACTTTTGAGTATAAAGAGCGTTTTTCACGTGGGGCATGAGTCTGCTGTTTATAGAATAGATGTGGAGGCATTGTGGCCTATGAGAGCCCTCAGGGGAGGGAAGAGCCCATCCATGCCTTTAGCGGCATGGCCATGGCTGACTGGATATTATTCTCTCCCCTGTGAAATAAGATCAGACACCTACCTCACTAGATTCTGGAGGTTAAGTGAACTAATATATGTGAACCATTCTTAGCACTGAGCCACACATATAATGGGGAGTCAATAAATGTTAGCTCTCCCCACCCCCTAACCCCCAACCCACTGCAACCTGCCTCCCAAGGCCTACCGTGTACTTGCGAATTTTCTCTAACATCTCAGTTTCTGGTATAGTTGTGATTGCCATGGCAGAAGGAGGGTAGCAGTGCCCTGCACAGCCAAGTAGTACTTCCAGCCCCTTTCCCCCGTGCCACTTCTCCCCCAGGAGACAGTGTTGCTTCCCTTCCAAAGCCTCTCAGACCCGTCCCAGCCTCACTCTCATAACCCACAGCCTCAGTCAGCCAGGCTTTCTAAACTCCCCTCTTGCAATTGGAGCTAATTCCCAGGTCGTTGGTTTATTGCGCTTAGTAATTCCAAGGCTGTATCACAGGATACGGCAGCGATAGGGAGGTCATTTCACACTTGGCCTCAGCAGGGTTTAAAAGGTGGCATCCAAAATGATAAAAGCAAGGAGCATGACAGAGAAATGTATCCTCCCATCTGTATCGTGTTAGTTTTTTCTTTCTTTTGTAAAGAGAGAACGAGTGCACGCATATCTGCTTATATGGCACAGCCCGGGTTTTTTCAGCCTTGCTATTCCTGGCATTTGGGGCTGAGTAATTCTTTGTTGTGAGGGCTGTCCTGTGCAGTGGAGGATGGTTAGAACATCCCTGCTAGATGCAGTAGCACTCCCTCCCCCAGTCGTGACAATTAAAAATGTCTCCAGACATTGCCAGATGTCCCCTGGGGAGCAAAATCACCTCTGGTTGAGACCCATTGGCATAGCCTTAGCTCTGTAAGATAAAGCTGGGAACTGCAGTTTCCCGCTAGGAGGACATGTGGGATGGGAGGGAGGCTTTCTTTGGACTCTATATCCCTGTGCCACTTAAAACTTTTTACCATGTGCATGTATTACTTTCCCCCAAAAGCCAAGGAGGGGAAAAAGTATAGTGTTCTGGTGCCTTTGTTTTTTTCTTTTGAGGAAGGAAAGGTAGCATTCAATTGATAGAGCAAACCCCTCTCTCCCTCTTGACACTGGTATTAAGTTCAGATGGTTTCCATTACCCCTGTAGGCCACCAAACCACATCCCTGTAGCTATCTCAAGGCCTAGCATAGGGCAACTACAGAATAAACACCACAGTTCAGGCAGAGAAACCTCTTAGCTACTCCCACAAGAACCCCCAAGGTAAACTTTCACCAGCATTCCCATCATTTTGGGGTTTGTGCAAAGATAATGTGGCTCCACGCAGGCCCTGTCTCTCACACTGGCTCACTTTCTCTGTCTCCTAGATTGAAGGCCGTATCACAGCGACTCCCAAGGAGAGTCCAAATCCTCCTAACCCCTCTGGCCAGTGCCCCATCTGCCGTTGGAACCTGAAGCACAAGTATAACTATGACGTGAGTCTGGGTACAGAGACACTCGGTTCTGTGTGTCATGAAGTTCTCAGATTCCCTGGTTAACTGGAGCAGCATGTCCCCGCTGTAGCTACTGCTGCATTTCATGGAACCACCAGAGATGGCAGCATTTTGTCCAGTTGTTCTCAACCCTGGCTGCACATTAGAATCACCTGGGGAGCTTTAAAAAATAATGATGCATGGGCTCCACCAGGTCCTCCCAAGCCACTTCATAGATGTGGTCTCATTCACCGCAGCTCTCCCTCTGAAGAAGACCCATCACCATCTTCGGTAGCCTAGGAGACTGAGGTCACAGTGTGGAATCAGCCTCGGGGGGTGGGGCCTGAGCATTTTTTCAATGCTCTCCCGTGGTTCTAATGTGCAACCAGGGTTGAGAGCCACTGATTGAGTTTGTGGTCTGGTTGTGCCTCAGACCACTAGGGCCCTTAACTCAGCTCGCAGGGGTTGTACTCTTGTGGGATGGAATCATGATCTGGGTTTGGCTTTCCTCTTTTATGATGAGGGTGTATTTGAACATGGTCTTGGTTCTCACTGTGATCTGGGAACACATTACCTTGTCGTTCTGTATTGGAGCTATAAAGATACCTGATTGCTCAAGCTCTTCTAGTGCAGTCGTTTCCAGGGAAAAAAGACAGTAGTGAATAATAACAACAGCTAACATTGAGTGCATACTCTGTCGGGCACTGAGTACTTACCTGTTTTAATTCACTTAGTTTTCACAGTAACCCTATGAAGTAGGTACTAGTTTCATCCTCATTTTACAGATGAGGAAATTTGAGACATGGAGACGTTTGTGAACTTGCCTCAGATCCCCCAGCCAGTATCAGAGCTGGGATACAAACTCCAGGGACGAAAGCCCAGGCAGATCCCATGCTCCTAATGACTACACTACCTCCTCCCCAGAGATGGGGAGGGCGTGGGACTAAGGACACAGCCCTGGAGAAATCCTTACTTGTTCTTCAGAGCTCTCACAGGTGACATGAAACACCCTATTTTTGGGTTTCAGGTGATTCAGGCTCTGGGCCAGTTTGACCTGCAGGTTGTCCCTGTGCCCCTTTGTGGAATAGGATGACTAAAGGCAGAGATCCTGGTCAGGTGATAAGAGCAGGAGAAGCCACATGCCCATGGGATCTGAACAGAGTGACCCAACTAATCTCGTGGGCTGGAAGCCTTGGCTTGAGGCCACCCTGAGGGTTGGGGGGGGTTCTTTCTGTCCTGGGGCCCTTCTCCTGATGGCCGCCTGGAGTAACAGGAAGCAAGCACACAGGCAAGGGGCAGTGTTCCCAGCCGCTCACCATGCGGAAGTTAGTGGGGTTGTGGGCATCCTTGGAACCTCAGCTGCTGATAGAAAAGCAAACCCCACACCCGCCCAACCACTGTAGGGCACTCTTCCTACCAGCCTTTTCCAGGAAACATACTTGGCTCTCTCCAGCAGAAGAAATCTAATCCCGTCTGAGGTAAAGGCTAAAGTTGTTTTTCCTCTTACCCCTTTCCACTCAGAGCACCATTATCCTGAGCTGCACAAAGCTGTTAGCTTGCTTGGCAGCCTAGGGTGGAGGGCTGGGGCCTCCAGCCCAGTTGATTAGCCCTGGATTAATCCAATCCAAGTTCTTTTCATCAGATTCTGAAAAGTACAGGGGTGGGGAATTGAAGGCCTGGGTCCCTCAGGAACTGTCCAGTGATTAAAACAAATCTGTAGTTATGCAGCAAGGCGCCTGCCAGGGCAGCAAGTTGGTTTGTGGAACTTGACTGCTAAGATTGGCATGCCAGGCCCTTGCAGGGAGGGGAATGGTGAGTTTTCTTTAACCCCTTAAGCCATTCTATGACAGCGGGGTCTTGCTATGTTGCTCAGGCTGGTCTCGAACTCCTGGGCTCAAGCAGTCTGGGAATTGTAACATTTTAGACCTGGCAGGGAGGTGGTCCCTTGTCTTGATTCTGGCTCTGCTTATCTATTCCTTTGACCTGTCCCAGGCAGCCTGGTGGGCATGTGATGGTCTGAAGGAGGCCCAAGAATCCACTCAGATCTGGTCACAGGGGGCCTAGATCATGTGAGATTAAACTTCACAACCCTGGTTCCTTCCTCCTTGGCTTTTATGCCTTCCTCGCACTTCAGAGGGAATGGCAGGAGGTGGAGGGGCTGTTTGCATATACTCTGGCTTGTGGTATATAGACTTTGAGGTCTAAAATGTTACAGGTTTTTCCTCTTGTGTGGAAACATATGGCATGTCTCCTAACCCTATCTGAGCAGACATTTTGTCCAAGAAAGATGCTTCAGGTACATAAAAGATTGGTGACCCTTCTTGAAGAGTTTCTGTTCTCTAACCTAGTCTATCAGAAGATGATCTCACGAGGCTGGGTGTAGGGGCGCACACCTGCAATCCCAGAACTCTGGGAGGCCGAGGCGGGCAGATTGCTTGAGCCCAGGAGTTCAAGACCAACCTGGGCAACATAGCGAGACCCCATCTCTACAAAAATTAGCCAGGCGTGGTGGCACGCACCTATAGTCCCAGCTACTCAGGAGGCTGAGGTGGGAGGATCACTTGAGCAAGAGATTGGGAGGCAGAGATTGCAGTGACCCGAGATTGCGCCACTGCACTCCAGCCTGGGCAACAGAGTGGGCCCTTGCCTCAAAAAAAAAAAATCTCATAGAGAAGCTGGGAGCTCTTGGGGTTGATAATGGGGTACAGAAAATCTTACTAAGTTGGGATTAACCTTTGTTGGGTGAAGGTAGCAGACCCATGTACAAAGCTCTGTGTGGAGGAAGTGATCTCAGCTAGGTTCCCAGGAGATATCAGCCTCCCCTGTAGACCATGAAGCCCTAGCTTCCCGGCATCAAAAGCAAGCCCAGCTGACCCTCATCCCCTATTTTCGGTTTCCACTAGGATGTTCTGCTGCTTAGCCAGTTCATCCGGCCTCATGGAGGCATGCTGCCCCGAAAGATCACAGGCCTATGCCAGGAAGAACACCGCAAGATCGAGGAGTGTGTGAAGATGGCCCACCGAGCAGGTAGAAGGCCCTGGGGACCAAGAGGGGCAGAGGGCTGCAGGCACTCTCTCCCCACCCAGCTGCCCCATGTTTCAGCCCCTCCTGGAAGAAAAGTGGATATCCAGAGTGTTAATTATACTCACCACCCAATGCCAACCTTCCCGCTCCCTTGGGCTTTCCCTCTGGCCCCCTCAGAGCTGCAGAGGGAGCTGCAAAGACTATCCCCTCTTCCCCGCCACTCAGGTCTATTACCAAATCACAGGCCTCGGCTTCCTGAAGGAGTTGTTCCGAAGAGCAAACCCCAACTCAACCGGTAAGCAAGCCTGGGTGTGAACAACCTGAGCATTCTGCGCTCAGGAAAACTAGGGTGCACCTTGGCTGTCTGTTCCATTCCCTGCCAGCTTAAGCATCCACCCCCATCAGTCCACCCCTGCTGCAGTCTTCGCTTCTTCCGTTGCCTTCTTTGCCAACCTCAGCCTCTTTCCTCCCCTGTAGGGCCCTTAGCAAAGGCGCAAGGAGGGTAGAGGCCTGCTGATTGGGCATTAGAATGTGCTAATCCCCCGTTTATGACATCACACTGGGTGGCTGTGGGGATGTCAGTACTACAAATTTTCAGTATCCTAGCTCTCTCCAGCGCTGGGGTTATTAGAGGACAGAAGGCCTTAGAAATGGGAGGGCCTCCTGGGTTAGTGCCACTGAATACAGCTGTGCAGGTCGCACACTGGACAACTTCAGGGCAACATCCATGTAGACTAGGTCACAAATAGTGCTCCCCAGAGTTGTAGTTAACAACCTACACAGCGCCATGTGGCAGCCTAGGAGGCCCTGAGTTCATACAGAGAAGGAGAGGATGGCCTGCAGACCTTGGAATCACTTTGTCTGCCTTCTAGTCTAAGCAGGACCCTGTAGAGTGGAAGCAGATTCTTGTCTAACATTCAAGCAGCTGTCCCATTGCAAGTTCCCTTCTTCCCTCCTCTCTGGCATCAGCACACTCACATAGTCTTAGATCTCTAGTATCCCCTTGTTGAGAGTAGAGCCAGGTCTGTAGAATTGATTTGAGGGGGTTCTTCTCCCTACCAATGGCCCTTTCCTCCTGTCCAGCTGGTGGTTCCCAGACTGGAATGAGGAACATATTAGGTTGGTGCGGAAGTAATTGCAGTTTTTGTCCTTTTTTAATAGAATTGCTCTCTGTAAGGTATCAAAGATGACTGACGCAAAGCAAACACCTCAGCCCCCAGCAGGCCTCCTAGGCTGATCCGCACCAGAATTCAGGCATGGAGGGTAGGGGGTGTGGGATGTGGGAATGCAGGGCTTCTTCCTGGTACCCTGCCTCTCTGTCCCTGGGGGCTAAGTCAGAGCTGGACCTTTACCAACACCATGCCAGCACCCTGGCTGTGTGCCCATCTCTACCTGTGCCCCCCACATTGCTAGCTCAGCCATCTGCCAGCAGCTCTTGGGGAGCAGGACATGCTAACCTCTTCCTATGTCCCCTAACTACGCTATGGACCATTTGGGGGTTGAGCCCACCCCCTCTGGCTTTTTAAGAGACAGCAGCAGGCCTGAGGACACAATCCATCCTGCCTCAGGCCTTTGAAGCTAGGCCAGGCGCCCTCCCATACATCCGGCATCCTTTAACGTGACACAGGATTGATGATGTGTGGGGGCTAGTCGGTTGCAAAAGGCCACGCTGAGCGGGAGGGGGAGTTCAGGCTACGAAGGAAATGGGTTCCCTTGCAGGGGAGTCTCATTTAATGCTGCCATGCATGGGTCCAGGCTCCGCTGGGGCCTGGCGGAGCCATGCTTTGTCTGCTGCTGTGTCGCTCCTCCTGCTGCCCCTTCAGGAGAGGTAGGAAGGGGCTGGTTTAGGAAAGAGACTTAGTTCTTGCTAGAGCTGGGGTGTTCCCAAAGAGCTGGCTGGAGGCCACCCGGCCCACCCCCTGCCAGCTGGCCGCTCCGTGTGGCGCAGGCATCAGGCCCAAGGCCAGCTAAAGCCCAGCTTCCCTCTCCAAGGCATGGGAGAAAGAACAGCTTTAGGGCGGTAGCTCTGGAGAACCTTTCCAGCTTTTCCTCTGCATCCCCAAATCTCAATGAGCACCCTTCTGGGGAGCCTGCTCCCATACCCCATCTCTTCATGTACCCCTCTGAAGCCTGGGAGAGGCCAGCAAAGGGGCCATCCCTGGTCCCCTCCCTTTACCTTACTCTTCTGTCACCTAGCACCACCGACCATAGAAAAAGCAGTCCCCTCACACCTGTAATCCCAGCACTTTGGGAGGCCGAGGCGGGCGGATCACTTGAGGTCAGGAGTTCAAGACCAGCCTGGCCAACATGAGGAAACCACGTCTCTACTAAAAATACAAAAATTAGCCACGCGTTGTGGCGGGCGCCTGTAATCCAAGCTACTCCAGAGGCTGAGGCAGAAGAATTGCTTAAACCCAGGAGGCGGAAGTTGCAGTGAGCCGAGATCGCGCCACTGCACTCCAGCTTGGGCAACAGAGCAAGACTTCGCCTCAAAAAAAAAAAAAAAAAAGCAGTCCCTATAACTAGCCTCCTTCACAGTCATCATCCTGGCCAGGGCAGTGACAATTCCAGGAGACACATGGAAGGCCCTCCCCTCCCTGCCCAGCACACACTTGGAGTGCAGGCCAGCAACTCCCGCAGCTTCTGTCAACGCAGGGCTGGCAGCAGAAGACCAAGGTCCAGCGGAGCTCAGTTGAACTGCATAAATCAGCAATCATTTTTTCACTTCTTTTATCTAAGAGTTTTTAGCTAAGGTTATTGAGTTTTTAAATAAAAAAGCCTTTTCTTTGATGGTCTCTAGAGACAGCTGGGTTGAGCCCCAACCTAGAATGGAGGCAGGGGAGGATTCCTGGCCTTTGTCATGGCTGAGCTTTCAGAATGAAGGATGGGCCTTTCTGGACAGGATCCAAGTTTTATTCTGGACAGAGTAAAACCCAATCCTAGCCGGCATGAGCCACTTTTCTGGGAACTATCAGGGCCCTGGCCATCCCCAAAGGAGGCCAAAGGTCCATGGGCGGCAGCCATCTTTCCCCACCCCCCTCCTATTTACAGGAACCTTCCTAGGCTAGGGCTGCGCCCACGGGCCCTTACCCCTTGATTCCCATCACAGGTTGGGTGAGGGGCAGGGGTCTTATACCAGTTATAGTACCCTGGGGAGTTCCCTGAAGGCTGGGGTAGCTGAGTGAGCCAAATGGGGAAGAGCAATGGGTTCCTCCAGAGCCTTACATCAGCTCTTCTCGCCCCATGGCTGAGGCCAGAGAGGAATGATCTGCTCTTCAGGCAGCCTCTTCGCCACCTTTTCCTCAGCAAACACACACCAACATTGACATTTACAAAGACCAAGGGAGCTTGTGGCCCTGGGCTGCCTGACCCTGGCCACACAGGCTTGCGGCAGCAAGAGCCCAGCCCATCTGTTTACAGGACGCTCAGCAGTTACTCCCAGGAAAATCCCTGCACTTCAGGAAAGGGAAACTGGTGAAAGGATTTGCTTGCCCAACCGTGGCCTGGCCTGAGGAGGTAGTGCTCCACTCTCCCACGTCCAGCTTGGGCCCCCAGCCCTCACAGGCACCTCTTTGTTCTCCCTCCACAGGTACCTGACGCGCTGGGCTCCTGGCTCCGTCAAGCCCATCTACAAAAAAGGCCCCCGCTGGAACAGGGTGCGCATGCCCGTGGGGTCACCCCTTCTGAGGGACAATGTCTGCTACTCAAGAACACCTTGGAAGCTGTATCACTGACAGAGCAGTGCTTCCAGAGTTCCTCCTGCACCTGTGCTGGGGAGTAGGAGGCCCACTCACAAGCCCTCGGCCACAACTATACTCCTGTCCCACCCCACCACGATGGCCTGGTCCCTCCAACATGCATGGACAGGGGACAGTGGGACTAACTTCAGTACCCTTGGCCTGCACAGTAGCAATGCTGGGAGCTAGAGGCAGGCAGGGCAGTTGGGTCCCTTGCCAGCTGCTATGGGGCTTAGGCCATGCTCAGTGCTGGGGACAGGAGTTTTGCCCAACACAGTGTCATAAACTGGGTTCGTGGGCTTACCCATTGGGTGTGTGCTCACTGCTTGGGAAGTGCAGGGGGTCCTGGGCACATTGCCAGCTGGGTGCTGAGCATTGAGTCACTGATCTCTTGTGATTGGGCCAATGAGTCAATTGAATTCATGGGCCAAACAGGTCCCATCCTCTTCATGACAGCTGTGAGCTCCTTACTGTGGGAGAGCTGCAGGGAGCCAAGGTGGGCTGCCTAACACACTTGCCGCTCTCGTGTGAATCCAAGAAACTGCGTTCCTCAAAGGGGCCCTGGTTGTCACCTTCTCCCACAGCCATTTCCACCCATCGTTGTCTAGAATCTCTTTCATTAGCACATTCCAACCCCTCTGCCACTTGGTTTAGAAATGAGCTCCCTGGCTCAGTGGGCCTTTCAGAATCTGGAACCAGACGGAGGTGGAGTTAAGAAGATAGGACAGAACAGGCAGGCCAAGTTCACTGAAGCTTAAGAAAATCATGTTTAGACTCTGTTTAAAAACATCCAGGCTGGCTCCCATTCTATAGCATGAAGGGCAAGTCCATGTTCTTCTCGCCAGTGCCCACGTAGATGTAGCCATAGTTCTTGGTGTGGGGAGCATGGTAGAAGGTGAGGCCCGGCCAGAGCAGGCTGCGCAGCACCACCAGGGCATTGCCCCTCTCCATCTGGATGCTCCAGGACCCTGAGATGAGACAGGCAGGAGGTGAGGCCTGGTGCTGCTGGAGCCACAGCTCTGCCCTTCATGCTGTGGCCCCTGGCTCCTTGGGCAGCCAGGCCCAGGTGCTATGGTTCCACTGGGGAGAGACCATTTAATTCTCCAGATGCTTTACTCCCTGATTGTCTTTTAGCCATTATTCTTTTCGTTTTAAGAGACATGGTCTCACTCTGTCACCCAGGCTGGAATGCAGTGGTGCAATCACAACTCAATGCAGTCTTGACTCCTGGGCTCAAGCAATCCTCCCACCTTAGCCTCCAGAGTAGCTGGGACCATGGGCATGCACCACCATACCCAGCTAACTTTTCTGATTTTTTGTAGAGATGGGGCCTCACTGTGTTGCCCAGGCTGGTCTCAAACTCCTGGGCTCAGGCGATCCTCCCACCTTGGCCTCCCAAAGTGCTGGGATTACAGATGTGAGCCACCACGCCCAGCCCTTTTAGCCATCTCACTGCTCATTAAAACCACTTTCAGAGGGAGGGCAAAGGAAATGAAAAGAGGTGAAACTCAAACCAGTCTGTTTTGTTCCTGTCAGCAAGTCTAGCTAAAGGTTGAGTGGGGGAGGAGGCTGAATCCAATCCACAGGCAGAGGGGAGTTGGGCTGGGCCAAGGGAGACACCAGCTCCTCCCACACTATACCCAGTGCAGTCACCAGTTCTAGTGTGGTTTGCCGCTACTTGCCATTTTGCTGTGTCTTCCCCATTTCCTGAAGCCTCTCCTGAGTTGGATTAGACCAGACCGGGAAAGGAAGGCTCAAATAGAAATTTGGGCAGTTCAGGCCTCCTAGCTCAATGGCCCTTTCTGGCAGCTGGTAGACTGGGAGCCATCCTTGGTGGGAGGGGACTTGGGCTGCCCCTAATGAGCCTTTGTCCTAGGTTCTGCCCTGGTTTTTGCCTCCCCACACAGGAGCAGCCCAGCTCAGGGCTGAGTCGTGCAGCCATGAGGACTTGGCTGGAAGGGCCTGATTAAGCTCCAGAACCGAGGGAGGGAGCCACAGTGTGGGAGGAAGGAGCCTGGGAAAATCGCCTCTGGATGCAGATCTGGGGCTTCTATTCCCCTGCGCACTGAGGCCTCTCCCGGCCCAGCCACAGCCCTGCTCCAGGCCCTGCCAGAAAGGCAAATGCTTTGAAAGTTTTGGTGTTGGACCAGCCAGCCATGCGCTGAGAGCCTCTCTGAGGCCTTCATCAGCTGCCAGCTCAGCCTGGCTGCTTGGCTCCTGCTGCCCCAGCTTCCCACGGGCCACCTCCAACCATGGTTCACCCTAGTCACTCCACACCCTGCAGCCTCACAACTCAGTGCCCACCCACTGGGGGCCACCCTGCATCCAAGAAACCTGATTGCCAGGAACCCCTGACCCTCATGGCAGCTCATGCACCCTTACTCGGTGCAGCCACCTGCCTAGGTCAAAACCAAAGTTTTCTGGGCGTATATAGTTTGGCTGTCCCTGGTCCTGCTCAGGGAGAAGCCAATCGCAAAGCTCACTTTAGCACTGTGCAGTGGCCAGCACCAAGTGCCACCGCCCATGCAAAGGATGATGTCAGCCCCCTCCAGCCCACACAGTGCCTGCTGGACAACATCAAGAAGAAAGTAGTGTCCCTGTGTTAGCAGGGCTCCGGCTGGAACACTGCCCCTGAGAAGGAGTATTGCCCCTGACTCTTCAAACTTTTCTCTGGGTGCTTGAGGTCCTCTGCCTCTCAGACCTGCCCTCAGAGTTTGAGAGTCCCTAGCCTGGTACTTTCCTGGTCATGCATCTCCAGAAAACAGATTGTTTAGGATTGATGAGGGTGGGGGTCCAACAGGACAGAGTGTTCCAACTCCACTGCTTCAGCCTTGGACAAGAAGCACAGACCCAGGGAGATCCGATTCCCTCCCTTGGTCACCCCACCAGCCTAGAGTATCGTCAGGGACCAGGCTCCATAAAGACACAGTCCCTCAGCCCCTTGAACTAAGACCAGACTGCCTCATCTCTATCTGCCTACTGAGGGAGGGCAGCTTGCAGCCTGCCTGGGCTAGGTGCTGCCCTGGAGAAAATGGAATCCTGGAGTCCTCCAACCTAGACCCTTGTCAGTTCATTGTTGCCAGCACCTTGGCATGCCTGGGCAAGGGCTTGGTCCTGCCCTGCCCTCACACCAGCCTGCCTGCCTAGGCTTTGGCCACCTCTTGCCTCCAGTAGATAATGCAGGGGGCGGGGGGCAGTGTTCTTGGACGAAGTGGCCTAGGCCTATCAGCAGGGGCTCCTACCCAGAGAGCAAGGAGAAACTGGCAGGGGAGCTAGGGAAATACAGTGCCCCCGCCTGGCAGGGGGCAATGCTGCGCAGGCGGGAGGGTGCTGCTGGAGTGCGGTAGCGGCATGTAGGGCCAGCCAGAAAACAGCACTGCCTCCCTCCCTCGCATTCCTGTCACACTCCTGTCCTCTCATCGTCCCTGGCTCAGCTGGTCGCCCGGGAAACACACAGACTCAACGTGCCAGGAGTCACGTAGCATCTACCTGAAGAGCCAAGCACTTGCTGTCACCTTCACCCACTTTCTTACTGCAACTGCTGAACAGGCTGAGCCCAGCCAGCTGCTGTCACCACTTCCAGGACTCGGGGAAAAGCCCCCTGCAGACTTGGTGCTGCAGGTTCACAGCCCCCGCTCTCTCTTCTCTCCCCAAATCCCTCCTGCCCCCTAGCAGCCACTCTTCTCCAGAAGCTGTGTTTTGAGGATGTGATGGGTACAGGTTGGTAAATCAGGAGGGGGGCCTCCTGGGTTTCCTGGGCCCACAGGGTCTCACCCACCTTGCTAGTATGGAAACCTCAGGCTAGGGCGTACTTACTCTAATTACATTCTCCTGCCATCCTGGAAGAAAGGCAGCTCTGGGATTAAGATCGAGGGACAGTAGGCCAGGCTGGGGACCAGGGCTGTCCAGGGGCAACAGATGGCTCAAACCCTCTCAGATGAGCACCAACAAAATTTTTGTCACATACAAAAAAAAAAAAAATGGCCATGGGTTCCCAGTGGGAGAGGCACCCCCATCCCCTACAAGGGCCACAAGAATCATATACCCCCTAGAGGCCTGAGGACAGAGAAGGAGGAGGAGGGAGAAACCTCTGGCTGCCAGACCCGTATCAAATCGAGTAGCAAAGGCAGGCCCCGTGGCCCAGAAGGCTGAACACTTGTCAGCCAGGCTTCCAAGGAACTGGGGCAGGAAGAGCCACCTGCGCACATCCCGAAGGGAAGGCTGACCCTGGGCACCATGTTCCCCCCCCCCCCCCCGCGCCCATGCCCGCCTCACTCGCCCCCTTCCCGGTCCTCAACCACCACCAGCAGCAGTTTTCAAAGGCTGCTTTCCAGGTAGGCAGCCAGGCAGGCAGGCGCGTTGCTGCCCTCTGCTGCCTGAACTGAGCATTGCTGCTGAGGAATTGCTTGGGAAGGAGCCTCAGCCTGTGTGCACCTGGCAATTCTGAGACCTTTGCACCAGCCCAGAGTGGAGCAAGGAGAGGAGCAGTGGCCCTCCAGCCCTCCTCCTTTACCTCCCAGGACACCGATGCTTGCAAGGCACCCTCTAGTTTACATTTCCCTTTCCCATCCTCTGTTTCATTTGATCTTCCCAAACCTCTGAGGCAAGGGAGGTGTTTTTCTTATTCCAAGGGCATCACAGGTGCCTGTTGTAGCTGCTCAGTGGCTATTTGCTGATATAGTGGATGTTCAGGGAGCATCGAATGGCAAGATACTACCTAGGAATCTAGGCTCCTGACCGGGCGTGCTGGCTCACGCCTGTAATCCCAGCACTTTGGGAGGCTGAGGTGGGCAGATCACCTGAGGTCAGGAGTTCGAGAGCAGCCTGGGCAACATGGTGAAACCTCATCTCTGCTAAAAATACAAAAATTAGGCGTGGTGACATGCGCCTGTAATCCCAGCTACTTGGGAGACTGAGGCAGGAGAATTGCTTGAACCCAGGAGGCAGAGGTTGTAATGAGCTGAGGTTCCAGCGAGACTCTGTCTCAAATATATGTATATATATAGCCTCCTGACCCACGGCTGCATCTATGCCACCTGGCTGCAGCCCAAGGTCAGAGAACTCTTAGTCATTACCCTGGATCCGGCAGGAGGATGGTCCTGCCACCCCAGAACCAGCTACCCACTCCCATGGAACTTTGCAGATCCCTGGACACGGCATGACAACTCATGAGGACAACAGCTCTCCCACTCCTCTCTTCAGCCAAGGTGTCTCTTGTCACTTTGGCCAAGGGACAAATGCGGAGTCGTTGGCCTACCTCATGGACACAGAGCAGGAGTCCCAGGAACAGGGCCAACCAAAACCACACCTGCTCAGAAGCCACATGAAGTCACCCTGAACAACTGCCTCAGACCCTGAAAGGAAACAGTTATCCTAACTGGCCAGAAAACAGCTGCCAAATCCCATCCCTCCAGCCAGTCCTGGTGTCCCAGGGAACTCTTCCTTGGGATTTTGGCCCCAATTAGCAGCCCAGCCCAGCTGCTGCCTGCCTGGCAGGGGAGCCTCCAAGCAGCTCAGACTGCTCTTTTCCTAGCTGATAAGGAAGGGGACCGGGGAGGAAAATCAGAGCTGTCCGCTCTCCTGTGACCATCCACACTTCCACTCCATCGCCATGACCCTCATCAAACCATCATGAGAAAAAGGTGGGCCTAGGCTGGGCACGGTGGCTTATGCCTGTAATCCCAGCACTTTGGGAGGCTGAGGTGGGTGGATCCCTTGAGCTGAGTTGTTCAAGACCAGCCTGGGCAACACGGTGAAACCTCATCTCTACAAAAAATACAAAAACTAGCCAGGCATGGTGGTCCACACCTGTAGTCCCAGCTACTCGGGAGGCTGAGGCAGGAGGATCACTTAATCCTGGGAGGCGGAGGTTGCAGTGAGCCAAGATCATCCCACTGGCCACTGCACTCCAGCCAGGGCAACAGAGTGAGACCCTGTCAAATTAAAAAAAAAAAGAAAGAAAGAAAGAAAAACTGGTAGTAGTGGCTCTAGGAGGAAGGACCTGAAGAGTATGGGGAGGTTTCCCAAGGTAAGGCCAGGAGCATCCCTCCCCTGAGGCCCACATGCCCAGGAAATGCCAGGAGTCCTCAGCTTCCAAGGTTCCAGCTCATAAAGCAACATGGTGGGGTGGACTGGGAAGTGAAGCCAGCAGCTGATCCTGCAGCCCTGAGGCCACCATCAGGGCAGGATGCCTAGGGCCTTGGGTCACTGCAGCTCACCCACCTGCCAGGCCCAGATGCCACACCTCCCATAGGCCTGATGAATTCACTTGCCAACTGGACACATCAGAGTGGCTCACCAGGCTGGAGTGCAATGGTGGCCAATCACAAGTAACCTCAAACTCCTAAGCTCAAGCGATTCTGCCACCTTGGCCTCCCAAAGCACTGGAATTATAGGCATGGGCCACCTTGCCCAGCCCCAACCCCAGCAGCCTTTAGGAAGACTCCAAAGCTCCACATTTTACTTCTCATGTTGCAAGGAAAGACAGCTGCCTCCAGGGTCCCCCTTACCCGAGACAGCAGAGGGCAGATAGGGCTGATGGTGTTCCCTTAGGAAGACTTTGCTGGGCCCCACCCCATCTAGCTGGCTTTGGTCTTGGCTGCAGAAGCTCTATCATCCTCTTCACCCCTCTTGCTGCACAGTGGATGAGGCTCCATGGGCAAAGCAGCACTACTGCACCAGCCCCTCTCACCCAGCACAAAGGAGAGTTTCATCTTCTGATTCTGGAGCATCCAGCTGCAGGTAAGAAGGCTGCAAAGGGCTTCCCAGACACACCCTGAATCAGGGGACAGGGCTGCTGCCCTCAGATTAGGGGAATGAAGAGAACTTCTGTAGGCCCACCCCTCAGCCCCTGGCTCTGAGGTTCCATCACCACTGCCGTTCCAGGCTCCCTTTGTCAACGAGGGACGTACAGCACCCTCAGCCTCCTGACAAGTCTGGGAGCAGAGATGGAGGAGATGAGGGGAGTCTGAGAAGTATGTCTGATGGGCGAGAAATGCCCCAACCCCTATAGACCCTCTTCATATCCCCCTACTTGTCTGGAGACCCTCCTCTCTGTCACTACAGCACTGGCCCTGCTCAGAGTAGCTTGACTCAGATGTTCCTGTATGATGGAAGCCCAAATGGCCACTCCTTGGTGGCAGCTCCTACCCACTCAGAACCATTGTCTGGCCCCTGGGGCACTGCAGTAGCCCTGAAATGGCCTCATGATTCCTGGCTTGCCTTGCCCTGTCTCGCTCCACCTGTGTACCACTGCCTTATTGTCACAGACCTGCTCACAAGCCACCAGCAGCTTCTACTGCCTTGGCCTTCTAGGCCCTCCTAGGCCTGCCCCAACTCATCTCTAAGGGCTTTCTGCCACTAAAAAAATTAATAATAAGGCCAGGTGCAGTGGCTCACGCCTGTAGTCCCAGCTACTCAGGAGGCTGAGACAGTAGAATCACTCAAACCCGGGAGGCAGTGGCTGCAGTGAGCTGAGATCATGCCACTGCACTCCAGCCTGGGCGAGAAACTCCGTCTCAAATAAATAAACTCTGTCTCAAAATAATAATAATAATAATCATCATCATCACAGGTTTACTTTGATATATTGCTCTTCACAAACACTGCAGTTTTTATAAATTGGAGGTTTGCATGTGTAAAGCCAGTATATCAGTGCCATTTTTCCAACAGCATGTGCTCACTTTGTATCTCTGTGTCACATTTTGGTAGTTTTCACAATTTTTCAAACTCTTTTTTTTTTTTTTTTTCTGAGACATTCTCATTCTGTCACCCAGGCTGGAGTGCAGTGGCGTGATCTCGGCTCACTGCCACCTCTGCCTCCAAGGTTCAAGTGATTCTCATGTCTCAGCCTCCTGAGTAGCTGGGACTACAGGTGTGCACACTACACCTGGCTAATTTTTGTATTTTTAGTATAGATGGGGTTTCACTATGTTGGCCAGACTGGTCTCAAACTCCTGGCCTCTAGTGATCCGCCCACCTCGGCCTCCCAAAGTGCTGGAATTACAGGCATGAGTCACCACACTCAGCCCTTTTTTTTTGTTATTATTATTATATGTGTTATGGTGTTCTGTGATCAGTGATCTTTGATGTTACTATGATATTGTTTTGGGGCACCACGAACTACATCCATTTAAGATGGCAAACTTAATTGATAAATGTGTGTCTTCTGACTTCTCCCAGCCCTCTCCCTCTCCTCCATTCCCTGAGACACAACAATCATGAAATTAGGCCGATTAATAACTCTACAGAGGCTGGGCGCATTGGTTCTTTCCTGTAATCCCAGTACTCTGGGAGGCTGAGGGAGGTGGATCATCTGAGGTCAGGAGTTTGAGACCAGCCTGGCCAACATGGTGAAACCCTGTCTCTACTAAAAATACAAAAATTAGCTGGGCATGGTGGCATGTGCCTATAATCCCGGCTACTCAGGAGGGTGAGGCAGAAGAATCGCTTGAACCCAGGAGGCGGAGGTTGTAATGAGCTGAGATCATGCCATTGCACTCCAGCCTGGGCAACACAGTGAGACTCTGTCTCAAAAAAAATAAAAAATAAAATAACTCTACAATAGCCTCTAAGTGTTAAGTGAAAGGAAGAATCTCACGCCTCTCACTTTAAATCAAAAGCTAGAAATGACTAAGTTTAGTAAGGAAGGCATGTCAGAAGCTGAGATAGAGCCAGGCATGGTGGTTCATCCCTGTAATCCCAGCACTTTAGGAGGCTGAGGCAGGAGGACTGTTTGAGTGCAGGAGTTCGAAACCAGCCCGAGCAACACAGCGAGACCCCATCCCTACAAAAAAAAAAATGCCAGGTATGGTGCACACACCTATTGCGTGTGCTGTTACACTCCTCAAGAGGTTGAGGCAGGAGGATTGCTTGAGCCCAGGAGTTCAAAGTTACAATGAGTTATGATCATGCCACTGCACTCCAGTCTGGGTGACGAAGCAAGACCCTGTCTCTAAAACCAAAAATTAAAAAAATTGAGATAGACTGAAAGATAGGCCTCTTATACCAAACAGCTGAGCTGTGAATGCAAATAAAAGTCCTTGAAGGAAATTAAAAGTGCAACTCCAGTGAACATACAAATGATAAGAAAGTGAAACAGCCGGCCAGGCGTGGTGGCTCACGCCTGTAATCCCAGCGCTTTGGGAGGCCGAGGCAGGTGGATCACAAGGTCAGGAGATCGAGACCATCCTGGCTAACATGGTGAAACCCCGTCTCTACTAAAAAATACAAAAAATTAGCTGGGCGTGGTGGCGGGCGCCTATAGTCCCAGCTACTCAGGAGGCTGAGGCAGGAGAATGGCGTGAACCTGGGAGGCAGAGCTTGCAGTGAGCCGAGATTGCACCACTGCACTCCAGCCTGGGCGACAGAGCAAGACTCCGTCTCAAAAAAAAAAAAAAAAAGAAAGTGAAACAGCCTTCTTGCTGATATGTAGAAAGTTTGAGTGGTCTAGATAGGAAATCAAACCGGCCACAACCTTCTCTTAAGCCACAGCCTAATACAGAGCAAGGCCTTAACTCTCTTCAATTCTATGAAGGCTGAGAGGTGAGGAAGCTACAGAAGAAATGTTGGAAGCTAACAAAGGTTAGTTCATTGACTGGGCATGGTTGCTCATGCCTGTAATCCTAGCACTTTGGGAGACTGAGGCAGGAGGATGGCTTGAGCCCAGGGGTTGGGGCCAGCCTGGGCAACATAGGGAGACCCTGTGTCTACAAGAAATAAGCCAGGCATGGTGGCACACACCTGTAGTCCCAACTACTCAGGAGGCAGAGGTGGGAAGATCACTTGAGCCTGGGAAGTCGAGGCTACAGTGAAGCATGATCACGCTGTTGCACTCTGGCCTGTGCAACAGAGTGAGACTCTGTCTCAGTCAATCAATCAATCAATGTTAGTTCATGAGATTTAAGGCAAGAAGCTGTCCCTGTCACATAAAAGTACAAAGTGGAGCAGCAAATGCTAATGTAGAAGCTGCAGCAAGTTAACCAGAAGACCTGGCTAAGATCACTGATTAAGGCGGCTACACTAAACAATAGATTTTTAATGGAGATGAAACAGCCTTCTCTTGGAAGAATATGCCATCTAGGATTTCCTCTTTTTTTTTTTTTTTTTTTTTGAGACAGAGTCTCGCTCTGTCACCCAGGCTGGAGTACATTGGCACAATCTTGGCTCACTGCAACCTCTGCCTCCTGGGTTCAAGCAATTCTCCTGCCTCAGCCTCCCGAATAGCTGGGATTACAGGTGCAGGCCACCATGCCCGGCTAATTTTTGTATTTTTAGTAGAGATGGGGTTTCACCACATTGGCCAGGCTGCTCTCAAACTCCTGACCTCAGGTGATCCGCCCACCTCGGCCTCCCAAAGTGTTGAGATGACAGGCGTGAGCCACCGCACCCAGCCAAACATCTAGGACTTTCATAGCTAAAGAGAAGTCAATGCCTGGCATTAAAGCTTCAAAGAACAGGCTGACTCTCTTGTTAGGGGCTCATACAGCTGGTGACTTTAAGTTGAAGCCAATGCTTATTTACCATTTTGGAAATCCTAGGGCCCTTAAGAATTATGCTAAATCTACTCTGCCTGTGCTCTATAGATGGAACAACAAACCCTGGATGACAGCATGTCTGTTTACAGCATGGTTTACTGAATACTTTAAGCCCACTTTTGAGACCTACTGCTCAGAGAAAAGGATGGCTTTCAAATTACTACTGCTCATTGACAATGCACCTGATTGAGATGTACAACGAGATTAATGTTGTGCTCTGATGGAGATGTACAAGAGCTCTGATGGAGATGTACAACGAGATTAATGTTGTTTTCCTGCCTGCTAACACAACATCCATCCTGCAGCCATGGATCAAGGAGTGACTTCACTTTTCAAGTCTTATTTTTAAAAGACATTTCATAAAGCTATAACTGCCATAGATAATGATTCCTCTGATGGATCTGGGCAAAGTAAATTTAAAACATTTTGGAAAACATTCATCATTTTAGATGACATTAAGAATATTCATGACTCGGCCAGGTGCGGTGGTTCACACCTATAATCCCAGCACTTTCGGAGGCCGAGACTGGCAGATCACTAGGTCAGGAGATTGAGACTACCCTGGCTAACACGGTAAAACCCCATCTCTACTAAAAATACAAAAAATTAGCTGGGTGTGGTGATGGGCGCCTGTAGTCCCAGCTACTCGGGAGGCTGAGGCAGAAGAATCGCTTGAACACGGGAGGTGGAGGTTGCAGTGAGCTGAGATCATGCCACTGTACTCCAGCCTGTGTGACAGAGCAAGACTCTGTCTCAAAAAATAAATAAATAAATAAATAAAAAAGAATATGCATGACTCATGGGAGGAGGTCAAAATGTCAACATCAACAGGAGTTTGGGAGAAGTTGATTCCAACCCTCATGGATGATATTGACAGGTTCAAGACGTCAGTGGAGGGCCAATCACAGTGCCTCACACCTGTAATCGCAACATTTTGGGAGGCTGAGGTGGGCAGATCACTTGAGGTCAGGAGTTCAAGATCAGCCTGGCCAACATGGTGAACTCATCTCTACTGAAAATACAAAAAATAGCCAGGCATCGTGGCGCATGCCTGTAATCCAGCTACTTAGGAGGCTGAGGCAGGAAAATCACTTGAACCCAGGAGGCGGGGGTTGCAGTGAGCTGAGATCACACCACTGCACTCCAGCCTGGGCAAAAGAGCAAGACTCTGTCTCAAAAAAAAAAAAAAAAAAGGCCAGGCTGGGCATGGTGGCTCACGCCTGTAATCCAACACTTTGGGAGGCCAAGGCGGGCAGATCACCTGAGGTCATGAGTTCAAGAGCAGCCTGGACAACTTGGTGAAACCCTGTCTCTACTAAAAATATTTTTAAAATTAGCCAGGCATGGTGGCAGGCACCTGTAATCCCAGCTACTCAGGAGGCTGAGGCAGGAGAATCGCTTGAACCTGGGAGGCAGAGGTTGCAGTGAGCTGAGATGACATCACTTGCACTCCAGCCTGGGCGATAGAGTGAGACTCCATTTCAAAAAATAATAATAATAATAAATAAAAATAAAAGTAAAAAGTAGAAATACAAAAATTAGCCGAACATGGGCCGGGCGGGGTGGCTCACGCCTGTAATCCCAGCACTTTGGGAGGCTGAGGCAGGCGGATCACGAGGTCAGGCGATTGAGACCACCCTGGCTAACACAGTGAAACCCCAACTCTATTAAAAATACAAAAAATTAGCCGGCCGTGGCGGCGGGCGCCTGTAGTCCCAGATACTCAGGAGGCTGAGGCAGGAGAATGGCCTGAACCCGGGAGGCGGAGCTTGCAGTGAGCCGAGATCGCATCACTGCACTCCAGCCTGGGCGACAGAGCGAGACTCCGTCTCAAAAAAAAAAAAGCCGGGCATGGTGGCCGGTGCTTGTAATCCCAGCTATTCAGTAAGCTGAGGCAGGATAATTGCTTGAACCCAGAAGGTGGAGGTTGCAGTGAGCCGAGATCACACCATTGCACTCCAGGCTGGGTTACAAGAGCGAGACTCCATCTCCAAAAAAAAAAAGACTTCAGTGGAGGAAGTAACTGTGGATGTGGTGGAAGAAGAAAAAGAACTAGAATTCAGAAGTGTAGCCTGAAGATGTGACTGAATTGCTGCAACCTCATGATAAAACTTGAATGGATGAGGGGTTGCTTCTTACAGATGAGCAAAGAAAGTGGTTTCTTAAGATGGAACCCACTCCTAGTGAAGATGCTGTGAACATTGTTGAAATGAGAATAACAAAGGATTAAGAATATTACGTAAGCCAGGTTTGGTGGCTCACACCTGTAATCCCAGCACTTTGGGAGGCTGAAGCGGGCAGATCACGAGGTCAAGAAATCGAGACCATCCTGGCCAATGTGGTGAAACCCCATCTCTACTAAAAATACAAAAATTAGCTGGGCATGTCTGGGCATGGTGGCTCACACCTGTAATCCCAGCACTTTGGAAGGTCGAGGTAGGCGGATCATAAGGTCAGGAGATTGAGACCATCCTGGCTAACAAGGTGAAACCCCGTCTACTAAAAATACAAAAACAAAGATTAGCCAGGCATGGTGGCGGGCGCCTGTAGTCCCAGCTACTTGGGAGGCTGAGGCAGGAAAAATGGCACGAATCTGGGAGGTGGAGCTTGCAGTGAGCCGAGATTGCGCCACTGCACTCCAGCCCAGGCGACAGAGCAAAGACCCTCCACCAGCAAAAAGATTATGATTCGCTGAAGGGTCAGGTGATCGTTAGTATTGTTACGAAATAAAGAATTTTTAATTGTTTTTAACATTTTTAGACACAATGCTATTGCATACTTAACAAACTATAGTATAGTACAAACACAACTTTTCAAAAAATGTGTGACTCACTTTATTGCGATGTTCACTTTATTATGGTGGTCAAGAACCAAATTTGCAATATCTCTGAGATATGTTCGTTTCTTTTTTTTTTCTTTTTTTTTTTTTTTTTTTTGAGACGGAGTTTTGCGCTGTTGCCCCAGGCTGGAGTGCAGTGGCGCAATCTCAGCTCACTGCAACCTCTGCCTCCCAGATTCAAGCAATTCTCCCTACCTCAGCCTCCTGAGTAGCTGGGTTTACAAGCGTGCGCTACCATACCCAGCTAATTTTTCTATTTTTAGTAGAGACGGGGTTTTGCCATGTTGGCCAGACTGGTCTCGAACTCCTGACCTCCAGTGATCTGCCCACCTTGGCCTCCCAAAGTGCTGGGATTACAGGCGTGAGCCACCGCACCCGGCTGGTGTGTTCATTTTCATTTGAGTCCTTACTATGTGTTAGGCACTGTTATAAGCATTTTGTGCATGAGTTAACTCATTTAATTCTTGCATCCAAATACTCACCAGGCCTGACCCTGCTTAGCTTCCAAGATCAGAAGAGACTAGGCACATTCAGGGTGGTATAGGAGTAGTCCATTTAATTCTCATAACTCAATGAGGTAGAAAATATCAATTCTCCCCTTTTTAGAAATGAGGAAACTGAGGCACAGGGAAATGGAGGGATTTGCATGAAGTCACACAGCTAGTAAGTGGCCAATTCAGGATTCCAACCCAGCCTGTCTGATTCCACAGCCCTTGTCATCCCCATCCCCATCCTGAGATACCCTCCAGTTGGGTCGCTTGCTGCTCTTCAGAAGTGTTTCCCCCTAGAGGTGTGGGTGACTATTGTCCTGTGGTTCCTATTGTCATTTAAACTATTGTTTACTTAACAATCCAGTTCATGCCACAACTGTGGAGTCTAACACTTTAACACTTACTGTGTCCTTGGGTTTAACTCTCTGAGCCCCTGTTTCTTCATCTGTAAAATGGGGATAAAAATAATAGGCTGGCTGTGAAGATTAAAATGAGATAAGGCATGGCAAGAGCTGAGTACGGTGCCTGACACATGATAAGCAGTGTCACATTTCATGAGTTAGTTGTTATTGTTGTCATTATCATTGCCATCATCATCATTAGATCCCTCTCATTCTCAGGAACACCCAACAAGGGAAGAGAAAGAAGTGGGGCGCTGAGTCTGTGCCTTGGGCCTGGCCCCCGATGGCCTAGAGCCTGGAACCTGAATTGGGTCATAGCATCCAAGGACATGCTCTTCTCTACCAGAGATGCTCAAGGGAAGGAAATGGGATCAGCACCACCAGCTATGGGCCAAGCATTATATCCAGTCCCTAAATCCCAGAATCCCAAAAGTAACAGTTGAGATGTAAGTATGGCTAGTATTTTCAGGGATATTTGGGAGAAGATTCCCAACCTGCCCCCATTCAAGATTGCTACAAAAATCAAGAGACATTGAGATACCTCCTCTCTGTGAAAGCATATGGAAAACAATCCTACCTTTTGTAATTCAAGAACACTCATCAGTGTGTACTATAAGCTGGGCCCTGGGGAAGCTCCACCCTCAAAAACCCATGGTGAACCACCAATTCCCACTAGGCCCTTGGTTCCAGTCTCAGAGGAAAATGGCAGGTGGCATGGCCCACTGCTATGGCCTGAGGACAGATCCCATGGCCTCCAGGTAATGGACTATTACCTTTGGGAATGTCATGCTCCAAGGAGTCCATGAAATCCAGGGAGGGGTCCAGGTCAGCCTTCTCAAGCAAGGTCTTATTCTTTAGCTCAACAGGCTCCCTGAAATGGAAGTAGGAGCTGAGCTTCTTGGCCTCAGACAAGGACAGTCCTAGAAAGAGGTGGCAGGCAGGAAAATGATGGTTAGCCCAAAACCCCCCAGCCCCCTTTCTGTCTGCACTGGGACCACATGGTAGGGCTTACAAAAGACCCTGTCAACCACTGTCAGAGAGCTAAAGGAAGGAAAGGGATTAGCATTCCCTCAGTCCAAACTCGGACCAGATCCTGCCATAAAGAGAGTCCAGCCAGGCGCGATGGTTCATGCCTGTAATCCCAGCACTTTGGGAAGCCGAGGCAGGCAGATCACCTGAGGTCGGGAGTTTGAGACGAGCCTGGCCAACATGGCAAAACCCCGTCTCTACTAAAAATACAAAAATTAGCCGGGCGTGGTAGAGGGTGTCTGTAATCCCAGCTACTCGGGAGGCTGAGGCAGGAGAATCGCTTGAACCCAGGAGGCAGGGGTTGCAGTGAGCCAAGATTGTGCCACTGCACTCCAGCCTGGATGACAAGAGCAAAACACCATCAAGAAAGAAACGAAGGGAGGGAGGGAGGGAGGGAGGGAAGGAGGGAAAGAAGGGAAAGAAGGGAAAGGAAGGAAGGAAGGAAGGAAGGAAGTCCAAGGAGGAAGGAGATAGGAAAAGGCAGGTAGCCCAGACCCATGTAAAGCCCTGGGACCAAGGGACTATATGCTCTCCCACTCCTCAAACTGAAGAGAGTCAGGGGCCAGGAGATGGGGAGCCCATACCGACCACTGGTACCAGGTCACTGGGCACACCCTCCCAGGTGATAAGGTCACAGCTACTCCTTCTCTGATAAAGTGTGTAAGTCCCCCTGCTGGACTCCCAGACATATGTTCTACTGTGCTTGGGAAAAGATACCCCCAGCCCTTGAGAAGGGCCCCAGAGAACTCACCTTCAAACGTCCGATTGACATGGGTGGGTCCAAAAGGGGTCTTGAAGAGGGCGCCTCGGGGGATGATGGCCACAGCCTTGTCAATCTGGTCAATGACAGACACCAAGCGGGTCTCTTCCTTGATCTGGACCTGAGGAGACAGGAGAGGAGCCCCCCTGCCAGGGCACTGTGCCCATCCACCCCGGCGCAAGGTCCCTCTGCATGGCCATCTCACCCGCACCACTGCAGTGTAGTGGACACCAGGGCCACACAGATCACTCTGGGCAAGCCCTCGCCTTCCTTCCTATCAAGATTTTCTTCCTTTCTTTTTATTTATTTTTTAATTCGTAATACATACAGGTGGTATGATATTCAAAACTACAGAAAAAAAAAATCAGTCTTTCTCTCACCCCAGTCCCTGAGACCCTAGTTGCCCTCACTGGGGGCAACCACCATTGAAGGTTTCTCATGTACTCTTCCAGAGGCATACCATCCTATCAGCATATTTAAATGTTGCTTATTTTGCCTTTTTAAAATATAAAAGTAATCATGCTCACTGTAGAATATTTGGATAATATAGAAAGACACACCAAAGAGAATTAAAAACCACTTATAATCCTACCTCCTAAAGATAATCACTGATAACATATTGGTATACTTTCTTCATGTTTTGTTGTTGTTGTTGCTGTCATTTTGTTTTTGTTTTGAGACAGGGTCTCACTCTATCATCCAGGCTGGAGGGCAGTGGCACAATCATGGCTCACTGCAGCCTCAACTTCCCAGACTCAGATGATCCTCCCACCTCAGCCTCCTGAGTAGCTGGGAGTACAAGCACATGTCACCACATCTGGCTAATTTTTGTCTTTTTTTATTATTTTTTTTATTTATTTATTTCTGAGACAGAGTCCTGCTCTGTCGCCCAGGCTGGAGTGCAGTGCAGGGATCTCAGCTCACTGCAATCTCTACCTCCTGGGTTCAAGAGATTCTCCTGCCTCAGCCTCCTGAGTAGCTGGGACTACAGGCGTGCACCACTGCACCCAGCTAATTTTTGTATTTTTAGTAGAGACAGAGTTTCACCATGTTGGCCAGGCTGGTCTTGAACTCCTGACCTCAGGTGATCCACCCACCTTGGCCTCCCAGACTGCTGGGATTATAGGCGTGAGCCACCGCGCCCAGTCAATTTTTGTATTTTTGGTAGAGATGGGATTTCTCCATGTTGCCCAGGCTGATCTCCAACTCCCGGGCTCAAGCAGTCTCCCTGCCTCAGCCTTCAAAGTGCTAGGATTATAGGGTGAGCCACAGCACCCAGCCCTCTATGCATATATTTAAAGCAAAATTAGAGTCACAGTTTATATTGTTTCATATCCTTCTCTTCAGTTTAACATTATTTTGCAAGCATTTCCCCATATCATACCCTTTTTACACAGATGAAATTTAGTTACAATTACTATCTAGGGCAACCCTGAACAAAAGGATTTCATAGAGATTTTGTGGAAGAGCTCGACAGAGAATGCGTGTCAACAGAGGCCCCTAGAGAGTCACGGAGCCACCTATTTGCCATGGGCGGCCTACCTGAATGGTTTACAAAAGAAAGGTAGAAACTAAGCTTTAATAAGTGCTGAGGCCAGTGTCTTTAAATATGTCACCTCATTTAATCCACACAAGCCTGCAAAGTAAATACAATTATCTCAATTTTACAGAAAAATAATAATAAAACTGAGGCTCACGGCTGGGCCCGGTGGCTCACGCCTGTAATCCTAGCACTTTGGGAGGCCGAGGTGGGCAGATCACCTGAGGTCGGGAGTTTGAGACCAGCCTGACCAACATGGAGAAACCCTGTCTCTACTAAAAATACAAAATTAGCAGGGTGTGGTGGCGCATGCCTGTAATCCCAGTTACTCAGGAGATTGAGGCAGGAGAATCACTTGAACCCGGGAGGCGGAGGTTGCAGTGAGCCGAGATCACGCCATTGCACTCTGGCCTGGGCAACAAAAGCAAAACTCCGTCTCAAAAAAAAAACAGGCTCAGGAAGATTAAGTCAATCAGGTAGGAGTGGGTGAGGATGCAGCTGAGGGCTCACAGACCTAGACTCAGACTTTCGGCATCACCCAGCTTCAAGTGCAACAGCTGTGCTTTGAATTCTGGGATTGTATTGTTTCAAAACATAGGCTCCTTACTTGTTAACTTAGCAAGTCTATTTCCAGGAATTGACTTTCCCAGGAATTACACACAATGGAAATGATGTCTATATGGTCTTTTTTTTTTTTTTTTTTTTTTTTGAGACGGAGTCTCGCTCTGTCACCCAGGCTGGAGTGCAATGACGCGATCTTGGCTCACTGCAACCTCTGCCTCCCGGGTTCAAGCCATTCTCCTGCCTCAGCCTCCCAAGTAGCTAGGATTACAGGCGCCACTGTGCCTGGCTAATTTTTTGTATTTTTAGTAGAGACAGAGTTTCACTATGTTGGCCATGCTGGTCTCAAACTCCTGACCTCGTGATCTGCCCGCCTTGGGCTCCCAAAGTTCTGGGATTACAGGCGTGAGCCACCACACCCAGCTATATGGTCATTTATTATGGTACTGTTTGTTAGAACTAAAACTTGGAAAGCAGCTGGATGAAATGGCTCATGCCTGTAAATCCCAGCACTTTGGGAGGCTGAGGTGGGAGGATTGCTTGAAACTAGGAGTTAAGACCAGCCTGGGCAACATAGCAAGACCCCATCTCTACAAAAAAATACAAAAATTAGCCAGGTATGGTGGTATGCACTGTAGTCCCAGCTACTTGAGAGGCTGAGGCTGGAGGATCACTTGAGCCCAGGGAATGGAAGCTGCAGTGAGCCAAGATCGTGCCACTGCACCCCAACCTGGGTGACAGAGCAAGACTCTGTCTCAAAAACAAATAAAAATAAAATAAAACTTCGAAATCTACATTTTCATAAATAAGACACTGGGAAAATTATGGTACATTCCCACAATGGTGAAAAAAAAAAAAAAACGGAAGTTGGGCATGGTGGCTCACGCCTGTAATCCCAGCACTTTGGGAGGCCGAGGCAGGCGGATCACCTGAGGTCGGGAGTTGGAGACCAGCCTGGCCAATATGGTGAAACCCCGTCTCTACTAAAAATATAAAAATTAACCAAAAAAAAAAAAAATTAGCCAGGCGTGGTGCCAGGTGCCTGTAATCCAAGCTACTTGGGAGACTGAGGCAGGAGAATCACTTGAACCCGGGAGGCAGAGGTTGCAGTGAACCAAGATCATACTACTGCACTCCAGCCTGGGTGTGACAGCGAGACTCCATCTCAAAAAAAAAAAAAAGAATGGGAAGGCTCTTTAAGACACTGATATAGAAAGATCTCCAAAATATATCATTAGGTGAAAAAAAGCAAGGTTCAGAATCATGTGTATAACATGCTGCCATTTTTTTTTCTTTTTTTTTTTGAGACAGAGTCTCACTCTGTCGCCCAGGCTGGAGTGCAGTGGCCCGATCTCAGCTCACTGCAAGCTCTGCTTCCCGGGTTCATGCCGTTCTCCTGCCTCAGCCTCCCGAGTAGCTGGGACTACAGGCGCCCGCCACCACACCCGGCTAATTTTTTGTATTTTTAGTAGATACGGGGTTTCACCGTGTTAGCCAGGATGGTCTCAATCTCCTGACCTCGTGATCCACCCGCCTCAGCCTCCCAAAGTGCTGGGATTACAGGCATGAGCCACCGTGCCTGGCCAATGCCCAGGGGATTTTTTAAAAGGCAGATACCTGATGCTGGGCCCAAGATCCTACATTTCTAACTCTTAGGACATGGTGAAGCTTCTGATCCAGACTCTACTTGGAGCAGAAAAATTAGACACACACGTACACATATGTACACACACATGCACATGCAAAATAGTTAACGTCAGACCGGGTGCGGTGGCTCACGCCTGTAATCCCAATACTTTGGGAGACTAAGGCGGTTGGATCACCTGAGGTCAGGAGTTCGAGACCAGCCTGGCCAACATGGTAAAACCCCGTCACTACTAAAAATACAAAAATTAGCTGGGTGTGGCGTCAGGCACCTGTAATCCCAGCTACTCGGGAGGCTGAGGCAGGAGAATTGCTTGAACCCAGGAGGCAGAGGTTGCAGTGAGCTGAGATGGCGCCACTGCACTTCAGCCTGAGCAACAAAGCAAGACTCCGTCTCAAAAAAAAGAAAAAGAAAGAAAGAGAGAGAGAGTTAATGTCCCCTAAATAGAGGACCTGTGTGACTGGTGGACAGAGATGGGACAAAACTTTACTATATTCCTTTTTGTACCTTTGAATTTTGTACATGCGGATTTATTATTTTGTGAAATGAAAACTGATACTAAAATATAAGAGCCTGTGCACATTCCCTGACCCCAGAGTACAGCGCAGAGCACCCCCTCTTCCCAGTCCCCACCCCAGAGCCTACCCACTGCCTTTATCCAGTTGCTTAGGAGGTAGCTGTGTGTGGCCTTGGGTACATCACTTAACCTCTCTGAACTGGTAGGAGAATGTCCTCTTCTCTACCACCTGGAAACCAACTCCATAGGGTTTTAAGGATGAAATGAGATGATACAGGCACAGTAGCACATTGCCTAGCACACCCAGGTACCCAATAACCAACGTGTCACAAAGATAATAATAACATTAGTCGTCAGGGATGCTGGCTCATGCCTGCACTCCTAGCTACTTGGGAGGCTGAGGCGGAAGGATTATTTGAGCCCAGGAGTTTGAGACCAGCCTGGGTAACATAGTGATATTCCTGTCCCAAAAAAAAAAGGAGATAATGATCGTGTTTGTTGCCATAATTTCTTTTTTTTTCTTTTTCTTTTTTTTTTTTTTTTTGAGACAGAGTCTCACTCTGTTGCCCAGGCTGGAGTGCAGTGGCGCGATCTCAGCTCACTGCAAGCTCACCTCCCGGGTTCATGCCATTCTCCTGCCTCAGCCTCCCGAGTAGCTGGGACTACAGGTGCCTGCCACCACACCCAGCTAATTTTTTGTATTTGTAGTAGAGACGGGGTTTCACTGTGTTAGCCAGGATGGTCTCGATCTCCTGACCTCATGGTCCGCCCGCCTCAGCCTCTCAAAGTGCTGAGATTACAGGCGTGAGCCACTGTGCCCGGCCTGTTGCCATAATTTCTATTGGGCTGGGTTTTGGATGAGCCCAGGCTCTCTTTTAGGCCCTCCTCCTGCTCTCCTCTTCACTCACCACTATTTCTTCTTCAAAGACTTTTTCACCTTCATTCACCTTCTGCAGCTCAGTGTGTTCATATTCATATGATGGGTCCCCCATGAAGCGGCCCTTCACCACAGACGACTGCGCCACCATCTCCTCTGTGGCAGGGGGCAAGAGGCTCCACTCTGTGCAGTTCAGGCTGCCAACAATATTCACATCACCCCTGGATTCCAACTCCCTTCTCACCCACTATTCCTATTATCTTCCCTTCTGTCTAGTGGGTTAGGCCCAGGAAAAGCTGTTGAAATGGCCACCTTTCCTCCCAGTGCTGTCGTGAGAGTGTTAGAAGCCCCAAGTGCTGACTGGGCACGGTGACTCACACCCGTAATCCCAGCACTTTGGGAGGCTGAGGTGAGCGGATCACTTGAGGTTAGGACTTTGAGACCAGCCTGGCCAACATGGTGAAACCCCGTCTCTACTAAAAATACAAAAATTAGCGGGGCATGGTGGCACATGCCTGTAGTCCCAGCTACTCAGGAGGCTAAGGCAGGAGAATCGCTTGAACCAGGGAGGCGGAGGTTGCAGTGAGCCGAGATTGCACCAGCCTGGGTGACAGAGCAAGACTCTGTCTAAAAGAAGCCCCAAGTGCCAATGGTGAACCCACTCCTCATATGTAATAAACAGATTCAATTTCATTCATTCCATGTATGCTGAAATTAAATGAGCCTCTTCCTAGATATCCGGACTATGAAATTCCGGATGAGTTTCTGGTAGCTGAACTTTCCTCAGTTGTGTGGATCCATGTTTTGGTGGGCCCTAAATTCATGCTCAGCCTGCCCACTGAGTCAACAGCACAACCATTTCCTCCCATTTCTCAGGAATGCCCAGCCTATGCTCAAGAACTTCTCCTCTGAGGCCTTCGGGAGCACTCACCAGGCCCAACTGGTTCCTTCTTTCTCACTTCCTTCTGCTGGGAGAGGAGGTCCTTCCCACTCCTCTCAAATATACCCTGGGCCTAGGTCCCCAGCCTGGTCTTTGCTTATCCTCCTGCCCTTCACTCTCCACCAGTTCCCCCTTAACATAAAAACGGCTCAGCTGACCAGGCACGGTGGCTCACGCTTGTACTCCCAGTACTTTGGGAGGCCGAGGTGGGCAGATTACACGAGACCAGCCTGGCCAACATGGTGAAACCCTGTCTCTACTAAAAATACAAAAAAATTAGCCGGGCTTGGTGGCGGGCGCCTGTAATCCCAGCTAATCAGGAGGCTAAGGCAGGAGAATCACTCAAACCCAGGAGGCAGAGGTTGCAGTGAGCCAGCCTGGGCAACAAGAGCGAAACTCCATCTCAAAAAAAACAAAAACAAAAAAAAACTGCTCAGCCTACTAAAACAGCAACCCTCCAAATCCATGTCCTTCTAGAAATGCTGTTCCTGTCCTTCCCTCCCTCTTTCCCAACTTTCAACAATAATCTCAGAACAACAATTGCCCTGTGGGGGCCTTTCCTCCCCTTCCTTTTCACTCTTCCGCCCACTGTGCCATGATTTCTGCCCCACCACTTCAAGAAACTGCTTGGGAGAAGGCCATCCTTGACACCTAACGGCCAAGAAATGCATCTCCAGTTCTATTTCCTCTGACATCTCCCTTCCCGCTCCTCCAGGGCCTTAAGTATTTCCAGGGACCCATTCTCACCCCTCTTTTCTTTTTGCAATCTTACCCACCCGCCTTCCAGAGCCCCAGCTACTGCCTAGTCTGTATCCAGAATCCAACCATTTTCACAGCTCCCACCTTGGCCCAAGCCACCATCCCCTACTGTCTAGATATTGCCATCAACTCCTAACTAGTCTCCCTGCCTCCACATCTATTCCCCCTTTGGACTAGTCCCCACCCAACTGTTCACACCTAAGCTGTCATGTCACTCCTCTGCAGAACCTTCCAATGGCTTCCAATTAAGCCAAGTCTTACAATGCCCCACAAGGCCCTGCATGATTGTTTCCTACTCCTCACCTCTCTGACCTTGTATCCTACAACACTCCCCTCACTTATTCTTCTCTAGCCACACTAGTCTCTATGCAGTTCCACAAACACACTAAGCACACACTTGCCTCAGGGCATTTGCACTTGCCTAGAATTCTCTTCCCTCAGATATTTACATAGCTCACTCTCTCAGTCACTTCAGGTGTCTTCTCAAATGTGACCTTATCAAAGAGGCTATCCCTGACCAAACTATTTAAAATAGTACCCCATCTTGTATTCTTTTTTTTTTTTTGAGACGGAGTTTCGCTCTTGTTACCCAGGCTGGAGTGCAATGGTGCGATCTCAGCTCACCGCAACCTCCACCTCCTGGGTTCAGGCGATTCTCCTGCCTCAGCCTCCCAAGTAGCTGGGATCACAGGCTTGCAACACCACACCTGGCTAATTTTGTATTTTTAGTGGAGATGGGGTCAGGCCATGTTGGTCAGGCTGGTCTCGAACTCCCGACCTCAGGTGATCTACCTGCCTCTGCCTCCCAAAGTGCTGGGATTACAGGCATGAGCCACTGCGCCCGGCCCATCCTGTATTCTCTATCCCCTTTAGCTTTTAACATCATCTGACATCTAATAGATGTGTGTGTTCAGCTGTTGTCTATCTTCCGTTCCCTGCCCCCTAAACACACACTACAATGTAAGCTCCATAAAGACAAGGATTTCATTTACCACTGAACTCCTGGTGCCTAAATCAATGCCTAGCACATGGTAGCACATAGTAGGTGCTCAGCAGATGCTTATAGAATAAAATGAAATGAATCCCAAATCTCTATCTTCAGTTCAAATTTTTCTTCTGTATTCTACATCTGTACTTTAATATACCTTCTTAACACCTTGTAACTCAGGCACCTCACATCAAATTCACTATGTCTTCCCTAGTCCTGCCCCTGAATTCTCTCCTACTGAGTGGTGCTGGTACTTAACTTACTCGGCTGCCTAAGCTAGGAGGGGTCAGCCTTAACCTCTCCTTTATAACCATCCTTATTCAATGAGTTACATGTCCTGACAATTCTAGCACTTAAATCTTTCCAACCCATCACCTCCTCTGCATTCCCTCGGATACCTCTTCCTTTCAGGCCTCATTCATATGGACACTACAATGGACTCCTAACCACAGTGCTCACCACACTTTCAGGCCATTTTGCCCACTGTGATCGGAGCAGGCTCTTCTTGCAAGCCCCTCAGTAGCTCCTCATGGCCTATGAACAAAGACCCATATCCTTTTGCCTCTAGAACCAGTTCTACACAACATCATACTACTGTTCTCCCAAACACTCTGAGCCTTCCCCAGCCAACAAGTTTGTCTAACTGTTCCCTAAATAAATAGGCCGTTGCTGGCCTATTTATTTTTAAAGTTTGTTTATTTATTTATTTGTTTGTTTTGAGACAGGGTCTCGCTCTGTCACCAGGCTGGAGCGCAGTAGTGATCCATAGCTAACTGCAGCTTTGAACTCTCGGGCGCAATCCTCCCACCTCAGCCTACCGAGTAGCTGGGATTACAGGTGTGCACCACCATGCCCTGCAAATTTTCCTTTTTCTTTTCTTTTTTTTTTTTTTTGAGACGGAGTCTCACTCTGTCACCCAGGCTGGAGTGCGTGGCATGATGCCAGCTCACTGCAACCTCCGCCTCCCAGATTCAAGTGATTCTTCTGCCTCAGCCTCCCGAGTAGCTAGGACTACAGGCGCCCGCCACCACGCCCGTCTAATTTTTCGTATTTTCAGTAGTGTTTCACCGCGTTAGCCAGGATGGTCTCAATCTCCTGACCTCGTGATCCGCCCACCTCGGCCTCCCAAAGTGCTGAGATTAAAGGCGTGAGCCACCACACCCTGCCTTTTTTTTTTTTTTTTTTTTTTGTAGTGATGAGGTCTTGCTATATTGCCCAGGCTGGCCGAATGGACTGCTTTGTAAGGTAGTAAGCTCCCCTTTAGTCAAAAAGAGGCTGGCCGGGCATGGTGGCTCACGCCTGTAATCCCAGCACTTTGGGAGGCCGAGGCGGGTGGATTACTTGAGGCCAGGAGTTCGAGACCAGCCTAACCAGCATAGTGAAACCCTGTCTCTATTAAAATTACAAAAATAATAAATAAACAAATAAATAATTGCCAAGCGCGGTGGGTAATCCCAGCACTTTGGGAGGCTGAGGCGGACGGATCACGAGGTCAGGAGATCGAGACCATCCTAGCTAACACGGTGAAACCCCGTCTCTACTAAAAATACAAAAAAAAAATTAACCGGGCATGGTGGCAGGCGCCTGTAGTCCCAGCCACTCGGGAGGCTGAGGCAGGAGAATGGCGTGAACCCAGGAGGCGGAGCTTGCAGTGAGCCGAGATCGAGCCACTGCACTCCAGCCTGGGCGACAGAGCGAGACTCCGTCTAAAATAATAATAATAATAATAATAACAATAATAATAATTAATAAATAGCCAGGTGTGGTGGCACGTGCCTGTAATCCCAGCTATTTGGGAGGCTGAGGCAGGAAAATCGCTTGAATCCGGGAGGCGGAGGTTGCAGTGAACCAAGATAGCGACACTGCACTCCAGCCTGGGTGACAGAGCAAGACTCTGCCTCAAAACAAAAATAAATAAATAAATAGCTGGATGGTCCTGTATGGTAGTGACCAGGGAATTTTCCCCAGCTCTCTCCCCATTCCGCATTCGTTCTCTATTTCCAAAAGCGCCTCCAGCTGCAGAGCAGATACCTCTATCAAAGAGCACCACCCTCTCCCTCTGGCGTCTGACTCTTCTCCAAACTGAGCCTTCTCCAAACTGAGCCAGGCCCAGCACTTGGCTGGAACCTGGCTTCTTCTCCAGGTCCGCATTTTCCAGAAACCTTCCCACTGCTTCGCCTGCGTTCTTGGCCCTGTCTCTCTTATAAACCCATCCGCATGTAAGTTTCTCTTGGCCTCCTCAGGCGGAGAACAAGCTCTCGCAAGGCCCCGCCCTCCGGGACATCGCCCGTCCATTGCCCCGCCCCCTCAGGCTCCGCCCTAGCCTCAGATTCCGAGCCATCCCCATCCCCGCCCTTTCCCTCAACCACCTCTTGACCGTCCCCAGGCCCGCCCCCCAGGCTCTCCCCCATTCCACTCATCTCAGATCCCGCCCACACCTCCCTTGGCCCCATGGGCCCCGCCCCTTTCAATTGCTACGACCCGCCCACCCCGCCCTGCCTCCAGGTAGCCACCCTCTGGGGACCCCGTCCCGGGGGCCTCCTCACCTATAGAGCGTCTTGCGCGGTGCGAGCTGGTCCTCACTCAGGCCCTGCGCGATGTAGTAATCGGCGACGAGGCCAAGGATGCGGCCCCAGAAGAGAACCCGATCATAGCGGTAGTCGCGCTTAACCAGCATAAGAGACGTGAGCAGCGAGGCCCGACGGTCCGGGCTGAGGCCCTGCCCACTGCCGGACGCCAGCTCCAGAGACAGCAGGAGGCTGTCGGCGTCCATCAGGTCAGCGGCTCCGCTCAACGACCGTCGAGTTGCTAGGAGAAGCCGCCTCCATGGAGACCTGAAGCTCCGCCCTTCCGCCTAGCTGGACGCTAGGTTCCACCCACCCCACCGCCTACCGCCCAGACCTCCTCCCCACGGAGGCCTAGGCATCAGCCCCCTCCCTCATCCTTTCCAGAGTTTGGGACGGGATGTCTTCAGTTGCCACGGCCACAGTATGGCTTCCCCTACAGTTAGGCTACAGTTGGGGTTGTAAGTCCAAACCCAGCCTTTTTCCATAGATATTTGGCCTTCCCTGAGCCCTTTCACATAGTCGACATTTAGAGTCTTTACTGTATATGGACCTGGGGTCTGGAAAAAAAACAATACAAAACCCCAACACTGACACTAACTGTACTATTTCACCCCAGTCATGTCACTTCTTGACCTCAGAATGATCTGTGAAGAATTTGAGATTCCTCCTGGCTCTAATTAAGATTCTGTCAACCCGACTACCTCCACCCGCACCCCACCCCAAGCCAGGTCTTACAGAATGAGGTCCATCCATTCTCTTCCATCTTCACCAGCTGTCTTCTTTATCTACCCTTTCCATAGAAATATTCTAAGTGACAAATGAAAATCTAGGCAATGGGGGCAAGGTATAGGGTAACACCTTGGGAAAGGAGGGTGAGGAGAGAGATACAAAAACGGGGACTTTTATAGACTACACTTTCTCATCAACTACCACCTTTCTCATCAACTACCAACTACCACCAACTGTTATTTTTAGATCCAAATGGTAGCAAGAGATGAAAGGCCAGAACCTCACTGCAACTGGAGCTTCACTCCCTGGGCTAGATCACTTCTCCACATTCACTTCTTGAGTCCCCAGCCAAGGACAAACAAACAGGTTCCTCAGCAAGCTTGTTGCCACAGGAGATGGGCTTTATTGTTAATGTTGCTAGTTGATATTTTCATTTCTGGATTCCTTTGAAGAGCACTCAGGAAATCAGAATGACCTGGGCCCCAGCTGATAAATAAGTGTGTAAATTACCCAGATAATTACTTTTTGGATTGTCTGGGCATTGTTGGTTTTCAGGGGTTGAGACAGGGTCTCACTTTGTCACCCAGGCTGGAGTGTAGTGGTGTGTGATCTCAGCTCACTGCAGCCTCGACCTCCTGGGCTCAAGTGATCTTCCCACCTCAGCCCCCCAGGTAGCTGGGACTACAGGTGCATGCCACCACACCCAATATTTTTTGTATTTTTAGTAGAGACGGGGTTTTGCCATGTTGGCCAGGCTGGTGTTGAACTCCGAGCTCAAGTGATCCACCCACCTGAGCCTCCCAAAGTGCTGGGATTACAGGTGTGAACCACCACGCCCAGGCTTAGGCATTGTTTAGGAAGGCATTGTTATGAGATCAGCCTGACCAACATGGTGAAACCCTGTCTCTACTAAAAATACAAAACAGCCGGGCTTGGTGGCCCACAGCTGTAATCCCAGCTACTCGGGAGGCTGGGGCAGGAGAATGGCTTGAACCTGGGAGGCAGAGATTGCAGTGAGCCAAGATCATGCTACCGCACTGCAGCCTGGGCAACGGAGTGAGCCTGTCTCAAAAAATACAACTAACTAACTAAATAAATAAATAAAATTAGTATTTGAGGGAGTTGATTTGGCTTAATGTGTTATCTCAAAACGATTTATGGCTCTCTTGTTCACAACCACCCCCACTCCCTTTAGGCAGACCTCTCAGCCTTTCCTTTCCCTGAGCGGGAGATACGGCTCAATCTCTCTTCTATAATAGCATTAAACAGAAAAACAGTCAAAATTCTGGCTGGCAGTAAGGGAGGAGACCACCCCTCATATCGTCTTATGCCAATTTCTGCCTCCAAAGAAAGAAGTAAAAACTAAAAGGCAGAAATGAAATCCACGGGTAGACAGCCCAGCACCGCGCCCCGGGCCTGGTAGTTAAAGATCGACCCCTGACCTAATCGGTTATCTATAGATTACAGACATTGTATAGAAAAGCACTGCGAAAATCCCTATCCTGTTTTGTTCCGATCTAATTACTGGTGCATGCAGCCCCCCGTCACGTACCTGCTGCTTGCTCAATCAATCACGACCCTGTCACGCGCACCCCCTTAGAGTTGTGAGCCCTTAAAAGGGACAGGAATTGCTCACTCGGGGAGCTCGGCTCTAGAGACAGGAGTCTTACCGACACTCCTGGCCGAATAAACTGCTTCCTTCTGTAACTCGGTGTCTGAGGGGTTTTGTCTGCGGCTTGTCCTGCTACAGCAGAATATGCTTCAAGTGGTCATAGCACAGAAAAGAGCCCAGGCATTTTGTTTTCACTGATTTCATACTTAGCACCTATTGCAGGCTCCATGGCAGACACCAGAATCTGAAGCCAGAGAGGAGAATCTTACAGCTTCCTGATGCTAATACCTTTGGCAAGGCAAATCCTGGCTAAATATTTCAGAGTAAAACCACATAGGATGTGCAGTAATGTAGGCGAATCCAAGTTTCACCACTTAGGCAAGCTGCTCAATTTCCCCTGGCCTCATCTATAAAGTGGGGACAATAATTCATGCACTGCAAAGTTGTTAGGGTTAGATAACGTAAGTGCTTAAAACAGTACATATACTTTAAAAATAGTATATTTTAGGTGTACGTATATGTATCTTATTCTATGTACATATGTGTACGTATGTACCTTTTTTTTTTTTTGAGATGGAGTCTCTCTGTAACCCAGGCTGGAGTGCAGTGGCACCATCTCAGCTCACTGTAACCTCCGCCTCCCGGGTTCAAGTGATTCTCCTGCCTCAGCCTCCCAAGTAGCTGGGATTACAAGAGCCCACGACCACGCCTGGCTAATTGTTTTTCTTTTTCTTTTTTTTTTTTTTTGAGACTGGGTCTCACTCTGTTGCCCAGGCTGGAGTGCAGTGGCGTGATCTCGGCTCACTGCAACCTCTGCCTCCCGGGTTCAAGCAATTCTCCTGCCCCAGCCTCCCCAAGTAGCTGGATTACAGGCACTCGCCACTAAGCCCGGCTAATTTTTGTATATTTAGTAGAGACAGGGTTTCACCATGTTGGTCAGGCTGGTCTTGAACTCCTGAACTTGTGATCCACCCACCTCAGCCTCCCAAAGTGCTGGGATGCCAGGCATGAGCTACCATGCCCGGCCTTTTTTTGTGTATTTTTAGTAGAGATGGGGTTTCACCATGTTGGCCAGGCTGGTCTCCCTCCTGACCTCAGGCGATCTGCCCACCTTGGCCTCCCAAAGTGCTGGGATTATAGGCATGAGTCACCCACCTGGACTATACATACCATTTATATATTATACATACACACGCATATACCTATCCCCAACATCAGCAAGGTGTGGATTCTGTCTTCAACTTGCTTCCAAAAACTGAGGTGTTTGGCCAGGCACAGTGGCTCCTCCCCTCTCACTATTCAGCACACACCTGCTCACAGTTTACTACAAACCAAGCACCTAGCCAGACTATTTCCCAAAATCACTGCTCTCATTCAATGGCCTGCTAAGCTAAGTTCCTTACCACAATCTTCCCACATAAAGGTGACCTCTGCTTTGGGGGATACAGAATTTAAGCATCACAAAAATCTGGGATAAGAAAAGCACGTTGGCTAAAAGATAGCTAATGAGGACTCTAGTCCTAACTCTGCTATCAAACTACATATGCACTTGGCCAAGTCACTTAATTTCCTAGACTAGCCTGGGGCTGAACAAGAGAAAAAATCATTAGTAAAAAAATCCTAAGGCCAGGCACGGTGGCCCACACCTGTAATCCCAGCACTTTGGGAGGCCAAGGCAGGTGGATCACTTGAGGGCAGGAGTTCGAGACCAGCCTGGCCAACATGGTGAAACTCCATCTCTACTAAAAATACAAAAATTAGCTGGGCGTGGTGGTGCACACCTGCAATCTCAGCTACTCGAGAGGCTAAGACAGGAGAATTCCTTGAACCTGGGAGGTGGAGGTTGCAGTGACCAAGATTGTGCCACTGTACTCCAGCCTGGGCGATACAGCGAGACTCCATCTCAAAAAAGAAAAAAGAAAAAAAAAAAAAATTCGAGAAGCCCTGAAGCAGAAGAGGCCAAGGAGAAAGACAAAATAGCCTAAAACCTGACAAGTTAAGTCAAAACAATTTCAGGAAAATATAATAAGAATCTATTTATTTTATATTTAAGTTCATAAGTCACATCCACATTATGTTCCTGGTAAAAATTCTGAAAGGACACAGCAAAGAGCAGAAAGGGACACCTCCATAGAGTGTCTATGGACCCATTTTTGCTTCCCAACTCCTAATAGAAATGCCTGACCCAGCACCCTCTGGGAAAATCAACCTTTGATTCAAAGAGATGTTGTTCAGCAATGATTACAGTCACAGTCACAGCCACATGCCATCAGCCTATCAGGAAATCTGAGGGGAGGCAGACAACCAGAAGGAGAGTTGCTTCCTCTCTCACCAGGAAGCAACTCTAGCTCCAAACTAGATGGGTGATTCAGCGCCACATGGAGAAAGATAATTCAGCCATTGTGTTTTTAGGATTAAGAAGCACTCATTCACTCGCGGAAGCCTTTAAGTGTCACTGGTGCCTGGAACCAAATGTAGTCTTCCCAAGCCGTGGTTCGGATGGAAGGTCTGCCACATGACAGGGTCACAGTCAGTTTATGGCCCCGGCTGGGCACTCGATAGTTGAGCTTGGGTCGAAACCAATCTTCTCCACAGTTGCGGTGTCCCTGTGCCATGACGACGGTGCCCATGAGTGGAGGAGCCTGAAGCTCGCTAAAGGCATCAGCCATGAATATGGCTCGGAAGAGACGGCGCAAACAAGCTGCTGTGCTCAGGCTCTGGTCCACACTGTAGGGGGCCAGCAGAGACAAGTCGAGTTCATAGAACTCCTTGGGGCTTAGGGCATTGCCCCCAAGGAGAATCAGCACTCGCGGTACTAGTGTCCGTGCAAAGAAGTCCTCCAGGTGGCTGAGGACACTCTCCAGTTCTGCCAGGGCTTGTTGGCATTTCCTGCTGCTCACCTCAGTGGTGGCCCGAGGTTTCTTCTTCAGCATCTCCTCTGCCTGTGAGGACAAAGAATGGTGGGAGAGAAGAACAAGGCAGGGGGAAGCTAATGCTCTTTGAAAAGAACCCTGCTGGGATGTGTACATAGACTTACAGGACTTAATTTCTAGCTCAATGAACCGCCACAGCCAAAACACTGTGTTTTATCAGAGGGTATTATACTGAAAAGGAAAATATATTATTTGTACAAAACCATAATTCTCCCACATTTAGAACAGCAAACACAGTGTTCTGAAGGTGGAGGATATCCAGATATAAGCAACTAAAATAGAAATTTGGTGACATGACAAAGTGAACAACAAATTTTTGCTGTATGGGGAGTGATAACAGGAATGAGGATTATTTGGTCTAATAAACATGACTTTGAACTTGTTCTTCCACTTAAACATAGTAAACTGAACACATGCTTATTTGCACTTCCACCTGAAATATTACAAAATGAGAGAAAAGAAATTAAGAAACAAATGAAGGAAAGAAGAGGAAAGACTGACAAAGAAAACTCCCAAGAGGAAAGAACTGGAAACTACACAACACTAGCCAAATGCAAACACAGAAGTTTTGGAAGATAGAAGATGAAGAGTTGGCTGGGCGCAGTGGCTTACGCCTGTAATCCCAGCACTTTGAGAGGCCGAGGCGGGCGGATCACAAGGTCAGGAGATCAAGACCATCCTGGCTAACATGGCGAAACCCTGTCTCTACTAAAAATACAAAAAATTAGCCGAGTGTGGTGGCGGATGCCTGTAGTCCCAGCTACTAGGGAGGCTGAGGCAGGAGAATAGCCTGAACCCAGGAGGCAGAGCTTGCAGTGAGCTGAGATCACGCCACTGCACTCTAGCCTGGGCGACAGAGCAAGACTCTGTCTCAAAAAAAAAAAAAAGAAAGAAGATGAAGAGTTAAGAGTTCAAGAGAGCTGAATACCAAGTGCTGACAGAAGGAACCCCCAAGGGATGCAAATTGATCCACACAGCAGAACCCCAGAAAGGTTTAGGAAGTGGTGATACAGGCACCACAGAGGCAAGAGTGAATATAGGGGAAATGAATGAAAATCTGTGTGAAGATGCTTAGATCATCTGCCAAATTTCTCCCCCATCCAGAGGGAAGACTTTCCAATCCCCACAAAGAGATCACCAGGTTCCCACCTAATCTCCTTATAGTGAAGTCTATCAGCTCATAAGGCCCAGGCATGCACACACAGCTTGCAATGATTTATTCTTTTTTTTTTTTTTGAGACAGAGTTTCGCTCTTTCACCCAGGCTGGAGTACAGTGGCGCAATCTCGGCTCACTGCAACCTCCGCCTCCCGGGTTCACACCATTCTCCTGCCTCAGCCTCCCGAGTAGCTGGGACTACAGGCGCCCACCACCACGCCCGGCTAATTTTTTGTATTTTTAGTAGAGACAGGGTTTCACCATGTTAGCCAGGATGGTCTCAATCTCCTGACCTCGTGATTCGCCTGCCTCAGCCTCCCAAAGTGCTGGCATTACAGGCGTGAGCCACCGCACCCGGCCAATTTATTCTTAAATATTCACCAGACACAGAATAAAACTCTCCAACATTAAAGTCAAAGTCCAGAACAAAACAAATGGGGAATGGATTCTAGAAGAAATTGAGATGCCGCAAGGAACAAAGAAAAACTTAAAAATTCAATAATTAATATCCTCAGGCAAAAGAAGTTCATGGCCTGGCGCGGTGGCTCACACCTGTAATCCCAACAACACTTTGGGAGGCTGAGGCAGGTGGATAACCTGAGGTCAGGACTTCGAGACCAGCCTGGCCAACATGGTGAAACTCCATCTCTACTAAAAATACAAAAATTAGCCAGGTGGGCCAGGAGCAGTGGCTCACGCCTGTAATCCCAGCACTTTGGGAGGCCAAGGCGGGCGGATCACTTGAGGTCAGGAGTTTGAGAGCAGCCTAGCCAACATTGCGATACCCTGTCTCTACTAAAAATACAAAATTTAACCAGGTGTGGTGGCACATGCCTGTAATCCCAGCTACTTCGAGGCTGAGGCAGGAGAATCGCTTGAACCCAAAGTGGAGGTTGCAGTGAGCCGAGATCGCTCCACTGCACTCCAGCCTGGGCCACACAAGAGCGAGACTCCTTCTCAAAAAAAGAAACAAACAGGCGGAGCACGGTGGCTCATGCCTGTAATCCCAGCACTTTGGAAGGCTGAGGCAGGCGGATCACCTGAGGTCAGGAGTTCAAGACCAGCCTGGCCAACATGGTGAAACCCCGTCTATACTAAAAATACAAAAATTAGCTGGACATGGTGGCGCATGCCTATAATCCCAGGTACTCAGGAGGCTGAGACAGGAGAAGCACTTGAACCTGGGAGGCGGAGGTTGCAGTGAGCCAACATGGCACGACTGCACTCCAGCCTGGGTGACAGAGTGAAACTCCCTATCAAAAACAAACAAACAAACAAAAAATTAGCGGGGTGTGGTGGTGCATGCCTGTAATCCCAGCTACTGGGGAGGCTGAGGCAGGAGAATCACTTGAACCTGGGAGATTGGGGTTGCAGTGAGCTGCGATCATGCCACTGTCCTCCAGCCTGGGTGACAAGGCGAGACTCTGTCTCAAAAAAAAAAAAAAAAACGAAGAAAAAAGAAGTCCATACAGAAATCAAACAACAGGATGCTATTAAAAAGAAACATGCAGGCCAGGCGCGGTAGTTCACGCCTGTAATCCCAGGACTTTGGGAGAGGCCAAGGCGGGCAGATCACTTGAGGTCAGGAGTTCGAGACCAGCCTGGTCAACATGGTGAAACCGTCTCTACCAAAAATACAAAAATAAGCCGGGCATGGTGGCACGTGCCTGTAATCCTAGCTACTGGGGAGGCTGAGGCATGAGAATCGCTTGAACCTGGGACATGGAGGCTGCAGTGAGCCGAGATCACGCCATTGCATTCCAGCCTGGGCAACAAGAGAGAGACTCTGTCTCAAAACATAAAATAAATAAATTAATTAAAATACAAAAATTAGCTGGGTGTGGTGGCAGGAGCCTGTAATCCTAGCTACTCGGGAGGCTGAGGCAGCAGAATCGCTTGAACCTGGGAGGCGGAGGGTGCAGTGAGCCGAGATCTCGCCACTGCACTCTAGCCTGGGCAACAGAGCAAGACTCTGTCTCAAAAGAAAAAAATGCAAACAGCCAGTTCATTAAGTCCAAATGCAACACGTGAGTTTCAGAAAGAAAGAACAGTTGAAAAAGCCAGAAGGGTTAGGCTACCAAAGACTAGAGTGGGGAGAAAGTGACTGAAGCCCTGGAAGCTGCTTATTCTCTCAGGCTTTGAAGATTTCTTAGACCCCCTTTCTACCTGCCTCCCATCTAAGAGCCACAAAGTCTTCCCACCAACTTGCTCCCAAAGCCTGTGCCTACCTGGGGAGAAGGTTTTCGGTAAAAGTGCTTAAGCTGTTCATAGGGCAGAGGGAGCTGCTGGCGTTGGTACATGATATGCTTTAGAAGTTCACAAGTAAACTGACAGCAGCCTTCCTGGCTCACAGGCCCAGGAAACACCACTGGTACCATGCAGTCTCTTGGGCAAAAGGCCTCCGAAGCGTTGAGAGGTTCCTGCATAGAGCTTGTCTCAAGTAGTTCTATCTGGGAGGCGTGAGTTTCTTCGGACTTCTCAAACCACTCCAAATCTGGTAGATGAAAAGAGGGACAAGAGAGAAAAATTAAAAACCTAAAAGCCAGTCAGTCTTCTCATTCCCTGTGGCCGACAAACCAGCCACCCTGAGAAAGCAGGCACTCCGACATACGCCCATATCCTCCGCAGCCTACAGTATGGGCCGTGGCAGGGAGAGATTCCTGATCCCTGTTGCCTGAGGAGATTTAATCGACTGCAAGATAGTGGGGGGATTTCGGAGGGCTCCCCGCTCAGAAAGTTGAGGGACTTGATCTGGGGAAATGAGTCAAAAGTGTAGTCAAGCAGTGTCCAGTGCGACCCAGGGCGATGGAGTCACAGCCAGAGCCGTGTAGGACACCCGGAAGACAGGGAAGACGGGCTAGGGAGAGGACCAGCGGATAAACGAATGGATGGCGCGGCGGTAGGGAAGAAACAGGTCCCCAAGGCTCCCCAAACTCTTGGCCCCACGCCTTACCAGGGACTGCGGCTGAGGACAGAACCTCCGCCTCCGGCGCCGCCATCACGACCTCCCCTCCGCTACTCCTTGCGGTTAGAATAAAGGTCTCGCGGGGCATCATGGGAAGCCGGCGCCTCCACTTCCGGCTCAGTTGGGTCGGAAAAAAGGCGCGGCGTAGCCGCAGTGTGGGGGAGGTTAAGTGGAGCTGGGATTTGAACCCTGCGTTCCTCCTTTAACACCCTGGCAAATGTACGCCTAACCCTTGCCCTGCAGGGAACCCAGGAGTTCTCAGCCACTGAACGCTGCTTTCCAAAAGACACCAGCCCTCTTGCATCTATTCACTCCAGCATTCACTACTCACCGTGCACCTACTTCGTGCCAGGCCCTGTCCTAGGTGCTGGAGACAGCGGAGAACAAGCCAGGCGCGGGCCCCGTGCTCAAGGGGTTCACCGCCTGTAGATACAATACAATGTGATGAATTATACAGAAAAGTGTACACGGGGTGTGGAAGTGAAAAACAAGGGTGGCTGACCCACAGAGGGTAGGGGCTGGGAAAGAGTGGTCCCAGAAGAAATGTGTGAAGCTGTGACCTGTAGGATAAATCAACAAGGTAAAGAGGAGGGCCTAGTGCTCCTGGAGACCTTGAGACAAGAGCATACTCTGTACAAGGAATGAAAAGAGTTCATATTATAAAGAGTTAAGACTGTAGTGAATAACAGGAGCCAGATCATGGCAGGACCGTATAAGCCACATGAGAGTTTGGACTTGATCCTGTAGGCAGATGGGGAAGCCTTGAAAGGTTTAAGTAGGAGAGTGGCATGATTAAATTTACATCTTATAAATTTAATCTCTACCCTGGCTGCAGGATAGAGATTGGATTACAGAGAGGATAAGAGAGGAGGCAGGGATACCAGTTAGAGGTAGTGCAATTACCCGAGTACTTGATGAAAGCAGCCTAACCTAGCGTAGTCACAGTGGGGTGGAGATAATTGGGTAAACTCGAGATATTTAGGAGGTCCAGTGAACATAACTTGGGGATTGATTTACAAGGAGGAGGAGGAATAGAAATAGACTGAGAAGAGGCCAGGCGCGGTGGCTCACGCCTGTAATCCTAGCACTTTGGGAGTCCAAGGCAGGTAGATCACGAGGTCAGGAGTTTGAGACCAGCCTGGCCAACATGGTGAAACGCTGTCTCTACTAAAAATACAAAATTTAGCCAGGCATGGTGGCATGCACCTGTAATCCCAGCTACTCAGGAGGCTGAGGCAGGAGAATCGCTTGAAGCCGGGAGGCGGAGGTTGCAGTGAGCTGAGATCGCATCACTATACTCCAGCCTAGGTGACAGAGTGAGACTCCATCTCAAAAAAAAGAAAGAAAAAAAAGAAAGAGACTGACAAGAAAACAAGCAGGTTTCTGAATTCAGCAATTGTATGGGCAATTGTACCATTCAATGACAGAGGGAAGCAGGGTGCCGAGGCCAGGAGTTCAATACCAGCCAGGACAAGATTGGGGACCCTGTTTCTGCAAAATTAAAAATTTTTTTTAAAAGTTAGCCAGGTGTGGTGGTGCACAACTGTTGTCCTGGCTATTCAGGAGGCTGAGGCAGAGGATTGCTTGAGTCCAGGAGTTCGACACTTACAGTGAGCTATGATCATGCCACTGCACTTCAGCCTGGGCAGCAGAGCAAGACCATGACTCAAAAAAAAAAAAAAAAAGAAAAAAAGAAAAAAAAAAGGATGGAGGAAACACTAAAATAGGAAATAAGACCAGGTTTGTTGGGGTGGGAGGTGAGTAGGAGAAAAGACGAGTTCAGCTTTTCACAGATTGAATTTGACATCTCCATAGGACAATGAATAGAGATATTTAGGAATGCCATTTGCAATAAAGGTATGTATTTAAGAGCCATCAGCATGTTAGTGAATAAGATCACCCAGGGAGGGTGTAGAATGAGAATGGGCTAGGATATTGAAGACACTAATGTTTAGGGGATGACCAGAGAGACAGAAGCTATGGAGAAGACTAAAGAGTACCCACAGGAGGATAAAGAAAAATAGACAAATGGCCGGGCAAGGTGGCTCATGCCTGTACTCCCAGCACTTTGGGAGGCTTAGGTGGGAGGATTGCTTGAGCCTGGGAGGTTGAGGCTACAGTGAGCTGTGATCGCACCACTGCCCTCCAGCCTGGGTGACAGAGGGAGACCCTGCCTCCAAAACCAAAATAGACAAGTGGGGCCAGGCATGGTGGCTCATGCCTGTAATCCCAGCACTTTGGGAATTCAAGGCAAGGGGAGTGCATCAATCCAGAAGTTTGAGACCAGTCTGGGCAACATAATGAGACCTTGTCCCTACCAATAAATAAATAAATAAATAAAATAAGTGTCAGGTCATGGAGGCCAAGAAAAGGGTATGTTTCAGGAAGTAGGGACCAGAGGTCAAAACACACTATAAAAGTACAACAATTAGAGGCCAGGCACAGTGGCTCACGCCTGTAATCCCAGCACTTTGGGAGGTCGAGGTGTGCAGATCACCTGAGGTCGGGAGTTTGAGACCAGCCTGACCAACATGGAGAAACCCCGTCTCTACTAAAAATACAAAATTAGCCAGGCGTGCTGGTGCATACCTATAATCTCAGCTACTTGGGAGGCTGAGGCAGGAGAATCCCTTGAACCTGGGAGGCGGAAATTGTGGTGAGCTGAGGTCATGCCATTGTGCTCCAGCCTGGGTGACAGAGTGAGACTCCGCCTGGAAAAAAAAAAAAAAAAAGTACAATGATTAAAATACTGGGTCTGACTGGGCATGGCAGCTCCAGCCTATAATCCCAGCATTTTGGGAGGCCGAGGTGGGAGAATTGCTTAAGGGCAGAGGGATTGTTTGAGTCCAGAAGTTTTTTGTTGTTGTTTGTTTGTTTGTTTTTAGATGGAGTTTTGCTCGTGTTGCCCAGGCTGGAGTACAATGGCGTGATCTTGGCTCACTGCAACCTCTGCCCCCAGGGTTCAAGCAATTCTCCTGCTTCAGCCTCCCAAGTAGCTGGGATTACAGGTGCCCACCACCACACCCAGCTAATTTTTTGTATTTTTAGTAGAGATGGGGTTTCACCATGTTGGCCAAGCTGGTCTTGAACTCCTGTCCTTAGGTGATCCACCTGCCTCAGGCTCCCAAAGTGCTGGGATTACAGGAGTGAGCCACCGCACCTGGCTGAGTCCAGAAGTTTAAGACCAGTCTGGGCAACATAGTGAGATCTTGTCTCTATTAAAAAAAAAAAAAAAAAAAAAAAAGACAAGTGTCAGGTCATGGAGGCCAAGAAAAGGATGTGTTTCAGGAAGTAGGGACCAGAGGTCAAAACATACTATAAAAGTACAATGATTAAAATACTGGGTCTGGCTGGGCATAGTGGCTCACGCCTGTAATCCCAGCATTTTTGAGGAGGCCAAGATGGGAGAACTGCTTGAGTCCAGGAGTTCAAGACCGGCCTGAGCAACACGGCAAACCCCTTCTTTACAAAAAATACAAAACTTAGCCAGGCATGGTGGCATGCCCCTGTAGTCCCAGCTACCTGGGGGGCTGAAGTGGAAGAATCACTCTCTAGGGTTGGAGGTTGCAGTGAGTCAAGATTGTGCCATTGCACTCCAGCCTGGGTGACAGAAGGAGACCCTACCTAAAAAAAAAAAAAAAAAAAAAAAGTCAATCAATCAATCATTTTCTCTCTTCCTCCTCCTCACCACCCTTAAAAAATAAACAGGGCCGGGCACGGTGGCTCACACCTGTAATCCCAGCACTTTGGGAGGCCGAGGCAGGCGGATCAACTGAGGTTGGGAGTTCGAGTCCAGCCTGACCAACACGGAGAAACCACCGTCTCTACTAAAAACACAAAATTAGCCGGGTGTGGTGGCACATGCCTGTAATCCCAGCTACTCAGAAGGCTGAGGCAGGAGAATCGCTTGAACCCGGGAGGCGGAGGTTGCCGTGAGCCGAGATCGCGCCATTGCACTCCAGCCTGGGCAACAAGAGCGAAACTCCATCAAAAAACAAACAAACAAACAACAACAACAACTTCTGGACTCAAGCAATCCCTCTGCCTTTAAGCAATTCTCCCATCTCGGCCTCCCAAAATGCTGGGATTAAATAAATAATAAATAGATAAATAAATAAAATAGTAGGTCAGGTGTGGCAGCTCATGCCTGTAATCCCCAGCACTTTGGGAACCCAAGGCAAGAGGATTGCTTGAGCCCAGGAGTTCAACACCAGCCTAGGAAACACAGGGGGACACCATCTCTACAAACAATAAAAACAAAAATTAGCTGGGCATGGTGGCTCGCACCTGTAGTTCCAGCTACTCCAGAGGCTGAGGTGGGAGGATCTGCTTGAGCAGGGGAGGTTGAGGCTGCAATGAGCTGTGATCACACCACTGCACTTCAGCCTGAGTGACAGAGGGAGACCTTGTCTCAAAAAATAAATAAAAATAAAAATAATCCCTGTATATGAAGGGACACATGTTATCAGACAAGTGCAGCAGGCTCTGGTTATCAAGAGGGCCCAGGGCTGGTCATGGTGAGAATGTTGGGAGAATGGTCTTATCTCTTCCTTCCAATTCCCATCCTTCTTGAGATCTCTGAGTTCTCTAGTCTCTGTCTCTAAGCAGCAGTTTCCCTAGTAGGCCTGTGCCCCTGGCTAGGGTTGACCTCTACGGCATAACCTTTCCTTCAGTGGCACAGGACTAAGAAAAGTCACATGTGCTTTCAACCACTGAAGACCCACATAATTGGCCTATGGTCAGCTAGGCCCTTTTGCAGATTTTGGTCTCTCTGCTCTCACTGCTTTGGGAAATTATGCTATGTGGACAGCATGATCAGTAAACCTGCCTCCCTCCTTGTGGCCCTGGGAGGAAGCCATGGACTCTACCAAGTCTGAACCCCTGAAGGGATCACCAGAGGTAAGTCATTATTGCTGCTTCTAGTTTTCCAAGGACAACTGAGGTCTGGAGAGAAGAGTTGCTTAATTTCTTTTTCTTTTTTTTTTTTTTTTTTTTTTGAGACGAAGTCTCGTTCTGTCACCCAGGCTGGACTGCAGTGGCATGATCTCAGTTCACTATAACCTCTACCTCCCGAGTTCAAGCGATTCTCCTGCCTCAGTCTCCCAAGCAGCTGGGACCACAGATGTGCACCACCATGCTGGGCTAATTTTTTTTTTTTTTTTTTTTAGTTGGAGTCTCGCTCTGTTGCCCAGGCTGGAGTGCAATGGCGTGATCTCGGGTCACTGCAACCTCCGCCTCCCGGGTTCAAGCGATTCTCCTGCCTCAGCCTCGCGAGCAGCTGGGATTACAGGCATGCGCCACCACGCCCAGCTAATTTTTGTATTTTTAGTAGAGACGGGGTTTCGCTATGTTGGCCAGGCTGGTCTCGAACACCTGACTTCAGGTGATCCGCACACCTTAGCCTCCCAAAGTGCTGTGATTTACAGGCGTGAGGCACCGCACCCGGCTGAGTTGTTTAATTTCTTGACCGTGTATGAGCACCTCGCAGTTCGAGAAGAGGGGAGAAGTGGACACACTGTGAGTGGTTTGAGTCATGAGACAGCCATGCGGCTGTGAATTGAGCCCTAGCGTCCTGACTCGTAGCTCAGCAACATAACTGCTTTTCCACCCTGCCTTTCTGTGTTCTGTGCACTGGCTTATGTCGCTGAATGTGTGTACTCTGTAGAGTGCAACAGCACTAAAGAGCTGGAGATTGCTTCACAAGAGAGTCAAAAGCCAAAAATCCCCTGTGGCCCTAGGCCAAGTTTCTATTCCCGGCCACTGCCCCGCCCTCGTGGTGGTTGGTGTAACCCGAGCCCTAGCCCCGCCCGAAGTAGGGGCCAGGCCCCTCCTACAGTCTTCGCCGTTTAAAACCAAACTCAGTTCTTCCCGATTGGTTCTGCTTCAAAACAAAGGGGAGGAGGAATACTCGCTTTGGGTATGCTTGCAGCCTTCGGGGAGGAAGCTGGTTTACGGGTTCGGGTCTCGTGTCGGGGCCACCGCGGTGCCTCCGGTTATTAAAACCAGCCCCTGGACGGTGCCAGCCTGGTAATAAAGCAGTGACTACTATGTAAAGGTAGCATAATCATCCCAACAATAACAGCCGTAATTTGGCTAATCACCATCCGCCTCCGCCCTGGCGTTCGCCCTGACTCACCCCAGCGGCACGCGGGCCATAGGGGAAGAAACTGAGGCAGAGGCGGAGCCAGCAGGCTGGCGGCACCAGTAGCCTCAGTTCTGCAGCTCTCGAGGTCCAAAACCTGTTGTCTAGGATCCGCGCTAAAGGGCCAAATCCCGGAGCGCCCACAAAGCTCGATTCTGATGTAAGCTCTTCTACGCTGGTGTCCTCGCGTCCCCACCCCAGGCCTCGAGGCTCTAAATTCCCCCCAAGTCCTAGAAAAAGAACAGAGCGCGAGGACTGGAAGTCAGACTACAGCTCCCTTAAGCCTTTGCGCGCCAAGGCGCGCTCCTTCCCCACGCCTCCGACGACTCCCGCGGCCACTTGCGCCGCGATGCCTCCTGGGAGTTGTAGGGCGGCGACGTGTCATTTGAGCGAATTCCCAGGCCTGGGGACTGTATATCCCGTGGTGCCCCGCGGCTGTTTCTGACGCGACCCGGAGGCCAGGGAGGTGGGGGGCGTAGCTTATGCAGAGCCCCACCCCACTCTGCTCAGGCCGGCCGGACACGGCAGTGGCAGTAAGGGCGGCGGCGACGGCGGCGGCGGTCGGGGGAGGGGCCGGGCGGGGGGCTGGCGGCAGCGGCGGATGGACTCGCGGGTATCGGAGCTGTTCGGCGGCTGCTGCCGGCCCGGAGGGGGCCCGGCCGTGGGCGGAACCCTCAAGGCTAGGGGGGCCGGCAGCAGCAGCGGCTGCGGGGGGCCAAAGGGAAAGAAGAAGAACGGAAGGAACAGAGGGGGCAAAGCCAACAACCCCCCGTACCTGCCCCCCGAGGTGAGCACCTGAGAAGTGGTAGGGCGGGAAGAAGCCACTCTTTCCGGCCCCGTACTCTAGGGAGGCGGGACCCAGATAATTAATCTCCCCTTCCGGTGTCGAGACCCCAGGGAGGAGGGGCACGGGAGGAGAACACCTCTTTCAGGTCCCGGGACCCCAGAGAGGAAGGGCAGAGACTGGACTCTCAGGTGACAGGACCTCAGGGAGGAAGAGTGGAGAGGGAGGACTCCCCCTTCTGATCTAGATTACCCCAGGAGAGAAGTAGAGAAAGGGGATCCCAGGAAGAGCACACCGACCAACTGCGTGTGCCGCCATAGGGGAAGAGAGACTGCATCCTGGGACGAGAGGCAGACAGTCACCACCACTTCTTCTAAACTTGTTCCACAGGGAGAAGGGGAGTACCCGGGAAAAGAGCAATATGTTCCACACGGACACACACACAATACTCGGGAAAAGAGCAGTATGTTCACTACACACACACACACACACACACACAGCCTAAGCCAGTGGTTATCAAACTTTGGCGTGTATCGAATCACCCGGATTGCTGGCCCCCAACGCCTGGCCAATTTTTTTTTTTTATTATTTATTATTATTTTTTTTTTTGAGACGGAGTCTCTGTTACCCAGGCTGGAGTGCTGTAGGGCTATCTCAGCTCACTGCAACCTCGGCCTCCCGGGTTCTCAATCGATTCTTCTGCTGCAGCCTCCCGAGTAGCTGGCATTACAGGTGCCCGCCACCACGCCCAGATAATTTTTGTATTTTTAGTAGAGATGGGGTTTCACCATGTTGGCCAGGCTGGTCTCAAACTCCTGACCTCAGGTGATCCACCCGCCTCGGCCTCCCAAAGTGCTGGGATTGCAGGCGTGAGCCTCCGTGCCCAGCCTAGAATTTCTGATTCTTTCTTACTAGTGAGGATGGGCCTGAGAATTTGCATTTCTTACAAGTTCCCGTGTGATACTAATGCTGCTGGTCCCAGGACCTCACTTTGGGAACCATTGGTCTGGGCCCTAGACTGTCATTCTTGTACCACATTTTTTGAAGCCACCCATCCCCAGAAAAATGATTAAAAGGTTTTTATTGATGGGGAAAAAAAATAATCTCCTTAACACACCATGAGGTGGAGATTATGAGTGAAGACCTATTAGGGCCTGGGAGCCAGACAGCCTTGAACGGATGGAATGATGACAGGAAGGGAAGAGGAAAAATAAAATATCCAGAGAGGCGGGTAGAAAAATGCAGACTGGCCAAACAGGCAAATCCCATATCCCTTTGTACCTGGGAGGGGAAGGCTCAGGTAACAGGGTGCTTCTGTGCTGCGCTACCCACTGGAGCTAGAAGAGACTGTGGGGTGGATTCAGGATTTCACCTCCACTGAGGTTAGGGGGCAAGAGGTAAAGGCCATAGCGAGTCTGTCCGCTTCATTACATTTTCTGAGTTTTTCTGTTCCTCTCAGCCCCAGCTTTGGAGCTCTTCTCCTCTCTCACCTAGATCTTCTCGGTCATCAGGCTTGTAGTGACCATTGCTGAGCTCACCCTTTGGCTCTGATCCAGAACCTCTTGCAGCCTCTTACTCTAGATGACATCAGCTGAAAGGGGCAGGCAGGGAGGAAATGGTGTTTCCTAGACCAGTGACAAAGAAAGGTTTTAACAGCCTGGGCACAGAGGAGACATAGACTTCTGGGAAAAGCAGGTTTGAGGCCCTGGAGGTGGGGAGGAAGGGATGATCTTGCATCTAGGAAGAACGTGCTGCCAGTGATCAAAGAATGGATTGATTCAGTGTTCTGTTCCTGGCTTAAATGGGTGACTCCTTGTGTCCTTATAGGCCTTCCCTTCACAGAGGCCATGCTGGGGGTGAATAGAGGATCTTGTCTGCCACTGACCTTTGACAGGCACTTGCCTAACCAAGTGCCAGTGGGGCTTCCTGCTTTCTCAAGTTAGCTACCTGGACCCAGTGGGAATTGAGGGGAAGTAGGGATTGGGTCTGTACAGTGTATGGTAACTGCTCACTGTTTCTTTTCAGGCTGAAGATGGAAACATTGAATATAAAGTGAGTCCTAGGCTGGGGAAAAGCAGGGGCTGGGGTAGGTTGTCCTTGCCAGTGTGGGATAATTTCTTTTTTCTTTCTTTTTTTTTTTTTTTTTTTTTTGAGATGAAGTTTTGCTCTTGTTGCCTAGGCTGGAGTGCAGTGGCGCAATCTCAGATTCTCCTGCCTCAGCCTCCCAAGTAGCTGGGATTACAGGCATGCGCCACCACGCCTGGCTAATTTTGTATTTTTAGTAGAGATGAGGTTTCTCCATGTTGGTCAGGCTGGTCTCAAACTGCTGACCTCTGGTGATCCACCAGCATGGGATAAGTTCTCTGAGAGCCTTCCAACTTCATAATTATAGCAGTTTAAGGATATGGTTCAGGTTAAGGGCTCTGTACCTCGTTCTGTTGGAGGGGGATCAGGTATGAGTTTAAGTGGAAAGAGAAAGTCCTGGTCCTTGCAGCAGAACAGGTGGGGACCATGTAGGTTTGGGAGGAACACCTCTGATTTCACCTTATGATACCCCACTTGCCCTAAGTTGAAGCTGGTGAATCCATCCCAGTACCGCTTTGAGCACCTGGTGACACAAATGAAGTGGCGGCTCCAGGAGGGACGTGGTGAGGCCGTCTACCAGATTGGGGTAGAGGACAATGGGCTGCTGGTGGGGCTGGCTGAGGAGGAAATGCGAGCTTCGCTCAAGACCCTGCACCGGATGGCAGAGAAGTATGCTTCCCCTTCCCCACCAGTTCTCCTTTACCTGACTTGGGGGGACCCATGCATACCCAGTTACCTAGGGCCTGAGGGGCCAAGGTGGGACTTTCCTTCTCTTGACAAAGGGCTGAAGTGGGGAGGGTTAGTGTTTTGGTCCCCTCCTCACTGGACCTAGGCTGTTTTGCTCCTTGAATTAAGATATGTATATTTGTTTTAAAGGGAACTGTGAATGAGGAATAGATTGGAGGGTGGTAGGAAGTGCACTAAGGTATTGGGAGCTCTGTGGGAGGTGCAGGAAGTCTGTAGGTCCAGAGCGAGCCTGGAATAGGAGAAGGACAGGTGAGATATGGCAGCTGTGGCCTTGCTGTGACAGGGTTGGGGCAGACATAACCGTTCTTCGAGAGCGAGAAGTGGATTATGATAGCGACATGCCCCGGAAGATCACCGAGGTGCTAGTACGAAAGGTCCCTGACAACCAACAGGTGAGCACACACCCATCCCTGTCTCTCATGTCCACACTGTGGAAGGGCCCTGTGGTGGCAGGCTGTCTCCTGGCCTGGGATCCTGGGGGCTTCCAGTTCATCACTTGCTCCCTAGGGAGCGTCACTGCCCTTGACCCAGTCTTCAGTTAGAGGGGTGAGAGATTGGAGTTCTTATCTCTGGCAATTCATCCACAGTTCCTAGACCTCCGTGTGGCCGTCCTGGGGAATGTGGACTCCGGGAAGTCAACTCTGCTTGGAGTCCTGACCCAGGGAGAGCTGGACAATGGGCGGGGCCGGGCTCGGCTCAACCTTTTCCGCCACCTGCATGAGATTCAGTCTGGCCGAACCTCCAGCATCAGCTTCGAGATCCTGGGCTTTAACAGCAAGGGAGAGGTGCATGGGATCAATGGGACCCAATGGGGCCAGACTCTGAGGATGGGATGGTAGTAGTGAAGGACATAGGATGGGGGTAGAGTGTGGAGACTTTTTGAAATAGTATAGATGAATGCCCTGAGGGGACTGTGAACAAGCTCTGCCCCTCTTAGGAAATCAATGGGGAATCAACTAAATTAAATAAAAAATGGGGTCAAGATTAAGAGGCAGGGTCACCCAGGGAATGGTTTAGGTCCTGGCAACTCTGAAGGGGTTGGAAGGGCTGGCAGGAGGCACTGAGGGCCCTGGGCCCTGGGCCAGGTGGTGAATTACAGCGACTCACGGACAGCAGAAGAGATCTGTGAGAGCAGCTCCAAGATGATCACCTTCATCGACCTGGCAGGCCACCATAAGTACCTACACACCACCATCTTTGGCCTCACATCATACTGCCCCGACTGCGCCCTGCTCCTCGTCAGTGCCAACACTGGGATTGGTACGAGGCATTAGGGCAGGGACAGGGCTGAAGGGGGGTGCTGACTCTCCTACCCTGGGCCTCAAATCTTGGAGACAGACCAATGCTCCTCTTCTTCCCTCTCCTCCCTCCTGCATTCTCACTCTTCTCTCCTGCTGCTTGCTGTCCTTATGAGGCAGCTGGCACCACAAGGGAACATCTGGGGCTGGCCCTGGCCCTGAAAGTGCCCTTCTTCATCGTGGTCAGCAAGATCGACCTATGTGCCAAGACCACAGTGGAGAGGACAGTACGCCAGCTGGAGCGGGTCCTCAAGCAGCCTGGCTGCCACAAGGTCCCCATGCTGGTCACCTCTGAGGATGATGCCGTCACTGCTGCCCAGCAGTTTGCTCAGTCACCCAAGTAAGCCCACCTTACTCTAAAGCCCTGATCCACTAGGAAGGCTGCCACAGAGCCCAGGGCCCAGAAGCATGATATCCTACTCCTCCAGGGCCAGACCAGTTCTGGCTTAGTTCTGCGGGTGTTTCAGCTTGGGATTGTGGAGGGGCATCTTGCTAAAGGGCTTGACCCTCCTCCTGAGCCAACCTGGAGCACTGCTGATGCCTGGGACCATGGGGATGAAGTGCTATACCAGGTATTTGCTGTTTCCCTTGGGCTCTGGGATGGGCTTTTTGTGTGACATTGCTCGACTGGCTCACAAGAAGGCCCAGAGTTCCTGAGCCATTTGCAGACAGGAGAGAGGGGCCCCCAGCCAAGAACAAAGCTCACCTTTCCATGTATGGGGCTCTGGCCTCTGCCTCCTGTTTGGACTGTCTTCATCTGTCCATTCCATGCCTCCCTCTACAGTGTCACCCCCATCTTCACATTGTCCAGTGTGTCTGGAGAGAGTCTGGACCTCCTCAAAGTCTTTCTGAATATTCTGCCGCCACTCACCAACAGCAAAGAGCAGGAGGAACTCATGCAGCAGCTGACGGAGTTCCAGGTAGTTGACTGCCCAAACATCTAATAGGCTGGGAAACAGGGAGGGGCTGCTTCTGACCAAACCCAGAGTCTGTTTAGAGATTTTGGACCCACCAGCCCTACTTGGCAGGCCATTGATAGCGTTTTCTTTGGCTTCAGGTGGATGAAATCTACACAGTACCAGAGGTGGGGACTGTTGTTGGAGGAACACTTTCCAGGTGAATTGTCTTGCTTGCTACCCTCCCCACTCAGCCCTCACCCATATACTCAAAGACATCCTGGCCCAAAGGAGGAGACCCTGGAATTGAACGGAACCCACTTAAAGGACATGCTTATTTGCAGATTAGGCTTTCACTATCAGAAGAGCTGGAGAACGGTAGTCTGTTGGCTTTGGAGGGAAGAAACAGTATTGCTGCCTATTGGGGAATCTCCAGGCCCCTGAGAGAGAAGTGTGGGTCTTGGGCTCCAGGAAGAAAACTAGAGTGTATTCAACTGACTTCATCTCACACAGGGAAATGAGAGACGTCACTTAAGACTCTTCTTTCTTTCTTTCTTTCTTTCTTTTGAGACAGAGTCTCGCTCTGTCGCCCAGGCTGGATTGCAGTGGAGCGATCTTGGCTCACTGCAACCTCTGCCTCCTGGGTTCCAGCAATTCTCCTGCCTCAGCCTTGAGTAGCTGGAATTACAGGCGCCTACCACCATGCCCGGCTAATTTTTGTATTTTTAGTAGAGACGGGGTCGTCACCATGTTGGCCAGGCTGGTCTTGAATTCCTGACCTCAAGTGATCCACCTGCCTCAGCCTCCCCAAGTGCTAGGATTACAGGTGTGAGCCAACGCGGCTGGCCTAAGCCTCTGCAAAGCAGAGAATGAAACCCAAGGGGATAACTTGCTCCTTCAGCGGTTAGGTGTTCGGTGTTGTTAAACCAGCAAGTGTCTCTCTGTCCACCATCACTGCTGGCCTTTTCTGAAATTAGTCTTCTGATTCTGAACTCTGGCAGTGAGCCCTGTTACATCCAAGTCAGAATTTAGGGTTCTTCCCCACTTGAGGGACTCAACCCTAGAAGGGAAGGAATGCTCTGGGTGATCCTAATAGAGAAGTAGGTATGGGGACCTTGGCTGACACTGTGCCACCTGCCCTCTGGGCTGCAGTGGGATTTGCCGTGAGGGGGACCAGCTGGTGGTGGGCCCCACGGATGATGGCTGCTTCCTGGAGCTGAGAGTATGCAGCATCCAGCGCAACCGCTCTGCCTGTCGTGTGCTGCGAGCTGGTCAGGCTGCTACATTGGCGCTTGGGGACTTTGACCGTGCACTGCTTCGCAAGGTGAGGTGGGTGCATGGGTTGGGGAGGGAACGCTAAGAGAAGTGCCTAGGAGACTGGCTACTGAATGAGCACCTATCTAAGGTGCTTCAGAGAAACTCAGAGGAAACACACTCTCTGACCCAAGAAGCTTCTGGTCTAGCTACATAGACTATAAAAACAGCTTAACGTACTCATGAGGTACAGATAACTAAATATGAATCACTATGTTACACTGTTTTTAGTGAACACTATTTTTAGTGTTCAGGACCCTAAAAATGTGAAGCGTTAGATGGGCTAGAGGACGTAGGAGGTGGGTAAAGACTCATTCCCTCTGAGAGTTTTGATTATTGTCTTTTGAGGTCTTTGTGTTTAGAGTTGTGTAGAGGAAGAGGAAATTCAGGAGCTATAAAGGGTGTGGGGTGGCTGGGGAGGGAGAGTCTGATGTTAGAGCTGCCCTTCCTGGGCCTGGGGTCTGTTCCTCCCCAGGGCATGGTGATGGTGAGCCCGGAGATGAATCCTACCATCTGCTCGGTGTTTGAGGCAGAGATAGTCTTACTCTTCCATGCCACCACCTTCCGACGAGGATTCCAGGTGACAGTACACGTGGGCAACGTACGTCAGACGGCAGTGGTGGAAAAGATCCATGCCAAGGTGAGAGGGACCTGGCCTTCCATTTCTCCAGAGGTCAGAAAAGAGGGAGGCCTGCCCCAGACTGGCAGAGAACTCCTTGATCCCACAATGGGAATAAAACCCCACTTAGGGTGGGTAGCGGCCTGATAGGCCTCTGGAGGGTGGAGAGCCACGGCTGGCAGAGAATGGGACAGAAGGCACTGGCCAGGGGAGTGACCACTTATTTGCTGCAGGACAAACTGCGGACAGGCGAGAAGGCAGTGGTACGTTTCCGCTTCCTGAAACACCCAGAGTACCTGAAGGTGGGCGCCAAACTGCTGTTCCGGGAGGGTGTCACCAAGGGCATCGGCCATGTCACTGATGTACAAGCCATTACAGCAGGAGAAGCCCAGGCCAACATGGGCTTCTGAACCCTTCAGGCAGGGACAGTTCTATTGCTGTCCCTACAATATATAAGGTGACTTCTGGCCATGCTGCCCTGCCATTGGCGGCTCTGTGTGTTAATAGGCTAGGGAGAGAGGGGTGCTGTCTGCCACTTGCTCCCTGCCAACTTTCTGGAGAGGTGCCAAATTTGGTGTGGCCAGGAAAGGGCAGTCCTGAGGGAGAAGACAGGATTCAGGGCAGTGCTCAGAAGCTGTGTGCTCACCTGGTTGGCTCATCAAACCTGGCAACCCTGTGGCCTGTCTGCCGGAGCTGACTGGATCCACTCATCAATTCTTCGTCCCCACTACTAAGACTGGGCATGTTTTGCTGGTGTGGTCTCTGCACTTCAGGAATTGTCACAACAGGGGGTAGCCCTCAAAAGCACTCCTTTTTCTATACCTCTTCTCAAGGCCATGTAAGTTGCCCATCTCTACCTGGCTGTGGACAAAAGGTTATCTGCTCTTGGCCATCTGGTGGTGGTGGCGGCCCAGAGTCTGAAGAAATGGCACAGGGACAGTGAATGGTAGTGTTGCCACCCTGTGCTGAGGCCTGAGGCCTCTTCCTCAGCTTTATCTCCCTTTCCTTCACTCAAGGGCCATTTCCCCAGTCCCTATCTCCCCCATCCCCTCCCGGCTTATAGGCCCCACAGGTGCTATTTGTTGTGCTGGCCCAGGCGTGGGGCTACCAAGCAAAGGCTTGGCATATACCAAAGGCCAGCTGCATGCCCATCAGTCTGGTCTTTTTCCTCTGCGGTCGTGTTGGCTTTCATGCTGGATCAAATCTTTTACTTTCCCAGACTGGTGGCATCTGAGTTCCCCATTCTACCACTCTCACCCCACTTTCCTGCCCCACCTAAACCCTCGTTTTAGTAATTTGTAGTGACTGTTCCCTTCCCTCTGTTGCAGGGAACCAGGAGGAAAGGGAAAGATGTTGCCATATTTCCTACTCTTTAGGCATGGACTCTCCTTTCCCTTTGTTAGTGTCCTGGGTTCCCATGGACTCAGGGATTTGTTGGCTGAGGTTTCTCTGTGCATATATATATATACATATGTATATATATTTAAATACACATATATATTGTACAGAATAAAAATGTTTTATTGAATACACTGTGCTTATGCGTTAGCTGCAGGCTCAGCTTCCTTCCAGGGCTAGATACCTCTTCAGGATTAGAGACAAGTGAAACCCCAACACTGCTGAGCCCTGAATGTGGAAAGAGCCCAGCTGGTATCTCGTTCACCATTGTTTTTCTCTCCTCCACATAGGTTCAGAGTTCCAGTATTGTAACCAAGTATTGTGGCCTATTTTCCGTAGTTCAAGTGAGCAGAGTACTGAGGCCTTTCACGTGAAATAGGTAGCTACCCTGTATTTGAAGAGTTGGCCACTTGCTAGTGGTCAGAATAGTAAGGAGCCCACTTCTGTGCCCTGTCAGAGATACAGTGCCAGCTACTTAAAGAAGAGTAGAATTTAGAGACAAAAGGTAATCTGGTCCCATATTTTTCAAGTTTACATAGCCTAAATTACTCTTGGAACAATGAGGGCCACTTGACCAAACCTTAGTCCCTGTTCCTGTTTCCATGTTCATACTACTTGATTTTGACATTTTATGGGTAAATAGGGGCCAAAGTCAACTGTAAATAGAAACTGCATTTTGAGGAGACCCTGGAAAAGAAATATGTGACCCAAAGTCCTATGTGGCATTCTGCCTCTAGAGTATTAAAGTGATAGCTTCCCTACCACTCAGGCTGTTTTATAAAATGTAACTGGTTTAACTTGCTACTAACAAGCCTGTAGTTGAACAACTTCCTCCTGTATTAGGGGCTAAGCTGTTTACTTTCTCTCTATAGCTGCTGATAGAGATGAAAGCTTTGTCCACAGTTTACTTATCTTTTGCCTGTATTGTAAACAAAATTTTGGAAAATCACATTTCAGTACTTAATAAGACATCTCCAGGAACTAGTGAGCCTCTCTGCAACATTAATGGAACATTTAGGGGGATAAAAAGTATATAAGGCAGACTCCCAAGGAGTTTATACATGTTTATGATCCCAATTGTGGTAATCAGATCTAAAATTCTTCACTATATACATTCATCCAATGAGTATCAGCACCTATCATGTGCAAAGCACTATGAAGAATCCTTGCCTTTAAGAAGCTACATAGCTAGTTAGGGGGAAAAGGCCACTTTTTTTTTTTTGAGACAGGGTCTCAGACTGTCACCCAGGCTGGAGTGCAGCGGCACAATCATGGCTTATTGCAGCCCCAAACTCCCAGATTCAGGTGATCCTCCCAACCTCAGCCTCCTGAGTAGGTACGACTACAGGCATAAGCCACCATCTTTGTATTTTTTGTAAAGACTGTTTTGCCATGTGGCTTAGGCCGGTTTTGAACTCCAGGGCTCCAGTAGTCCACCCACCTCAGCCTCCCAAAGTGTTAGGATTACAAGCATCAGCCACTGTGACTGGCTAAATATTGTCTTTTATTAGATATTCAAGTATCATAAAAGCAGAAAATATTTTTGAAGAAAAAAATTTCCTGGTAAATCTAGTGGTTTTCAAATCTTCCCCACCTCTTCAAACTAAATATAGAACCCCCCCCAATTTATAAATAAAATAAAAAGTAGACGTTGGGGCTGGCCTGGTGGCTCAGGCCTGTAATCCCAGCACTTTGGGAGGCCAGGGCGGGTGGATCACTTGAGATCAAGAGTTCAAGACCAGCCTGGCCAACATGGCGAAACCCCATCTCTACTAAAAATACAAAAATTAGCCAGGCGTGATGGTGCATGCCTATAATCCCAGCTACTCAGGAGGCTGATGCAGGAGAATCGCTTGAACCCGGGAGGCGGAGGTTGCAGTGAGCCGAGATCGTGCCATTGCATTCCAGCCGGGGCGACGAGAGAAACTCCGTCACATAAAAAAATAAAAAAGAAGTTTGGGTGTATGTATGGGAGGGATGTGTACACCATTCTCTGGGCCCACTTCACCCAGCGCCACCTACTTCAGTTCATCTTCTTCAGTTGGGTTCCCTGTGTAATTCAAGTTTCCCCATAACAGAAAAGCCAAAAGAGCTGACTTTTCACACACAAGAATGGAGAATAAGAATACAGTACTATAGGCTGGGCGTGTTGGCTCATGCCTATAATCCCAGCACTTTGGGAGGCCGAGGCGGATGGATCACGAGGTCTAGATAGAGACCAGCCTGGCCAACATGGTGAAAACCTGTCTCTACTAAAAATACAAAAATTAGCTGGGCGTGGTGGTGCGCGCTTGTAGTCTCAGCTATTCGGGAAGCTGAGGCAGGAGAATTGCTTGAACCCGAGAGACGGAGGTTGCAGTGAGCCAAGATTGCACCACTGCACTCCAGCCTGGCTACACAGCGAGACTCCATCTCAAAAAAATAATAATAATAATACAGTAGTATAAACATGGACAAGTGCAAAAAGCTACATAACAAATTTTAAACCCTAAGCTAAATATTTACACTCAGTGGGAAAGATGAACAAGCCAGTAACCCTAATGGCTGAAGCACTTACCTCTTAAATTTGTACTTAAGGGCTTAAGAAAATGTCCTCTACACACCTGGTCATTAGTATCTTTTAGATCAGCATTTCTCAAACTTTAAGATACACATTGGGAATTTTTTTTTTTTTTTGAGACAGTCTTGCTGTGTCGCCAGGGTGCAGTGCAGTGGCACGATCTGGGCTCACTGCAAGCTCCGCCTCCCAGGTCAAGCGATTCTTCTGCCTCAGCCTCCCAAGTAGCTGGGACTACAGGCGTGCACTACCACGCCCAGTTGTATTTTCAGTAGAGACGGGGTTTCACCATGTTGGCCAGGATGGTCTTGATCTCTTGACCTCGTGATACACCTGCCTCAGCCTCCCAAAGTGCTGGGATTACAGGCATGAGCCACTGCACCCGGCCCACATTGGGAATTTTTTTTTTTTTTAAACAGTGTCACTCTGTTGCCCAGACTGGAGTGCAGTGGCACAATCTCGGCTCACTACAACCTCTGCCTCCCAGGTTCAAGTGATTCTCCTGCCTCAGCCTCCTAAGTAGCTGGGATTACACGCATGCGTCACCACACACAGCTAATTTTTGTTATTTTTTGTAGAGATGGGTTTTCCCCATGTTGGCCAGCCTGGTCTCAAACTCCCGGCCTCAAGTGATCCGCCCACCTTGGCCTCCCAAAGTGTGGGATTACAGGCATGAGCCACCACACCTGACCCACATTGGGAAATCTTGTTAATATCAGATTACAATTAAGTGGGAATAGTGGTGAGGCTGAGACTATTTCTAATAAGTTCCCTGGTGATACTGAGGCTGCTGTTCCTCAAATCATACTTGGGAGTAGCAATGTTCTAGAGATGATCTAGTGGGTTTTTTTGAGACAGAGTTAACTCTATCGCCCAGGCTGGAATGCAGTGGAAATCTTGGCTCACTGCAACCTCTGCCTCCCAGGTTCAAGTGATTCTCCTGCCTCAGCCTCCCAACTAGCTGGGATTACATGCACCCACCACCATGCCCGGCTAATTTTTGTATTTTTAGTAGATACAGGGTTTCGCCATGTTGGCCATGCTTGTCTTGAACTCCTGACTTCACGTGGTCCACCTGCCTTGGCCTCCCAAAGTGCTGGGATAACAGGCATAAACCACCATGCCTGGCAAGATTTGATTATGACTTATCAGATCTAAACAGAGTTCCTGAACTAGTCAAGTAGCAATCTAATTCTACATTAGAACAAAACGCAAGAGATAGGCCAATGGTTAGAACTGAGGGTATAATAGGGTTTACCTGTATGAAATTCACTGTTTATTAAGTCACTTTTATGTACAGAAAGACCTGCCCTAGTTACCATATCACTTTTAGGGTTTCAAGGCTTCATCTCACATTATTCAGCTGAAAACAGGTAAATCTGGTGAAGGTATTATCTGAACTGCCCGTCACAGAGCTAGAGAGAAGTTTTTCTTTTGTTTTTTTTTTTTTTTTTTTTTTGAGACAGTCTCTCACTCTCACCCTGGCTGGAGTGCATTGGTGTGATCTCAACTCACTGCAACCTCCACCTTCTAGGTTCAAGCAATTCTCCTGCCTCAGTCTCCCAAGTACCTGGGATTACAGGCGCCTGCCACCAAGCCCAGCTAATTTTTTTTTAGTAGAGACGGGGTTTCGCCACCTTGCCCAGGCTGGTCTCGAACTCCTGAGCTCCTGCAATCCACTCACCTCAGCCTCCCTAAATGCTGGGATTATAGGCATGAGGAACCGCACCCAGCCTAAAGAGAAGTTTTTCTTTTTTTTTTTTTTTGAGACGGAGTCCCGCTGTGTCACCCAGGCTGGAGTGCAGTGGCGCGCTCTCGGCTCACTGCAAGCTCCGCCTCCCGGGTTCACACCATTCTCCTGCCTCAGCCTCCCGAGTAGCTGGGACTACAGGCGCCTGCCACCGCACCTGGCTAATTTTTTTTGTATTTTTTAGTAGAGACGGGGTTTCACCGTGGTCTCGATCTCCTGACCTTGTGATCCGCCCGCCTCGGCCTCCCAAAGTGCTGGGATTGCAGGCGTGAGCCACTGCGCCCGGCCAAGAGAAGTTTTTCTTAAAATCCTTTTTTTGGGGGGGCCAGGATCGGTGGCTAACGTCTGTAATCCCAGCAACTTTGGGAGGTCGAGGCAGGCGGATCATGAGGTCAAGCAATCGAGACCATCCTGGCCAACATGGTGAAACCTCATCTCTATTAAAAATACAAAAATTAGCTGAGTGTGGTAGCATGTGCCTGTAGTCCCAGCTACTTGGGAGGCTGAGGCAGGAGAATTGCTTGAACCCAGGAGACGGAGGTTGCGGTGAGCTGAGAACGCACCACTGCATTCTAGCCTGACGACAGAGGGAGACTCCGTCTCAAAAAAAAAAAAAAAAGAAAAAAAAGAAAAAAAATCCCCCTTTTTTTTTTTTTTAACTATGCAAGTCTCATTACATTTAAAACCCTTTTTTAAACTTGGTCCCTTTTCTGTGCCAACTTTATGTTTGTTTTTGTTCTTGTTTTTGTTTGAGATGGAGTCTCGCTCTGTTGCCCAGGCTGGAGTGCGGTGGCATGATCTCAGCTCACTCCAACCTCTGCCTCCTGGGTTCAAGTGATTCTCCTGCCTTAGCCTCCTGAGTAGCTGGGATTACAGGCATGCACCACCACGCCCGGATAATTTTTTTTGTAATTTTAGTAGAGATGGAGTTTCACCATATTGGTCTGAAACTCCTGACCTCGTGATCCGCCCACCTTGGCCTCCCAAAGTGCTGGCATTACAGGTATGAGCCACTGTGCCTGGCCCCTATTTTTTATTTTTTGAGATGAAGTCTCGCTCTGTTGCCCAGGCTGGAGCGCACTAGCATGATCTCAGCTCAGTGCAACCTCCGCCTCCAAGGTTAAAGCAATTCTTCTGCCTCAGCCTCTAAGTAGCTGGGATCACAGGTGCGCGGAACGTGCCTGGCTAATTTTTCTATTTTTAGTACAGATGGTTTTGCCATGTTGGCCAGGCTGGTCTCAAACTCCTGACCTCAGGTGATCTGTCTGCCTCGGCCTCCCAAAGTGTTAGGATTACAGGCATGAGCCATTGTACCCAGCCGAGTTACATAATTTGAATACATTGTTATTAATCTGCAATAATCTGTAAGGTATTATCTCCATTTTACAGATGAGAATGTGAAGAAAATGACTTGTTCAAGGCCCTCATTGCAATAAGCAGAGCTAAGTTTGCAACCACGTCTCTTAGACTCCAAGGCCCACACACTTTTTACTTTATGACACTGCCTCCCTAAATGCTAAAGATTAAAAACTCTGGTAGGATGAATTTTTACATCTCTGTCAGCAGTGGGATTAGAATCCATGCCTGTGAAGAGATGGGACCGTAACTCAGCACCTAAATGGATTATTTTTTGTATTAAAAATTTCATAATTCCCTTTCTCAGGGAAATCTGTAAAGATAAAATATTAAAGATCTGTAAAGATAAAAAATATTAAATCCTACAGGCAAGCCTGAGGGCAGCACTAATGTGTTAATGGCTTAAAAAATGATTCCAATGTTTGCATGCCCTCAGGCCTGGGGCGTTTATTAGTGCAGGCCAAAGGGCTCTTGGGATTTCTTTTGCCTTGATGAGATACGGCAGAAACAACCTGGGGGTTTGAAGAGTGGGGCTGCAAAAAGGATTTCTGCAACTCCAATGCAAAATGATAGTCCATGTGTTCTGGCATATCCCATACCGGTACCAGGGAGCCACACTTCTCACAGGGCACTTGGTCCTCAGCAGCTAGAAGACTTGGAGTTGGGGTTGCTTTCTGAGTCACCTCCAGCACAGATTTGGAAGCTGAAGAGGCGTGCATGCTTTGGCTGTTGTGGGCCAAATCCATCTCTGCAGGAGTTGCTTTAGAGGATTCTTCTAGCTTCGACACCCCTTCACAAACAGGGACACACCCTGGATACTCTGTTGGTAAAGAGTTTGGTAATGCTTTACAGTTGGACCATGGGTTTTGTTGGGGGGAAGAAACTGAAGAATTATTAAGCTGTTTCTGCTTTAGAAGCAGACTTTTCTGCTTAAAGAAGGGCTCAGTTCCTGTACTTTGACTGGTTTGAAAAGGTAATGAGGGCTTGGATGGTGAATTGCTCATGGGAGCCTGAGTGGGAGCAGTAAGAGATGAAAGCGAAGCTTCTTTAACTTTCTGCCTTTCTGCAGCTTTTTGGAAGAATGATTCCAGAGACGTGGTTGCTTTCTTAGTGGCTGTCACTGCTGGGCCACTTCCCTGGGTCTTAGCTTCTGAGCTGGTAACTGGCACCTTTGGCAGAGAACTTGGGTCACTGCTCAAGAAGCTGGTGATGTCTGTAGAAGATGAAGGGGCAGAGGCAGAAAATTTTGTAGCACAGAGGAAAAGCATTGTGAGAGGAGGAGACCTATACAGAAAGTAAAGAAATAAGATGATTAGCAATTTAGAAGATTAAAATAGTGACCTATTGCTAATTCCATGAATTGTATCTGTTTTATTTCACCATAGGACAGATTTAATCCATAGATGACTAGCATTCTGGTTCTGCCACAGAAATTATTCTTTACTGCAGTGGTTCTCAAACGTTAATGTGTATCAGAGATTAACAGACCTGGGATGACAGAGAATTTAATTTCCTAGGTGATGCTGATGTTATGTCTTGAGAACCACTAATTTAGTAACCACTCACCTCCCGACAGCTAGAGATTATTGTTTTTTATAAGGTACCGCTGGAAAACTGCTGTAATTCAGGGTTGGGGCAAGAAATTTTATTCAGGACAACAAAAAGCTTTAGAATATTTAGACTAGAAAGACTTGAAAAAATCCTCTTAGCCATTATCCCGTTTTTAAACAGGGCATTACCTAACCCTGACTGACTTACCACTCTGGAATTTCTAGAGAATGAAATTCCACAACTGCTTTTCGTTACTAGTCCCAATTTCAGAAACATTTTAAGAAATTCTTGTGATAGCCGGGAGCGGTGGCTCACACCTGTAATCCCAGCACTTTGGGAGGCTAAGGCGGGTGGGTCATGAGGTCAGGAGTATGAGACCAGCCTGACCAACATGGTGAAACCCCATCTCTACTAAAATACAAAAATTAGCTGGGTGTGGTGACACACGCCTGTAACCCAGCTACTTGGGAGGCTGAGGCAGAAGAATTGCTTGAACCCGGGAGGCAGAGGTTGCAGTGAGCGGAGATTGCGCCACTGCACTCCAGCCTGGGTGACAGAGCCAGACTCCCTCTCAAAAAAAAAAAAAAAAAAAAAAAAATCAGAAATTTTTGTCATGAAGTTTCTCATTGTGTCTAATCACTCAAATTTTCACATGAGCTGAATTTCAGAAGATGAAATATGCTTTTATGTACAGATTAGTCCTTCAATGAGGTAAAGGGTAAATGTCATTTTAAAGTTATTATTACACTATCGGCCGGGTGCAGTGGCTCACGCCTGTAATCCCAGCACTCTGGGAGGCCAAGGTGGGTGAAACACCTGAGGTCAGGAATTTGAGACCAGCCTGGCCAACATGGAGAAACCCTGTCTCTACTAAAAGTACAAAACTTAGCCGGGCGTGGTGGCGGGCACCTGTAATCCCAGCTACTCAGGAGGCTGAGGCAGGAGAATCGCTTGAACCCGGGAGGCAGAGGTTGCAGTGAGCCGAGATTGCGTCACTGCACTCCAGCCTAGACGACAAGAGCGAGATTCCGTCTCAAAAAAAAAAAAAAAAAAAAGTATCCCAATATCCTCAGGTTTCATGCTTTGGGACAGTCTTATAATCAGATAATTTTGATGCTTCCCTGTGCATCACGGAGTTTCACACCGTTGGTGAGTAGTATTTGTTATAGTTTGTCAATTTATAACTTTTCAAATAAGGTTTCATGTGTACATTAGTACCACGGTTGTTATTTGGTTTTGTAAAACTTCAATATTTGAAAATAAATATATCAGGAAGTATTAAGTAAATTATTCTCAGAACAAAGACTTTATTTATTTATTTATTTGTTGTTGTTGTTGGAGACGGAATTTCACTCTTGTTGCCCAGGCTGGAGTGCAATGGCGCAATCTCGGCTCACCGCAACCTCCACCTCCCAGGTTCAAGCAATTCTCCTGCCTCAGCCTCCCAAGTAGCTGGGATTATAGGCACCCACCACCATGCCTGGCTAATTTTTGTATTTTTAGTAGAGACAGGGTTTCACCATGTTGGCTGGGGTGCTCTTGAACTCCTGACCTCAGGTGATCTGCCTGCCTTGGCCTCCAAAAGTGCTGGGATTACAGCCGTGAGCCACCGCGCCCGGCCCTATGAACAAAGACTAAGAGACTCCACCATATTATAGGTCTGTACACATAATTATACTGCCAATATATTTAGATAAGTAATAAGCGATTAACTAAACTTTGATTTTATTTTGTATAATATTCAATATACATCTGTAAGTGAGCAACTGACTTACCTCTCTCTCATAATTATATTTCTATTGTGAATTTGGAATACTTTAAAAAAAGTAAGGGCTTTATTAAATATGCAATTAAAGGATTCCAATCCTAAAAATCATTAATATCTGGACAGAAAATGAAGATGCTCCAAAAAGAGGCTTATATTTCATGACCAACAGAAGTGAAGTTTACTAATGAATATGACATTTGGTATAATAACAGTGGAGCTTGTAACTGAGTTGGGATGTCAGATAGAGAATATCAGTGAACACAGGTCACCTTTATAATCAAGAAATATGCTTTTAAGATAGAACAATCAAGTAGTTTGAAGTTCCCAAATGTATCCTTGAAATTTGAGCTCTGTTCTCCAAGTGCAACTGGTCATTTCCCTGACCAAGCCAATACAGAGTAAGGGTCTAACCTCCTGGGAACTGGAATGTATCAGCTGTCGGCAAAGGATCTGTGCTGAGCTGTCTTGTTTCTGAGGTTGGTACTGTATTTTCTCCCAGAGTAACAGGTACTGGTAGTCTGAGTCAGAGTCTATCCCAGATGGAAGAGCTCAGATTCCTACTACTTGTAGAGCTAAGACAGAGATTCCTACTACTTGTAGAACTGAGACAGACCTCAGGTGATTCACCCACCTCAGCCTCCCAAAGTGCTGGGATTACAGGCGTGAGCCACTGCGCCCGGCCGATACTTTAATAATAACTTTAAAATGACATTTACCCTTTACCTCATTGAAGGACTAATCTGTACATAAAAGCATATTTCATCTTCTGAAATTCAGCTCATGTGAAAATTTGAGTGATTAGACACAATGAGGAACTTTATGATAAAAATTATGTCTTGTAGAGCTAAGACAGAGCTAAGAATCATCATCTATTCTGAGAAGATGAGCTAGAAAAGAACTCACCATTCTGTCTGGATTCCAGAAGTATTACAGTTCTTGATGACAGTAAATGCATCATGGCTCATCTTGTGAGCATCATAGCGGGTAAGGGCACAGCAGCGGCGCAGGCTGCTGAGGCGTTTGTCTCCTTGTACACGAATGCTCACAACCAGCTGGGTGGCTACCCTGTCATTCTGTGGGTGGGAAAGGATGGAGACCAGAAATAAAGTTATGAGGAGCATCTGAATTCTAGGTACTGAACTGCAGGAGAGGAAATTAAAAGAACCAGGGTGACAATGGTTTGGAAACAGTAGTTTAAAAGTCAAGAATAAAGGTAAACTGAGTTCTGCAAAGAGTAAAGATAAAATATAAAAAATAGAAAGAGGCCAGGCATGGTGGCTCACGCCTGTAATCCCAGCACCTTGGGAGGCTGAGACAGGTGGATCACCTGAAGTCAGGAGTTCGAGACTAGCCTGGCAAACATGGCGAAATCCCATCTCTACTGAAAAATACAAAAAACTAGCCAGTCGTGGTGGCAGGCACCTGTAATCCCAGCTACTCGGGAGGCTGAGACAGGAGAATTGCTTGAACCTGGGAGGCAGAGGTTGCAGTGAGCCAAGATGGTGCCACTGCACTCCAGCCTGGATGACAGAGCAAGACTCTGTCTCAAAAAAAAAAAAAAAAAAAAAAAAAAAAAAAAAAAAAAGAATCTATATGCAACAGAATGCATTTTCTGAATAGAAATCTGATTACATGGTTCCACAAAAAAGTGTTAATGCTATTTCTGGGTGTAAAAAGTAACTGAAGAAGACATAATTTGGATTATGGAACATCGGAGTATCCTAGGATGTTTTGACAGATGATGGGAACGGGACAGCACAAATGAAAATGGGACTCCCCTAAATGTTTTTCATGGTGTCTAAGCAGGAAATTATAACAAATATCTACAATACTAGATACTATTTTGTGACTGAAGGAAGGTTTCAGGTAAGTAATTGTCTGAAAGCAAAGTGGAACTAGGCTTCGAGTCATATCTTTTTTTCTGCCCTGGGGCTCTTATGGTAAACAAACATTCGCCACCAATTCCAGAAGTTTCTACCAACACCTTTTTACAGCTTATCTAGAGAAGATACCATGTAGTGAGCCTGCCTTGAGAGAGCAAGATCATGACTCACTTTTCAGTGAAGTCTGAAGCATCTGAATGCTGTAATCTCAGCAAACTGAGACATAATGGTCAAGAGGCAGAAATATAAGAAGGTGAAAATTCTACATAAGGGACCCCTATCAAAAGATGCTAGTGAGAAGAAGTAGCCCTAAGGCAAACAAGCTAAGAGCAGGAACTACTTTTTGGATAAAAAATACATTTGTACGGATTTATATATCTTGAGGGAATACAAATTAGCAATTATAAAGGAGTCCTTGTTGACCAAAATTATTCAACTATAACTGCATGCCTAGACAGTGCCTAGAGATGCAGGAGAGAACAAAATAAAGTCCAGGTCCTCATGGATCCTATGTTGTAGTAGGAACTATAGATAATAAAAAATAGACATGTAACAGAAATGACCACAGAGATGAGTGCTATGAAGAAAAGCAGAATAAGGCAGAGAGTGATGGAGGCTGCTGCTGTGATAGGGTAACTAGGGAGGACCTCCTGGAGAATGTAATACATGCACAGAGATTTGAATAAATCAAGGAAGCAAATATTAAGAATATATGAACAAAGAGTCTCCAGGGCAAAGAAACGGGAAGTGCTAAAGTAAGAGCTTACTTAGTGTGTTAGATAAAGGGAAGGAGGCCAGTGAAGTGGAGACTAGAATAAGTGAGGGGAAGATAAGAGATGGGGTCAGAGAAGTAGCAAGAAATTAGATTATATTTGGCTTTATAGAATTACTTTTAAAAAATTCCTTAATATGCCTTAAGTGTGAAGGGAAACCACTGGAATGTTTTAAACAGTGAAGTGATAGGATCTGCTATGTCCTGAATTATTTTTGGCATAAAGTCCTTTGACGCTTAAAGGATAGATTTTCAGGGATCCCCACTGGATACAAAGTGGGAAGAAAAGGCTAGGCACAGTGGCTCATGCCTGTACTCCCAGCACTGTGGGAGGCTAAGGCAGGAGGATTACTTGAGCCCAGGAGGTTGAGGCTACAAGGCTGCAGTGAGCTAAGGTTGTGTTACTGTGCTCCAGCACGGATGACAGCCAAGACCCTGTCTCTTAGGAAAAAAAAGTGGAAAGAAAGGCCCCAGGGACATACAGAGAGATGAGAAACAAGTGCCACCTAGTGGGCAAAAGCGGAAAAGGGCGATAACGCAACTGGATCAAATCCCTCTTTATGATGCCTACCAAAGGAACAAACATTTACCACCTATTCCAGCTAAAAAGGAGCAACGAGCAGTTTTGGACTATTCTTGACATGTACAGTTGACTTGTAGAACTCCAAGACATTTCAAAAGAAGAGGATGCATCAAACAATACCATTAGGAAAGTGAGAAGAAAACCCACAGAATGGGAGAAAATATTTGCAAATCACGTATCTGACAAGGGACATGTTAAAACTCAATAATAAAGAGACAACCCAATTTTAAAAAGGGAAGAGGATTTTTGTTTTTTCTTTTTATTTTTGAGGTGGAGCTTTGCTCTTGTTGCCCATGCTGGAGTGCAATGGCGCAATCTCGGCTCACTGCAACCTCCACCTCCAGGTTCAAGCGATTCTCTTGCCTCAGCCTCCTGCGTAGCTGGGATTACAGGTGCCCGCCACCACGCCCAGCTAATTTTTGTATTTTTAGTAGAGACAGGGTTTCGCCATGTTGGCCAGGCTACCCTCGAACTCCTGACCTCAGGTGATCCGCCCACCTCGGCCTCCAAAAATTTGAGCCACCACGCCCGGCCCAGGAAGAGGATTTCAACAAACATTTCCCCAAAGATATACAAATGTCCAACAAGCACATGAAAAGATTATCAGAGAATGTAAGCCAAACCATAATGAGATACCATTTCACACCCACTAGAATGGCTAAAATTTAAAAAGTCAGTAACAAGGATGTGGAAAAATTGGAACCCTCTTACATTGATGGTAAGGATGTGAAATGGTGTAGCCACTGTGGAAAACAGTCTGGCGATTCCTCAAAATGCTAAACATAGAGTTACCATATGACCCAGAAATTATACTCCAAGGTATATGCTGAAAAGAAAACAGGTGTCTACACAAAAACTTGTAGATGAATGTTCATATCAACATTATTCATAATAGCCAAAAGTGGAAATATACTCAAATGTCCATTCACTAATAAGTAGATAAGCAACATATGGTATATATTAATACAATAGAATATTATTCAGCCATAAAAAGGTGTCAGTCCTGGCCGGGCGTGGTGGCTCACGCCTGTAATCCCAGCACTTTTGGATGCTGAGGCAGGAGGATCACAAGGTCATGAGATTGAGACCACCCTGGCCAACATGGTGAAACCCTATCTCTACTAAAAATACAAAAATTAGCTGGGCGTGGTGGCGCGTGCCTATAATCCCAGCTACTCGGGAGGCTAAGGCAGCAGAATCACTTGAACTCGAGAGGCGGATGTTGCAGTGAGCCGAGACTGCACTACTGCACTCTGGCCTGGTGACAGAGTGAGACTCCGTCTCAAAAAACAAAAACAAAACAAACAAAAAATGACTAAGTACTGATACATGCTACAATACGGCTGAACCTGAAAACATATTAAGTGAAAGACTTCAAGCCAGTCACAAAAGACCACATATTTTCACAAAAGACCACATTTATATGAAATGTCCAGAACAGTTAAGCAGTGTAGTGGTTGCCTAGGGCTGGGGGGTAGCTGGGAGAGAAATGGGGAGTGACTGGTAATGGGCACAGGATTTCTTTTGGGGGGTGATAAAAATGCTCTAAAATTGTAGAATAGTTGTAGAACTCTGCAATATACTAAAACCACTGAATTATTTTAAATGGGTGAATTTTGTGGTATGTAAAGTATATGTCAATAAAGCTATTTAAAAAGGAGAGAGAAACTGCCGGGTGCGGTGGCTCATGCCTGTAATCCCAGCACTTTGGGAGGCCAAGATGGGCAGATCGCCTGAGGTCAGGAGTTCGAGATCAGCCCAGCCAACATGGTGAAACCCCGTCTCTACTAAAAATAAAAAAATTAGCTGGGTATGGTGGCGGGTACCTGTAATCCCGGTTACTCGGGAGGCTGAGACAGGAGAATCGCTTGAATTTGGGAGGCGGAGGTTGCAGTGAGCCAAGATTGCTCCACTGCACTCCAGCCTGGGCGATAGAGCGAAACTCAGTCTCAAAAAAAAAAAGGAGAGAAACTAATCGTCAGATGTCTTTAACATTAGAAAGAAAAATGTACAATGCTCAGAATTTTTTTTTTTAAGTCAAATATACAGAGATAGAGAATAAAACAGTGGTTACCTGGGATGGGGGAGGGGAGGAGGAAATGGGGAGATGTAAGTAAAAGGATATAAAGTAGCAGACACGTAGGGTGAACAAGTCTATTGAGCTAATGTACAAGTGAGGACTATAGTTAATAAAATTCTATTAGAGATTTTAAGTAGATTTTAACTACTTTTTTTTTTTACAAAAAAGTATGTGAAATGATAGATACGTTAATTTGCTACACTATAGTAACCATTTCACTATATGTATCCCGTAGCATCATGTTGTAAACATCAAATATACACAATAAAATGTGCTTAAAACTGCCACTACTGGCTGGGCGTGGTGGCTTATGTCTGTAATCCCAACACTTTGGGAGGCTGAGGTGGGCGGATCACCTGAGGTGAGGCATTCAAGACCAGCCTGGCCAATATGGTAGAACCCCGTCTCTACTGAAAATACAAAACAAAAAATTAGCCGGGTGTGGTGGTGTGTGCCTGTAATCCTAGCTACTTGGGAAGGTGAGGCAGGAGAATCACTTGAACCCGGAGGCGGAGGTTGCAGTGAGCCAAGATCATGCCACTGCACTCCAGCCTGGGCAACAAGAGGGAAAACTCTATGTCTCAAAAAAAAATTAGAAAATTAAAAAATTTAAAAAGATTTCTTAAAATTTCCTTGGCTGGAGTTCAAGACCAGCCTGAGCAACCTAGCAAGACCCTGTCTCTACAAAAAATAAAAAAATTTAGCCAGTTGTAGTGGCATGCACCTGTAGTCCCAGCTACTCAGGAGGCTGAGTTGGGAGGAGAGCTTGAGCCTAGGAGGTAGAGGTTGCAGTGAGCCATGATTGTGCCAGTGTACTCAGCCTGGGAGACAGAGTGAGACCATGTCTCAAAAAAAAAAAAAGAAAGAAAGAAAGAAAACGGATATTTCCTACGCTAATACTTTTTTCTGTCTTTGTTCCTGCTCCATAAGGTAAAGAGCAGCTGATATGTAAATTGCAAAGCCCACCCCAGGAATAAAGAAAGAAAATCTTACATCATTTCGGTCTTTAGTCAGTCTCTCCTCTAGTTCCTGGGCTAATTGCAACAGCCACCATTGTACCTAAAAAAGTATTGAGACTTTAATCTTTCATTTAAACACTCGAAGTCTATTAAGAACTAGATGGTGTTATTTGTTCTTTTTTTTCTCCCAAACAGAATTGTGCACCAAAGACTCCCCATAATCAAAGGATCACCAGATCATAGAAATGTTCCCAGTCCTTCTGTCCTGCCCTAGCTCAAGCCTTTCATTTTCTTTTCATGCTTGTTTGCCATCAGGTGACTTTCAAGCATGTTCCAGCTCTGAGAAAAAGACAAGACCCAAACTTGAAGCATAATATCCTAGGCTTTCCAAGTCTCCATCTACTAAACAAATGAGAAATTCCATTTTATTTCGATAGACAAAAGAGAAAAAAGTAATAATCATAAACTAGTCAATTTTCAACCCAAGGACAGAACATCTGTTTTCTTCATACTTTATAAAGGTCTCCTCTAACCTATTAAACCTTCCACAGCTACCAAAACCTACCCACTGACCCCTTTAAAAGAGGTAGTGTTCTGTCAAGAATGCCAGCTTACCTGTTCCCGAGTAGCAAGAGCTGTTTTTCCTGGGAAGTTCTTACTACAGCCAATGGTTTTGGGTAGTTGCCTGGGTTTAACTGGATCATGTTCAATCCCTCGGCACATGGCATATAGCCAAGACCTAATAAGACCAGCAAAAAACGTTAAGGTGAAATTAAATGATTATTCTTGTTAAAACAAAACCAAATAACTATATTATATTGCCCTTTTATCTTTTTCATGAAAAAGGAAAACCTTGTCCAAAATTTAGTGTACCGGACCTCTGACAAAACCCCTGCCCTTCTCAGTGAATTCCAGTGCAATATATGGACAATGAGAACACTGGTTCTGTTTTCTAAAGCCAAGTCATCATTTGTATTTTTGGAAAAATGCCAAGCAAGCCACTGATTCATATCCCAAAATGTGTGTGTGCTTGCTAGGGCATTAAACACAAGGATTTTAAGAGAATATAGCATCTCAGCATGCATGAATGATGTAATTAGTATATACTCAGGCATCAAAGTAACAAATCTTATCTATCAACCACCTAGGTACATGGAAAAAACTACTCTAGACTGATGGGCCATAGTGACCCAAGATATTGAAGCAAGAAGAACCAGTGAAATAATCTCAAGAAACAAATGTTAACCTAAAGATAGGTCTGGATTTTACTAGATGGTTTTGTCTATATTTGAATATAGCATCTCCATAAAGGTTATGATTAAAAAAAAAATGAATCACTTACCCATTCTTCTCCCCAAAATGACTCTGGAGCTGTGATTCAGTGAACTGGGTCAGTTCACCCATGTATTCTATCCCTAGGATCTCAATGACAGAGGCCCCTAGCTTTCCTCCAAGACTACGGCTGATAACAAAGGAGACAAAGAATTGATAGGTCACATCATAACTATCTAATTAGCAGCAAACATAAGATATTCTACTTTGTAAGTAGCTCTCCAAAAGGTTCAGGACAAATGAGAGCATATATTCTGGGAATTCAGTTACTCTGGGAGTTAGAATTTGAGAAGAAGATTAAAAATAACATAACCAAAAGGTTAAAGTCCTTGATTAACTATCAAGTAAACTGTATATAAAACATTCAATTGTACAACACCTGCTGTCCTGTTTGGGGATTAAAATCCCAAACACAAAATAAATCCCTTCCGTGGCTAAAACTTTACTTAAGAATATATAATCTGGCCAGGCACAATGGCTCACACCTATGATCCCACTTTGGGAGGCCAAGGCGGGAAGATTGCTTGAGTCCAGGAGTTTGAGACCAGCCTGGACAACAAAGTAAGACCCTAACTCTACAAAAAAAAATTAAGGCCAGGTGCAGTGGCTCACTCCTGTAGCCCCAGCACTTGGGAGGCCGAAGCGAGTGGATCACCTGAGCCCAGGAGTTTGAGAACAGTCTGAATAACATGGCGAAACCCTGTCTCAACAAAAAAAATACAAAAAAATTAGTCAGGTGTGGTAGTATGTAGCTGTAGTCCCAGCTACTTGGGAGGCTGAGGTGGGAGGATCACTTGAGCCCAGGAGGCAGAGGTTACAGTGAGCCGAGATTGTGCCACTGTACTCCAGCAAATTAACTGGGCATGGTGGCATGTGCCTGTGCTCCCAGCTACTTGGGAGGCTGAGGCAGGAGGATTGCTGGAGCCCAGGAGGTTAAGGCTGCAGTGAGCTCTTAATTGTGCCACTGCACTCCAGCCTGGGAGACAGAGCAAGACTCTGTTTCAAAAAAAAAAAAAAAGGAATACATAACCTAAATATAAACAGTCAGCTGGGCACAGTGGCTCATGCCTGTAATCCCAGCACTTTAGGAGGCCAAGGCAGGCGGATCATTGGAGGCCAGGAGTTTGAGACTAGCCTGGCCAAAATAGTAAAACCTCATCTCTCCTAAAAATACAAAAATTAGTCAGGCGTGGTGGCATGCAGCTGTGGTCCCAGCTACTGGGGAGGCTGAGGCAGGAGAATCGCTTGAACCCAGGAGGTGGAGGCTACAGTGAGCCAAGATCACGCCACTGCACTCCAGCCTGGGCAACAGAGCAAGACTTGTCTCAAAAAAAAAAGTCAAAATTCTTTAGCCCAGCCTTTGAGGCTCCCTGTAATCTGTCTTTAAACCATCTTTTCAGTCTATTTCCATTATCTTCCTCAATATGGTGCAGCTAAACTACTTTAGGTCCCAGTTCACTGAAAATATCTCATACTTTCCCTTCTTTGTGCTAAAAAGTTCTCCAAATCAGTACTGCTTTGCTGTTTTTGTCTGACTCTCCAAATTTTGCCAAATCTCAAAACAAAATCCCATGCCTTTTTATAAATCCATCTCCAAATACTCCCTTCTTTTGTGAAGTTTGTTCTACTGCACAATTCATTTATCAATTATGCAGTCTTATGACAGCACTTTTACTATTGCTTTTTACCTTGTCCTTTCTACAATATTATAAGTCCTTGTCAAGGCCACACAACTGGTAGGCACAACCTGTTCATTTGACTTGGCTTCTTCTCTAATGCCTACTTTGAGAGCTGAAATTCAGCAGCCCTGAACACCTTGATATGCTATTAGAGGAAAGAAAAGAAGTAAAATTCCTATTTGTTACTTAATAACAGACTTAAAAAAGTCTAGCGGGAAGTTAAACATTTAGCTAAAACTTGGTTTATTTATTTTTTTTTATATATTTTTAAGACGGAGTCTTGCTCTTGTCACCCAGGCTGGAGTGCAAGGGCGCCATTTTGGCTCACTGCAACCTCCGCCTCTTGGGTTCAAGTGATTCTCCTGCCTCAGCCTCCCGAGTAGCTAGGATTACAGGCACCCGCCACCACGCTCAGCTAATTTTTGTATTTTTAGTAGAGACAGGGTTTCACCACGTTGGCCAGGCTGGTCTCGAACTCCTGACTTCAGGTGATCCACCTGCCTCGCCTCCCAAAGTGCTGGGATTACAGGCGTGAGCCACCGCACCCGGCCTATTTATTTATTTTTTATAGAGATGGGGTCTCGCTATGTTGCTTAGACTGGTTTTGACCTCCTGGGCTCAAGCGATCCACCCACCCTGGCCTACCAAAAGTGCTGGGACTATAGGTGTGAGCCACCACACCTGGCTCATTTTTTTTAAATTCAGGATTAAGTATCTGCCACAGATAACCCAGAATTGAAGGTTCAATAAAAGTCTCAGCGTGGCTGGACGCAGTGGCTCACGCCTGTAATCCCAACACTTTGGGAGGCTGAGGAGGGCAAATCACCTGAGGTCAAGAGTTTGAGATTTGCCTGGCCAACATGGTGAAACCCTGTCTCTACTAAAATTACAAAAATTAGCCAGGCATGGTGGTGGGCGCCTGTAATTCCAGCTACTCAGGAGCCTGAGACAGGAGAATTGCTTGAACCTGGGAGGTGGAGGTTGCAGGGAGCTGACACCGTGCCATTGCACTCTAGCGTAGGCAACAAGAGTGAAACTCTGTCTCAAAAAATAAATAAATAAATAAAAATAAAAGTCTCAGCGTGTGTTTCAAAATGTTCTGTGTTGTTTTCCTTCTAACTGCCTGGTATGTATTTCCCCTGGCTCCAGTCCTTAATTAGTAACACAAGAAACTACAACCAGAGAGTTTCTACACATGGATAGAAGTGAAATTTAACGTGCTGCCTGAATACTTACATTTTGCGAATGGGCATTTGGCTGAAGAGCTGTGGGACTGACCCATGTGAAACCAGGGTTTGGCGGTTGGGCTTGTTTAGTCCACAGGCCAGTTTTGCCAGGACCTGGAAGCATGCAAAGTATAAAAACCTCATTACTGTCAACCCATCAAAGTTGGTGAATATAAACATACACATAACATACACACACACAGAGCTTAATAGCTGTAACTAATGGTTTCTACATTAAAACCAAAAATAAAACCAGAAACTCAAGACATCTCTAAAACTTGGTATCCCACAACATCCCCAGTGGGAAACATGACGCAATATCATTATCCTCACTGTTCTTCCCACATCTCTCCCATTCTGTTTTCCTCTAGTCATTTTTTCCTTCCCATCTATTCCTACTTCAAGAGGTTTGAAAAGTAGAAACTGCAGGAGAAACTCGAGCAAGATGCATTTCTCAGTATGTCTATATAAAAATGCTGAAACATACTTGTTTTACCCTATCCCATTTACATTTCTTGATTAATAGTTGGTCCATTTTGAGTCCCCAATTTAACACAAATTATCGTAATATAGTATCTGTTATAGAGATTGGGCTCAAAACCACCCTCCAATAACAAACACCTTCTTATAAATAGCACTTAAAAATGAAAAAGCTTAAATCCTTGAGAACTCTTTTTTTTTTTTTTTGAGACAGAGTCTTGCTCTGTCACCAGGCTGGAGGGCAGTGGCGTGATCTTGGCTCACTGCAACCGCCCCCGCACCGAGTTCACACAATTCTCCTGCCTCAGCCTTCCAAGTAGCTGGGACTACAGGTGTGCGCCACCATGTCCAGCTAATTTTTGTATTTTTGGTAGATACGGGGTTTCACCATGTTGGCCAGGATGGCCTTGAGATCTGTCGACCCGCCTCAGCCTCCCAAGAGAACTCTTTTTCTTTTTTTTTTTTGAGACAGAGTTTCACTCTTGTTGCCCAGCCTGGAGTACAATGGCATGATCTCAGTTCACTGCAACCTCCACCTCCTGGGTTCAAGTAATTCTCCTGCCTCAGCCTCCTGAGTAGCTGGGATTACAGGCATGAGCCACCATGCCCAGCTAATTTTGTATTTTTAGTAGAGATGGAGTTTCTCCATATTGGTCAGGCTGGTCTTGAACTCCCAACCTCAGGTGATCCACCAGCCTCGGGATCCCAAAGTGCTGGGATTACAGGTGTGAGCCACCACACTCGGCCAAGAGAAATCTTTTCTAAGAGTAAAAGCACTTCAATGGTATCATTTTGCAAATTATAAAAATATAATTTTTAATTTTTTAATATAATTTAAAAATTATATTTGTATGTTTTAAAATATAAAATTATTAAATTCATTAGAGAGATTTGTTAAGAACTTCTACTAGGCAACATTTAGTCTGGTTTAAATTACATTGAAGTTATTGTTTCCTTTCCCTTCATCCAACTAGGAAAAAAAAAAAACACCAAAAAAATTCAGATGGGTAGTTTGGCAACTTTCCTTGTATTGAAGGGAGGCGGAGAAGGTATCAACCAGGGATAATCAGCCACTGCCCAATTACTGAGCTTTGGTCAGAAGGGGATGAAAGTCCTGGGCTCTTGCTACACTTTATTCATAATTAATCAGAAAACCAGTTATTCTGCTCCTGGATTGTTGAGAATTGTCTGTGTACCCTAAATTAAAATAGTGGTCTAAATTAATAAAATTGTATTATTCCTTTTATTGCTCTCATAAGAAAACAGGGAATAGGCAAAAGCATAAAATACCCAGGCAATTCCACATAACAAGATAATACAAAAATATTCAGCACGTGGCCGGGCGCGGTGGCTCATGCCTGTAATCCCAGCACTTTGGGAGGCCGAGGTGGGTGAATCACTTGAGGTCAGGAGTTCCAGACCAGCCTGGCCAATATGGTGAAACCCTGTCTCCAGTAAAAATACAAAAATTAGCCAGGCATGGTGGTGTGCACCTGTAATCCCAGCTACTCGGGAGGCTGAGGCAGGAGAATCACCTGAACCCGGGAGGCGGAGGCTGCAGTGAGCTGAGATTGGGCCACTGAACTCCAGCCTGGGCAACAGGGCGAGACTCCATCTCAAAAAAAAAAAAAAAAAAAAATTCAGCAAGTGAAAATAAAAGAAATACATTAATGTATGTAAGTGCAAAGACTAGCCTCCTTTTTCCAACAAACAGTTCAGTCATTAAGGAAATACTGTCATCTCTCAATATCTGCAGGGGATTGGTTCTAAGACCTCCAGTGGATACCAAAACCCCAAGTCCTGTATATAAAATGATCAAGTCCCATAATATAAAATGGTGCAGTATTTGCATATAACCTTTGTATATCCTTCTGTATACTTTAAATCATCTCTAATTTCTTATAACACCTATAACGTACAATGTAAATGCTATATAAATTGTTCTTATAGTGTATGGTTTTTCTTTTTTCTTTTTTTTTTTTTTGAGACGGAGTCTTTGCTCTGTCGCCCAGGCTGGCGTGCAGTGGCACAACTTGGCTCACTGGAACCTCCACCTCCCAGGTTAAAGCAATTCTCCTGCCTCAGCCTCCCGGGTAGCTGGGATTGCAGGTGCACGCCATCACGTCTGGCTAATTTTTTTTTTTTTGTATTTTTAGTAGAGATGGTGTTTTACCATATTGGTCAGGCTGGTCTCGAACTCCTGACCTCAGGTGATCCACCTGCCTCAGCCTCCGAAAGTGCTGGGACTACAGGCGTGAGCCCCCATGCCCGGCCTTCACCTTGCTTCTTAGGAAAGTACATATTTAATGTCCATTTCCATGTTAAAGAATTACTTATGCTTTGATTTGGGCCTCAACATGAATTTTAAACAGAAATCCATTCAAAGTACATGTGTAACTTTTTTTTTTTTTTTTTTTTTTTTTTTTTTTTGGTGACAGTCTCACTGTTGCCCAAGCTGAAGTACAGTAGTATGATTTCGGCTCACCGCAGCTTCAACCTCCTGGACTCAGCTGATCCTCCCACCTCAGCCTCCTGAGTAGCTGGGACTGTAGGTGCACACCACCACGCCTGGCTAATTTTTTGTAGAGACTGTGTTTCAACATGTTTCCCAGGCTGCTCTTCAACTCCTGGGCTCACGCGATCCACCCACATAGGCGTGCGAAACTGCACCCGGCCTATGTGTAATAATTTCAATGTCCCACTGTCCCTACTGTATTTGACTAAGGATATCAATGTTTCTCTTTGAAATCTACTATTAGCCTTCACCTTATTGTGTGAAATTCCAGCTGAACACTGAAAACCAGTCTCCCTCTCTATGGCTGCTCTCATTTCCTCCACAATCACTGCTCCCACGGTGAGCTGCAGGTCTGGAGAGGTGAGGTTATCAATCTGAAGAGAATCGAGCCATTGAAATAAGCCTTGTTTTCGCATCCCCTCTGAAATGAATTAAGAACTCACATTTAGACATTTATAAAATTATTTATTTAATTGTGCTATCTAATGTAGAAATGCTTAGCTTACAGGTATTTAGACATATGTTTTCACAAAAAAATGGCAGCCAGCTTAGAAGACCAATTATAAGAGAGCTCAATTTCTCCTTCAGAGTGTTCCCGCAGCTTAGCTTCAGCATAGGCTGAATTTTATAGTGCTAATGTACAACAAATATTTTGTATTAATATCATCTTTCATGAGCAATGATTTTAAAACACATTTTTGGCCAGGCACGGTGGCTCACGCCTGTAATCCCAGCACTGTGGGAGAGCAAGGCGGGTGGATCACCTGAGGTCAGGAATTCAAGACCAGCCTGTCCAACATGGCAAAACTCCGTCTCTACTAAAAATACAAAACTAGCTGGGCATGGTGGTGCAGGCCTGTAACCACAGCTACTCGGGAGGCTGAGGCAGGAGATTCGCTTGAACCCAGGAGGCGGAGGTTGCAGTGAGCCGAGATTGCGCCACTGCACTCCAGCCTGGGCGACAGAGCAAGACTTCATCTCAAAAATAATAAAAATAAAAAAAAAAATGTAAACACATTTATCTCCCCAGTTCTCTTGAATTTTCTTTCTCCTACTATATTTAATCACTTAAACATCTTCTCCAAGAATATTTTTTTCAATTAGAAAATATTCAGAATTAACTCAAGCTTCAATATAAGCTTTAACATTTACATGTTTTTAGAGGTGGATTCCAGCTGAGTAACTTAAAATCCACTCCGAGGCACTAGATTTATTCCCTTGATAAGCTGTTTTAAGTTAGATGTTGCTTGGGACTTAGGACCTTGAAAATATCTTACTCTGAGTACATACAAATCTTTATCCCCAAATGTACACTCTAATCCCTTAGCTCTACCTCCCTACAGAAGAACTTTTCCTGACTCCCTACAGAAGAACTTTTCTTGAATTTTTAATTATGGTTTCCAACTAAACATAACTAAAATCAAACTTTGTCTTCCTTCTCAAATGTTCTTTCCAACCAACTCCCTATTTCTATTAAGGGCTTAAAATCCACATTAATATTGGCTTATTTTCTCTTTCATTCCTCATTATGCAGCCATTTAGTCAACAAAACCTACTTTAAAATATTTCACATATCCACTGCAACCCACCACCCTATTTTATTCAGGTTTTTTCTTTTTTTTTTTTGAGACGAAGTCTCACTCTGTCACCCAGGCTGGAGTGCAGTGGCATGATCTCGCCTCACTGCAAGCTCTGCCTGCCGGGTTCACACCATTCTCCTGCCCCAGCCTCCCGAGTAGCTGGGACTACAGGCGCCTGCCACCACGCCCGGCTAATTTTTTGTATTTTTAGTAGAGATGGGGTTTCACCGTGTCAGCCAGAATGGTCTCGATCTCCTGACCTTGTGATCTGCCCACTTTGGCCTCCCAAAGTGCTGGGATTACAGGCCTGAGCCACCGCGCCCGGCAAGCTCTTACTCCTTAACTCTGTTCTTCTTTCCTTTGCTTAAACACATCTATACTTCAGGGCTTATGGCAAGTTTATCTATTATGAAGTCCTCTCCTTCAACTATTCTAGCTAGCTTTCTAGTACCACATTAAAGTTCTTTACCTTTTATCTGTAATATGAAGTAGACATAATTGCTTTATTTTTTGAGACAGAGTCACACTCCGTCATCCAGGTTGGAGTGCAGTGGCATGATCTTGGCTCACTAATATATACTAGTATACATTATTTTAAATGATGGATGTTTTAATAGTATTCATTGTTCTTAATATGTGCAAGCCTTGGTGTTTCAGGAAAATAGGTAATTAAAAAAAAAAGAAAAATACATGCAAGCCATTGTGCTGAGGAACTTTATTTTATTTATTTAATTATTTATTTTTGAGATAGAATCTCGCTCTGTTGCCCAGGCTGGAGTGCAGTGGAGCGATCTCGGCTCACCACAAGCTTCACCTCCTGGGTCCACGCCATTCTCCTGCCTCAGCCTCCCGAGTCCACGTCATTCTCCTGCCTCAGCCTCCCGAGTAGCTGGGACTACAGTTGCCTGCAACCACGCCCGGCTAATTTTTTTGTATTTTTTTTAGTAGGGATGGGGTTTCACCATGTTAGCCAGGATAGTCTTGATCTTCTGACCTTGTGATCCGCCTGCCTTGGCCTCCCAAAGTGCTGGGATTATAGGCATGAGCCACTGCGCCCGGCCGAGGAACTTTATTTTTAAAAACTATCTTTTGGGCCATGTGTGGTGGTTCACGTCTGTAATCTCAGCACTTTGGGAGGCCAAGGCAGGCAGATCACAAGGTCAGGAGTTTGAGACCAGCCTGACCACCATGGTGAAACCCCATCTCTACTAAAAATACAAATACAAAAATTAGCCAGGCGTGGTGGTGCACACCTGTAATCCCATCTACTCAGGAGGCTGAGACAGGAGAATCACTTGAACCCGGGAGGCGGAGGTTGCAGTGAGCTGAGCGACACTCCACCTCAAAAAAGAAAAAAAAACTAAAAAAAAAAACCTGTCTTTTGGCAGGGCAATCTCTGCCTCCTAAGCTCAAGCGATCCTCCTACCTTGGCCTCCCAAGTAGCTAGGACTACAGGCAGATGCCACCACGCCCAGCTAATTTGTATTTTTTGTAGAGACGGGGTTTCACCATGTCACCAAGGATGGTCTCAAACTCCTGGACTCAAGCAATCCCCCCCCATATGCCCCCCACCTCCCCAGCCCCCAGCCTTGGCCTCACAAAGTGATGGGATTACAGGCGTAAGCCACCATGTATGGCCATAAGAAGTAGAGCATAATTGTTAAAAGAACATTCTGCAGTCAAGCAGGGTTCAAATATTGGCTTCATAACCTACTGACCATGTGACTTTGGACAAGTTACATAATTCTCTAAGCTTCAATTTCCTTGTCTACAAACTGCACTTCATATAGCTGTTATGAGGATTAAAAGATAGTTTATTATTATTTTTTTTTTTTGAGACGGAGTTGCTCTGTTGCCCAGGCTAGAGTGCAGCTCACTGCAACCTCCACCTCCCAGGTTCAAGCAATTATCCTGCCTCAGCCTCCGGAGTAGCTGGGACTACAGCTGTGAACCTCCAGGCCCAGATAATTTTTGTATTTTTAGTAGAGATGGGGTTTCACCATGTTGGCCAGGCTGGTCTTGAACTCCTGACCTCAAGGGCTCCCAAAGTGCTGGGATTACAGGCGTGAGCCACTGTGCCCGGCCAAAAGGTAGTTTTTAAAAATAAAGTTCCTCAGCACAGTGGCTTGCGCATTTTTTTTTCTTTTTTTTAAATTATCTGTTTTCCTGAAATACCAAGGCTTGCACATATTAAGAACAATAAATACTATTAAAACATCCATCATTTAAAACAATTTATACTAGTATATATTAGCTTTGGGAAACAAAAATATGAATAATTTACTGTAATTGTATGACTTTCTGGACCTTTTTAAACAGTTAGAGCTAAATTTTCTCTGCTTTAGATTTTTTTCATCATTGCTTTCCCAGACTGGGTAATGTTGCAATCCTGTGGCAATGTAGATTTTTAAATTTAATCCTTTATCTGTATTAACTGAACAGGACCACAGAAGATAAGTGGAATTCCCTTATTTCCCTACAATGCTTTTTATCTTTTCTCTAGTTGATAAGAAAAATCTATAAAATTTTGGTTTTTCTTCAATACCATGAAATGGACTACAGGAAATACTTCAGGTAGTTCTGGTGTTAAATGCCCATGAAAGCTGAGAAAAAACTTTTCTTTCTTTCTTTTTTTTTTTTTTTTTTTTGAGACAGAGTCTCACTCTGTTGCTAGGCTGGAGTACAGTGGCGCAATCTCAGCTCACTGCAACCTCTGCCTCCTGGGTTCAAGTAATTCTCCTGCCTTACCCTCCCGAAAAGCTAGGATTATAGGCATGCGCCACCACACCCAGCTAATTTTTGTATTTTTAGTAGAGACAGGGTCTCACCATGTTGGCCAGGATGGTCTCAATCTCATGACGTCATGATTCGCTCGCCCTGGCCTCTCAAAGTGCTAGGATTACAGGCGTGAGCCACTGTGCCCAGCCAAGAGTTTTTCTTGTTGAATTATCTTGGCACCTTTGTGGAAATGAATTGCCACCACACACACCCCAGCCTGAAAAGTGGGGATCTACTTGTATACTTTCTATTCTATACCATTGATCTACGTATTTTCTCACACCAATACCAAACTTCCCTAGTTACAAATTTATAGTTAAATCTTGAAATCAGGTAGTATGTCTTCCAACTTAGTTCTTTTTCAAAGTTGTTTGGCTACTCCACATTCTTTGCATTTCCATACAAATTTTAGAATCAGTTTGTCAATTTCTGTGGGATTTTGGAAGGGATTGCAATGAATCTGTACGTCAATTTGGGGAGAATTGAGCACTAGTAAGATTTAGTCTTCTGATACATGAGGATAGTATAATCTTTCCATTGAATTTTATAATCTTTAATAATTATTATATGATCATTATAAGATAAAGCCAGACACAGTGGCACATGCCGATAGTTCCAGCTACTTGGAAGGCTCAAGTGGGAGGATCACTTGAGCATGAGTTCACGGGTAACATGGGCAACACAGTGAGACCCCATCTCAAAAATAATCATTATAAAACTGTTTTGTAAGGCCAGGTGCGGTGGCTCACGCCTATAATCCTGGCACTTTGGGACGCTGAAGTGGGAAAATTGCTTGAGGCCAGGAACTCATCAAGACCAGCCTGGGCAACATAGTGAGACCATGTCTCTGTGTTTTAAAATAATAAAGAAATGAATTAAGAGAAAACAAAGGGAAAAGAAAAGGTCCTTAGCTAACAAACCAGTTACAAAATGGCAATGATGGGAAAGTTTCACCTTGACAATTTCTGAGAAGTACTTTAAGTAAATCTTACTACTTAAACTTTACACACAAATAACTATTTTAGAAAATACAAGGCCGGGCGTGGTGGCTGACGCCTGTAATCCCAGCACTTTGGGAGACCAAGGCGGGCAGATCACGAGGTCAGGAGATCGAGACCATGCTGGCTAACACGGTGAAACCCCGTCTCTACTAAAAAAAATACAAAAAAATTAGCCGGGCGTGGTGGCGGGCAACAGTAGTCCCAGCTACTCGGGAGGCTGAGGCAGGAGAATGGCGTGAACCCAGGAGGTGGAGATTGCAGTGAGCCGAGATTGCGCCACTGCACTCCAGCCTGGGAGAGAGAGCGAGAAAGAGACTCCCTCTCTGAAAAAAAAAAAAAAAAAAGAAGATACAAAGCTGCAAATGCAGGAAGGCTGAGCACGATTGCTAGCTCTTATAGGAGGCAAGATGGAAAAGTTGATGGAAAGCTCAGTATCAAGGTATTACAAATACCTCGCCTCTTTTCTTAGATTTGAAATATATTGTATCCATGAAAAATGATTTCTGGAAGGTTATATCCACTTAGATCAGCTAATTTCTGTTATCAGGTTTTTGTGGTTGCACACATCAAAGACTCAGGAATATGATATGAAATATTTCCTAGACATTGCACTCTTCTGAACATTACATATAATAAGATGCTGGCACTGCATCTGGGAGCTTAATATTTAAGTTGGACACACTAATGCAACAGACACAAGACATACAGAAATAGACCTCTCTATAAACATGGGCATTTTTAATAAAAAAATGTACATAGGTAAGAAAAGTAAGTGTAGAAGAAAGAGGAACACGTCCATCTGAGTTAACATTCAACTACCAAGGAAGGTATATACCATCTTCAGCCAGAGATAATAGAATGCTTCAACAATGCTCTGCAGCAAAAACTAGAACTAGTCTTAATGTGTAAGACTAGTTCTAATTCTGAGGTATGTGGATTTCAGAGGGTTTGTGAATCTCCTGAAAACTGCATGCAAAATTGTCTTATGTATAGATACAAATTTTTCGGAGGCAAGCAAGGGTCTATAGCTTTCAACAAATTTTTAAGAGTATGTAATTCTCAAATAAACTTTAAAGAGCCACAAATTCAAGGCATTATAAAACCAATTCCAAATATTAAAAAAAAAAAAAATCAGGCTGGGTGCGGTGGCTCATGCCTGTAATCCCAGCACTTTGGGAGGCCAAGGCAGATGGACAACTTGATGCCAGGAGTTTGAGACCAGCCTGACCAACATGGCGAAACCCTATCTCTACTAAAAATACAAAACTTAGCCAGCATGGTGGCATATGCCTATAATCCCAGCTACTCAGGAGGTTGAGGCATGAGGATCACTTGAACCCTGGAGGCGGAGGCTGCAGTGTGCCAAGATCTCACAACTGCATTCCAGCCTGGGTGACACCAAAAAAATCAGTGTTGCATATGGAAACTAAAAAAAAAGAAAGTTATGTAATAAGATGTGGTACAGAAAGGTAAGACCAAAGAACACCTTTCTTATTATGATAATTACATTTCTGACTCTGGTCCCAGAATAATAAAATATCAAATATCAAAAGCTTATGTACCATGATTTTGCTTCCTCTATAAGTGGCACATCTTTATTGTCCATTATATTTTGTCCAAAGAACTAAAGGATCTGCAGCCTCTAGCTTGACATACTTTGCATTATCAGGATCAGAAAATAAAATAATTCCTTAAGTCACAAGCTTCCCTGGGCAGTTTTACTACTACCCTTCTGCACAACACATTAAAGGCATTTTATGCAATTGTTCAGCAGCAAAAGCAAAGTTTACATGTTACATCTTTTTTTTTTTTCTTTTTTTGTTTGAGACAGAGTCTTGCTCTGTCGCCACCCAGGCTGGAGTACAGTGGCGCGATCTCGGCTCACTGCATCCTCCGCCTCCTGGACTCAAGTGATTCTCCTGTCTCAGCCTCCCAAGTAGCTGGGATTACAGGCACCTGCCACTGCGCCCGGCTAATTTTTGTATTTTTAGTAGAGATGGGGTTTTGCCATGTTGGCCAGACTGATCTTGAACTCCTGACCTCAGGTGATTCACCCGCCTTGGCCTCCCAAAGTGCTGGGATTACAGGTGTGAGCCACCACACCCAGCCAAAACATGAAACATGCAGAATTATTTGCTCTGGGGGGATACAACTGAATTCCACTTTCATAATATTCAATTAAAAAAAAGACCTCATTCTGGCAGAGGTTACAATGAGCCGAGATTGCGCCACTGCACTCCAGCCTGGGTGACAGAGTGGCTCTGTCTCAAAGAAAAACAAAAACCAAAACAAAAAAAACCCCCTCATTCTTATGCAAATTCTTAGACCTGGAATCTAGGACTATCATAATCTAACGTTATCACAAAAGCAAGTTTTTTTTTTTTTTTTTTAAGATGGAGTCTTGCTCTGTTGCCGAGGCTGGAGTGCAGTGGTACGATCTCAGCTCACTGCAACCTCCTCCTTCCGGGTTTAAGGAATTTTCTGCTTCAGCCTCCAGAATAGCTGGGATTACAGGCACATGCCACCACGCCCAGCTAGTTTTTTTGTATTTTCGGTAAAGACGAAGTTTCACCATCTTGGCCAGGCTGGTCTTGAACTCCTGACCTCATGATCTACCCGCCTCGGCCTCCCAAAGTGCTTGGATTACAGGTGTGAGCCACCGCGCCCAGCCACAAAAGCAAGTTTTTATTGTCCTAATTCTATTCAAATCTAAGAAAAAAAAATTAACCTTCAAGTACATGTTATTAAAACACTTCATACAGATTATATCATAATTTTTTTTAGATAAAGTAAATAAAAATGAATTTATTTAAAAAACCCATTTATCATTTCCCAACACATCAATAATCAGTAGAAAATGAAAAAAATATATAAAAGCCTGGGCAACATAGTGAGACCCTGTCTCTACAAAAAATTTAAAAATTAGCCAGGCATGATGGCACATACTTGTAGTTCTAGCTACTCTGGAGGCTGAGGTGGGAGGATTGTTTGAGCCCAGGAGTTCAAGGCTGCAGTGAGCCATAATTACACACCTGTGAATAGCGACTGATAGCCACTGCACTCCAGCCTGGGCAACATAGTGAGACTTCCATCTCAAAAAAAAAAAAAAAAGACAAGGAACTAATAATTAGGATAGGATATACAAGGAACTCTTGCAAATCAAAAAATAAATAATTTTACCATTTTTCCATGGAAAAATGGGCAAAGATTATAAATAAGTAAATCACAGAAGCAGAAACTCAGCTGGCTTACAAGTGTATGAAGAGATCTTCAATCTCAATTAGTGATCAGAGAAATGTAAATTAAAGCAAAACAAACAAACATTATATTGGCAAATATTTTTAAACATTAGATGATACCAGTTGTTGTTGAGAATATGGGGGAAACAGGAACTTTTATGTACTGCTAGGGGGAATGTAAACTGTTAGAGCAGGACATTAGAAGCAACCAATGAATTTGTCACTAGGGGAAAATGGTCTGTAACCATGGTGGATCCATATCATGGATTACGCTGCAAGTAACAGCCATCGAAGCCATCAATTACAAATAAATACAGCCACATGGACACATCTCTAAGGTCATTACTGAAGGAAAATTAAGAAAAAGAATGAAGGCTGGGCACGGTGGCTCACGCCTGTAATCCCAGCACTTTGGGAGGCCGAGGCGGGCGGATCACAAGGTCAGGAGATCGAGACCATCTTGGCTAACACGGTGAAACCCTGTCTCTACTAAAAATACAAAAAAATTAGCCGGGCACGGTGGTGGGCGCCTGTAATCCCAGCTACTCAGGAGGCTGAGGCAGGAGAATGGTGTGAACCCGGGAGGCGGAGCTTGCAGTGAGCCGAGATAGCGCCACTGCAGTCCGGCCTGGGCAAAGAGTGAGACTCCGTCTCAAAAAAAAAAAAAAAAGAAAAAGAATGAGATCTATAATAGCACAAAATCATCTTGTAATTAAAAAGCACATAGACAAAGCAATACTGAGTAACTTATAAAGATATAGGCCAGGTACAGTGGCTTACACCTGTAATGCCAGCACTTTGGGAGGCCAAGGCAGGTGGATCATTTGAGGTCAGGAGTTCGAGACCTGCCTGGCCAACATGGTGAAACCCCATCTCTACTAAAAATACAAAAATTAGCAGCGTGTGGTGGATACATGCCTGTAATCCCAGCTACTTGGGAGGCTGGGGCAGGAGAACTGCTTGAACCCTGGAGGCGGAGGTTGCAGTGAGCTGAGATCATGCCACTGCACTCCAGCCAGGGCGACAGAGTGACGCTCCATCTCAAAATAAAGAAATAAAGAAATGAAATGAAATGAAAAGGAAAGAAAGAAAGAAAGGGAAAGAAAGAAAAGAAAGGAAGGGAGGAAGGAAGGAAAGAAGGAAGGAAGGAAGGAAAGACAGACATCTAAGATATATCAAATGTATCAGTGGGTACAAGAGGGTAGGTGCGGTACAGAGGGAGTGGGAAAATCACTATAAAGGGTAAAAGTAGCAAAATACAATGAGAGGGGCCTTGTGCAGCCCATATGTAATAATGTGCTAAGAAGTGATTAGAAATTTTGAATCACTCAACTCCCTATACCTGAGGTCCCCCTTTAAAAAGCTCACCCTTCTTATATATGAAGAAACCAAGACACTAAGTTATAATAATATAAATTAAGCTACCAATGACAAAGTGCTCAGTCAGCCTTCTATTGATTTTTTTGTTTTTTGAGACAGAGTCTCCCTCTGTAGCCCAGGCTGGAGTGCAGTGGCGAGATCTCGGCTCACCTCAATCTCCACCTCCTGGGTCCTGGTTCAAGCAAATCTCCTGCCTCAGCCTCCCAAGTAGCTGGGATTACAGGCACGCGCCACCATGCCCAGCTAATTTTTGTATTTTTAGTAGAGATGGGGTTTCACCATGCTGGCCAGGTTGGTCTTGAACTCCTGACCTCATGATCCACCCACCTCGGCCTCCCAAAGTGCTGGGATTAGAAGCGTGAACCACCGCGCCAGGTCTCTGCCTTCTATTGATAACACTAACCTGCCCTAGTTATATCTAAAGAGAAATGTACTTTCATACAGATTTCACAGCTTCTCAACAGCCATATACCTGGAAAGATAAGAAAATTTGTATATCCTTCCATGTGAGTCCTTGTGATTCATTCAGGCTGTAGTTTAAGTTTCCTTTCAATTATTCCAAGGAGAATCAGCATGACCAAGCAAAGCAGGTTCCAAAGGCAGGAAGCAGAAGCAGTATGATGCTATGGAAGTACCTTTCTGAACAGTCTCTTCTGCCGTTGTAGGGCCTTGGGGCAACCCTTCAATGTAAGTGCTTGGCAACAAGTCTGCCGAGATAGGCTGACCTTGTAGCTTTTGTAGTCTCTCTTGTACAGCACTGGTCAGATCTACGTAAGCCTCATCAATGCTGGCACGTTCAATCACAGCAAAACGAGACATTATCTCCATCACTTCAACACTGGCTTCCCGGTACCTAAGAAGTATAAGGATCATTCATGCAGGCAATAAACAGAGGCAACCTTGAGATTGTCTGCTCCACTCCCATCCTGCCATAATGAACAATAATACACGTAATCAAGAGACATGTGGCTTAACAGAGACTAGACAATAGTAACTGAAAGGGTCAATCGGCAGGCAGATGGTCAATAATAGAAGCATGGAAAAGGAAGAATCACGGAGGCAAACATTTTTAGCACAATGCCAGAACTACCAAGGCAGAAAGCATTCAGACTATGAACACGTCTATATGACAAGGAACTCTCTAAAAAATAAAGAAATGCCTCAAATTTGTGTATTACTATGATCACCTATTCCTTTTATTTTCATATATCCACCAAGAAATCTTCTGCTTCTAATTTTGTCTTCAAAAAAAGGGTAATTTACATGCAACACTGCACTGATCAGTGAACCAGAGTATATGGTCTTCCCCAGGATAGTATTTCTCACCATAAATTAACAAACTGGCATATGGATTTTATACTTCAGTCAACGGTGAGTTTGGTTAACATGTGAACTGGTCATCACCACATACACACACATGCCTTAACCAACCATTTACGGATATACTAATATTCAAATGATCAAGTTGAAGATAAGCAACTAGAATGTGGTGATGTGTCTGGGCAGGCAGACAACCTTCCTCAGGGTATACATACCAATCTCATCGTATGTCTTCTATTCAAACTTTAATAAGCAGCTCTTCTGGCTCTATACCTAGTTTTCTATGACAATATACAGATATTTTCTTTTTTTTCTTGTTTTTCGAGATGAAGTCTCGCTCTTGTCTCCCAGGCTGGAGTGCAATAGTGGCATCTCGCCTCACTGCAACCTCCACCTCCCGGGTTCAAGCGATTCTCCTGCCTCAGCCTCCCAAGTAGCTGGGATTACAGGCGCCTGCCACCACGCCTGGTGAATTTTTTTGTATTTTTAGTAGAGACAGGGTTTCACCATGTTGGCCAGGCTGATCTCGAATTCCTGACCTCAGGTGATCCACCCACCTCGGCCTCCCCAACTGCTGGGATTACCGGCGTGAGCCACCACATCCGGCCAATATACAGATATTTGCTTTCCTTTGGTTTGGACCTGCTTTGTAGTGTCCAGTTCTTTGTTCCTATTGACTTTATATTTACCATAAAAATGAAAACATCGGTACCTCTTCACCATGACACCCATAAAAACTAATATAATTATTGTTCTAAAACACTCTCAAATTAGAGAATTAGAGAAATACTTGACTTTTTTTTTTTTTAAATCATTATTTGAACTAGGAAGAGGATAGGCCTCAAAGAAAATGAAGAGCAAGATCGGGCGCAGCAGTTCACACCTGTAATCCCAGCACTTTGGGAGGCAGAGGTGGGTGGATCACCTGAGGTCAGGAGTTCGAGACCAGCCTGACCAACATGGAGAAACCCCATTTCTACTAAAAATATAAAATTAGCCAGCACGGTGGCACATGACTGTAATCCCAGCTACTCGGGAGGCTGAGGCAGGAGAATCACTTGAATCCAAGAGGTGGAGGTTGTGGTGAGCCGAGATTGCACCATTGCTCCCTAGCCTGGGCAACAAGAGTGAAACTCCATCCCCTACCCACAAAAAAAAAAAAAAAAAAAAAAAAAAAGAAAAGAAAGAGCAATATACTCACACACACAGCCAGAAAAGGATACTTATAATATTGTGAAATATATATTCGGTCTTCATCCCACTTTCCTGGCATACAACTCCAAAAATCCTTGGAATCACCCAAGTTTTGTCTTTTTGTATGCTAATGTTAACTAATAGCTTCAGGATAGGGCAGGTCACCAAAAAGACCACGGCATAATTAGAGGGTTGGGACTTTTGGCCCCACCCCCTCAACTTCTGGGGAGGGGAGAGGAAGAGAGATACTGCAGGTCAAGTTGATTACCCACAGCCAATGGTTCAATGAGTCATGAGTACATAATGGAGCCTCCCTAAAAACCCAAGAGGACAGGGTCCGGAGAGGTTCCAAATAGCTGTAATAGTAGAGATTCCTGGAGGGTGGCTCACCCAGGGAGGGCATGAAAGCTCCGCACCCCTTCTCACATGCCTTGCTCTATATATCTCCTCATCTTCATCTTCTTTTTGACAGGATCTCACTGTTGCCCAGGCTGCACGCAGTGGTTTGATCATGACTCTCTGCAACCACAATCTCCTGGGCTCAAGCGACCCTCCCACCTCAGCTTCCTGAGTAGCTGGAACTAGAGCTGCACAACACCATGTCTAGCTAAATTTTTTTGTTTTTGTTTTTGTTTTAATTTTGGTAGAGACGAGGTCTTACTATGTTGCCCAGGCTGGTCTCAAACTTCTGAGCTCAAGCAATCCTCCTGTCTCAGCCTCCCAAAGTGCTAGGATTACAGGCGTGAGCCACCATGCCCAACCTATCTGTATCCTTCGTAATATCCCTTATAATAAACATAAGTAAGTGTTCTCCTGAGTTCTGTGAGTCGCTTCAGCAAATTAATCAAATCCGAAGAGGGGGTTGCAGGAACCCCAACTTAAAGCCAGCTGTTCAGACGTTCTAAAGGCCTGGACTTGTGATGGAAAGGAAGGAGGGGGTGTTCTTGTGGTATTGAGCCCTCAACATGTGGAATCTGATGCCATCTCCAGGTAGACAGTGTTGGAATTGACTGGGAGGACATGCAGCTGGTGTCTGCTGATTGGTGTGTGGGGAAATACTTCCACACCTTTGGTCACAGATGTCTTCTGTGTTGATTGTTCTTGTGGTGTGAGAGGAGAGGAAAACCATAGTTTGAGTTTTTCTAAAACAATACTCTATTTCAGTGCTTCCTCACAGCCTCTTGAGCAAAACACTGCAAGGTATTTTTAAGAGTATTTGGAAAACTTAATCTTCAGTCAAGTCTATCTTCTTTTCTAGCAATAATTCCAATGTGGGTCTGTATGCCACTCTACCTTTAGACTTCTAATTCATAGAATTAGAATTAGAATTCAGAAGTATGTCAGGTCCTAAGTCAAAGCATGATTCCTATACCACAACACATAGTATAGTGTACCTTGAGAACATAGATACTAGAATCTTAAAAAACAGATGTGAATCCTCAGTCTTTCACTTAGCTGTCTGAACTTTTCTCTTTCTTGAGACAGGGTCTCACTCTGTCACCCAGACCGGAGTGCAGTGGTGTGATCTGGGCCCACTGCAACCTCTGCCTCCCAGGCTCAAGCAATCCTCTCAACTCAAGCTTCCCGAGTAGCCGGGACTGCAAGTGTGTGCCACCATGCCTGGCTAATTTTTGTATTTTCTGTTAGAGATGGGGTTTCCCCATGTTGCCCAGGCTGGCCCCTATGTTGCCCAGGCTGGTCTCCTGGACTCAAGTGATCAGCCCGCCTCAGCCTCCCTAAATGCTAGGATTACAGGCATGAGCCACCACCCCTAGCCTAACTTAAATTATTTAATTTCTCTGAACTTGATTCATTATCTCCGAAGGGGGAGTAATATTAGTACCTACCTTATAACAATGTCAGACTTAATAGAGATATTGCCTATAGAGAGCTTAACACTGTGCCTGGCATGTGATAATATGTTTAATACATATTAGCTGTTAGGATTAAAGGCTGGGGTTTGTGCCTACCTCTGACTTAGCTATGCTGATTCATATCCCCCATTCCAAGGTGAAACTTCTAATATTTGCGGAGAGATAGCTTAATCTAAAAACAGAGAAATCTCCCTTGATATTGTTCAATTATAGCAACTAATTCCTGATATTGTACTACAATGTCAGTTTGACTCAGCCTTTCCTGGAAAAATTCTCAGTTTCACAGTCAGTTTTTCAAATACTTTAGATTTTTGGATGGAGAACATGGGAATTGGTATTAAGTCTGAATTTAACAACCAATTTTGAACAATTAAGGAACTGAATAGATATCAAAGGCAGCAACTCTTACATGGTATAATGGTTTTGAACTGTCCCCAAAACACAATATTAAAATCTGTTTTTCATTTCACAGAGACAAGATGGCTAACCAAGAAGAATTTTTTCAGGTGTTATTTACATGGAACAAATTCAAAACACCAGTCCCTAGCCTCATGGAGTATTATTTTCGACTCCTTTATGTCTCCTTAAATAATGTTTTTTTCTTACTTGGTGAGGTTAGCTTTCCCACGGGACTCACGAACTTGTGCCAGTAGAAGATCTGGACATAACTTCTTAGCATCATCTGCCCACATACTTCTAGTGACTCCAAATGCACGAGCTTCATAACTCACTGCAATTATTCTAAGGTTAGAAAAAAAAGGAAACAGAAAACATATTATATGATCACAAGCAAAAACAAGTAACATTTAACACAAGTAATCTATAAACATATTAGAAACTTTTTGACCACAGATGCCATCATTCAATCCAAAACAAAGCAGTTCAGAAATCTCAAAAATAGGGCCAGGCACAGCGGCTCATGCTGGCAATTCCTGTACTTTGGGAGGCCAAGGCAGAAGGACTGCTTGAGGCCGGGAGTTCAAGACCTGCTTGGGCAATATAGTGAGCCCTGCCCCCCCAACCAATCCCCATCTCTACCCACCCCCCAAAAAATAAAATCAGCTTGGCATGGTGGGGCGCTCCTGTAGTTCTAACTATTTGGGAGACTGAAGAGGGATGATCACTTGAGCCCAGGTCAAAGCTGCTGTGAGCTGATGGTGCCACTGCACTCTGGATGGGACAACAGAGAAAGGCCCTGTCACCACCACCACCACCACCACCACAACAACAAAGGACCTGCCACAGTGCCACTGTGTTACCATTGAATAGTTGTGACAATAACAATGATACATACCCACCACCCTTCCATGATTTGTACTGTACAACTGCACAAGGTTTATTCCTCAAATGAGGATTTTGCCGCTGCTCCACTTGAACAAAAAAACAGTCCATGTCCACGAGAGCAACCACTCGATCCTGTCCAGTAGCCATTTTTCTGTAACACGACATTTTATGGACAGTTAGAAAAACACCTAATCCAAAATGCTAGGGAAAACTGTAATTCCATTCTTTCACTGATCAGTTACCATGAGCATGGGAGCATGGAAACTAACAAGAATGAAATAGGCATTTAAATATACAGGTTGAGTATCCCTTATCTGAAATGGCTGGGATCCAAAGTGCTTGAGATTTTGCATTTTTTTCAAATTTTGCAATATTTGCATTATAATCACCAGTTAAGCATCCGTAATCCAAAAATCCTAAACCTACAATGCTCTAATGAACATTTCCTTTGAATGCTGTGTTGGTGCAAAAAATTTTTTGGATTTTGGAAGATTTCAAATTTCAGATTAGGGATACCCTGAGTGGAAAAAACAGTTTTTAAGATTCTTTCACTCAACAACAATCAATAAGGTAGACTTCTGTGACCAAATGTGTGAGGATTTCTCCCCACCAACAAACAAGCAATCAATTCTGCAGCAGACACCAAGTGGGTATCCTCCAATTCGAGTCTGACATTATCTACCTGGAGAAAGCGTCAGATCTCACAGGTTGATGGCTCAGTCCCACAAGACTGCCCCCTACTTCTGATGCCAATCACAAGCCACAGGTTGTTTTACCTGTGCTTCTAACTGACTGGATATAAATTGGGAATCTCATGGGCCCCTCTTTGGGTTCAGTTAATTTGCCAGAGTGGCTCACAGAACTCAGGTAATCAAATTTACTAGTTTATTATAAAGGATATACAGATGAAGAGATACACATGGCAAGGCATGCCCTCCCTGGGAACACCACTCTCCAGGAACTTCCTTTTGCTCCTATCCAGCAGCTCTTCGAACCCTCTCCTCTTGGGCCTTTTATGGAGACTTCATTGGATAGCCATGACTGACATCCGTGTAGAAATGCGACTGGACAAAAAAGATATGATCTAATACTAATAGACTGGGGAAACCCAGCAAGGCCTGTCCAGATTCTTCCTGGCCTCTCTGGGTAGCATTCCTTTCTCCAGGGTATGGGGTAGGAACTCTTCTGAAATGAAAGTCTTATGACCCATAATCAGAAAGGCAGGGGAAGATTAGAGTCCTGCTTTGGGCAGGTGAAAGGAGGGCAGAAGGCCAGAGAGAGATTCTGTTTTCTGAGGCTTGCTTCAAGAGCTCCAACATTATAACGAAAGCTAGGGGAGTTATGAGCTAGGAACCGTGGACAAAAACTAACATACATATATCACAATATCACAGATACTCAACCTGTACTGCTGGCATAAGAATAAATTAGTACAATTTTATGAAGGCAATAGGTATTAAAAGCTTTAAAAATACTTATCCTTAAAAGAACTAACCACAAAATACAAACATAGCCAATTGGCACATAAAAATAGGCTCACCATCATTAGTCATGGAGAAATGGAAATTAAAATGCACATCACCAGGGGAAGAGAACCAATACGGAATCAGTTGACAGACAAATCTCAAGTATAAATTCAGAGAAAAGAGAAGGAGAAAATAATATATAACATCATAGCATTCATGAAAAATGTCAACCTTTTACTCTAAAATACTTTTAGACTTACAGAAAATTGCAAAAATGGTAGAGTTCTCCTACTCCCAGTTTCCTGATGTTAACATCTTACTTAACACAATTATCAAAATTTAAAAATGAACATTGGCATATTATTAACTACATACTTTACTGTACCCCAATCTGTGGCATTTCCTCGGTTGTTCCTTGTTTTTCATGACCATGACACTGTTTTTTTTTTTTGAGACAAAGTCTCGCTCTTGTCCCCCCGCCAGGCTGCTTTAAATACTACTGATATTTGACTTCCACAACTATATATACTAACTTAATTGGTATGGGTATGACCTGGGCATGAGTTTTTTGTTGTTGTTGTTGTTGTTTTTGAGTTAGAGTTTCGTTCTCGTTGCGCAGGCTGGAGTGCAATGGCACAGTCTCGGCTCACTGCAACCTACGCCTCCCGGGTTCAAGCGATTCTCCTGCCTCAGCCTCCTGAGTAGCTGGGGTTACAGGCGCACACCACCACGCCCGGCTAATTTTTGTATTTCGAGTAGAGACTGGGTTTCACCATGTTGGCCAGGCTAGTCTCTAACTCCTGACCTTAGGTGATCCACCCACCTCGGCCTCTCAAAGTGCTGGGATTACAGGCGTGAGCCACCGCGCTCGGCCTAGCATGGGGATTTTTTTTTTTTCTAGACAGAGTCTCCGTCTGTCACCCAGGCTGGAGTGCAGTGGTGAGATCTCAGCTCACTGCAACCTCCATCTCCCGGTTTCAAGTGATTCCTCTGCCTCATCCCCATTAGCTGGGACTACAGGCGCGTGCCATCCCGCCCGGCTAATTTTTTGTATTTTTAGTAGAGACGGGGTTTCACCGTGTTAGCCAGGATGGTCTCGATCTCCTGACCTCGTGATCCGCCCGCCTCGGCCTCCCAAAGTGCTGGGATTACAGGCGTGTGCCACCGCGCCAGGCCGGGGATTTTTAAAAGCTCTCCAGGTAATTCCAATATGCAGCAGTTTGGGAGCCAAGACCTAAATAAGACAATCGAAACACCAGCAATCCATGATTTAAATACGAGAAACACAGGTTATACAGTTGAGTGAGCACCCAACTGTATTCTAAAAAAAGTTTTTCAAAAACTAACATTCACCTTGAAAAAAAAAAACTTGTCTTACAACTGCAAAGCAGGAAGGTGAGTGGAAAGAAAAACAATTAAAATCAGAGCAGTCAAAGCATTAATTCCTTATAAATTCCAATCGACCACGCCTAAAACAGGCAGAATGTGATACTTTAAACATTTACAAGTTAAAACTATAACATGCCAGAAATCTCTCTACTTTGAAGTGGCTTTTCAGTAGTACTGGAACAGACTGAGCCAACAAATAGTATTGTAACACAAAAAAACACAGGCTAAGCACCATATTAGATCCAAATACCAGAAGTGGAGCAAGAATAGGAAGCAGTGATTTATGTTCAGCACACAATTTACTAAGCACACAATCACAAAAACAGACATGCAGACTTTAACAGATAATAAAGCTGTTGAGGTTTTCCGTTTATGTATTTACTGGAGAAAGCAAGAGCTTTATTTATTTATTTTTGAGACGGAGTTTCGCTCTGTCGCCCAGGCTGGAGTGCAAAGGCGCGATCTCGGCTCACTGAACCTCCGCCTCCCGGGTTCAAGCGATTCTCCCACCTCAGCCTCCCGAGTAGCTGGGATTACAGGCGCGCGCCGCCACGCCTGTATAAAAATACTAAAAATGCAAACATAATTTTTGTATTTTTAGTAGAGACGGGGTTTCACTATGTTGGTGAGGCTGGTCTCGAACTCCTGACCTCAGGTGATCCGCCCGCCTCCGCCTCCCAAAGTGCTGGGATTACAGGCGTGAGCCACCGCGCCCGGCCAAGAGCTTTATAAAGATGGAAAATGAAGAAGACTTTCTGCCCAAGCCATGCTTTTGGATAAGGATTACACTACTTTGAAACCTTATACATAGCACTTGGCCAATTATCAAAACTGCACAAACCTTCACTGATTGCAATTATTCCCTTTAAACATCTCGAGTTACCCCAATCCGCACAAAACAAGTTTAGTGCCCACCAGGTAATAATACATCCAGGAAAGTAATTCCAAGAGAGAGGTTTAACAACTACAGGGAAAAACATACTTTTTTCTACAAGAAAAATCTTAGAAGACAGTACCAGGGCCTTATCCCTGTTAGCATGATTTATATTTCACGCAACCTTGGCCCAGTCACTGCTACATTATAAAACCAATAGCCAAGGCAACATAGAAAGTCTGAACACAGTGACAGCGAACGGTTCTAAATTTTCTTACCAAGGTAACAAACACCTGGCAAAACTGCCAGCAGCGGTTGCCGAAAATGCTGGGTTCGGTGCCTACTGGAAGGAAAATGGAAGGGCTCCTGAATATCTTTTCGCCTTTCTGGGAGCGGTCCAGTGAGTTTCGAGCGAGATTTATTCCCTGTGACGACGGAGAAACCGAGAAGGGATCGTAAAGGATCCTGCCCGGGCAACCGTCCCCAGCCGGGATCAGCCGAGAGCGGCGCGCCCAGTAATGAAGCCGCCAGACTGAGGTCTGACAGCTCGCCCGCTGCGAAGGGCCGTTGACGCGGCTGCGCACCGCGGCCCTTCCGCCTCCCGCCCCGCCCACCTAGGCTCAACCTGCACACGGGAGCCGCCACTTCCGCGGGCGCGTGCGCAGTGGCGGGCCGGGCGCGTGCGCAGCGCCGGCTTCTTCCCAGCGCGAGCTGCTGCTAACGCTCCTCCTCCAGCTTCCCACCCCCGCCTGCCCGCCGCGGCCCGGTACCAACGGGTGGTCTCGCCGAGGGAGCTGTCGTGCCTCGTGGTCCCGGGACTGCAGTGGTGTGCGCTCTCGGCGCGTGGCGCTAGGCATGGCGATGGATCAAGTAAACGCGCTGTGCGAGCAGCTGGTGAAAGCGGTGACGGTCATGATGGACCCCAACTCCACCCAGCGCTACCGGCTGGAAGCCCTCAAGGTAGCTGGGGTCCTGGCGTCCTGGGCCGGTCCCGACACCCTCTCCCAGCCCCAGCAGCTCCGGCGCCGCCTGTAACTGGGGTAGTCTCCCGCCCACGCGGCCCCTGGACCTCCTTTCCCAACTCCCCGGGACCTTCCCCTCGCGGCCCTCCGCGCCTCTCCCAAACCGCCGCCTTCTCTACTCGCCGCTCCTGTCCTTTGCCTGGGGCACTCCGGTCCCTATGCTGCTTCTCATCTCGCCGCAGCTTCCCACAGCCCTCTCCTCCCCCTTTCCTCGCTTCTGTGCACTCTTGTCCGCAACACGACCCTCGCCCATTTTCATTCCCCAAGCCCGACATCCCCTCGCCTTCCCGAGACGCACGTGTAGATCCCGCCCCCAACACCAGCTTCGTTCTTTATGATCTCCCCTGCACTAAACGTTTTCCTGCTGGCCCACTCCCCTGGCCCTGACCGAGCTCCAGCCCCTCTGGTACCCTTATGCTTATATCCTTTAACATCTCTCGCTAACTTTCGTTTGTGTCTTGGACATTTTCCGGGGAAATTCTCGCACCCCTACTTCTCCCATGTTTTTGAGTGTAATATTTTTAGGCTATTTTGCGCAAAGATAACTTCTACCACTTACTTTGCATTTTAACAAGGGCACTTTGGTTTCCTGAAAGTAGTTTGCTTGAGACCCGAATGCTCTGCTCTTGGGACTGACTTATGTTGCAGTTTGGGGGTGTTAATACAATTCAAGCTTACTTGCCCATAAAACAACGTGTGTGGGCTGTGAGAAATGGCCATTTAGGAGAAAATACTTGTGCTGTACATTTTTAAAGTGATGTTAACTTCAAAAAAGAGAGTGACCACCACTTGGAGGAAATGTTACAATATGTAGATGTATGCCACAGGGTTTGGAATCAGAAACAATTGGGTTCTATTAGTTTGGTTTTTATTATTAATATTTAAAATAGACACAAAAGTGGAGAGAATACGACAGTGATTCTGCATGTTCCTGTCACCTAAATTCAGCAATTAAAGATTTTACCGCATTTACTTTTTCCACTGCCTATCCTCTCTCCCTGCCTCGAAGGCTTTTAAAAGAAACCCTAGAAATTGTTATTTCACCCCTATGTACGTCAGGGGGATGTCTCTGACAAATAATTTCTTATTCCTTTGTGTCCATTTTTTTCCAACACTAGTAGGGCTACTGTTGGCCGTAGCATGGAAAAAATCTGGAACCATCACGCTGGAAGGAATGTTTATCAGTTCTTTATTCATAATATATATATAATATATACACATAAAATAGAGTGAACACCACTTGGAGGAAATGTTATATATATATAACTTTTATATATTTTATATTTTTATTTTCATATTAAATATATATTTTAAAAGCAACTGTGCTTGGAGATCCACATAATATTGATCTAGGTTTTGCAACTTTAAACATATAGCTTAGGTTGGAGTTTCTTTTTGAGATAGGGTCTCACTCTGGTTGTCCAGGCTGGCGTGCAGTGGTGAGATCTCGGCTCACTTCAGCCTTGCTTTCTCGAGCTCAAGTGATTCTCCTACCACTTCAGCCTCCTGAGTAGCTGGGATTACAGGCACCTGCCACCATGCCCGGCTAATTTTAAAAAATATTTTTAGTGGGCCGGGCGCAGTGGCTCACGCCTGTAATCCCAGCACTTTGGGAGGCCAAGGCAGGTGGGTCACCTGAGGTCAGGAGTTCAAGACCAGCCTGGTCAACATGATGAAACCCTGTTTCTACTAAAAATACAAAAATTAGCTGGGTGTGGTGGCGTGCACTTGTAGTCCCAGCTACTTGGGCTCAGGAGGCCGAGGCAGGAGAACTGCTTGAACCTGGGAGGCAGAGGTTGCAGTGAGCCGAGATCATGCCATTGCACTCCAGCCTGGGCGACAGAGTGAGACTCCGTCTCAAAAAAAAAAAAAAAAAAAAAATATATATATATATATATATATATATATATATATATATATATATATTTAGTAGAGATGGGGTTTCGCCATGTTGCCTAGGCTAGTCTCAAACTCCTAGACTCAAGTAGTCCACCCATCTCAGCCTCCCAGAGTGCTGGGACAGGTGTAAGCCACCGCACCCGGCCCTGGTTGGAGTTTCTTAAGATGAAATTCTTTTAGTCCCTGTTCTCTCAGCCCTCGAAAGGAAACACTAACTTTTCTTCTTTCAGTTTTGTGAAGAGTTTAAAGAAAAGTGTCCTATCTGTGTACCCTGTGGCTTGAGGTTGGCTGAGAAAACACAAATTGCCATCGTCAGACATTTTGGCCTTCAGATCCTGGAACACGTTGTCAAGTAAGGAGCTCTTGGACATTACCACTGAAGTCTGAGAGAACAGATCTTTATATCTTATATAACCTATAGAGATGCTGTTTAGGTGAGTAGAGAAGAGCAATCTCCAAGAAGAGAGGAATGATCCCCTAGATGTTATCAGAACCTCACAGGAGCTCTCATTCAAGATTTAACCTTTCTTTTCTTCAGTTTCTTCATCCATGTAAAGTGTGTGGTACATATTACCCATTCAACAAATATTACCTGCCATTTAGCCAATACTTACTGAGCTCTGACTATATGTCATTAGCCCTCGAAGCCTTTTTAGAGTAATGCAATGTATAGGTCAATGAATCTCTGATTAGGCACTGTGGCTTTCTTTTTTCTCTCTCTCTTTCTGAGTTTGTGTGCCTTCTCTGGGTGGTACATCCAAAGCAGGATTGTATGAGAATAACTGAAAACCCATCCTAACTTGATTGTCCTACCCTCAACACCTATCAGAAGAGGTAGCCTTTAAGACTTAGCCATAGTTTGTCCAGAATTGTTTTGTAAGCCAGCACAGAAAATGACTGATGTCAAAATTGCATTTTCTGAAAAGCAAGTACATTGTTGCAGTTGACCTAGATGTATATTCACTTTTGGCCCATCAACAAAATCATGAGGAAAAGCTGGCGTGTGGTACAAATCTTGTGCGGATTCCAGTTAATGGACCACTGCATATATAAAACCTTTTCCCAAGAATTTTTGTGTTAGTATTTTGGTTAAATGTAGATCATTTTTGCCCATTCATTGACGGGTACAAAATCAAAAGTATAATTTCTTAATGAAATCTCCAGTGTAATCAAATGTAGAAATCCATGCTATTCTCTTGTAAAGACAAGACTTCTAAAGTGGTTCTATTGACTTTATGCATTTTGGTGGTCAGGTTTCGGTGGAACGGCATGTCTCGATTGGAGAAGGTGTATCTGAAGAACAGTGTCATGGAGCTGATTGCAAATGTAAGGAATGGGTGGTTGGGAGACATGTTTCCAAGGTAGTTTAGGCAAAGCGTGACTTCTTCAATAGGGAGTTTGTGTAAAAATTCACTGCTTCTAAATAGGTCAGACAGCACAAGAAATCATAATTCAGGCCAGGCACAGTGACTCACACCTGTAATTCTAGCGCTTTGGGAAGCCAAGGTAAGAGGATCACCTGCATCTAAGAATTCGAGAGCAGCTTGGGCAATGCAGTGAGACCCCATCTCTACCAAAAATGCAAAAATTAGCTGAGCGTGGTGGCGCATGCCTGTGGCCCAGCTACTCAGGAGGCTGAGGTGGGAGGATTGTCTGAGCCCAGGAGGTCCAGACTGCAGCGAGCTGTGATGGTGCCATGGCACTCCAGCCTGTGCAACAGAGCAAGACCCTATCTCAAAAACAAAACAAAACAAAAGCAGAAAGCATAATTCAGCATATGTCTCTTACTAGGTTTAATTAATCATGCTTATGTATTGACTTCTATTTTTTAAATTATAAAGACAGGGCAGAGGGGATTAAATATTTTCAACAAATCAGTAAGATTCTTAGATCTAAATTAGATTGAAACACTATTTTATTTTCTTTTATTCCAAACAACTACTATGTGATACTAATGATGAAAAACATGCAGAATTTTAAGTATGCAGAATGAATTTGTTTCAAGTATTAGAATATGACTTTTTTTTTTTTTTTTTGAGACAGAGTCTCTGTTGCTCCGGCTGGATTGCATTAGCATGATCGTAGCTCACTGCAGCCTCGAACTCCTGGGCTCAAGTGATCTTCTCACCTTAGCCTCCCAAGTAGCTGGGATTATAGGCATGTGGTACCATGCCCAGCTAATTTTGTTTTTGGTTTTTAGAGAGACAGGGTCTCACTGTGTTTCCCAGGCTAGTCTGGCCTCAAGCAATCCTCCCACCTTGGCTTTCCAAAATGCTGAGATTACAGGTGTGATGACTGGATGACTGTCTCTTTAAACACAAAACAGAATATGACTTTAAACATGTTCAAAATTGTAGCCTTTTTTCTTTCTTGTTTTTTTTTAAATAACAGACATGAGAGATGGGATCTTCTAATACTTCTGCGTCTTCTAGTGTTAGAACTATTGGTAAAATATTCATTTGCCCCTTCATACCCTTCCATTTTACCAGCTACTCACTATACTCCTTATTTCTATACTCTTCCTCCCTGGCCTTCTGCAAACTGAAACAATCAATATGAGAATCTTTTCATTTTGTAAAGTATAATGATGTCATCCTAGCTCTCGATATGACAGCCTTTTTAGTAGGTGATGTAACCCTCACTTAAGCTTTAAGCGGAAGAGTGATTAGCGAGAATGCAGGACAAGTGACTCAGGCATGAAGAACAGGTTCATTTGTTCTGTTTGGTTTAAAAGTAGGCCTGCTGATAAATTTTTTACAACTCTACAGCCCAGCTTTTTTCTGGAAGTCTGGAATCCAGTCTTGCATATCTCTTAATATCTCTTGTTCTTTTTCAGGGAACATTGAACATTTTGGAAGAGGAGAACCATATTAAAGATGCTCTGTCTCGAATTGTAGTGGAAATGATCAAGCGAGAGTGGCCACAGCATTGGCCTGACATGCTAATAGAATTGGACACTCTTTCCAAACAAGGGGTATGAAACACAGCTATATCAGTTTGGTATACTTTTCCTTGGAACAAACTTCAGGGTTTGTTGTTTGATTTTGTTTGTGGTTTTTTTTTTTTTTTGGCAACAGAAAATAGCCTTTGGATATACATAAAATGAAAAGATATTTTAGTTTTTAACTAGCTTATTTCTATTGGTGTAGGAAACACAGACAGAATTGGTGATGTTTATCCTTTTGCGACTGGCAGAGGATGTAGTGACTTTTCAGACACTTCCCCCTCAAAGAAGAAGGGACATCCAGCAAACATTAACCCAGAACATGGAAAGGATCTTCAGTTTTCTGCTTAACACACTTCAAGAAAATGTAAACAAGTATCAGCAAGTGGTAAGGGATACCCCTACCTATAACATTTCTATTTTCCAATATGAGTGTTTTTGATTAATCTTACAGTAAGGAACTAGGGTGTTTAGGTCAGCAAAATGAAAGCCTATTTTATAAGCAAAAAAATAAAAAACTAGGAAATGACAGAAAAACTGGAGCTCATTTTCTTTCTTTTTTTTTTTTTTTTTTTTTTGAGACGGAGGCTCGCTCTGTCATCCAGGCTGGAGTGCAGTGGTGTGATCTCGGCTCACTGCAACCTCTGCCTCCCAGGTTCAAGCGATTCTCCTGCCTCAGCCTCCCAAGTAGCTGGGACTACAGGCGCTCGCCACCAGGCCCGGCTGATTTTTTGTATTTCTAGTAGAGACGGGGTTTCACTATGTTAGCCAGGAAGGTCTTGATCTCCTGACCTCGTGATCCGCCCGCCTCCCAAAGTGCTGGAATTATAGGCGTGAGCCACGGCACCTGGCCTTTTTAAAAAAAAAAAAAAAAAAAAAAAGATAGGGATCTTGGCTTACTGCAGCCTCCACCTCCTGGGATTACAGGCATGTGCCACCACACCTGGCTAATTTGTGTATTTTTAGTAGAGATGGAGTTTCGCTGTGTTAGCAAGGCTAGTCTCAAACTCCTGACCTCAGGTGGTCTACCCACCTTGCTCTCCCAAAGTGCTGAGATTATAGGTGTGAGCCACCGAGCCAGCCCTAGGTGTTATTCTTAATTTTATTTTCAGAAGTTCTTTAGGAAAATACTAATTTTTTTTTTTTTTTTTTTTGGAGAGGGAGTCTCACTCTGTCACCCATGCTGGAGTGCAGTGGCACAATCTCGGCTCACTGCAACCTCCGCCTCCTGGGTTCAAGCGATTCTCCTGCCTCAGCCTCCCGGGTAGCTGAGATTACCAGTGCCTGCCACCATGCCCGTCTAGTTTTTGTATTTTAGTAGAGATGGTGTTTCACCATGTTGGTCAGGCTGGTCTTGAACTCCTGACCTCAAATAATCCGCCTGCCTTGGTCTTTCAAAGTGCTGGGATTGTAGGCGTGAGCCACCGCGCCTGGCCTAATTTTATATGCTTGTAAGTTAACATTATGTGCCTTTGTATGGATTTGAAATATAAGGATAAAAATCAACCATATTTGTATATTCACTGAATAGCCACTATTTTGATGTATTTAACATCATATATATATGTATTTTTTTTTGTTTTTTTTTGTTTTGAGACGGAGTTTCACTTTTGTTGCCCAGGCTGGAGTGCAGTAGTGCAATCTTGGTTCACTGCAACCTCTGCCTCCGGGGTTCGAGTGATTCTTCTGCCTCAGCTTCCCAAGTAGCTGGGATTACAGGAATGCGCCAGCACACCGGCTAATTTTTGTAATTTTAGTAGAGATGGGGTTTCACCATGTTGGCCAGACTGGTCTCAAACTCCTGACCTCAGGTGATCCACCTGCCTTGGCCTCCCAGACTGCTGGGATTACAGGCGTGAGCCACCACGCCTGGCCAACATCCAGTATTTTTGAGTACATGGTTTTCATATACTTATGCTATACATACATGTTCATGAATTGTATTCATTTAATTATGCTTCTAACTTTACTTGTTCTCCCTAGGGGAATATCAGTTATGCGTGCTTAGTAAAGTTGTGTTATTTTCCAAGATTAAAAATTGCATATATTTAAGAATCATTATTCAAGGGCATTGATTTGTGGGGGGTAGAAAGTTATTATGTGGCCTTTTGCTCATTAAAAACACTGGATCTTTATACTTCCTTTCAGAAGACAGATACTTCTCAGGAGTCAAAGGTAAGAGCTCTTTATAAAGTTTGAAGGAGACCTTTGAACCTTTCAGGTGAGGGGATACGTGCCCCTAGTGGATGGTGACCTCAGCCTTGCTTGTGTTGTATTGTTTTGGAGACAGGTCTTACTGTTGCCCAGGCTGGAGTGCAGTTGTGTGGTCTCAGCTCACTGCAGCCATGACCTCCCCAGCTCAAGTGATCCTCTCACCTCAACTTCATGAGTAGCTGGGAATATAGGTGCGCACCACCATGCCCAGCTAATACTTTCTATAGAAACAGGGTCTCAGTGTGTTGCCTAGGCTGGTGTCAAACTCCTGGCTTCAAGTGATCCTCCAGCCTCGACCTCCCGAAGTGACTGTGGGCCACTGCATCTGTCGTTTGTTTTTTTTGTTTGTGTTTGTTTTTGTTTTTGAGACAGAGTCTCGCTCACTTGCCCAGGCTGGAGTGCAGTGGCGCGATCTCGGCTCACTGCAAGCTCCGCCTCCTGGGTTCACGCCATTCTCCTGCCTGGCCTCCCGAGTAGCTGGTACTACAGGTGCCCGCCACCACACCCAGCTAATTTTTTGTATTTTTAGTAGAGATGGGGTTTCACCGTGTTAGCCAGGATAGTCTCAATCTCCTGACATCATCCACCCTCCTCAGCTTCCCAAAGTGCTGGGATTACAGGTGTGAGCCACCACGCCCAGCCTGTTCTTTGTTCTGTTTTTGATCACTGAGCTATGGTTGAAGGGAAGTAAAAAAAAAAAAAAATTACTTTTTTTTTTTTTTTTGACACAGGGTCTTACTTTGTCACCCAGGCTAGAGTACAGTGACGCAAACGTGGCTCACTGCAGCTTCAGCCTCCAGGCTTCAAGTGAGCCTTACCTCAACCTCATGAGTAGCTGGGACTATAGATGCACACCATCATGCCTGGCTAATTTTTGTATTTTTTTGGTTTGGGTATTTTTTTTTTTTTTTTTTTTTTTTTTTGGTAGACACTAGTTTTGCCATGTTGCCCAGGCTGGTGTTTTAACTCCTGGGCTCAGTTGATTCACCCACCTTGGCCTCCCAAAGTGCTGGGATTGCAGGTGTGTGCCACTGCGCCCAGCCTTGGGAAGTAAAATGATTTGGGGTTTTGTGAAAAAGATAAAATGGCCACACATGCCAGTATGGTCTTATCGATGGATGTTGAGAATGTCATTGTTTGAGAAGTGATTGTGTTCCCTACCTGTGACTGTTACGTGAGTATATTCTTAAAAAATAATTTTCTTAGAATTAGAAAATGGGGGTTCAGTTATAACCACAGATTCCTTACCTGTTACCGAGGACTTCATGGTCCAAAGTTACTTCTTTTCTGGTAGGCGCAAGCAAACTGTCGAGTAGGAGTTGCAGCACTGAATACTCTAGCAGGCTATATTGACTGGGTGTCTATGAGTCACATCACTGCTGAAAACTGTAAACTCCTGGAGATACTGTGTTTGCTGTTGAATGAACAGGAACTTCAGTTGGGAGCCGCTGAGTGTCTTCTCATTGCAGTCAGCAGAAAAGTAAGTTACCACTTCAAACTGACTTACCCTCAGAGTCTCTGAAGTAGGCTGTGTATGTGTTTAATTGCATGTTGTGGCAGAAAGTCATTTAAAGGTTTGGGTTTTTTTCCTTGGGGCCAACTTACTGCCTGCTTCCAACCCCCTTGGACAGGAGTTTGCCAATATTCAAGGGATCCTTTGGCAGAATGTGGAGATTTATCAGGCTGCATGGTTCTTGAAACAGCCATGATACTTGGCAATTTACAGTTAACAGATAAAAGTAAATGTTTAAGTTTAAAGCTCGCTTAATGAATGTCAAGGAATCTTGGATGGTGGCTACACTAGGTTTATATCTGTATTTTTTTTTTTTTTTTTTTTTTAATTGAAACAGTCTTGCTCTGTCACCCAGGCTGGAGTGCAGTGGCGTGATGTTGGCTCACTGCAACATCCGCCTTCCGGGTTCAAGCGATTCTCCTGCCTCAGCTTCTCGAGTAGCTAGGACTATAGGCACACGCCACCATGCCCGACTGATTTTTGTATTTTTTAGTAGAGATGAGGTTTCGCCATGTTAGCCAGGCTCTTCTCGAACTCCTGACCTCAAGTGATCTGCCCTCCTCAGCCTCCTAAAGTGCTGGGATTACAGGCGTGAGCCACTGCGCCAAGCCTATGTCTGTCTTGGCTAACCAATGGAACTATGACTCTTTTCTCCATAGGAATATTATCTACAAATGTAATTTACTTTGCTGTCATATCAGCATTATTGCCCAACACATTTATTTATTTATTTATTTATTTTATTTTTTTTTTTTTTGAGATGGAGCCTCGTTCTGTCGTCTAGGCTGGAGTGCAGTGGTGCAATCTCAGCTCAGTGCAACCTCTGCCTCCCGGGTTCAAGCAATTCTCCTGCCTCAGCCTCCTGAGTATCTGGGATTACAGACGTGTGCCACCACACCCAGCTAATTTTTGTATTTTTTAGTAGAGATGGGGTTTCACTATGTTGGCCAGGCTGGTCTCGAACTTTTGACCTCAAGTGATCCACCTGCTTTGACCTCCCAAAGTGCTAGGATTACAGGTGTGAGCCACGGCACCTGGCCTAATTTTTGTATTTTTAGTAGAGACAGGGTTTCACCATGTTGACCAGGCTGGTCTCGAACTCCTGATCTCAGGTGTTCCGCCTGCCTCGTCCTCCCAAAGTGCTGGGATTACAGGCATGAGCCACCGCACTCGGCCTGCCCAACACATTTAAAAATGTAAGTTTATGCTTTTTCACTAAACTGATAGTTTTGAGAAAAAATATGTAGTTTATCCAGATTTGGTTTTAAAGAGTTGGGCTTCTTTGTAGTGTTTCACTAAACCCTGGGGTATATAAGAAATTATGAAGTCAATATATTTGATTATATACTTACAGAAGATGTCGGTACTTTGAAGTATAGTTTATATAACTATGTTTCCCTAAAATTGGGTCTAGGGCAAGTTGGAAGACCGGAAGCCCTTGATGGTCTTATTTGGAGATGTTGCCATGCATTATATACTCTCCGCCGCACAGTGAGTATCTTTACTTTTCAGTGTGTTTTCGAATTTCTTTGTCATTTTTCTATCTTATTTGGATTTATCTGAAGTTCTTTTTTTTTTTTTTATTTTGAGATGGATCTCGCTCTGTCACCCAGGCTGGAGTGCAGTGGCGCGATCTTGGCTCACCACAACCTCCGTCTCCTGGGATCAAGCGATTCTCCTGCCTCAGCCTCCCGAGTAGCTGGGATTACAGGCGCACCACCATGCCTGGCTAATTTTTCTGTTTTTAGTAGAGACAGGGTTTTGCCATGCTGACCGCTCTGGTCTCAAACTCTTGACCTCAGGTGGTCTACCTGCCTCAACCTCCCCAAGTGCTGGGATTACAGGCGTGAGCCCCTGTGCCCACCTGAAGTTCTTATTTAAATGCTAGCTGTCAATCGACAGTGTTTTTGGATAAGAAAATGAGGCATTGGCCGGATGTGGTGGCTCACACCTGTAATTCCAGCACTTTGGGAGGCCAAGGCAGGTGGATCACTTGAGGCCAGGAGTTTGAGACCAGCCTGGCCAACACGGTGAAACCCCATCTCTACTAAAATACAAAAATTAGCCAGACCTGGTGGCGCACGCCTGTAATCCCAGCTACTCAGGAGGCTGAGGCAGGAGAGTATCTTGAACCTGGGAGGCAGAGGTTGCTGTGAGCTGAGATCACGCCACTCTACTCCAGACTGGGCAACAAAGTGAGACTCTGTCTCAAAAAAAAAAAAAAAGAAAGAAAATGAGGCAGTCATGGCTGAATGTGCTAGCTAACATTTGTAACCTCAGCACCTGGGGAGGCCAAGGCGGGAGGATTGATTGAGTCAGGAGTTCGAGACCAACCTGAGCAACATGGCAAGAGTCCATCTCTACAAAAAAATACAGAAATTAGTCGGGTGTGGTGGTATGTGTACTTGTAGTCCCAGCTACTCAGAAGGCTGAGGTGGGAGGGTCACTAGAGCTGGGAAGTCCACAGGCAACCATGAACCATGATCATGCCACTATACTCCAGCCTGGGCAACAGACTGAGACCTTGTCTCAAAAAAATAGTTTTAAAAAGTTTAAAAGTTTATAAAGTTAAAAAGTTACAGTAAGCTAAAGTTAATTCATTATTGAAGAAAGGAAGTTTTTTTTTTTTGAGATGGAGTTTCGCTCTTATTGCCCAGGCTGGGGTGCAATGATGCGATCTCGGCTCACTGCAACCTCTGCCTCCCGGGTTCAAGCGATTCTCCTGCCTCACCCTCCCAGGAAGCTGGGATTACAGGCATGCACCACCATGGCCAGCTAATTTTGTATTTTTAGTAGAAACAGGGTTTCTCCCTGTTGGTCAAGCTGGTCTTGAACTCCTGATCTCAGGTGATCCACCCGCCTCAGCCTCCCAAAGTACTGGGATTATAGGCATGAGCCACCGTGCCCGGCTGGAAAATTTTTTAAATAAATTTAGCGGGCCAGGTACGGTGGGTCATGCTTGTGATCACAGCACTTTAGGAGGCCAAGGCAGATGGACCACCTGAGGTCAGGAGTTCAAGACCAGCCTGGCCAACATGGTGAAACCCCATCTGTACTAAAAGTACAAAAATTAGCCGGGCTTGGTGGTGCACGTGTGTATTCTTAGCTACTTGGGAGGCTGAGGCAGGAGATCGCTTGAACCTGGGAGGCAAAAGTTGCAGTGAGCCAGGATTGTGCCCCTGCACTCCAGCTTAGGCAACAGAGTGAGACTGCATCTCTAAATAAATAAATAAGTTTAGTTTAGCTTAAGGGTACAGTATTTATAAAGTCTACAGTAGGGTCCAGTAATGTCCTAGGCTTCGACATTCACTCACCACTCACTCTGGACCCACCCAGTACAGTTTTCTGTCCTGCAGTCATTCATGGTAAGTGCCTTCTACAGGTATACCATCTTTTATCATTTATACCATATTTTTACTGTACCTTTTCTGTATTTAGATACACAAATACTTACCATTGTGTTACAGTTGCCTGCAGTATTGGCTACGATAACATGCTATAGAGGTTTGTAGCCTAGGAGCAATAGGCTACGCTATATAGCCTAGATGTGTAATAGGCTATTCCTGTTGTGTAAGTTTGTGTAAGTACACTCTATCATGTTCAAATGGTGATAAAATCACTTAACGATGCATTTCTCAGTACACATCTCCAGTCATTAAGTGATGCATGACTGTAAGGGCTTCCATGTACTTTCTTCCAATAGCTCTAGAAAATACTAAAGCAAGGCTGGGCCCAATGGCTCATGCCTGTAATCCCCATATTTTGGGAGGCCAAGCCGTGAAGATTGCTTGGACCCAGAAGTTCAAGACCAGTCTGGGCAACATGGTAAGACCTCATCCCTACAAAAAATCAAAATGAAAATAAATTAGCTGGGTATGGTGGCATGTGCCTTATAGTCCCAGCTACTTGGGAGGCTGCAGTGAGAGGATCCCTTGAAGCCCATTAGTTTGAGGCTTCAGTGAGCCATATTTGAGCCACTGTACTCCAGCCTAGGTGTGACAGTGAGATCGTGTCTCAAAAAAAAAGAAAGAAAATATTAAAGCATTTCTTGATAACATGTTTCTTACCAGGAAGTCAGGCAGAACTATATATTATAAGTAGTTGAATCTGTTGCAGCACCATCTTTTTGATACTCTTTACTTTTGGTCCCAAGGAGAAATGAAAAGGTATGAGGCACATGTGTTTTACTTAAAATCTCTTACTACCCATTCTAATACACATTTTTCATGGCTTCCTTCCCTGTAGAGACTGCAGCACTGTTTTAAGGGATCCTGTTAATTAAATGAATAACGTTTTTTGGGTAGTTACTATTTTTAGGTCCAATTCTTAGTTCCATAGACATCATGACACTCATAGTAAGTGGTGTCCCGTTTCTGTTTGTGCTATGGGTGTCATACCACAACCATGGTTCATAAAGCGGTGATTCCAACCCAGGTAGTCAAACTCCAGAGATTGCATTGGACACCATAATACCATCCTGTCCTTCAATGTTCCTAAAGCCTAGGCCTCGTTTACCCCAAGGTCCTTGCCTTTTATGTGATACTGTCCTCCTCCAGAAGACAGCTAATATAGTTGCTTTTCACACTCATAGTTATTAATTGCTGTTTGTGTGAATAGTCCTATATCATTTTAGGTCAGGTTTTGCCACCAAATAAGTTAAAAAGATTTAAAAAATTTTTTAATTTAGCAAAGCTATTGGGATTCTACTGAATTACAGACCTAACTAAATGACTTGGAGAAATGAGACACAAAGTGATGTTTTTATTACAGCCTTTTAAATTTTGTTGGTGATATAAGGAATTCTCATCTTACAGGACTGCTGATGGAGGAGGTTTGGTAGAAAAACACTACGTCTTTCTGAAGAGGCTCTGTCAGGTGTTGTGTGCGCTGGGCAATCAGCTGTGTGCATTGCTGGTGAGCTAGTGCTTGCTTTCTGGAGAGCTTCAAGCCCATTTGGGAAGAGCATTTAGAAACTTATGTTTCAATGAGGGGTTGCAAATGTCATTGATTTTAGCCTGATGGGGCAGTGCCGTACAAGTTATTGCATGATTCTATAGATTAAATTATCTTAATAGAATAGTGTTTGAGTGATCTAAATTTCTTTTAACAATAAAATAGTTATACCAACGTCAGATATCCACGTCTATTATTCCATAAAGTCAACGTTGGTTTCTTGTGAATTTTGGTACTTACAGAACCTCAATCTGCTGAGCGCTTTATGCTTTTACATTCTGTTAGCCCACGAAACATGGACTTGAATAAAGAACTCTTTTCCCAATCTAAGGGATGTATTATTGGAGCACAAAAGAAAACTTGAGTCTGATTGACCTGGAAAACCTGCCATTAGAGAAATATTTAATACTCAGTCTTATAAGTTGGAAGATAGGACATTGGAACAGACATTTGCAATTGATGTTATATCTTTTTGTGGTGGTTTAAATGGTTAGAGAGGATAGTTTCAGAGATAAGCAACCATTGAAGGGGCCAGGTGCAATGGCTCATGCCTGTAATCCCAGCATTTTGGGAGGGTGAGGTGGGCAGATCACCTGAGGTCAGGAGTTTGAGACTAGCCTGGCCAACATGGTGAAACCCTGTCTCTACTAAAAATACAAAAATTAGCCAGGCGTGGTGGTGCATGCCTGTTATCCCAGCTACTCGGGAGGCTGAGGCAGGAGAATTGCTTGAACCCTGGAGGTAGAGGTTGCAGTGAGCCGAGATCGTGCCACTGCACTCCAGCCTGAGCAACAGAGTGAGACTCCATCTAAAAGAAAAAAAAAAGAAAAGAAACTATTGAAGGGATTAGGTAATAGGTTGGGACACAGAAATGTGAATAGGTAAGGTCTGAGGAAGTAATAGAGATTTTTTTTCTTTCTGTAATTTCTGAAATGAGTGTTTTTTATTTTACTGTTTGACCACAGAATGGGTTTTAATGATGATGATTGAGTAGGCAAAGTAACTTTCCTATATTTTAGCCCTTGAAGTGATGCCTTTCTTTAGCCAAAAGGAAATACAAAGTCCTTTTGAAACAACATTTTTTGAGGGTTTAATTTATCTGTTTTTATTACTTCCCTGCTTTTTCCTCTCCTGCTTTTCTCGATCAACACCGTTAATATAGTGGTCTTCTCCTACAGGGTGCAGATTCTGATGTAGAAACACCATCAAACTTTGGAAAATACCTGGAATCTTTTCTTGCTTTCACAACCCATCCAAGTCAGGTAAACTTTATACAGGTAACTTCTCAAAATTTTAGTTAGGTGAACCAATGTCAAGCACTGTGTCCTGAAATATTATTGTAGATCATGTATAAAATGTGACTCTTCAGGCCTTGGGGAATGACCGTAGTGTCATTTCATTAAGAGAATTATTGGCTCTTCTTCCTGAGCCAAACAGTGCACTTGTCTAGGTCAGCAGCTTTTCCCTTTAGGTAATATTCTGATTGTACTCAGTCACATGTGAGGTGTGTCCCAGGTGGTTTAGTACTAAAGTTATAAAGATTTTTGAAACAAAAGTCTGATTAATTGTATTATAAAATTAATTTCACTCAGTTCAAAATTGTCCTTCTAATATCACTCTGAGATTCCAGTATCCTTTTTTTGCAAAGAAGAGAAAGTAGTAAAATTCAGCTCACATTCCAGGTAATTTCCTTGATCCACAGCCTGTCTTACTAACATGTGGTCCATAGTGGGTAGTCATTACTGATAAATTGCAGTAGAGACAGCTTCAAAGTATTGTACAGATTTATTTCTATGAAAAAATGTAGTTGATAACTGCTAAGTAATAATCTGGGTTATATAGAATCCAAATCCTTTGACGTTTTCTTTTTTTCTCTTTAGTTTCTACGCTCTTCAACTCAGATGACTTGGGGAGCCCTCTTCAGGCATGAAATCCTATCCCGTGATCCTTTGCTATTAGCAATAATACCAAAATATCTTCGTGCTTCCATGACTAACTTGGTCAAGGTATATAATGGGAATCTAAACATGTGGAATGTAGGTGAATACACATAATAAGACTTTGAGGCTGGGTGCGGTGGCTCACGCCTATAATCCCAGCTCTATGGAAGGCTGAGGCAGGAGGATCGCTTGAGCCCGGGAGTTGGAGACCAGCCTGTGCGACATGACAAAACCTCGTCTCTACTAAAAATACAAAAAAATTAGCAGGGCATGTTGGTATGCACCTGTAGACCTAGCTACTGGGGAGGCTTAAGGTGGGAGGATCACCTGAGCTTGGGAAGTTGAAGCTGCATTGAGCTGAGATCGCAGCACTGCACTCCAGCCTAGGCGATGAGAGTGAGACCCTGTCTCGGGGGAAACATAAAAAAGACTTTGATTGGCATTATTAACAGCCCTTCTTCATCACTAAGATTCCTTTACTGGACATATTTTCTTATTCCTTAGGAAGAAATCAGTCCTTACTGGTTATTATAACTGCTCTTCCATATGAGAGTACTTAATATATCATAAGTATTGGGCTAGGTGCTAGGGCAAGAGCAGTGACCATACAATGTAATAATTGCTATTCAGGGGTTAAAAGCAGAATGCTTTGGAAGTACATAGGAGGGTTGAGTCAGGAAGATTCCAAGAGGAGGCAATATCTAAGCATTGCTTCTGGAGGCCAAGTGAGAGTTACAAAGGGAAATGAGGGGAGTGAGAGTGGAAGCAAAGATTGCTCACTACCTCAGTAGAGAGTTGCTCATGAATTCCCTGCTAAGAGCTCTTGCAGTTGACAGATTCTTAATCTCAATTTGTAACATCAGAGAATGGGGCACATTCAAGGGTCCCCTTATTTTCTTAAGGAATTTGCCTAGCACATAGCACATACTGTGTTCTGTGTTTTTTTTTGAGACAGAGTCTCACCCTGTCACCGAGGCTGGAGTGCAGTGGCACGATCTTGGCTCACTGCAACCTCTGCCTCCTGGGGTCAAGCAATTCTCCTGCCTCAGCCTCCCAAGTAGCTGGGACTACAGGTGCCCACCACCACACTCGGCTAATTTTTTGTATTTTAGTAGAGACAGGGTTTTACTGTTTTTCCCAGGCTGGTCTCAAACTCCTGAGCTCAGGCAATCCACCTGCCTCGGCCTCCCAAAGTGCTGGGATTACAGGCGTGAGCCACCGCACCCGGCCACACTGTGTTCTTATTTTCTGCCATGGTCTTCAATTCTTTTCTGAATGAAACATACAAAGTTCTACAAGTTTATTCTCAGTGTTCAGTATTTGAGGCAAGTAGCTCTCAGTTCTTTCTTCCTTACTACATACTGAATTGTCATTTTTTCTGGGGACCTTAAAAGAATTCAAGAATTTAATTCTCCCTGAGGAACTTGGAGGATGGTATCAACTAAAAGTATTCTCTTTTCTACCACTGAGGAATACTGGAACTGGGAGCAAACTGTGGACCTGTGATAGAACTGAAGTGGATATTTACCATACAATATCTCATGCAAACCCTTAACTCTTAAATAAATTAAAAGTGCTTGAACTCCTGAAGCTTACAAACTCTTTCAGTGGGTCCACTTTCATCCCCTACCCCAATTACCTTTCTTTTTCCAGATGGGCTTTCCTTCTAAAACAGACAGCCCTAGCTGTGAATATTCTCGGTTTGATTTTGATAGCGATGAGGACTTCAATGCTTTCTTCAACTGTAAGTGATGTTGGCCTTGGATTTCTCTCAACAGTCTCAGAATGGCATCTAGTATTATGAATCATGGTGCATGGTGTTTGGGGTTTTTACGAAAGATCCCCAAATCTGGATAGCAGCCTACTTATTAGGCCCTAGTTTCCCATTGCGGAAGGGTGCTGGGGCTGTATTCCAGGGATAATATTTTGTTTTACACCACAAACCCCCACAGCATTTAGACATTGATGTTTAGGGATGGTAACCATACTTAAGACGCTCTTGACTTTTTTTCGTACTTAGGATTAAATACCATCTTACCTTATGGTTATTTCTTTCCCCCAAAAAGTGGAAAAATCCATTTTATTCTAATATTCTAGTTCTGTTCTGTGTTTTCTGTGCCTTATTTCCTTTTTGTTTTTTTTTTTTTTTTTTTGAGATGGAGTTTCACTCTTGTTGCCCAGGCTGGAGTGCAATGGTGCGATCTCGGCTCACCACAACCTCTGCCTTCTGGGTTCAAGCGATTCTCCTGCCTCAGCTTCCCAAGTAGCTGGGATTACAGGCATGCACCACCATGCCCAGCTAATTTTGCATTTTTGGTAGAGATGGGGTTTCTCCATGTTGGTCAGGCTGGTCTCGAACTCCCGACCTCAGGTCATCTGCCCGCCTCAGTCTCCCAAAGTGCTGGGATTACAGGTGTGAGCCACCGTGCCCAGCCTCCTTTTTTTTTTTTTTTTTTTTTTTAACAGCTTTATTGAGACAAAATTCATTTACCATACAGTTCACCCACATACAGTATATAATTTAATGGTTTTTAGTATTTTTACAGAGTTGTGCAGCCATCACCACAATCAATTTTAGATTATATTTTCATCACCCCAAAAATAAATCCTATATCCACTAGGAGTCATCCCCCAGTTCCCTCATCTCTCCCAGTCCTAGGCAACCAGTAATCTACTTTCTGTCTCTGTTTTGCCTATTCTGAACGTTTCATATAAATTGAATCATACATGGTCTTTTGTGACTGCCTTCTTTCACTTGCATAATGTTTTTAAATTCATCCAAGTTACAACATTTATCAGTACTTGATTTCTTTTTTTTTTTTGAGATGGAGTCTCGCTCTGTTGCCCAGGCTGGAGTGCAGTGGCACAATCTCGGCTCACTGCAACCTCTGCCTCCCGGATTCAAGCGATTCTCCTGCCTCAGCCTCCTGAATAGCTGGGACTACACACACGTGCCATCACACCCAGCTAATTTTTTGTGTTTTTAGTAGAGACAGGGTTTCACTGTGTTAGCCAGGATGGTCTCAATCTCCTGACCTCGTGATCCACCCGCCTCGGCTTCCCAAAGTGCTAGGATTACAGGCGTAAGCCACCACACCCAGCCTTTTTTTTTTTTTTTTTTTTTTTTTTTTTTGAGATGGAGTCTTGCTCTGTCGCCCAGGCTGGAGTGCAATGACACACTCTCGGCTCACTGCAACCTCTGCCTCTGAGGTTCAAGCGATTCTCCTGCCTCACCCTCCCAAGTAACTGGGATTTATAGGCATGCACCACCATGCCCAGCTAATTGTTTTATTTTTAGTAGAGACTGGGTTTCATCATGTTGGCCAGGTTGGTCTCGAACTCCCGACCTCAGCTGATTCACCTGCCTTGGCCTCCCAAAGTGCTGGATTATAGGCGTGAGCCACCACACCCGGCCTTCATTTCTTTTTATTGCCAATATTTCATTGTATGGATATACCACATTTACTTATTTATTCATCTGTTGATGGACATTTGAGTTATTTCCATTTTTTGGCTATTACAAATAATGCTGCTATGAACATTTATATACAAGGTTTTGTTTAGATATAAGTTTTTGTTTATCTTAGATATATAACTAGGAGTAGAATTGCTGGATAATATGGCAATTGCAAGTTTAATATTTTCAGGAACTGCCAGACTATTTTCCACAGCAGCTGCACCATTTTTTATTACCACCAACCTGATTTACTTTAAAAAAAAATTTTTTTTTTTATTTTGAGACATGGTCTCACTCTGTTGTCCAGGCAAGAGTGGTGCTGCGATCATGGCTCACTACAATCTTGACCTCCCTGGGCTCAGCTGATCCTCCTACCTCACTCTCCCAAGTTACTGGGACTATAGGAGCATGCCACCACACCTGGCCACTTTTTGTATTTTTTGGTAGAGACTGGGTCTCACTGTATTGCCCAAACTGGTTTTGAACTCTTGGGCACAAGCAGTCTGCCCACCTTGGCCTCCTAAAGTGCTAGGATTTCAGGCGTGAGCTACTGCGCCCAATCCTGATTTCCTTTTAATTCAAACAGAAATGGGAGACTAAGTTTAGTTTGCCACTTACAGGATCTAGCTGGTAATACAGTTTCCAGAGATCATTTATTTTCAAAAACTTCTGGATTCGTTAATAAAGTTTTATTGAGTGATTATTACATGCAAAGCATAAGTCTGCAAAACAGTTCCTTTGAATGCTTTTCCCCTAGGGTGGTAAATTAATAAACATTAAGTACTTATTTTATACCAGTTATTGATTCCTGTCCTTCCCTTGGCATTTTCTCTTGGCAGCCTCTCGAGCGCAACAAGGAGAGGTGATGAGGTTGGCATGTCGTTTGGATCCCAAAACTAGCTTCCAGATGGCTGGGGAGTGGCTAAAGTATCAACTATCAACTTTTCTTGATGCTGGTTCTGTGAATTGTAAGTTTTTTTCATTACTGAATGTTAGTGAAATGTTAGGACAGTATCAAAACTATATATAGGAAATGAGCCTGAGCTATACACACATCAGAACGATATACTATTCAAAAATAGCTTTGCTCATCCTGGAGAGGGAGCATTTTCATTGGCTGACACAAAGAAAGCAGATGACACATTTTAAATTTGTTTTAAATTAGGGTAAAACCATGTCCTTATCAGTTTTGCCATCATTTTCCATTTCTAACAGAATCAACCAGTTATTTATTGTTGATTTTATTTGCTTCACTTCAGGCACCAGCTTAACAAATTTCATGCATAGACCTAACTTTAAAACTTTTCAACCAAAGTCTTGCATAACACTATTCCTGAAATCAGAAAGGATCTCCTGTTAGACATAACAGGAATAATACAGGGACTTCTCATATCACTCAGCCACCCCAAAGCTTTTGTGAAATTATACTTTACATAAATTCAAAATAATCCCCCTCTACCGAATGCCTCAGCCAGTTAACTTCTCTGTACTCCAAATGTTTTGTCTCTCATCTTAATGCATGCTATATGTGTGTGACAGTATTAATAAAGCAAAAAGGCTGGGTGCAGTGACTCACGCCTGTAATCCCAGCACTTTGGGAGCCCAAGGCGGGCAGATCACCTGAGGTCGAGAGTTCGACACCAGCCTGACCACCTTGGAGAAACCCTGTCTCTACTAAAAACACAAAAAATTAGCCGGCGTGGTGGCGCATGCCTGTGATCCCAGCTACTTGGGAGGCTGAGGTAGGAGAATCGCTTGAACCCAGGAGGTGTAGGTTGCGGTTAGCTGAGATGGCGCCATTGTACTCCAGCCTGGGCAACGAGAGCGAAACTCCATCTCAAAAAAAAAAAAAAAAAAAAAGTGAATTAACTAGTGCACGTCACTGCTTTAGAAAAGCACCATACTACTGGCTGACATTTGAGGGACTTAACATTCAGCTTTATTTACAATTGACTCTAAATTCTCTGATATTTGGTAACTTGAAAGGTTGAGGAAGCCCAAATGTGTTGCACTAAGATGAAACTAGTAAATAGGACTACGCTGTATGTAAGCAAGAAAAGCAGTTGGTAAACCTTAGGCCAGGCAGGGTGGCTCACGCCTGTAATCCTAGCACTTCAGGAGGCCGAGGCTGGGGATCACCTGAGGTCAGGAGTTCAAGACCAGCCTGGCCAACATGGCAAAACCCTGTCTCTACTAAAAACAAAAAATTAGCCAGGCGTGGTGGTGGGCCCCTTTAATCCTAGCTACTCAGGAGGCTGAGGCAGGAGAATCACTTGAACCCGGGAGGTGGAGGTTTCAGTGAGCCAAGATCGTGCCACTGCACTCCAGCCTGGGCGAAGAGCGGGACTCCATCTCAAAAAAGAAAAAAAAAAAGAAAAAGAAAAGAAAAGCGGCTGGGCACAGTGGCTCATGCCTGTAATCCCAGCAGTTTGGGAGGCTGAGGTGGGTGGATCACAAGGTCAGGAGTTTTAAGACCAGCCTGGCCAAGATGGTGAAACCTCGTCTCTACTAAAAAAAAAAAAAATACAAAAATTAGCCGGGCATGGTGGCAGGTGGCTGTAATCCCAGCTACTTGGGAGGCTGAGGCGGAGAATTGCTTCAACCTGGGAGGCTAATGTTGCAGTGAGCCGAGATCTCGCCACTGCCCTCCAGCCTGGGTGACAGAGGAGACTCCATCTCAAACAAACAAAAAAAGAAAAGCAATTGGTAAATCTTTTTGCTTGTACCTTGCTATTTGAGTGGTGTGCTGTGGTAATAGTTGTAAACTTGAAGGATAGCACCCTTCTCTAGACATAGCCCTTAAGGTTGTCATGAGGGTATTGGATGTGAAGCAGTGTTTTGTATATTACATTGTTTCCTTATTGGGAAGATTCTTTATGGTCTCAATTTTAATTATTTAGATTCTCATGGAAAAGATTATAAAGGGGGAGGAGGGGAGAAACTAATTCATGTTTATCAAGTGCCTACTAATGGGCCAGGCAATGTTTTTGATGTTCACCTGCGTATTCTCATTCATTACTCAAAATGGTTTTACTACAAGGCTCATAGAGGTGAATTCAGACTGCTCATTGTTAGAGGAGGAGGCATGGTAGGAACCTTCACCTACCTCATTGCTTTCAGCACACATCATCTTTTCTTTGCCCCAGCTGAGAGGGGTTAGATTACCCTGCTCCTTCAATCATGAAATTCTCAGGTGTTCTCTAAGGCTCCATTGTCTCTCTGTGTCTTCTGCGATCTTTCAATGCTGATAATTTGTGTGTGTGTGTGTGTGTGTGTGTGTGTGTGTGTTTTAAAGCTTGTTCTGCAGTTGGAACTGGAGAAGGAAGCCTCTGTTCCGTCTTCTCACCTTCATTCGTGCAGTGGGAAGCCATGACTCTTTTTTTGGAAAGTGTTATCACCCAGATGTTTCGAACACTAGATAGAGAAGTAAGTAATTATTTCCCATGCTGACTGCATGATTATTTTGACCTTTTTCTTTTCTTTTCTCTTTCTATTTTGGGACACTATATCTCTCTGTTGCTCAGGCTGAAATGCAGTGGCACAATCATAGCTCTCTGTAACCTCCAACTCCTGGGCTCAAGCAATCCTCCTACCTCAGGCTCCTGAGGATCTAGAACTACAGTTACTTGCCACCACACCTGGCTAATTTATAATAAAAATGGAGTCTGTGTTGCCCAGGCTGATCTCAAACTCCTGGCCTCAAGCGACCCTCCTGCCTTGGCCTCCCAAAGTGCTGAGATTGCGGGCATGACCCACTATGCCTGGCCAGTTTTTATCTTTTTTAAACTGGTAGTAGAATAGGAAAATCTATGGATGTACATCTTACAGAAGAGGAAACAGATTTAGAGAGGCTAAATAGCATACTCAAGTTCAAACAGCTAATAAATGGCAAAATGGGGACCAAAACTCAGGTCTTTCTAACTCTAAGCACTACCACATTTAGTATACATTTTAAGTACCACACTGCTTTAGAATACTGTACGCCACCAGTATAGTGGCCACCTGTAGGTCTGAAAAGGAGGGTATGCACAGAGAGCCTCGACTGTATCAGTAAAATCATATTTCTTAAAGTAGGCAGATGAGGATTTACTAAATTATAGAGAAATAGACAAAAGATATAATCCGATAATGTATAGAGGAGAACCTAAAGTAGCTGATAAGCCGGGCGCAGTAGCTCATGCCTATAATCCCAGCACTTTGGGAGGCCGAGGCTGGCCGATCACTTGAGTTCAGGAGTTCCAGACCACCCTGGCCAACATGGTGAAACCTTGTCTCTACGAAAAACACAAAAATTAACTGGGCATGCTGGTGCATGTCTGTAATCCCAGCTACTTGGGAGGCTGAGGTACAAGAATCGCTTGAACCCAGGAGGCAGAGGCTGCAGTGAGCCAAAATCACGCCAGTGCACTCCAGCCTGTGTGACAGAGTGGGATTCTGTCTTAAAAAAAAAAAGAAAAGGGTGGGGCGCAGTGGCTCAGGCCTGTAATCCCAGCACGTGGAGGCTAAGGTGGGTGGATCACCTGAGGTCAGGAGTTCAGGACCAGCCTGGTCAACATGGCGAAACCCTGTCTCTACTAAAAATACAAAAATTAGCCGGGCATGGTCGTGGATGCCTGTAATCCCAGCTACTCAGGAGGCTGAGGCAGGAGAATCACTTGAACTCAGGAGGTGGAGGTTGCAGTGAGCTGAGATCGTGCCATTGCACTGGGCAACCAAGAGTGATATATAAATAAAGTAGCTGATAAATATGAAAAACATTCAGCCTCTTGATCAGTTGAAGAAATACAAAATTTAAGAGGTTTTAGGGAATAATATACTGCTGAGAAGATGGTAAGAAGGGCATGCACAGCTGAGTATGGTGGTTCACACTTGTAATCCCAACACTTTGGGAGGCCAAGATGGGAGGAATGCTTGAACCCAGGAGTTTGAGACCAGCCTGGACAATATAGTGAGACCTCATCTCTACTAAAAATTTAAAAAATTAGCCAGGCATGGTGGTGCGTGCCAGTAGTCCCACCTACTTGGGAGGCTGAGGCCGTAGGATCACTTGAAACCAGGAGTTTGAGACCAGCCTGGTCGACATAACAACACTTCTACAACATCTCTACAAAAATTTTAGAAAGTATCCAGGCATGGTGGTGCCCGCCTGTAGTCCTAGCTACTCAGGAGGCTAAGGCAGGAGGATCCCTTGAGCTCAAGAGTTTGAGGTTACAGTGAGTGATGATTGTGCCACTGCGCACTCCAGCCTAGGTGACAGAATGAGACCCTGTCTCTTTAAAAGATGAAAATAAAACGTAGCCAAAATGGTTATTTCTAAGTGGAGGCAGCAATTGTCAACCTGTTTTATGTCTTTGTTACAGGAAATTCCTGTTAATGATGGAATAGAGCTATTGCAGATGGTTCTGAACTTTGATACCAAGGATCCCCTCATCCTGTCCTGCGTCCTTACTAATGTCTCTGCACTCTTTCCATTTGTCACCTACAGACCAGAGTTCCTGCCCCAGGTCTTCTCTAAGGTATAAAGCCCATCTCCTTTGTAAATTTTATTTTGACATTTCTAAGTTAATTTATTTTATTTTTTGGAGACAGGATCTTGCTAAGTTGCCCAGGCTGGACTCAAATTACTAGTCTCATGGGATCCTCACACCTCACCCATCTGAGTAGCTGAGACTACAAGCATGCACAACCATGCCTGGCCTAGGCTAATTATTTTTGTAACTATTTTTAAAATTATGTGAGGCAAACTAATAAATACAGCTATTTATTCATTTATTAAATATCTACTCAGTACTTATTGTGGATCAGGTACCATGCTAGTGCCTCACTCTTTAGGAACACTCTGGGAAGAAAGGCACAAAAACAGTTAATGTTACTTATATGGCATTGCAATGAAGACTTGTATAAAGGAGAGTATTAGAGTGTGCTGTCGGGCAGGGAGGGGATTTATGAGAGGAAGGAACACTTTCCAGGTTTCCAGTTCAGTTGACTAGGTGGGTGATAGAGCCACTCCCTGAGTCAGAATACCAGATCACAAAGGAGAACAGGACTAAAGAAGAGAAAGCATGAGTATTTTGGAATACTGTGTTTGAAGAATATGTAGAACATCTTTATGGAGACATCTCACAATAAATTGGCTATTTGAGGTTGAAGATCTAGACTCTAGAAAGTAATGAGATAAAATTAAAGCATCATCATCATAGTAGTCCCACGACTAAAAGTGAAGTCTTACTGAAGTGATTATGTATGTAGAGTTAGGATACATGTGAGTCAAGCGAGGAACCTAGTGAATCACCATCATTGGAGGAGTGGAGAAAAAAATGAGAAGCCCCCACAGAAGGAAAAAGAGCCAGAGAAATGAAGAAAATGTTGTGTCACAAGACCAGTAGGACTTCAGAAAAGTGGGCTCATTTGTTGCAAATTATTTGAGTTGGAGAATGCCCAGTGAGTTTCTTGACTACACTCTTGTTGAGTTTAATTCCATAATAGTGGCCAAGTAAGCAGCCATATTTCATTGGAATGAGGAGTAAATGGGAAATAATGAAATGGAATTGAAGGGATAGACCATACAACTTTTGATAAAAGAAGAGAGAGGCGTTTCCATAGCCAAGTGCTTGGGTGATGGCATGAATTGTTCTGGGATCCTATTGTAAAATGTTTTGATGGTAAAATTGTGACTCCGATGACTCTTGTAGAGGTTATCTGAGAAAATGGACAATATGAATAAGCTCATGCCCGTAGTCCCAGCTACTCAGAAGGCTAAAGCAGGAGAATCAGTTGAGCCCAGGAATTCAAGTCTAGTCTGGGCAACATAGCAAGATCTCATCTCTAAAATAAACAAACATGAGTGACTTTTTTTCCTCCTCTCCCTTAGCTATTTTCATCTGTCACTTTTGAAACTGTTGAAGAAAGTAAGGTAAGACCATTAATTAAACCAATAGATTCTAACTTCTTGAGTACAAATGTATGAATACCTGATACTCAGTTTATATTTTTATATAAATGGGAGGGGGTAGTAAAGGCGGTAGATTATCACATATGTTGTTTTGCCACTATAGGGCATACAGGAAACATGGATTCTTGGTGGCTATAAATGTTACTCCATTATACTCTTAGGGTTGTGAAAAATCATTGTGAATTTGCCCCTGACTGAGATATTCACATGAGTCTATGCAGCACCTGTATATTACATTAAAAGCAGCTCTGAGTTTGTTGAATGTCTCTTTTCAGGCCCCCAGAACCCGGGCAGTGAGGAATGTGAGGAGGCATGCTTGTTCCTCCATCATCAAGATGTGTCGTGACTACCCCCAGCTTGTGCTGGTAAGCTGCTGGACCCTGGCTGAAGTAGCCAAGTTTGGTTACATTTGTGTGTAAATACAGCTTTCAGTGTACCTCACATAAAGAAAAAACTAGAAACTATAGCTGTGCATCATATAAGCATCCTTGGCCGGGCATGGTGGCTCACATCTGTAATCCCAACACTTTGGGAGACTGAGGTGGGTAGATCACCTGAGGCCAGGGGTTCGGGACCAGCCTGGACAACATGGTGAAGTCCGGTCTCTACTAAAAGTACAAAAAAATTAGCTGGGCATGGTGGTGCATGCCTGTAATCCCAGCTAGTCAGGAGGCTGAGGCAGGAGAATCACTTGAACTCAGGAGGCGGAGGTTGCAGTGAGCCAAGATCACGCCATTGCTCCAGCCTGGGCAACGAGCGAAACTCCATCTCAAAAATAAATAAATAAACATTCTTGAATTGGTGTTTTCTTAGTATACTTAGTAGTATAGTTAGAAATGTGATGGCAAATGTAATCTCTCTTCAAAATACAAATAGTTCTCTGCCATATAGATTACTAAGTTTACCCCTATAATTCTACAACTCTTTACTATGTGATGATCTTAATTACTACTGCCAAATGATGTGCCTGATCTTGAGAAAAGCAGATGCAAATCACAACCCTTTTTGGGGCATGGGGTTATAAGAAATTTAACATTACTCCAGATTACAAATTATCCAGAAATTTCTTCTCTGAATGCACAGCAGTTATCTCCATATATATATAGATATACATATATATCTATATATATATATATAAAACAAGCTGATCTTTTCACAGTTGTAGTATGGGAAAGTGCAGTTATCCAAATACTCAAGACAAGAGCTATCTTCCGCCTAAATTGCCTTGCTTATTTAGGCAAAATAAAGACATATAACAGAATTACCAAATAATAACCTTATAGGCCTGACTTTCCTGGGACTGCTTTGGTGTTCTTCTTTCTTCCTTGAGTAAGCCACCTCTCCTTGAAAATCAGACCTTTACCACCTCTGGCTTTTTTTCTTTTTGATCTGTAGCCCAATTTTGACATGCTTTATAACCATGTGAAGCAACTCCTCTCCAATGAGCTACTCCTGACACAAATGGAGAAGTGTGCCCTCATGGAAGCCCTGGTTCTCATTAGCAACCAATTTAAGAACTACGAGCGTCAGAAGGTGTTCCTAGAGGAGCTGATGGCACCAGTGGCCAGCATCTGGCTTTCTCAAGACATGCACAGGTAAAGGAGATCCCTTGCCCTGACTCTAACTGTACTCAAGCACCCATTTTGGTTTAAGAGCTAGGCCCAGGGTGGGGTAGGGGTTAAGGATATTGAAGTGTGATGGCATTATCCATGATATCTGAAGTTCTCTAAAAGCAGTCTTTTGTAATTTAATCTCTGGTTCAATTAGATTGTGGGTGGGGAGGGCACAGAGTGAGACTCCTGTGGTGTCTGCATTGCAGCACCAGCACATTTAGAGAAATGAGAACAGCTAGGAAGGGCCATACAACCACACAGACACTTACCTGTGCTCACACAGTAGAGAAATTATTTTCTTTATATTTGGAAGATTATATTCTTGTTTAATTCTTAAATTGTTACTAATAATATTTGGGAGTGGGAAGGGAAATTTAAACCTTCAAATGACAACTGACAATTAGTATGATTATACTCCTCTCACTATAAAAACTGCTCTTAAGGGCCAAATAATGATAGCCTGTTAACTCCTGTGGAAGAAACTGTCCTTGTTTAAAATCATGATGTAACTTGTTTTTCCCCCTCCAACCTTCAGAGTGCTGTCAGATGTTGATGCTTTCATTGCGTATGTGGGTACAGATCAGAAGAGCTGTGACCCAGGCCTGGAGGATCCGTGTGGCTTAAACCGTGCACGAGTAAGACTTTCCTGGGAATGGGAAGTGGCATTGGCCATGGGTAGGAGTAGGGTGTTGTCTTTTGTCAAGTTTCTCATAGATTTGTTTTTTCTATACTGGTGAGAAACGTGGGAGTCTCCACTTCCCTAAGCTTCTCCTTTCTTTTCTTCTTTAGTCTTGAATTCTTGAGTTAGTTCCCACAGCAGAGCAGATGGTCTTTTCTATGAAGTCATTATTTTGGCTTTAAGGATCTCTAAATAGCTCTGAAGACTGAAGGTGTAATGAGGAAGTAGGTCAGAACTTGGTCAGCAGGGTGAGTCCTCCCTGCCATTGCTCTCTGGCATGTAAAGTCTTAAGTGATGGCTTAACTTGCAAACCTGAGATTTTTCAGTGCTTTGCTATTTAAATAAGCATTGTTCCTGGCTCCATTATGGCACAAGTCCCATTAATTAACCTGGCAAGTAGTAGGTTGATTCAGAGTACCATGAGGGGGGATTAGGACACTAGCTGTCAAGGCCCAATAAGGGTCAACTCAAAGAAGATGAAGTGATGGCATTTTAAACACTTTGTTTTGGATTGTATCTAAGCCACCTTCTCATCAGGGTCCTGTGGGTGGGTCACTGCAGCTCCTAGAAAGACAGCTTACTGCAAGGGAAGTTTCCAGAGCCTACCACTGGCCCTGAAAATGGCAGTGAGAGGATCCCTCTTGGACTTCACCTTAAAGGAAGGGATGGGGGATTGCCGGGGAGCAGAGGATTATTTCATTCTCTCTGGCCTCTGTGTCACTTTTGCCAGAACCTTGAATATATCTAACAGTACTTGGTCTTTTTTTTTTTTTTTTTCCTTTTAATATTTGTCTGTCATTCTTATTTTTCTATAGATGAGCTTTTGTGTATACAGCATTCTGGGTGTTGTGAAACGAACTTGCTGGCCCACTGACCTAGAAGAGGCCAAAGCTGGGGGATTTGTGGTGGGTTATACATCCAGTGGAAATCCAATCTTCCGTAACCCCTGCACAGAGCAGATTCTGAAACTTCTTGACAATTTGCTTGCGCTTATAAGGTGAGTCAGAATAATGGCTTTTCTCTGTTGTTTTCTGCTTTACCTTAAAAATTTCAAAAGTTTAGTCGTTTATGTGTCTTCATATCTTAGTGGTATTAATGAGGGATTGATTTAAGTCTTATTTCTTTCTAGAGGGTGTCTCAGTTTTAAAAAAAATAACATCAGCTCTCACTTGCATAAATCTTAATTCCATGTGAACCCAAGGGGATAATCCCAAAAGGGCTTTTCCCATTTTGAGCCTCCTCTTTGTTGTTCTTCCGTTTCTTTATACTTCATCCCTATTTTTACTTGTAAGTTTTATTTGGTCTAAATTTTTTAGTAAAGGAATTGCTCATTGGGAGCAGGGCAGTTGCCTTCTATAATGATGCTTCTCTGGGTGGTATTCATATGAGCTTATCTGAATTTATCAATACTGAGTCTGAGCTCAGATGAACCAAACAACCGCTGGCTGAACATGCTAAACAAAGGAATTATAAATTTTTCATCTGAGTTTGCTAGGTCCTTGGTTCTCAAAGCTGAGTCCTAAGACCAGTAGCATTAGCATCACCTGAGAGCTTATTTCAAAGGCAGAATCAAGGCCCCACCCCAGACATACTAAATCAGAATCTGCATTTTAACTAGATGCCCAGTGGTTTATATACACATTAAACATTCAGAATCACTGTTTTAGATCACATGAGTTAATATATTCAAGTGGAAGTAGGCCAGTATAGGCTTATCAGTTACTAGATAGATATTTGATGACTCAGGGATGGTCTCTAAATGAAAAGATAGGTTTTTTTATATAATTCAGTTATTGGCCAAAGAGTGCTTTTTGTATCTCACAGGATTGTTTTTGTTTGTTTGTTTGTTTTTTTGAGACAGAGTCTCACTTTGTCACCCAGGCTGGGAGTGCAGTGGTGCAATCTTGGCTCACTGCAACCTCTGCCTCCCAGGCTTAAGCGATTCTTCTGCCTCAGTCACCCAAGTAGCTGGGATTACAGGTGTGCACCACCACTCCCGGCTAATTTTTGTATTTTTAGTAGAGACAGGGCTTCACCATGTTAGGCAGGCTGGTCTCGAACTCCTGGCCTCAAGTGATCAGTCCACCTTGGCCTCCCAAAGTGCTGGGACTCCAGGAGTGAGCCACCACACCTGGCCTCTCACAGGATGTTTAAATTACATTGTTAGAGCTCTGTTTCAGTACTTTTTGGCCCCTTCTCCAGGGAGTAAAAGCAGTCTCAACTGGGCAAACCAAATTATTCATGTCGCAGTGAAACTCTCCTGGGAATAGACACCCAAGACCTGAAGCCTGAGAACCAAAGATTTTAAGTTAATGTTGACAAATTGGAGGGCTGGAGTGTCTGATAAAGTTGTCATTGTGGACATGTCTGTGGAAATAGACAATATTTTGGCGGGGTGTGGTGGCTCACACCTGTAATCCCAGCACTTTGGGAGGCCAAGTTGGGTCGATCACTTGAGGTCAGGAGTGTCACACCAGCCTGGCCAACATCATGAAACCCCGTCTCTACTAAAAATACAAAAATTAGCTGGGCATGGTGGCACATGGCCTGTAATCCCAGCTACTCGAGAGGCTGAGGCAGGAGAATCGCTTGAACCCGGGAGGCGGAGATTGCAGTGAGCTAAGATCACGCCACTGCACTCCAGCCTGGGCGACAGAGTGAGACTTCCATCTCAAAATAAATAAATAAATAAATAATAATATTTTCTTTTGATTTCTAAAGGAGGAAAGAGATCTCTGAAAAGAAGTAGGACTTGTACTCAGAGGGTTAAACATTTAGTCAAGGAGAGGCTTATTTCCATCGTGATGTTTTTATTAATAGAGATGGGGTTTTGCCATGTTGCCCAGGCTGGTCTCCGACAGCTGAGCCTGCTTCAGTCTCCCAAAGTGCTAGCATTACAAGTGTGAACCACCACACCCAGCCCCATAGTGATGTTTTTTAAAACCACAAGGTTCTTCTGCAGCTAGAGAAACGTGAAAGTGATGGAAATCATAGGGCAAGAAGCTAATCAACTAGGCCTTTTTAGGCCTGTGGCCAGAATCTATGTGGCCAACCCAGACGTGGAAACAGGGTTCATTTCTGGTTGAGTCTAGAGGCCACAAGACAACAGTATGATTATCATTTTTTATATAATTTTCTTTTTTTAAAAAAGTATAATCTCTTTTCAATTTCTAGTCACCTTCCTATCAATCAGTAGAGGAAGATTCTCATGTGTTCACTATGTCTTTCTCCAGTTTTTTCCTCTATAAATTTACTACTCCTATTTTCTATAGAAAGACAATGGAAAGTGTATAATTGCTGTCGGTAGATAAGTAGGTCTTGAATTTATTTTGCAAACAAGACCTGTTCTGTCTATCCTTTCATTTAGGAGGCTAACAGCAGACTCAGCTTGACTTTAAGGACTCTATTTTCCTAGTCTTCAGATGGTTATCATTTTGATATTTTTCTAAGAGTTCAGTGCTTTTAGAGAATTCCAAAAATCAATCAAAAGGCATTTTGAAAAATGCCTAGCATGTAATGATTGAGTAGATTGCTTGAATAGTGTGTAGCTGGAGCTATTAAGAGTTTTGCTTTTTTAGTAAATTTTATTGGCTGGGCGCGGTAGCTCATGCCTATAATCCCAGCACTGTGAGAGGCCAAGGCGCATGGATCACTTAAGGTCAACAGTTCGAGACTAGCCCAATAAACATGGTGAAACCCCACCTCTACTAAAAATACAAAAATTAGCCGGGCATGGTGGCGGGCGCCTGTAATTCCAGCTACTCGGGAGGCTGAGGCAGGAGAATTGCTTGAACCCGGGAGGCGGAGGTTGCAGTGAGCCAAGATCACAGGGAAGAGTCTTCCCTGTCCCTGGGCAACAGGGAAGACTCCGTCTCAAAAAAGAAAAAAAAATTAAATAAATTTTATCTTGAAGTGTAACATTTATGTAGAAAAGGGCATAACTTGTGAGTGTGTGTAGATGAATTTTCACAAAGTGGACACATTCATGTAATCAGCACTCAGATCAAGAAGCAACTTTACCCAATGCCTCTTTTCAGTAATTACCTGCCCCTCAAAGATAACTACTATTCTGATTTGTATTTATTTATTTATTTACTTACTTACTTACTTACTTTTGAGGCAAGGTCTTATGCTGTCACCCAGGTTGGGGTGCAGTGTTGCGATCACGGCTCATTGCAGCCTCGACCTCATGGGCTCAAGCAGTCCTCCCACCTCAGCCTCCTGAGTAGCTAGGACTACAGCCATGAGCAGCCATGCCCAGCTAATTTTTAACTTTTTGGTAGAGACAGGTTCTCTCTATGTTGCCGAGGCTAGTCTTGAACTCATGGGCTCAAGAGATCCTCCCAAAGTGCTGGGATAACAGATGTGAGCCACCTCACCCAGCCCACTATTCTGACTTAACATTTTGTCCAGGTTTTTGAACTTTGTGAAAATGAAATCGGAAGTATGCACCTTTTGGTGTCTGCCTTCCTTTCGCTCAATATTTTGTTTCTGAGGTTCATCCATGTTACTGCGTGCATGTACTTGTGTTTTTTTTGTTCTCCTTGCTTGTATGATACTTCATTGTGTGAATATGCTGTAACTATTCAGCCTTGATGGACTTTTGGGTGATATTTTAATATTACATATCATGCTGCTGTTGACATTCTTATGTCAAATACGTTTTGTGAACATATATATATAATTTCTGTTGGATACACACATAGGAGTAGAATTCCTAGCTTATAAGAAATGTGTATTTTCTGTTTTTATAGATGCAACCTGTTTTTTAAAGTGGTTATACTAATTTATATTCCCACCAGTTATATGCTGGAGTTGGGAGTTTTAAATTACTATTTTTTGGCTGGGCACAGTGGCTCACGCCTGTAATCCAAGCACTTTGGGAGGCCAAAGCAGGTGAATCACTTGAGGTCATGAGTTTGAGACCAGCCTGGCCAACATGGTGAAACCCCGTCTCTACTCAAAATACCACCACCAACAACAAAAAAAATTAGCTGGGCATGGTGGCAGGTGCCTGTAATCCCAGCTACTCAGGAGGCTGAGGTAGGAGAATCGCTTGAACTTGGGAGGCGGAGGTTGCAGTGAGCTGAGATCATGTTACCGTACTCCAGCCTGGGCAACAGGGTAAGACTCCATCTCAAAAAAAAAATTGAAAAATAAATAAATTACTATTTTTTTAGTAGAGAAAAGTTTGCTTTGTTTAAGAATGTGGCAAGGTATTCATAGCACCTCCTGCGTCAAATAATCTGATAATAGAAGGTGTTGAAGCTGTGCTGTCCAGCATGGAAGCCACTTGCCACATGAAACTATTGAGCACTTGAAGTATTACTAGTCAAGTGTTACAGTACTTTCAGAATTGGTCTGTTAGGCTTTCCAGTTTTCTCTGGAAAGCTCCTTAGAGAAAAAAAATAAAAATTGAAAAATAAAAATGACTAGCCTGAATTGAGATGAACTGTAAGTATAAAATACACACTAGATTTCTAAAATCGGCCGGGTGCAGTGGCTAATGCATGTAATCCTAGCACTTTGGGAGGCTAAGGCCTTAGGCAGATCACTTGAGGTCAAGAGTTCAAGACCAGTGTGGCCAACATGGTGAAACCCCATCTCTACTAAAAATACAGAAATTAGCCAGGCGTGGTGGTGTGCATGCTTGTAATCCCAGCTACTCAAAAGGTTGATGCAAGAGAATCACTCGAACCCAGGAGATGGAGGTTACAGTGAGCTAAGATCGTGCCACTGCACTCCAGCCTGGGAGAAAGAATGAGACTCTATCTCAAAAAAGAAAAAAAGAAGTATTGGATTACTACAGTACTTACAAAATGAAGTACTGATAATTACTACACTGTGGATAAACCTTCAAAACATTATGCTAAGTGAAAGAAGCCAGACACAAAAGGCCATATATTGTATGATTTCATTTTTATGAAATATCTAGAGTCGAGACAGAAAGTACATTGGCGATTGCCTCAGGTTGGAGAGGAGAAGAAAGTGTAGATCAACTGCTACTGCTTAATGGGCCTGGCAGTTATTTTGGGGGCAACGGAAACGTTTTGGAACCAGGTAGAGGTTACTTATGCAACCCTTTGAAAGTATTAAATACCACTGAATTGTGAACTTTAAAATTATTAGGTTTTGGTGGGGATGTTTTTTGTTAGTTTTTTTAAGTTTTGTGGGTACACAGTACATACATATATTTATGGGGTACATAAGATGTTTTGACACAGGCATGCAATGCATAATAATAATCACATTAATTAAAATGGGGTATCCATCCCCTCAAGCATTTATCCTTTGTGTTACAAACAATCCAGTTATAGTCAACTGCAGTTATACTTTTTAAAGGTACAATCAAAATTATTATTGACTATAGTCACCCTATTGTGCTAGGAAATACTAGATCTTATTCATTCTTTGTGGGTTTTTTATACCCATTAACCATCCCTATCTTACCCCTAACCCACCACTACCCTCCCCAGCCCCTCTGCTAACCATCCTTACACTCTGTATGTCCATGAGTCGAATTGTTTAAATTTTTAGATTCCACAAAGAGTGAGAACATGTGATGTGTCTTTCTGTGCCTGGCTTATTTCACTTAGCATAATGACCTCCAGTGCTATCCATATTGTTGCAAATGACAAGATCTCTTTTTTTTTTTTTTATGGCTGAATAGTACTCCTAAAGTGGTTAGTTTTATGTTATGTGAATTATGCCTCAATTTTTTAAAATTTTAATAAAAATAAAGCTGGTTCTTTGAAAATACTAGTGATAACATCAGTAAATTCAAAAGCTTAAGAAAAATGGGGCTGGGCATGTTGGCTCATGCCTGTAATCTCAGCACTTTGGGAGGCCACAGCAGGAACATTGCTGGAGACCAGCCTGGCCAATGTAGCAAGACCCCATATCGATTTTTTAATTTATTTTTTTTGAAACGGAGTGTCACTCTTGTTGCCCAGGCTGGCATGCAAAGGCATGATCTCGGCTCACTTCAACCTCTACCTCCCAGATTCAAGCGCTTCTCCTGTCTCAGCCTCCTGAGTAGCTGGGATTACAGGTGTGTGCCACCATGCCTGGCTAATTTTGTTTATTTATTTATTTATTTATTTTGAGACGGAGTCTTGCTCTGTCGTCCAGGCTGGAGTGCAGTGGTGCCATCTCGGCTCACTGCGAGCTCTGCCTCCCAGGTTCACGCCATTCTCCTGCCTCAGCCTCCCAAGTAGCTGGGACTACAGGCGCCCGCCACCTTGCCCGGCTAATTTTTTGTAATTTTAGTAGAGACAGGGTTTCACCGTATTAGCCAGGATGATCTTGATCTCCTGACCTCGTGATCCGCCCGGCCTGGCTAATTTTGTATCTTCAGTAGAGACAGGGTTTCACCATGTTTGCCAGCCTGGTCTTGAACTCCTGACCTCAGGTGATCCCCCATCCTTGGCCTCTCAAAGTACTGGGGTTACAGGCGTGCGCCACCATGCCCAGCTAATTTTGTATCTTCAGTAGAGACAGGGTTTCATCATGTTGGCCAGGCTGGTTCTCAAACTCCTGATCTCAGGTGATCCGCCCATCTTGGCCTCTCAAAGTATTGGGATTATAGGCGTGAGCCACCGTGCCCAGCCCCGTCTTCTATTTTTAAAAATAAAATATTTAAAAATGGATAATTTCCAGGGAAAATGTAACTTATTCTAACTCAACAAGATAGAAAACCTAAAGAGATATAACTTCATATTAATTATATTGGTAGTAGTTAAATTAGACGAAAAAACTCCAGGCCTAAATGATTTTACATGGGAGTTCTCCCAGACCTTCAAGGATCAGATAATTTATCTCTTAGACAAACTATTCCCAAGAATAGAAAAATGTAGTTTCTTCTCCGAGAAAACACCAAATGGCGGATGACGCCGGTGCAGTGGGGGGGCCTGGAGGCCCTGGTGGCCCTGGGATGGGGAACCGCGGTGGCTTCCGCGGAGGTTTCGGCAGTGGCATCCGGGGCCGGGGTCGCAGCCGTGGATGGGGCCGGGGCCGAGGCCGTGGAGCTCGCGGAGGCAAGGCCAAAGATAAGGAGTGGATGCCCGTCACCAAGCTGGGCCGCTTGGTCAAGGACATGAAGATCAAGTCCCTGGAGGAGATCTATCTCTTCTCCCTGCCCATTAAGGAATCAGAGATCATTGACTTTTTCCTGGGGGCCTCTCTCAAGGATGAGGTTTTGAAGATTATGCCAGTGCAGAAGCAGACCCATGCTGGCCAGTGCACCAGGTTCAAGGCGTTTGTTGCTATTGGGGACTACAGTGGCCATGTCGGTCTGGGTGTTAAGTGCTCCAAGGAGGTGGCCACCGCCATCCGTGGGGCCATCATCCTGGCCAAGCTCTCCATTGTCCCCGTGCACAGAGGCTGCTGGGGGAACAAGATCGGGAAGCCCCACACCATCCCTTGCAAGGTGACAGGCCGCTGTGGCTCTGTGCTGGTGCACCTCATCCCTGCACCCAGAGGCACTGGCATCGTCTCCGCACCTGTGCCCAAGAAGCTGCTCATGATGGCTGGTATCGATGACTGCTACACCTCAGCCAGGGGCTGCACTGCCACCCTGGGCAACTTCGCCAAGGCCACCTTTGATGCCATTTCTAAGACCTACAGCTACCTGACCCCCGACCTCTGGAAGGAGACTGTATTTACCAAGTCTCCCTATCAGGAATTCACTGACCACCTCGTCAAGACCCACACCAGAGTCTTGTGCAGCAGACCCAGGCTCCAGCTGTGGCTACAACATAGGGTTTTTATACAAGAAAAATAAAGTGAATTAAGCGTGGGGGAAAAAAAAAAAAAGAAAAATGTAGTGCTCCATAACTCATTTTATGAGGCTTATTTATTTTGATACCAAAACCAGACATTAACAGTACCAAAGAGGAAAATTATAGGCCTAAATCACTTGTAAACATAGAGACGAAAATCCCAAATCAAAAGCAATATGGAGCTAGTAATAAGTCTTTTAATATAACCACATTTCCATTGTTATATCTCAAAATACTACCAGTAATTCAATATCCAGTATACAATCAGTATTCAAATATCACCGAATGTTTTCCTTTTTTCTGTTTATCCACACAAGGTTTATATATATTTAAGATATCTCAGTCACTAAATTAGGCTTAGCGTGGTGCCTCACACTTGTGATCTCAGCAGTTTGGGAGGCCGAGGCAGGCGGATCCTTGAGGCTAAGAGTTTGAGACCACCCTGGCCAACATGACAAAACCCCATCTCTACTAAAAATTTAAAAAAGTAACCAGGTGTGGTGGTGCGCACCTGTAGTCTCAGCTACTTGGGAGGTTGAGGCACAAGAATCACTTGAACCCAGCAGGCAGAGGTTGCATTGAGCTGAGATCACGCCATTGTACTACAGAGCAAAGCTCTGTTTCAAAAAAAAAAAAAAAAAAAGATGTATCTTAGGCTCTAAATTTATAAGTTCCTTGCCTTTTTTTTTTTTTTTTTTTTGAGACAATCTTGCTCTGTCGCCCATGCTGGAGTGCACTGGTGCTATCTCAGCTCACTGCACCCTCCGCCTCCCGGGATCAAGCAATTCTCCTGCCTCAGCCTCTCGAGTAGCTGGGATTACAGGTGTGCGCCACCACGCCTGGCTAATTTTTTGTATTTTTAGTAGATACAGGGTTTTGCCATGTTACCCAGGCTGGTCTCGAACTCCTGAGCTCAACTGATCCACCTGCCTCAGCCTCCCAAAGTGCTGGGATTACAGCCGTGAGCTACCATGCCTGGCCCTCTTTGTCTTTTCAGTTTATTTGTTGAAAAATGTGGACTTGTATTTCCAGAGTTTCCCCTGGTGAAATTTTGATGATTGCATCTCTGGAGTATTGTTTGATCTTGTCTACTTTCCTTTATTTTTGTTATTTTGTTACACGTGAATATGTCTAGAGGACATATGGCACTCTGCAGCCTGAGGACCAAATGCAAGTCTCCACATGTTCGTAAGTAAACTTCCGTTGGAACATACCTTGGCCATTCATTTACCTACTGTTTATGGCTGCTATTGCGCTTCAATGCAGAGTTGAGTTGTCGAGGACAGACACCATATTGCTGGCCAAGCTTAAAACATGTACGAATGTGACCTCTGGTCTAGAAAACTGACCTCATACCAGTTCAGTTTTTTAGCAGATAATCCTTTGTAGATGATGATGGGTTCAACACAATAGTAAAGGTTTAGCCTTTAAAAGACTCCCAGGTATGTATTACAGGTTGATCTATGACAGAAGTAATGAAAGTTAGAAAAAGATGGCTGGGAATAGTGGCTCATGCCTATAATTTCAGCACTTTAGGAGGCCAGGGCAGGAGGATCTCTTGGGGCCAGGAGTTTGAGACCAGCCTGGGCAACACAGACACTTTCTCTACAAAAAAAAAGTCTTAATTATTCACGTGTGGTGGTGCACACTTATAGTCCCAGCTACTCGGGAGCCTGAGGTGGAAGGGCCACTTGAGCCCAGGAGTTTGAGGCTGCAGTGAGCTATGAACACACCGCTGCAATCCAGCCTGGGCAGTAGAGTGAGACCCTGTCTCTTTAAAAAACAAAAAACAAAACAAAAATCAATTATTCAATGCTGGGACAGTTGGCTTTCTGTGCAGAGTTGAGTTGTCGAGGACAGACACTATATTGTCTGTTTCACCGTGTTAGAAAAAAATTAGATTCCTACCAGCCACCACACACACAAAAAATTTTCAGGTGTTTTAAAACCCAAAAAGTAAAGCTTCTTCTTCTTTTTTTTTTTTTGAGATAGAGTCTCACTCTGTTGTCCAGGCTGGAGTGCAGTGGCGCGACCTTGGCTCACTGCAACCTCTGCCTCCCGGGTTTAAGCGATTCTCCTACCTCAGCCTCCTGAGTAGCTGGGATTTACAGGCGTGTGCCACCATGCCTGGCTAATTTCTGTATTCTTAGTAGAGACAGGGTTTCACCATGTTGGCCAGGGACTGGTCTTGAACTCCTGACCTCGTGATCCACCCACCTCGGCTTCCCAAAGTGCTGGGATTACAGGCATAAGCCACCGCATGTGGCCAAAGTAAAACTTCTAGACCATATTTACAGCATGAGGTTAGTGAATGACTTTTTTTTTTTCCTCGAGATGGAGTCTCACTCTGTTGCGCAGGCTAGAGTGTAGTGGCACAATCTCGGCTCACTGCAATTTCCGCCTCCTGGGTTCAAGCGATTCTTATGCCTTGACCTCTCAAGTAGCTGGGATTATAGGCATGCACCACCACACCCGGCTAATTTTTATATTTTTAGTAGAGACGGTTTCACCATGTTGGCCAGGCTGGTCTCAAACTCCTGACCTCAGGTGATCCGTCTGCCCTGGCCACCCAAAGTGCTGGGATTACAGGCATGAGTCACTGTGCCTGGCCAGGGTAGCGAATGACTTTTTTTTTTGAGAGGGAGTCTCGCTCTGTCACCCAGGCTGGAGTGCAGTGGCACGAACTTGGCTCACCTGGGTTCAAGTGATTCTCCTGCCTCAGCCTCCGGAGAAGCTGGGATTACAGGCATGCACCACCATTCTCATCTAATTTTTATATTTTTAGTAGAGACAGGGTTTCACCATGTTGGCCAGGCTGGTCTTGATCTCCTGGCCTCAGGTGATTCTCCGGCCTTGGCCTCCCAAAGTGCTGGGATTACAGGCATGAGCCACTGCGCCCGGCCTAGAATGACTTTTTTTTTTTTTTGAGATGGAGTCTCACTCTGTCACCCAGGCTGGAGTGCAGCCTGGGTGACCTTTCAGCTCACTGCAAGGTCCGCCTCCCGGGTTCACGCCATTCTCCCACCTCAGCCTTCCGAGTAGCTGGGACTACAGGCGCCTGCCACCATGTCTGGCTAATTTAGCTTTTGTATTTTTAGTAGAGATGGGGTTTCACCATGTTAGCCAGGATGGTCTCGATCTCCTGACCTCGTGATCCACCGCGCCCGGCCTCTAGAATGACTTCTTAAGCAAGAACAAAAAGAACAAACTATGGAGGCTTAAACATGGTCTAAAAGATGTTTTCAGTTTGCATCTTAAACCTGTAGCTACCATGCCCGGCACCCACCACCACACCTGGCTAATTTTTATATTTTTAGTAGAGACTGGGTTTTACCATGTTGGCCAGGCTGGTCTTGAACTCCTGACCTCAGATGATCCACCCACCTCGGCCTCCCAAAGTGCTGGGATTACAAGCGTGAGCCACTGGGCCCAGCCATAGAATCACTTCAGTTTTTGGGGGTTTTGTTGTTGTTGTTGTTGTTTTTTGAGACGGAGTCTCGCTCTGTTGCCCAGGCTGGAGTGCAGTGGCACAGTCTTGGCTCACTGCAAGCTCAGCCTCCCGAGTAGCTGGGACCACAGGCACCCACCACCACGTCCGGCTAATTTTTTGTATTTTTAGTAGAGACAGGGTTTCACCATGTTAGCCAGGATAGTCTCGATCTCATGACCTCGTGATCCACCCACCTCAGCCTCCCAAAGTGCTGGGATTACAGGCGTGAGCCACTGCGCCTAGCCTTTGGGGGGTTTTTTTGAGATGGAGTCTCACTCTGTTGCCCAGGCTGGAGTGCAGTGGTATGATCTCGGCTCACCACAACCTCTGCCTCCCGGGTTCAAGCAATTCTCCTGCCTTAGCCTCCCAAGTAACTGGGATTACACGCATGCACCACCACCCCCATCTAATTTTTATATTTTTAGTAGAGACGGGGTTTCACTATGTTGGCCAGGCTGGTCTTGAACTCCTGACCTCAGGTAATTCGCCAGCCTCGGCCTCCCAAAGTACTGGGATTATAGGCGTGAGCCACCGAGCCCAGCCTAGAATGACTTCTTAAGCAAGAACAAAAAGAACAAACTATGGAGGTTTAAACATGGTCTAAAAGATGTTTTCAGTTTGCATCTTAAACATGTAGCCATCAGTTTGTTCAGTGGGGTCATTTCTGTGAGTAGGTAAGAGTGCTGTGGACAGCAGGTGTATCAAGTTCACAGTCCTTGCTCCTTACTCAAAGCCTATAATTGCTCAGGTAGGTCATTTTGGTGGGGGACAGCATGTGTTGGGAATTGTGTTCCTCTATCAGGTCCAAACAGCTGTTGCAAGGTCCATGCTCTTGGAATTAAGACAAAACATTGAAAAATGGGGCAAATTACCACCTCCTCTGTGTTCCTACCTGTAAATCCACAGTGTTGCACACATTTCATTCCGTATTACTGGTGGTCAAAAAACTCCTGGGACCACCTCAGATTTAAAAGAATTTTGCTTTCTAGCTTTGGACTCTGATACTGTCCTGTGTCTTGGGGTTTAGTTCTCATGTTAATTTATCTTAGGTATTGTATACTAATTATTTATACAAGTCTGTTCCCTCCGCCAGCGAGCAGATATTTATACCTTCTTTTCTTTCCCCTGCCAGGAGTTGATGGGCAGATCTGTGTGGAACTGTAGTATCACTGGATTACAAGCAAAACCCACTCTTTCCTTCTGCATCAGACGGAAAAGCTCAATAGCATTCTTGTTTCTTTCAGAACCCACAATACATTATATGCACCAGAAATGCTAGCCAAAATGGCAGAGCCTTTCACCAAGGCTCTGGATATGCTTGACGCGGAAAAATCTGCTATATTAGGTAAGAAATGTAACCTTTTTTCTCCTAAGGTTTATCTTATCCCTAATGGATGTCCCCTTTTTTTGTTGTTTTTTGAGAGTCATAGTCTCTGTCACCCAGGCTAGAGTGCACTGGTGCAACCATAGCTCACTGTAGGCTCAAACTCTTGGACTCAAGCAGTCTTCCTGCCTCAGCCTCCTGAGTAGCTGGACCACAAGCGGATCACAACGCCAGACGAACTTTAAAATTTTTTTGTTGAGACAGAGTCTTGCTATGTTGCCCAGGCTGGTCTTGAACTCTTATCCTCAAGCAGTCCTCCCACCATGGCCTTTCAAAGCACTAGAATCCTAGTGATTACAGGCGTTCTTATGGGTTCCTTGAGCAGCTTCAGCCTATCTTGTGCTTCTTCCATCTTGTCTTGCACTACCTTGACCATCTATTTGTTCAGAAATGCAGAATGGTCCTATAAGCTCTATATGAACAAGTGTATTTACTTCATTATCTTAGCATACAGAGAAGATCGAAGGCAATTTATTTTTTTTCCCCGTTACCCCCTTCTTCAATTTAGCCAGTAGGTTGTGGTGGGTGTTACAGCCATTCAATTATAAATAAATCATGGCCTTTAACCTGAAGGATATTTGTATACTTTCCTGCCTCCTCGTGTGTGTGTGTGTGTGTGTGTGTGTGTGTGTGTGTGTGTGTGTGTGTAGATATCAAAGTTTTTAAAGGAATAGATTTTAAGCCATTTCCCAATTGTTACCTTTTTTGTTTTGTTTTGTTTTCTTGAGAGAGTCTCACTCTGTCACCCAGGCTGGTGTACAGTGGTGCAATCTCGGCTCACTGCAACCTCTGCCTCCCAGGTTCAAGTGATTCTCCCACCTCAGCCTGCTGGGACTACAGGCATGCACCATCACACCCAGCTAATTGTTTGTATTTTTAGTAGAGACAGGGTTTCACCATGTTGGCTAGGCTGGTCTCGAACTCATGACCTCAAGTGCTCTGCCTGCCTTGGCCTCCCAAAGTGCCGGGATTATAGGCATGAGCCACCACACCTGGCCTTCCAGTTGTGACCTTGTTAGGATACTGCTTTAATTCATTTTCCCATTGAAAATAAGCATGAAAATAACTGTGCAGTCATAATTGTGGTATTTGCTGTGAAGGAAAGTGGCAGGGCTCTGAGTGTTTATCGGGACACCTAACCCAGTCTCAGAGGGAAGTCAGAAGGCTGACTCCCAATGGGGACTTGAAGGATGAGTAGGAACTAGCTAGGTTAGGGGCATGAGGAAATGCTGGGCATTCTGGACAAACAGAATGGCAGGTATAAGATCTGAGGCAAGAGGAAAAGGCCTTGGTATGTCCAGAACATAGAGATGGTTGAATCATGTGGCTGGAGCACAGGGAGCCAGTCTGGGAATGTGGGATGAAGTTAGAGCTAGAGGCATCAGTTGTCTAAACCTTGTTCCCATCTCAGAAGCTTCAGGTTGGCTCACCATCACAGCCCCCATAGTTTGTCTTTGTCATCAGCTATAACCTGTGTCTGAGCCCGGCTGTGGTCAAGCAATCCAATGGCATTCCTCAGCTGTGAAGTTAGCCAAAGGAAGGATGTTAATTTGCCTTTCCAGAACTCATGTCTGTCTGTTTCAGCCTAGATAGTCCTGAATCTTTTCCTTTGACACCATTCCATTTAAGGGTTATGTTGCAGACACCAGTAAAAGTAGAACTTCCAAGAAATGTATAGCTATTAATGTAAAAAGTAGGTGTTGCTTATCACACACCCCCATGCCATTATTCAAGTTAAGTCAGGAACTCCTGCTATAGAAATAAGTGGCCAACCAGAAATACTAGAATGGACAAACAGTTCCCGCAGATAGCTTCTGACTATAGGACTCAAAATGTGAAACCTCTGATTACACTTAAAAATACAGATCTTTTAAGGCAGTTTTTAATACTAAGGTAAGTGGGTTTCATTTTTAGCTGCTACACATCTTAGTGTTTTGTGTAAGACTTTGCTTAAAAAAGGGGTTTCATAACTTAATTGTGGGAGCATCCCCAGAGCTTTATGGAAAAATACTTTTGAGTTGTCACTTTTTTTGGTACAGGTTCCATCTGGGGAAAAAAAAAAAAGCAGATAAAAGAGTACGCGGGTCTAAAGTCCTGGGTCCTTAAGTAGCTTTCACCTTCTCCTACCAAAAGAGTGCAGCAAATCACGTAGCCAACTGCTTTGCAGTACAGCACCAGACATGCACACATCTTCACCCCTGAACAACATTTTCCTGCTGTAGAGTGTTGGCCAATTGAGACTCCTGACAGTGGAGCATCATGTTCTTGATCCATATTTCCCTGTAGGATTACCTCAACCTCTCTTGGAACTCAATGACTCTCCTGTCTTCAAAACCGTCTTGGAAAGAATGCAGCGTTTCTTCTCCACCCTCTATGAAAACTGGTAAGGAACCAATGCTGCCTCTCCATATTTTCTTCCTCGATATGTATTGTATAGGAATGTCCATGGGTTGGACTTTTCATCTAGTGTACAGGTAAGGTGAGGCAAGAATTTGATAGGAAACTTATCATTCTAGTGTTAAATAGAAATGAACAGCCTGCTTTCCTGCATTTGCTTTTTTTGTAATTGTCATATGAGCCTCACAATCCCAGCTTGCTTCATGCCCAACTTGTCTGTGTTTCTAGTGTATAAAATGATGAAACCCAAGTCGAAGCTAAAAGTGGTGGGGATTGCTTAGACCCTACACTGCTTGCGGCATACTTCTCATAGGAGTCGGGTGGCTGGATACTGGTTGTGGGTTGGGGAGGTAACTGGCCCTCATGGGCTTTGGCCTCACTAACCACTGCACTAATCAGCCAAGCTAATGAGATCGTCCATTGTAAGTCCACATTAAATAGTAATGAAAGCTACTGCTGATTTCGGCCACCAACATCTGTCTTTAAAAAGATGCTGTATCTATAAGTTCTCTTAAGTAAGTACAACTGCTTTTCTGGCTGAAAAACCTTATTGTAGGCTAGAAATGAAATTCATGGGACAGTCAGGGCTGGCAGTAACAGATGTTGGATTTGTCATTTTCAATGCTCTTTTTTTCCCCTTTACAGTTTTCATATCCTAGGGAAGGCAGGCCCTTCCATGCAGCAAGACTTCTATACTGTGGAGGACCTTGCTACCCAGCTTCTCAGCTCAGCCTTTGTCAACTTGAACAATATTCCTGACTACCGACTCAGACCCATGCTTCATATCCTTTCAAAAGTCTCTACATAACCCAAAAGGTCAGAAAATTAGAGAGAGAAACAAACAGGTCACAGCAACCAGAGGGAAGAGGCAGAACTGGAAGGAAGAGATGAGATTATGTATCTAAGTGCATCATGTCATTAAAAACACTGGCAGATTGCAGGGAAAACATGAAGGCAGTCCAGATGGCCATAAACTTTTCCTTAGGGGTAAATTTTTACCTTCCCCCTTCTCGGAAATATTAAAGATAAAACTTTTTTTTTTTTTTTTTGAGACAGTCTTGCTCACTCTGTTGCACAGGCTGGAGTGCAGTGGTGTGATCTCGGCTCACAGCTTCTGCCTCTCAGGTTCAAGCGATTCTTGGGCCTCAGCCTCCCAACTAGCTGTGATTACAGGTGTGCACCATCACGCCCAGCTGATTTTTATTCCTATTTTTTGAGACAGAGTTTTGCTCTATTGCCCAGGCTGGAGTGCAGTGGCATGATCTTGTCTTACTGCAACTTCCACCTCCTGGGTTCAAGTGATTCTTGTGCCTCAGCCTCCCAAGTAGCTGGGATTACAGGCGCATGCTACTACGCCCAGCTAATTTTTTTGTATTTTTAGTAGAGACAGGTTTTCGCCATGTTGGCCAGGCTGGTCTCAAACTCCTGACCTCAAGTAATCCGCCTGCCTCAGCCTCCCAAAGTGCTGGGGTTACAGGTGTGAGCCACCATGCCCAGCTGTGAAAGATAAAACTTTTATCCCTTTTCTGTATTTTTAGAAGCACTTTTTTTTTTTTTTTTTTTTGAGACAGGGTCTCAGTGTTACCCAGGCAGGAATGCAGTGGTGCTATCAAAGCTCAGTGCAGGCTCAAGTGATCCTCCCACCTCAGCTTCCTGAAGAGCCTGGACTGGACCACAGATGCGCACCACCACACCCAGCTAGTTTTTATTATTATTTGTAGAGATGGGTCTGTATTATGTTCCCCAGGGTGGTCTCAAGCTCCTGGCTCAAGTAATCCTCCTGCCTCAGCCTCCAAAGTGCTAGAATTACAGGCCTGAGCCACCACACCCAGCCAGAAGCAGCAGTTTTAACACTTCATTCTCATTCAGACCCTTATTAATAGTTGAATCTCTGTCTTTCTTTTCTTTTTTTTTTTTTTTTTTTTTGAGACGGAGTCTTGCTCTGTTGCCCAGGCTGGAGTGCAGCAGCGTGATCTCGGCTCACTGCAAGCTTCGCCTCCCAGGTTCACACCATTCTCCTGCCTTAGCTTCTCGAGTAGCTGGGACTACAGGCGCTTGCCCCCATGCCCGACTAATTTTTTTTTTTTGTATTTTTTAGTAGAGACGGGGTTTCACCATGTTAGCCAGGATGGTCTCGCTCTCTTGACCTCGTGATCCACTCGCCTTGGCCTCCCAAAGCGCTGGGATTACAGGTGTGAGCCGCCGCAGCCGGCAAATCTTTCTTACCTGAAATTATAAGGAGAATGGTGAAGGAGAGTTTGTTACAAGGATATCCTCCTTCCTATTTTTTTATTCCTACTTTTTGGGCCAGTGACCATAATGTGCAGCCTGACGGAAATGCAGCTAAACTAAGAGTATAATGGAATTCAATATCAATGCCATTTAGGATTTTAGGAAAAGAACTTTAAGATTTTTTACTGTTAACACAGGATATTTTTGACATCTGGCAAATCCTTTAGGGATTGATTCTGCCAGGGGTGCAACCCACCACCTGGCAGGTGAGAGATGTGTGCCTATGCACTAAAATTTCTTAACTTGTTGCAGCACGGGTCTTTGTAAAGCCTCTGGTGCTCTTCTGTCCCCCAGAGCACTATGAAGCCCTGGTATCCCCCATCCTCGGACCTCTTTTCACCTACCTCCATATGGTAAGAGATAAGTCAGGAACAGGAAGCAAAGAGTACTATTAAGGCCTCTGGCCATTTCTGAGCTTTGCAAGTCAGGAGCTTCTAGAAGTGTTGTCTACTAGCCCTGCCAGACCGGCTGGGCAGAGCTTCTACCCCAGCTGACTATCCTTGCTGTAGGATCGAGCAGCCCCCAAAGAACTAAACTGATTTAACTGCCACAAGACAGCTTCAGTTGCAGATTCTGCTCCTAACCTCCTGTTAACTAAGGAGAGGTAAAAAGAGGAATGCTTGCTCACAGACCCTTGCCAGGAATGCTGGGTCTGTTATCCTTACTCTAGAATTAAGCAGGGGGACCAGCTGGGTGGAGAACAGGTATGTCTAGAGACCCAGGAATTCTAAAAATGTTGTTAATTCTTTCCAAGCAAAGAGGTGTTTGAGATACCACCTTCATCAGGGATGTGGGATAGGTTACAGAAACCATAGATGTTTTTTTTAACCTTGTGGTGTGGAGTCTACAGAGGTGGTCATTGATGCCTAGAATCATCCTTGGCTAATTTTAATCATGAAGTGGACTTGACTTTAGATATTATGTGTTCTAATCCTTTCCCCAATTCTAGTATTTATTTCCTTTGTGTTTTCCCAGAGGCTTTCTCAGAAATGGCAAGTTATCAACCAAAGGAGCCTGCTGTGGTAAGGGATACCTACCCACTCTTCTTGGTGGATGAGCTGGCAGCCAGGTTTGGGGTGGGAAAAGGAAGCGGGCAGGGATTCTGCTGTCCCAGGGTAGAAGAGCAGTAGGTTGTAGTCATTCTCAGCCTAGGTGATACATGGCTTGTCTGGACAGGCTGTTACCAGCAGGCAGACTCTGAGATCCAGCCTTCATAGGGGCTACTGTTACCTTACTCACTTATTTTGATTCTGTAATGTCTATCCAACTGGACAGAGTCACTAGTAATAATGTCCTTCAGTGGATCACTGCTGTCCATTCCCAACTTTTGCATAAAACGAAGACCCAAAGGAGAAGAAAGTGGTCAGAGAGAGTCTGATTAGGGTCGCTGCTTTCCTTGTCCTTCCTTTTCTGCACTCCTGTGGAACTTGGCCCCCTGGTTTTCTGCAGTGGAGAAGATGAGGCTGCAGATGAAAACCCAGAGTCTCAAGAGATGCTGGAGGAGCAACTGGTGAGGATGTTAACCCGAGAAGTCATGGACCTAATCAGTAAGTGGCATGTCGAAACTGGGGCTATAGAGAATTTTCCTGGAAGAAGAGCTGGTCGCTCAGCCAACTCCATGAAGGCCTGACTAATGCAAAGGATTCATGTTTGCGGTGGGCATGGTGGATTGCGAGGTCAAAAGATCAAGACCATCCTGGCCAACATGGTGAAACCCTGTTTCTACTAATAATACAAAAATTAGCTGGGCATAGTGGCGTGCACGCCTGTAGTCCCAGCTACTCAGGAGGCTGAGGTAGGAAAATCGCTTGAACCCGGGAGGCGGAGGCTGCAGTGAGCCGAAATCATGCCACTGCACTCCAGCCTGGCGAAAGAGTGAAACTCCGTCTCAAAAAAAAAGTTCATGTTTGTAGCAACACTGACAGATCCAAAAGAAATAACTAGATAGAAGCAAGGCAGTCCTTAAGTCAACCTAAGGATACTTTATGAATTGCAAGCTGAATATGGGGGAACAAAAATAGCAGAAGGAATTTGGATTCATTAGGAATAACTTCCTAGTTTTGTCAAAATAGGGAAATGTTTTAAATTCTTGGACATGGAGGCTGTTAATTTTCTTTTTATTTTTACTGTGTCATTTTGTTTGTTTGAGATTCAAAGTAGACCAGGGATGTATCAAGCATCCTTTCCTAGTCACTCACTCTCAGAGAATTCTGTAATTTTCTCTCAGCTAGTTGAACTTGAAGGACCAAAACAGTTCGGTCATCAGAATGCCTCTATTTCTATTGGTGAAGCTAATTCTTGTGCCTTGGACGGTACCCCCATCTTCCTCCTTCCTCACCTGGCCAGAGACAGGTTGGGATCAGTAGGCCTGAGGTGGCTGTTGTGGTAGTATATACCCACCCTTCACCTAGTAACCCTGCTTTCTTGCTTTAGCGGTTTGCTGTGTTTCAAAGAAGGGTGCTGACCACAGTAGTGCTCCCCCAGCAGATGGAGACGGTAAGTGAGCCTGTGAGACCTTGGAGTTCTGCTCTTAGCCTCCTAAATACTGTTCCTTCTGAACCAGGTCAGTTTCCTTGCAGTCTGATGAGGAGAAGACACCCTACATGTAGTTATCATCTCTGGACCAGCCCTCTTGCTGTGTGCCTCCATCATACTCCCACCTCCAGGCCTTTGCACTTGCTGTTTCCTCTGTCTCAGATGATTTCCTCCCAACTGTATATGTGATCTTTTCTCTTGCTTCATTCCAGTGTCACCTCTTCCCAGAGATCGTCCATGACCAACCTATCAAAAATGCAACCCCAGCTACTCTGTATTCCTCTGCTTTATTCTTCTTCATAGCAGTTGTCACTACCCAACATTATGTTTTTATTTATGTATTCCTTTCTTACCTATCTCCCATGTTAGAATGTAAACTCCCATCAGGGAAGGGACCTATTGTCCTATACCTTTTATCCCCAGTAACTAAATCAGTGTCTGGTAGAAAGGATGCTCAAATATTTGTCCAACAACAAAGTAACTTCAGTATTTGCAGCATTTTGTGTTTCTGCCTAGAAGCTCCTGTTTCCCTCATGTACAGCTTGAGTGCATCTCTAGAAGATCAGCCATGGGCATGGGCCATTATTATGTGGAGGTGGGAGGGCTCCTAGTACTACTTAGCCACCACTTAGCCTAGAACACTCAGCTTTGCTTTGTTTTTTGCGCTTCTGTCAGAACAAGATATTCTTCTCTGTTCTGAAAGGATGGAGCTTAACATTCTACTCTCTGATAACAGATGAAGAAATGATGGCCACAGAGGTCACCCCCTCAGCTATGGCAGAGCTTACAGACCTGGGCAAATGTCTGATGAAGCATGAGGTGGGTAGAAGGAGCAGGTGATACCTTTACTCCTTGCCCAGGTGGGGAGTCACCTTTTACTTTTCTTGCTCTATGGTGCTATCAAGAGTTTTTTGTAATACTCCTTTGTTACATAAGTTCCTAGTTCCAAAGGCCCCAGAAAAAAACGAGGGAAAAGGTGCAATGCCATGGTGTCTCCCATACCAACATAGGCAGGAGCTCTCAGGAAAACACATAGTAGGCACACTGATGCAGATCCCTGGTGTTTAGCCTCCCCAAGCCAGGCCTGAGCTTTGTCTCCATCCTACACATACAGGTTTTCTCACATTTTGATTTTTTCTTTTTGACTGGCAATACACAAAAATAGAGGAAGTAAACTCACTTCTTTTATTTTTCCTGCTTAGCTATTTAAAACTCCAGCTCCTAAGCCAGGCATGGTGGCACACACCTGTAGTCCCAGCTATTCGGGAGGCTTAGATGGGAGAATAGCTTGAGCCCAGGAGTTCAAGACCAGCCTGGGCAACAAAACAAACCCATCTTTAGAGGGGGGAGGAAAAAAAAAAAAACCCTCCGGCTCCTGATGTGTAATAATCATCAGAGAAAATTGTGCTTCTTTTCCCATTGTAACTCTTCATCTTTTCCTGTTTAGGATGTTTGTACAGCGCTATTAATTACAGCCTTCAATTCCCTGGCCTGGAAAGATACTCTGTCCTGCCAGAGGACAACCTCACAGCTCTGCTGGCCTCTCCTCAAACAAGTATGGTTATTCACCCCTTTTCAACCTGCCCCTCATGGAAGGTTTGGGTCACGCAGATTGACTAAATCATTCAGAAGAACTGGGGTGCTGAGGCCTTGAGAGAGGCCCCCTGTGGCCCTAAAGCACAGTTGTCTCCCCAGGTGCTGTCAGGGACACTGCTCGCAGATGCAGTTACGTGGCTTTTCACCAGTGTGCTGAAAGGCTTACAGATGCACGGGCAGCACGACGGGTGCATGGCTTCCCTGGTCCATCTGGCCTTCCAGATATACGAGGCACTGGTGAGTGGGGAAAGCATGGGGGAAGGATGGCTGCAGCTTCATCACTCAGTCTGCTCCTAGTCTCTTGGGCCTTATCCTATATTCAGGCACCTGCCAAATTGCTGGTGCAATCTCTGAGAAATGGGTGTGGCAGGAAATGGGGAGGGTGGCAATATCCAAACCTACATCCAGTAAGTTTATCCCTGCTGATATCAGCGCCCCAGGTACTTGGAGATAAGAGCTGTAATGGAGCAAATCCCTGAAATACAGAAGGACTCACTGGACCAGTTTGACTGCAAGCTTTTAAACCCCTCCCTGCAGAAAGTGGCTGACAAGCGCCGAAAGGACCAATTCAAACGCCTCATTGCTGGTTGCATTGGGGTAGGTCATGCACCTTCATTAGTGCTCCCAACCCCCTTCTTAAATCATGTGTATGGGCAAACCATAAACCAGCTGTAGTTATTGACCATTATGGTGAGTTTTTTTTTTTTTTTTTTTGAGATGGGGTTTCACTCTTGTTGCCCAGGCTGGAGTGCAGTGGTGCGATCTCAGCTCACCACAACCTCCGCCTCCCAGGTTCAAACGATTCTCCTGCCTCAGCCTCCCAAGTAGCTGGGATTACAGGCATGCACCACCACGTCTGGCTATTTTTTTGTATTTTTAGTAGAGACGGGGTTTCTCCATGTCGGTCAGGCTGGTCTTGAACTCCTGACCTCAGGTGATCCACCCGCCTTGGCCTCCCAAAAGTGTTGGGATTACAGGCGCGAGCCACTGCGCCGGGCCAAGAGAATCTTTAACTACTACTGAGGGCCCAGCATTAATTCTCTCATTTGTTTTCCACAGAAACCCTTGGGAGAGCAGTTCCGAAAAGAAGTTCACATCAAGAATCTTCCCTCACTTTTCAAAAAAACAAAGCCAATGCTGGAGACGGAGGTGCTGGACAATGATGGGGGTGGCCTGGCCACCATCTTTGAACCCTGAATCAAGCTTTTGGGCATCCTTCCTCGGCCTTTCTTGTCATCTCTTCTTTCCCTTTGTAGCTAATCTCTAGGCCCTTCTTGCACTGCCACCTCACTTTCCACCATTGTCAGCCTGGAAAGAGATCCAGGTCTGGAGCTGGAGAGAACAGGCCCTGTGCAGGACCAGAAGTAATTATACTAAAGTATCAAGAAAGGGAGTTAGGGCTTAAACTATTCTGTCTAGATGTCCCAGATAGTTCCCATTCTACTTGGAGATTTGGCTTTTCCAAGAAAAGCTAGAGCAGAGCAGCCCTTCTCCCACAAGCCCTCCCACCCCCGTGCAGCCACATACCTGTACAGAATGGTAACTAAGGGTGCTGTGCCCAACCCTGCGACTAGCAAGGCTCGCAGCAAGAGCACAGCCCTCAACTACTTGTGCCAGAGTTTCTCTTGGACCACTCCAACTCCCACTGAGCCCTTTTGCTGCTGGGCTGGCAGGAAACTTTCCCCACTCCCTAAGGGGCATGTCTGGGTTAGGTGCTAAGTGCTGAAGAGAACTTGGTCAGTTCTCTCAACTTTGCTTTGGGCAAGAATCTGGTCACCTGATGGGATCCATGGTACAGGCTACTGCTAAACTTGGCACAGTATCAAGTATAGTACCTCCAAGGACCAGGGCTGGGCAGTCTTTAGTGCTAACATCCCCTTTAGAGTTCACACATCTTGCCCTTCCATGAATGACCCCTCAGTCTGGCCTCCCCAGCCTCAAGGTCCACTCAGGCGCAAGAGCCACAGTACCCTAGTGTCACATGACACCATTGTCATCCAAGGATAATACAGACCAACTAGGCTACATCTGTGATGAGCAGCTAGCAAAGCCGCTGGTCTTCTCCTAGGACTAAGTCCAGGTGCCTTCCACAATCTCATGGTCTTTCAGGTCCCTGGTTACTTTTCTCAAAGGCCATTTCCAAAAGAATACATGCCTTCGCATCACAACCTGTACTGTGAGTCCATTCTAGAGGTCACTGAAAGGCCCTGTAAACAGAGAGGACATGGATACAGGACCTGGCCCTGAGGTTATTATTGGCCGTAAGGCAGAGTTAATCCATACAGAAACCAGTGTGTCCATGTGCTCTGCACAAAAACAGACCTGTTGTCCATCCAGTCCACTGACGAGAGGGTTTCCACGAGAGCCGAAGTGGACTGAAGCTACAGTTTTTAGCTGGTGCGGGCCACAGGCAGGGTCAGATTGAGAAGAAGCAAAGCTGGGGAAGCAGAAGTTGGAGTCTTGTGTTGCTCCCTCTTCCTGTGTGGTGCTCTGGGTTTCTGTGGATCGTGAAGGCGATCTCAAGAGTGTTTCCCTCCAAACCTGATAGCTGCCTATTCCTGTCTGGTTGGGGCTGTGGAGGGTGTAGTTGTATTTATTGCATTGTAATATTTTTAACATCCTGTGACTTCATGCTAGAAATTTTCTATTGTTTATAGAAACTTTTTGTAGAAACATTAACTCTAAAGCACATCTGCATGTCAGTAAAAATCTCAGTTTCGTACAGAAAGGGACCCATCTGCCTTTTTCAACCTAGTCTTAAAACCAGTGACATACTCCAGGGTTACTTCATGAGCACCCGGGACTAAAACAGGAAGAAATGTGACTGATGAATCTGGTCTTTCAAGCTTTCTGAAATGGTGTGCCAGTTAGAAAAGGATTTCTATTCCTGACATACCCAGACTAGGCAGCCCATACCATTCTCACAGTGTCTTTCGTGTGTGGCTGCTAGGCCTGGCCCACAGGAATTGCTACTGTCAATAGCTGTCAATAGCAACATGAACTTTCCTGGTAAACCAGGAGATAGGTGGAAGTGGCACATTCACTCTAGCTTGAATGTTTTTCTAGGGTTTGGCTGTGCTCCCAGAAACCACCTTAATTTGCCAATTCTCAGGAGGTGTTCTTTCTGTTGTTTTTGAAACAGGGTCTCACTGTTACCCGGGCTGGAGTGCACATCTGATGTTCTTAATTGGTAAATGCTAAACCAGTTCTGAAGTGAGGCCCCCTGTTTTTCGCGGTGGCTCACACCTGTAATCCCAACACTTTGGGAGGCCCCAAGGCAGGCATATCACTTGAGGTCAGGAGTTTGACACCAGCCTGACCAACATGGTGAAACCCTGTCTCTACTAAAAATACAAAAAATTAGACATAGCCAGGTGTGGTGGTGCACGCCTGTAGCATCAGCTACTCTTGCCTCAGCCTCCTGAGAATTGCTTGAACCCAGGAGGAGGCTGCAGTGAGCCGAGATTGCACCACTGCACTCCAGCCTGGGCAACACAGTGAGACTGTCTCAAAAAACAAACTCAGAAGTAGTCTCAAAAAGTTTTTTTGTTTGGGTGAGTTTATTTACATCTAAGGCCTTATAAAGGCGTAAAAAGTCTCATTTTATGGCACATTTAACAAAATGTATTGATTAAAGCTGGAATTGTCCCAGAAAACTCAGGATCCTTAGTCACACTGGACTCTGTTCAGCAGTCCTGTAGGGTGGGTCAGTCAGAACCCAAAGCTTCAGCTTGCCTCAGAAGCATCCAAGCTCAGTCCATCTGAACCGCATCTAGTTCATCCAAGAAGCGCCGGCACTTCCCCATCAGTACTTTGATGGCTTCACTCACCAGCACATCTGGTGGCAACACCCCCGTTGACTCAACAGAGACTGGGGACCAAAGAGACACTTTAGTCTAGGCAGGGCTTGCCTGTAAAACTTACTCATAAACTTCACATCTAGACTGGAAGGAAGCTGCAGCACCAAAGAGCACTGCCCACTCATCTCACCACTTCATACTCACAGATATAATGATCTCGAACCCGGGCAAGCCTCACAACCTTCTTTAGCTTCTCATTCCGGAAGATTTCTCTGCTGAAGGTATCCAGCCGGGGGTTGGCAACTCTGGCCACCTTTTTACCTAATGAGAACAAACCATGTTTTTTTATTCTTTTTTCTAATTTGCCACTTGGTAGCAAACCATGTTATACTTTTAGGAGCCCAGGGTTTTTATTTCTGTCACCTTCAAAGAAAATATAATTTAGTTCCTAACTTGAACAGCATCCCAAATACCATACCTTGGACTTCCTGCACCTCAATAACACCAGGTGAGAAGCACCTGCTCAACTCCTCAGCTGCCTCCCCTTCCACGGGCTCAAGCAGGGTGATGTCTGGCAGGAGCCTGTAACTGGCTGTTGCCACTGGTGAAAACTTGGCATGATCTTTGCCTGGAGAGGAAGAGGGAACATGCCTATAGGAAACCCTTCTAGGGTTAGGAAGAATACTCCTCCTAAGCTACTAACAGCAAAAGCACAACCCTCTTGGCTTTCTACCTGCCGGGAATATCTCAGCTGAGTTCCCTAGTCAGCTTGCCCCACTGCAACCGAACTATCCCCCTTCCCAGGAAGGCACACAGGGTTCTCACCAATGCCCTTGACACAGTGCATGAGCAGGTCAATTTCTTGGCCAGGCCGCAGCTGAGCGATGAGGATATCATCGTGCACTGGTCGGATAGTGCCCTCTGGAAAGAGATCAGCCTGGTTCCCCAGGGGGATCCATGTCATATGCCTGGTATACACTGGAGGAAAAACATGTCAGAAGATCTCAGTCCCTAAAACTAGCAGCTACCCACAGGTGGGGCCTCTTCCTCACCCTACCACTACTCACCTTTGTGGTTCACGTACAGTTCGTTGGGGTCAGAGGAATCTTTAGCAGCATGGGGGTTCCGAGTGCATCTGACTTGGAGACGAAACTGTAGAGTATCTATCTCTGTGCCTTCTTCATCTCCTGCACAAATGGAGGGAGCTCCTAAGAACTAGTAAACGTCTGAGTGCCAGCACTATGCTGAATGCTTTACGTGTTTCCCATTTAATTATGGCAAACTTGGGAGACAAGGCAAGTGTTCTCACAGATGAAAGACACTGATGTACAAAGATAAGTAACTTACCCAACATCACAGTCAACCAGGATTTGAACCCAGATAGTCCACTTCTCCCAAAATTTCATTTTCTCACCTTGGTTCCGATACTCAAAAAGACGGGGATCAGCATGAATGGGAATGAGCCCCAGACGGTGAGCAAGAATCTCATCCTGAACAATGGATGTATTATTGTACACCAGGACCTTCTCCACAGCCATAGTTGGCACCTGCCCAAGGAAAAATAACCACTTATCTGCAAAAACCCAACAGACCCCCTACCTATCCCCGTAACCCCAACCTCCAGAGGTAGGGAGCTATCTCTCTTCCTAGAATGTTTAATGAGAAATTTACAAAGAATGAGAAGGTAAAATGCTCAGCAAAATTCCAGGAAAATTAAGGAGGGAAGGACAGCTTGAGACACTTAATTCTCCAAGTGAGGTGTCAGTGCAGTTCCCAAAGCAACTCCAGCCTTGTCACCATGCCTGCCAATACCTCAGCTAGCAGAATTCGTCGAAAAGCATTGGCAATGGCTGCGTCAATTCCCACCATGTCAAACTCCAGTGAGTTTTCATCCATGTGTACTACATCCACACGGAAATTCTAGAGGGACAGGAAAAACATTTAAGTGAAACCTGCTCTCTGTGTAATATCTCTTCATACCTCCCCCTTAGATAATTCCCTCAAGTATTATCCTCTCGTCCAAAAACCTCCCTTTGCCCAAATGTCTCTTATTAAATATTCTATCTCGCCCAGTGTTTTAAGTTTCATGAAAAGTCTCCATTTTTGTCGTCCATTCATTAAAACCTTATGCAATATGGCTTCCAACCAAACCATCCACAGAAGCTATTCTACTGAAAAACAGAAACTACCATAGTGCTTAGTCTTGTTGACACTACTCAGTCCTCTTACTAGACTTCTGTTATGCTTGGCATTGATTAAAAAACCCCCTCCTGGCCCGGCACAGTCGCTCACGCCTATAATCCCAGCACTCTGGGAGGCTGAGACGGGCAGATCACAAGGTCAGGAGTTTGAGACCAGCCTGGCCAGCATGGTGAAACCCCGTCTCTACTAAAAATACAAAAAATTAGCTGGGCATGGTGGCGCATGACTGTAGTCCCAGCTACTCGGGAGGCTGAGGCAGGAGAACTGCTTGAACCCGGGACGCAGAGGTTGCAGTGAGCCAAGATCGCGCCACTGCACTCCAGCCTGGGACATAAGAGTGCCGCATGAAAAGCAAAGAAAAAAATCCCCTCCTTTTTTGAACTATTCCCCTGGTTTCTGAGCTCTGAGCTCCACTCTTCTTCCTTCTCTGATGATCGACTTCCACCCATCTCTAAATTTGCCAGGTTCTTGTCTCTCTCCCAGGTCACCTTAACTGTACTAACAGTTTTAGCAACTATCTGTTCTGACAACTCCCAAAATGTTATCTCACTTCTGATCTCATTTCAAGCATACAGTCTTCTAGCCTGCTAGATTTCTCCACATGCAGAAAACAATGCATCATCATTCCCGTTCCCCAGACCCATTTCTCCTCTCAGTAAATGATACCACAATGCATCAAAGCAGTTCCCAAGCCAAAAAGTCATTTTATGCTACCCCCACAGCCTTTACCAAAGCAATCATAAATTTACCTTCTATTCTACCTTTGCTCTATTTCTACCATCAGTCTTAGTTCATGTCTTCAACCTCAGCTTCCCTTACAACAGATCTGCCTGCTCCATATGATCCTCCTCAAACTCATTCCCTCCCAGGCATCAAGGTTGCAAATCTCATCATGTCTGCTTAAGAACTATTCAATCTCCCTATCATCAACAGTGCCCAAGACACACTTCAACCTTGCCTACCACTCATGCCAGAACTACTTGGACATTCCCGGAGCACACTTCACACAAGCCATAATTTTTTTTCAAGCATTAACCTTTTTCATTGTTCATACTTTATTCCTTGTATCAACAGGTTAAAAAAGTAAAATTTTCCCAAGCACTGATTTACAGATCATGTTTATAAGCTGCACGCAAAGGTCAGTTGCCTAAACGGTAACATTCAGTAATCTATTTAAATGCAATTTTAACCCTTATTTTAAGCTAAGTGAAACAATACAAAAGACTAAATACACACAAAACCTGTATATCCTGAACTTCACTGACTTGAAACAAACCCTTCATAATTTAACTCCTGTTCTTTTTTACTTACCATTCAAGGCTCAATTGAGATGTCGCCTCCTCTTGAAATGTTAAGTACCTCTCCGCCCCTCTTCCTGGTCTCAGCGGAATGCTCCCCACCCCAACCTGCCGTCTTCATCGCTATCAACCACCTTCACCATATTACACTAGATTCACTTGTTTATACACACCATTCCTCAACAAGACTGAACATCTTTGCAGAACTGGGTAGAAACCGTGTCTAATTTGGCCTGTAAACGGAGCGTCTAGCACATTGCTCAACAAACTTACAAACGGAGCGACCCCCAAGAGCAGCTTCTGAGACAGACACAGGCTGCTCAGACCACAGGGTCTGGCCTTCATAACCCTCCCCAGACAACTCCGGCCCCACTTACCTTCTCGAAGCGGTCCTGGTCCCAGGCATCATCATAACCGGAATAGTTACCGGGAAAGTCAGTAGTATGGACCTAGAGCAAAGGGACGAATTTGTCCACGAAGGGACAGTGAGCCCACGGCTATCCCCACGCCAATCCCAAGACCCATCCCTGTTCCGCTCTCATTCCTCCCGCCCGAGCTCAAGGCCACAAGGCTTACATTGCGAACTCCAAACTCCCCCAGAACCACGCGGCTCCGCATTTCCTCCACCGCCTGAGAAGCCGCCATCTTCAATCTCTCCACGAGACTAGAGGTTCTATCTCGCGCGTGCGTCCTAGTAGTCCTGCTCCGTCTCCGTGGCAACGCGCCGCCTCCTGGAATCTTAAATATCGCGAGATTTTGCCCCGCCCCCGTCCACGTCCCCAGCTTCCGGAAGTTGGTTTTGTCCAAACATCCGGGCTTCTCCTTTTTGTGTTCCGGCCGATCCCACCTCTCTTCGACCCTGGACGTCTACCTCCCGGAGGCCCAGATCTTGCCCACTCCGCGCGCGGGGCTAGCGCGGGCTTCAGCGACGGGAGCCCTCAAGGGACATGGCAACTACAGCGGCGCCGGCGGGCGGCGCCCGAAATGGAGCTGGCCCGGAATGGGGAGGGTTCGAAGAAAACATCCAGGTAATGGCCCCAAGGCACCAGCTGCCAGCAACCGGAGGGCCGGCGATGTCCAGAAGTGTCTTGGGGATTCCCCCTCTGGGCCTGGAAGTCCGCTCCATTTACAAAACTCTCTTCTTTGGGTCTTCGTGCACACTAAAGTCAGTGGGATTAACATTGACCTGAAAGGGCCAGACTAGTACTCCAGCCTGAGGATCTCGGGTTTCAGGGCCCGCCCGAGGCATTAGGAAGAAGGTATTCTTGGAACAAGTTAGGAGGTTGGTCGGGGTCAGGCATGGAGTGGGGTTGGGTGGGATTCACTGGCATTCGCTGGAAACATACTATGTGTATAGTTTTGTTTGGGGCTTAGGAAAGAAGGAAATGGGTACTTTTTCAGCCTTTTAGTCTTTGATAGGTAACGTAGGAGAAAGACATGAATGGAAGACTAGTAGGTTTCCCAGGCTAGAAAAGATAGCCAAAGCTAGAAACCAGGCGTTCTGAGAGCATATGAGGGGGAATGGAGTGGCATGATCTGTAGTGATTCCAAGCCGTATCCTCAGCAGTGGAAGAACAAAGCCCTAAACCCTGGGATGAGCAGAGGACTTAATGGATGGAACAGAAAAGTCCTGCACTCTAGGAGCCATTGTCTTCACAGGGCGGAGGCTCAGCTGTGATTGACATGGAGAACATGGATGATACCTCAGGCTCTAGCTTCGAGGATATGGGTGAGCTGCATCAGCGCCTGCGCGAGGAAGAAGTAGACGCTGATGCAGCTGATGCAGCTGCTGCTGAAGAGGAGGATGGAGAGTTCCTGGGCATGAAGGGCTTTAAGGGACAGCTGAGCCGGCAGGTGGCAGATCAGGTAAGCAAGATTGAATCCTCTGCAGGTAGAAAAGTAGACCTAGGTATGTCCCGTGTTCTGGAATTGGTGTTGGTGATGTTCGCCCCAGGTTGTCCAGTTAGAACCATGTAGAAATCAAACGGAAAATAGGCAACAGGATCTAGAACCAACAGTACCACAATACCTATGCCCATCTTCCTTACTTCAGATGTGGCAGGCTGGGAAAAGACAAGCCTCCAGGGCCTTCAGCTTGTACGCCAACATCGACATCCTCAGACCCTACTTTGATGTGGAGCCTGCTCAGGTGCGAAGCAGGTGAGGAGCCTTCTCTTGAAGAAGCTTCCCTCCTAACACCTAGACCTTCGTGCACACTACAATCAGATTTCAAGCCCTGGGCTCTAGTGGGCTCCCCGTCTTCATGACCCCATCACCTCTCATCACTGCACCTGTCACTGAAACAAGTAATAATAGCACACCATCTTCCTCTTCTTTTCCATCTAACTGACTACTCATCTTCCCTCAAAACCTACCTCAGATGTCACTTCCTCTGTTCCACATTCCTCAATCCCATCCCCAGTTTGTTCTCTCCTGGTGTTCCTATAGAACTCTGCTTGCCAGCCGGGCGTGGTGGCTCACGCCTGGAATCCCAGCACTTTGGGAGGCCGAGGCGGGCAGATCACAAGGTCAGGAGATCGAGACCATCCTGGCTAACACGGTGAAACCCTGTCTCTACTAAAAATGCAAAAAAAATTAGACGGGTGTGGTGGCGGGTGCCTGTAGTCCCAGCTACTCGGGAGGCTGAGGCAGGAGAATGGCATGAACCTGGGAGGCGGAGGCGGAGCTTGCAGTGAGCCGAGATCGTGCCACTGCACTTCAGCCTGAGCAACAGAGTGAGACTCCATCTCAAAAAAAAAAAAAAAAAAAGAACTCTGCGCTTGCCTCTAATAGACAGCACTTCACCACTGCTATCCTTTCTTATTCCTGGAATCTTCCTTCCAGAGACCAACAGCATCTCAAAAGCAGGCTCTGTCTTGTTTATCTTTTTATTCCCAGCACCAGAACAGTCTCAGAATCAAAATATCAGGGCATAGTTTTTGAGTGACTTTTCAAGAACTAGATTTAATCCTGGCTTGGTTTTTTTGTTCATCCTTTAATCAATGCTAATCAAATACCCAGGACCACTCAGCAAGTATTTATTAAGCATTTGCTCTGTGCCAGACGCTAAACTAATCGTATCTGGTTCAGTGGTGAAGATAGATGGGAGCCTTGCTCTTGAGTGCAGTTACAGTACAGTACTCATTCTATGATGGGGCACACAGGAGGGATATGTGAGCCAAAGCAGGTTGGTGGGTGGGACAGGACAAGTTTCCCAGAGGAAGTAAAATCTAGCTAAAATCCCAGGTATGATTAGGAGCTAGCCACTTGAGAGAAGAGGGAAGTGACTAAATTTTCATACCACTTCACATATGTTTTTCAAGAAAGTACTCGAAAGTGCCTGGAGGCACAGATAAGCAGGAAGAGGAGGCGTTTTTACTATTTCCTCAGTAACACCTTTCATTCTAAACTTTCCATCTAGCCGGCTAGACTTTTCCCAGGGCTTCCTCATTACAGCCCTGAATTCTGGGTACTCTCTGCTGAGGTCTGCCTGTCTTGTCGTGTCTTTGTTTTGTTTTGTTTTGAGATGGAGTCGCACTCTGTCACCCAGGCTGGAGTGCAGTGGCACGATCTCGGTTCACTGCAACCTCCGCTTCCCAGGTTCAAGCAATTCTCCTGCCTCAGCCTCCTGAGTAGCTGGGACTACAGGCGCCCGCCACCATGCCCAGCTAATTTTTTGTATTTTTCGTAGAGACAGGGTTTCACCATATTGGCCAGGCTGGCCTCAAACTCCTGACCTTGTGATCTGCCTGCCTCGGCCTCCCAAAGTGCTGGGATTACAGGCGTGAGCCACCACGCCCAGCCTGCCTGTCTTTTCAAGGGGAGGGGGCAGACGGATACATGGTCGGGCCCTCCTTCAAGGCCCAGTAGGGCTGAGTTCTCCATATAGCTGCTGTTTCAGTCAGCTAAGTTTCAGAGGGTTGTCCTTCCTGGAAGTAACTTTAGGGGCAAGGAAATGATTTCCTCATTCCCTATCTGTCTTTACTACCCTGTTCTGCCGTGTCATCCAACATGTCTTCTAGGCCAGGCCCCATTCCCTGGAGTTAGAGATGAATAAAATTCAGGCCTTGCCCTCCAGAACCTCATGGCCTTGTGCTGCCTTTGCTTTAATCTCTCCTCTCCTCTCCCAGGCTCCTGGAGTCCATGATCCCTATCAAGATGGTCAACTTCCCCCAGGTGAATAGAGGGTGGCATGTCTGGAGAGCCGGGGGAAGCACCAGGGCAGAGGGTGGGACCACCAGGCAAATCCTGGGAAGCCATAAACAGATGAGCTGTTGTACCCTCCAGCCTGAATGAATTGGTATATTGACAGAAAATTGCAGGTGAACTCTATGGACCTCTCATGCTGGTCTTCACTCTGGTTGCTATCCTACTCCATGGGATGAAGACGTCTGACACTATTATCGTAAGCAGGACAGACAACTTTGGGGGGGTGGCTGCACTAGGTTGAAAGCTGCCTGAGGTACGATGGTGGAGTGAGACAGGAACAGCCCCTGCGGAAGGCCCTAGGTGAGGCTGAGATCAGAGGCCTCCTAGGACTAAATAGAGCCTTCACCCCACAGCGGGAGGGCACCCTGATGGGCACAGCCATTGGCACCTGCTTCGGCTACTGGCTGGGAGTCTCATCCTTCATTTACTTCCTTGCCTACCTGTGCAACGCCCAGATCACCATGCTGCAGATGTTGGCACTGCTGGTAAGGAGCCAGGTGTGGTGGGCAAGAGTGATGTTAAAAAGAGTAGCCAGGCCTTGGTCGGCATCTGTCCTGGGGCCCCAAAGCCTGGAATGGGAGGAGTAGGCCAATGGACCATGTGTTTCCCAGGGTCCCCATGAGGGGCCAGAAAGCAGCCCAACCTGAATGATTTTCCTCTCCACCATCCTCCTTCCCAGGGCTATGGCCTCTTTGGGCACTGCATTGTCCTGTTCATCACCTATAATATCCACCTCCACGCCCTCTTCTACCTCTTCTGGCTGTTGGTGGGTGGACTGTCCACACTGCGCATGGTAAGCTGGGCAAGAGGCTTCCAGGGGTGGGCTGTCCTCCCAGGGAGTTGGGGAAGACAGCCTGGAGCTGTCCATCTCACAAAGAGCCCTAAATGGGAGGGAAGAGCCCAAAGATGGTTCTGCCCTGGGTGGGGGTGTCTTGTCCCCACTCCTCACTTTGGAGCCAGGCCCTTTGAGCTGTATTCTCATGGCCCTAGGTAGCAGTGTTGGTGTCTCGGACCGTGGGCCCCACACAGCGGCTGCTCCTCTGTGGCACCCTGGCTGCCCTACACATGCTCTTCCTGCTCTATCTGCATTTTGCCTACCACAAAGTGGTAGAGGGTAAGTGGCAGGAAGGTCTGGGTGGGGGAGAATGGGAAAGCAGCTGCCTAGAGCAAGAAGCTAGATATGATGGCCGGTGGGCTGGGCCCATCTGACCCTCGCTCACCTTCCATCTTCCTTCCAGGGATCCTGGACACACTGGAGGGCCCCAACATCCCGCCCATCCAGAGGGTCCCCAGAGACATCCCTGCCATGCTCCCTGCTGCTCGGCTTCCCACCACCGTCCTCAACGCCACAGCCAAAGCTGTTGCGGTGACCCTGCAGTCACACTGACCCCACCTGAAATTCTTGGCCAGTCCTCTTTCCCGCAGCTGCAGAGAGGAGGAAGACTATTAAAGGACAGTCCTGATGACATGTTTCGTAGATGGGGTTTGCAGCTGCCACTGAGCTGTAGCTGCGTAAGTACCTCCTTGATGCCTGTCGGCACTTCTGAAAGGCACAAGGCCAAGAACTCCTGGCCAGGACTGCAAGGCTCTGCAGCCAATGCAGAAAATGGGTCAGCTCCTTTGAGAACCCCTCACCACCTACCCCTTCCTTCCTCTTTATCTCTCCCACATTGTCTTGCTAAATATAGACTTGGTAATTAAAATGTTGATTGAAGTCTGGAACTGCAGCGGCTGATCCAGTGGTCCTCCCTGTCATCCCACTTCCTATATACTTTCCTGCTCAGTCAACAATGGTAATGTCATATGTTCCCTTCTTCATATCCTCACTCAGGCAGGATAAAGGTGGGACAGGCCAGACTACATAGAAGGCAGTGATTGAATATGACACCTGACCCATGAAGCGGCAGGGAGGCCTCAAGCACAAAAGCCATAAGCCTGATGGAACACTGCAGCCAGCTTGAGTCTGGGCTCAGCTGCACTCTTGGGAAGCCAAGGAAGCAGTGACAATTGGACAGAACATCCCGACTTAAACCCTGTGTCAAAACAAGGATCTTCTGCACCTGGGCATTGTGTTGATAATTTTCCTATGGAGCTCTTAATTGAAGCCAAATTTGGCTTTGCCCTGGTGGTACTGGGGCCAGCTCCTTTTAGTTCTTCTGTCTTTCCTCTTAAAACCAACCACCACTCCTAACATAGCACCATCCACCCCCACCACTTCTTTAATCTGCTCCACTTAATAAGTTAATTCAGGTGGCTAAGAGTGGGAATAGGGCCTTTGACCTCCCTTCACTATATTGAATATTATATTTTATGTAAAATAATCTTCTTAACACTAGTAAATCTGGGTCAGCAGCATCTATTCCTCCTAACAAAGGGACTAACAGAGGTGCCCTTCATTTGTCCTGCGTTACACAAGTGAGTCCCCCACCACCCTGGCCAGAGGACAAAGTTGAGACAGCACCGCCTGCACCGTGCAGTGTGGCTCAGCCGCCTTCATGTCCTCACCAGTGCTCCAGGGCCCTGGCCCTGGCACCTTCTTTGTATTGGCTGCCCCAGTCTTGCGGCATGGACACACCCTCAGATGTCAACAGTGCCCTGCGTACCTGAGAAGGTGTGGCACCAGGACCTTGCATCTATCTGAGGCTCCCCTGCCCTAGGGACCCTATGGGGTACCCTTCTCCCCAGCAGCTCAAGCTGGCTCTGCCCAGCCGTGGTCCCTGGGGCCTCCCTGATGAGGCCGCCATCTTGGCGAGGAGCAAGCGGGGAAGTCCCCATGGGCCGGGATCACCACGCACGCTGCGCCTCGAGTCAGGGGGGCGGGGGCGAGGCGCGGCGCGGATGAAAGGGCCCTGGGGCCTTCCAAATAGGAGGGAACAGTGCCCTGGATTCCGGCGGGGGTATGGACCTTAGGAACGGGGAAGGATGGAAGAATGGGCAGAAGCACCAGTAACCGTGCCCAACGCCATCTCCACGGGGCGTGCCTCCATTCCGCTCCCCGTCAGCCCTACCCACTCAGCCCTGCCGCCTTCCTTCTGCCAGCTGGCTGACCCCACTCCCAAGGGAAGAGCGGCCTATCGCTCCCAGCTCCTTGCCCCGAACCACCCAGTGTACGCGAACCTCGCGGGCCGGCGTGGCCTTGGCCGGGCAGGGGGCGGGGCGAGCGGCGGTGACGCGACCGTTGCCATGGGAACTCGCCGCCCGCTCGCTCTCTGGAGCTGGAGCCGGAGCTGCCGCCAGGCGCCCGCCTCAGGCTCTCTCTGCCAGCCGTGCGGCCAGGCCCGCGGGGTGGTCGGGGGGAGCCGGGCAGCAGAGAAGGAGGGAGCGGGTACGGCCTCCTAGCCGAGACCGGTAAGCCGAAGCCCTTGAGCCACTCGCTGCCGCTGCCGCCGCCGCCGCCGCGACCGCGAGGGACAAGGACAAGCGCCGAGCAGCGCCTGCCCAACCCCCGGAACGCGCACCCGCCCCAACGCCCAGACACGGACCGTGCGGGCCGCCCCCGCCCCAGCGCCGCCCCACTTCAGCCCGGCCCGCGCCCTGGACGCCTCCGCACCTCTGGCCGGCTCCGGCTCAGTCCCGGTAGCTCTTCTCCGCCCCCGCCGCAGCCTCCGCCGCAGCCGCAGCCTCCGCCACAGCCGCCGCCTCCACCCCCGGCCCCACTCCGCCCGCGACCCCTGCCGGGGCCCCGACCCCGGCCCTATCCCCGGCCCCGCCCGCGGCCCCACCAACCTCCGTTCCGGCCCCGTACCCGGAGGCCCAGCCGTGGGCACGATGCTGCCCAGCTCCATCCAGATTTCGGGGGAGCCGCTGTCCGGCGCCGAGGTGCGGGACATCTGCCGCGGCCTTCGCGACAACGCCGTGCGCCTGCTCTCACTGCGCGGCTGCCGCCTCTGCGACCGCGACTTTGGCCGCATCTGCCGGGCCCTGGCCGGGGCCACGTCCCTGGCGCAGCTCAACCTTAACCTGGGCGTCGTGTCCAGCCCCAGCCGCATCAAGCAGCTGGCTGAGGCTCTGCGGACCAACCGCTCCATCCAGTCCCTCTTGTGAGTGCGCCCCCTCGCAAGGGGGTCCCGGGCACTGCACCCTTCCATACACCCCTGGCACCTCCTGTTCCTCCACACTCCTTCCAGTACCATCCTACCTTCACATGCCTTATGCACATACACAGTGCCTCGGCCCATGCCTTCACAGCACCCTCCAAGCACATGCTTGGACTTTGCACGCGCGACCCTACCCGTGTTGGGATACCCACCACTTCCTGACATGAGGTGGGGGCCGTACCTCCCCACCTAATCATCTGCATTTACTTCACTGGGGCAGCTCCTCGGTTCCCAAGGGGGAATATCCCCGTGGGGACGAGAGCCCTGCCCACTGCAGAGTTCCGGTCCACCACCCACCCACCCCTTCTCTGCCCCTCCCTGTGCAATGTCCTGGATCCCTGCCCCAGAAAACAAACCGAATTCTCCCTCTATCTGTATTCCCTGAGAATCTAGAACTTTCCTTCTCCTTTTCCAGGCCCCTCAAGTGCTGTGACTGAGTGCCCTCCCCATACCTAGGGCTGACAGAAGTGAAAGTGTCCCTTTCCCATGTAGATAGGGCCGAGGACTGCAGTAACCCTGCTCTCTCACTCTCCTCCAGCCTGCATGGGAGCCCCCTGACAGATGCGGGGCTGGCCTTGCTGAACCCAGCCCTGGCCCTCCACCCTGCCCTCGTGGCTCTGGACCTGGGGGACTGCATGCTGGGTGATGAAGCCATCAACCTCATCTGTGGCCTCCTGCCCCCAGATGGGGCCAAATCTGGTGAGCAGGACCCTGTTGAGGGCTTGGGCTAGTGTGGCAGTGATGAAAATCGAAATGCAGAGGGAAGGGGGTGTGGCCCCAGAGCTCTGATGATGTGGGTGAGAACATCTTTCTACTCCTCTCAGGAAGGGGCAGGACGGGGGGCAGCATGGAGACTCAGGAATCCAGGCTGGGGCAGGCAGAGGAAGCATGGGCCTCCTTAATGGCTCTTGACCTCTATGGTGGGGGTAAGGTGGTGCCCAGCCACTAGGGACACCCCAGAGACTCAGGGATGGTGGGGAAGGGCTGGAGGAGGGCTTAACCCTCCCTATTCTGGTTTCTTGCTATGATGCTGCCCAGGCTTGAAGGAGCTAACGCTGAGTGCCAACCCTGGCATCACCCCTAAGGGCTGGAGCCGCCTCGCCATTGCCGTGGCCCACAGCTCCCAGGTCCGCGTCCTCAATCTGGATTACAACCCCCTGGGTGAGGCTCAAGAATACCCCCTTGGGCTGTCACTGCCTCATGCCCTATCCAAGAGCCTGGGACCAACAGTTGACATGGTAACCCGTACACTGGGAGAGGGAAGAGAAAGGCGAGCCCCCAGGGGTCAAGGAGATAGCTTTGTGGAGGACCAGGTGACCAATAAATAGATCAAAGCATCAGTCACCACCCGTGGGCCTAACTTGCTTCGTGCCTTCACTCACCAATCACAACGATCCCTTCCTGACCACCACCAATTGTCCATGTTTCCTTGGCCAGGGATTAGTATCTAAAGTTGTTAAGGCAATGGGGAAGCTATCTGTAAGGATTAGCAGGCATGTGTATGAATGTGTGCACGTGTGTTGTCTCCCCAGGTGACCATGTGGCAGGAATGCTGGCTGTAGCTGTGGCCTCTAGTCGTACCCTAGAGGTGCTAGACTTGGAGGGCACAGGGCTCACCAACCAGTCAGCTCAGGTGGGAAGTCGTCATGTTTGGGCACGGCCAGGGGATGGGGTGGAGGTTAGCTTATGTGTCTGATGACATACCTAAGGCGTGGCAGGTTGGGGTCTGAGGACCTGCCTTAACTGTGTTCATCCTTTTCCATATTCTTCCCCACTTCAGACCCTGCTGGACATGGTAGAAAATTACCCCACAGCTTTGCGGAGCCTGGTGTTGGCTGAGAACAGCATTAGCCCAGAGCTGCAGCAACAGATCTGTGACCTCCTCTCTGAGGGAGAGGAGGAGGAGGAAGTGGCAGGAGGGGCTGGCGACACCCAGGAATGGGAGAGAGGGCGGGAGCCTGCTGCCCACCAGAGAGGCAGCAGCTCCTGGATGTGCCCCAGCGGTAAGAACCCAGAGGGTTGATCAGAGCCAGGTCTGGAAGAGGCTCGGGACAAGGGAGAGTGGGTGTGCAGAACCTAGGCTCTCACCTATCTGTGGTCCCCATTGGAGGAAGGAATGGTGGTCTGAACACTCCTCTGCCCTTCCACAGATCCCAGCTCTCAGATGGTGCTAATGACGTCAGGACTAGGGGACAGTCTGTTGGCTGAGACCGAGATGTGACTCTCCACTGGGCCTCTGCACACCATTTCACTTATCTATGTCCCGAGCACCTTGCCCCAGATATCAGGGTCGGGCCCTGGGACTTGGGAGGGAACTGGGGTCAGGGGCTGCATGGGGGCTCTGGCAGCTCCTGGCAGTGTGGTGGGAAGGAAGCTCTGGAAGCTGTGACTGAGCAACAGCCTTGGGGGGCACTTGAACCCACGGCAATGCCTTTGAACTTGGCAGCTCTGGCTGCAACCCGCTGGCTCGGAAAAGATTTTATGATCTCCACAACCTGTCGTGTGGCTGTAGTCACTTGGGGCCGGCAGTAGGGGAGGAATTGGAACTACCAGTAAGCACCACTAGGGGGCAGTAGCATCGCACAGCCCAAGCTCTAAGCCGCGTGAACTGGTCCAGCCAGGATCTCAAAATAGGCCTGGCCAGGCCTAGAACCCAGGCCTCTGAGGCAACACCTTACACTAGCCCCATAAAGATCTGGTCCCTGCCTCCGAGGGAAGACTCAGGGACCCTGCTAAGGTTACTTAAGGTGCCCCCTTTCCCGCTCCCTGATGCTCTGTGCCTAGGGAAACCCTAGGCAGAGTGGGGCGAGGGGGAGTCACTAGCCGACTAGGATGAGACTAGGACTGGGAATACTTACAAATGGGGAGAAAAGTGGGAGAGGGGAGGTCATTAAGACAAGTTAGGCCATATCAGTAAAATAGTTTCATTTGATTTTAAAATAGTCATCAATGTGAAAATTTCCCAAAGCTTAAGAGTAACAGTCTAGAGCCAAGGTTGGGAGTGGGGGCCAGGCCTCACACAGAGCCCAGCTTGAGGCCCCTGAGCCCCACCCTCCTTTCCAGAGGGAGGGAGGAGACAGCTGAGGGGGCCCTGAATCAGTCCTCTCCCTCGTCCCCAAGGCCAGCTGTGCCAGGCCCCTGGAGGGCAACAGCTCATGCGGAGGACTGGGGGGGGTGGGAAGCAAACAGGTAGGAAACAGAAATGAGGTTAACAATTACACCATCACCCCCCCCAAAAAAAAAACAAAATAACAAAACTTGTGACTATGAAAGGAGGATGGAAGATGAATACTGATAAACTCCTCAGCTCCCCAGAAAAGCCCAGTCTGGGCTGGGTTGGGCTGATTGGAGGAAAGGTCTTGAGACCCAACTGCATGTTACCTCTGAAGAATAAATATTCTAAGAAAAGGGGAAAACCATGAGGCAAACTGCCGCAGTCAGTCAACGCAGCTGACAGGCCTGGCATGGCCCACAACCTGACCCCATCCACACAGGAAACAGCTGTGCGGGTCTGGATAGAGGAGAGGTCAAGGGCTTGGACTGGGGACCCTGAGCTGCCAAGGTGTGGGGACTCCTTGCAGTCCTGGTGCAGCAATGGCAGGAAGGCCAGCAGGGACCCTAGTTGAGCAGGTTGCCCTGCTCCTGGGCCTGGGTCAGGCTGTCCTTGCGGTGCAGGTGGTGAACCCCCATCCTCTTGGGGCTGCGCTGGGGACGACTGGAGCTGGGGAGTGGCCAGGCCCTGCCCTCGGTGTGGGAAGTGCCTGGCCCCTCCTCTGTGCCACTGTTAATGGGCAGCAGGCTCTGGCGCTCTTCCTCAGGACTGATAGGCAGGTTCAGCTCTTCTTCCTCCCTGGGAAAGCCAGAGTCAGGTTCTGTGGGTAGCAAAAGCTCACTCTCTTCGGGTCGGGCAGAAGGTGCCTGGACCACCTCATCTCTGTCAGCGGGGCTATGGGCAAAATGGCGCTGCAGCTCAGGGAGGGCATCGCGTCCAAAGGCTGTGCGCTGGGCCACAGCAGCAGGTGGTGGAGTACGGTCCACAAATGCCCGCTGCCAGCTGACCAGCAGGTCCTCTTCAGAGCTGGCAGAGCTAGCTGGGGCACTGAGTGTTAGGGGCGCTGGGCTGGGCTGGTGGTGGGGTGAGGCCTGGGCTGAGGCAGGGGTGCTGGGCACTGGGCTGGGGCGGGCCCGCTCACTCCCCTCCTCTACCAGGCTCAGGGAAATGGCCTGGCGGGTAGCGTAAGTGCAGTTGGGCAGGGGGCTGTTGCGGGGGATCTGAACCTTATCCTCAGAGAACTCTATTACCCTGCGGCCAGGATACAGTGGGTGTGGTGGAGATGGGGTTGGGTAGGGGTTCAGCTTCTCAAAGGCTGGCAAGGGCAGCTCTTCCTCCGGGGAGCCCCTGGCAGTACCCAGAGAGTGGCACTCCCCATTGGGTTGTGGGGTGGGGCTGCCAGGGGCCGGGGGACTGGCTGGATCACCTGGGACACCCTCACTCATGTCCACATGCACAAAGACATCCTCAGCCAAGGGGCGCCCGGCGCTGCCTGACTGGGCTGAATTGAGCAGTAGAGACTCTGGCTTCTCTAACACTCGGGCAATGACTGAGGTAGGCACCACAGCCCCTGGGGCTAGGCTGGGAGCAGGACCTGGGCTGGCGGCCTCTTGACCACTGTGCAAATGTTTCCGAACCATGTCCTGTAGCTCACAGGGCAGCTGAGGTAAAAGAGCAGGAAAGAGAGACATCAATGATCGCAGCCAAAGACAACTTGACTCATGGCGAAAGTAATGGCTCCCACCTTTAAGTACCTCTGTGTACTCAGCACTCCGCTATCTCCTGTTCTTACAGCATGCCAGTGTGTATACCCTCACTTCACAGACACATAGGCCTGGAGAGGGGAAGACAACTCAAAGCTTTGGTTAACTTGGCCAGGATTTAAACCCGGATCTGCTGCTGCAGCCGGCATGTTCTCAAACTTCTATCTCCCAGCTTCTGCCCAAACCATACTTAAGTTTGGAGAATCTGCATAGACCAGTAGCCTTAGAAATACCTCTACTTCTAGGCCAGGCACAGTGGCTCATGCCTGCAATCCCAGCACTTTGGGAGGCCGAGGCGGGCGGATCACGAGGTCAGGAGATCGAGACCATCCTGGCTAACACGATGAAACCCCATCTCTACTAAAAAGACAAAAAAATGAGCCAGGCGTGGTGGTGGGCACCTATAATTCCAGCTACTTGGGAGGCTGAAGCAGGAGAATTGCTTGAAGCCGGGAGGCGGAGGTTGCAGTGAGCCGAGATTGTGCCACTGCACTCCAGCCTAGGCGACAGAGCAAGACTCAAAAAAAAAAGAAATACCTCTACTACTTCTACTTCTGCAGGCGACATCAACCTTGGGCCTGAAGCTGTGGGGTCTAGAGTTTACCCCTTGGGGTAACATGATCAGATGGGCCTAATCCTCTCTTAGTACTCTTTGGGCAGATAGCTCTGACTACCCTCTCCTTCCTGCCTGGGATCTTCTCTCTCTGTCTCTGTTACAGAAACCAACAGGGCTGGCCCCCCAGAACTAGTGATGGGCCCTGGACAGTACACGGGACACCAACCAGTGGCAGAGTTGACTGGCTTGAGAGGTGACATGGAGGCAAGAGGAGGGCAAAGTGGGAAGAGGAGGACAGAGAGAGGTGCAGAAACTGGAGTTAGAGTAGTCCTACAGTGGCCGGAATGGTCTGTGTGGGCAGGGAGGGGGTGAGTTCTACTCACATCGGCAAACTTGTGGTTTCGGAAGTGGGACTTGTTGCACTTGAGGAGCTGTACAGCCAGGTTGCAGTCCAGCCGGTACCGCTCCTACAGACACAGACCTGTTTCAGAGCCCAGCCCAGCCCTCTCCAAGGAAGCAGGGGCGAGCCAGGACAAAGCTAGCCCCAGGTGAGGAAGGCCCGAGTAGTGAAGCGCACATACATTGAGCTCTTCCAGCTTGTTGATGGTGTTCTTGGCATCCAACAGCTTGTTGGTCAGCTCCACAATCTCCCAGTCCAGCGTCTTCCTATCCATCTCAGCCTTCTTGATCTGAGGCACAGACTTGAGGTTAACCCAGCCCACACTCTAGCCAGCCCTTCCTCTCCCTCCACCTCCTCCCATCCTGGAGACACAAGAGGCCACAGGTGCTAGGGCAGCCAAGGCGGACAGAGCAGAGACAAATGACGGACAGACAGAAGGAGACTGGGCATCTCTCCCGCTCTCTGGACTGGCTGTGGGGTGGGGGCTTTCTTAGCATGACTTCCTGCCACCTGGGCCCAGGACACAGGCAGTATAAGAGCTGTCCATCCCCTGAGGTTCCAGAGGCTCTGGGCACCAGGCAAGGCAGCTGGTACCTCAACGGCAGTAACTGCAAACCAGGGGGCTGAAGCCTCCTATGTGTGCAGCTGTTTCCAGCGTCAGGCTAGGAGAGGGAAGAGAAAGCAGGGCGCGGTGGCAGCCAGGGCGCCTTGTTGAGCAGGGAGCAAGCTGCAGGCTCAAAAGTAGCCTTCTGATCTCCCGTTCAGGGACTGGATCTGCAGCCTCCCCTCCCCCCTCCCACAGCCTGGGCTTGCTGCCACTGCAGCCAAGAAGCTTTGGGTGTTCAGTGGAGACATCAATCAGTACCTCTACCAGAGCCAGGGGCAGAGCAGGCTAGGCTCCCCAGCTCTCTCCTGGGAGGGAGGCATTGACAGTTAAACGGGCCTCATACAGGGAAGAGAAAGGAGCGGGTGTACTCAAGGGGCACAGGGTAATAGCCAGGGCCCACAATCCCAGATCTCAGCTGAGGAGAAGGCCAGGGCAAGGGAGAAGACACACAAACTCAGACGCAACTGCAAAAATCCAGCTGTGGCTAAGAGAGGCCTGAGAGGAGAGTGCAGCAGCAACGGTGGCAGCATGAGGGGGAGACGAGGAAAGAAGAGAAACAGTGTGAGCATTAAGACAGTCTTGACTTGCAGAGCACACTGCAGTACCCCCACCACTGCTCCATCCCACCATCTCCCCCAAGCCCCAGGGCAGAGTGGCATTCCCCTGGCAAATCCTGGCCCCCTGCTATGCTATGAGCACAGTGCCCACCAAGCTGCCCTCCCAGACAGATTACCAGTGTGTGCAGCTTGTCCTCCAACTCCTGGTTGGTCCGCTGGGAAGCCGTGTAGCTGTTCTGCAGCCTGAAAAGGGATAATACAAGGCACATCCCTGGGTCAAGATCCTGTTCTTCAGGCTCTGTTCAGCCTCCCCGATAGGGGATCTTGAACATGTCATTCTCCCTCAAGAACTTCAGTTTTCTAATAGGAATTAGATGATCTCTAAGGCATCTTCCAGCTAACCTCCTATGAAAGGGGAGAGAGAGAGAGAGAGAGAGAGAGAGAGAGAGAGAGAGAGAGAGAGAGAGAGAGAGTGTGTGTGTGTGTGTGTGTGTGTGTGTGTGTGTGTGTGTGTGTCTGGTCCCTCATTCCCACACCTGCAGAACTTAGCCAGTTTTTTAATAGGAATTAGATGATCTCTAAGGCATCTTCCAGCTAACCTCCTATGAAAGGAGAGAGAGAGAGAGAGAGAGAGAGTGTGTGTGTGTGTGCGCTTGTGTGGCCCCGCATTCCCACACCTGCAGAACTTATCCAGTTTTCTAATAGGAATTAGATGATCTCTAAGGCATCTTCTAGCTAACCTCCTATGAAAGGAGAGAGAGAGAGAGAGAGAGAGAGAGAGAGAGAGTGTGTGTGTGTGTGTGTGTGTGTGTGTGTGTGTGTGTGTGTGTGTGTCTGGCCCCTCATTCCCACACCTGCGGAACTTATCCTTAAATTTGTCCAGCTCCTCGCGGCTCTGGCCCAGCTCCAGCTCCAGGCAGTCCTGCCCAATTTCCAGCTCACGTTCCAGGGCCTCAGTGCGTCTGGTGGCGGAGGCCAGGCGCCGGCGAAGCTCTTCATTCTCCTGCTGTAAGAGCCTGGCAGGGTGTTGTGGGATCAAGGGCAGAGGGGTATGAGAGATAGAAGGGCATGCCCTGGAGCTCCAGAGTGGGCTCAGGAAGGAAGGGATGACATGAGGACAGGCAACCAGGGCAGGGAAACTCCTGGAGTCTTAGTCTGAGTCTAAGGCAGCATATTTCATAGGCCTGCTGGCCCTGGGAACACAGCCTGGGTTGGAGGGTCAGGGGAGGAAGAGGGGATGGTAGGGGACAGTCCAGCCTCCCTTCACTATTGGAGAATGGAAATAAAGAATTGGGGGTAGGGATATGGCTCCCAGCCTGTCTCTGGTTACAGCCCATGTCAGCTGGCCACCAAGCCCCCAGCTCCAGTTTCCCCACTGCACAATCAGGCTTCTCCATTATTCATCTCTTGGAAATCCAGCCCAGCACTGCCCTCCTCTCCAGAGGCCTCATGTGGCTAAGAAAGGGCTGTAAGGGTGGCAGCTGGTACAGGAGCCAGGAGCTGGGGAAGGGCTCCTTAGCAAGAAGAGCAGGGCCCTCAGAGCCATTCGCCTCCTGATTCTACGCTCTCTTGAAGCCCATGGAACAATAAAATCCCATTTTCCAGAAAAAATATCCACAACATCAAAACTCCTCCCAGAGTCCCTAAAACAACCCATCCCAACCTTTACTTCTACCTACTCCAAGGGAAAGTCCAACTGTACCAACAGTCTAGCCTGGAGCTAAGAGGGACAGAGTTGAGGCAGGGCAGTATCTCAGGTAGCAGATACTCACTTCATCCTTTCTGCATCAGTCAGGGGTTCCTAGGCAAAAAAGAGAGGCTTGAGGCTCAGCTCTGGACCACTGGACCCCCGGCTGGCTCACCCTCCGAATAGCCACAAGAAGGCTCAGGTGTGAAGCCCAAAGACTCTTATAGCAGAAGAGGGCTGTAGGGCTCTCTACAGATGGAAGCAATTCAGTAATGCTGGGACAAGCCTCGATTACCCTCTCCCATGCCAACCAGAAGATTCAAGAACCTCTTCCAACCTTCACCCTTAATCCAATCCTAAAGCCATTTTCAAATAAGTCCTGGCACCCAAGCTACCTCTCCCCAGGGGCAGACAGCCTCTCAGCTGTTCACTCGGCTCCTGGTGGGTCCTGTATCCACACAGGTATGGCAGAGACCTTCCAGAAAAGTCAGGCTGAACTATACACACGAGTTCTGAGCTCTGACAAAGCCCTCAGCCTTGGGATGAAGATACAGGCAGAATCAGGCCCTTGCAGAGGCTCAGGAAGAACAAGTGCATGGGAGAAGAGGACTAATCCTGACTAAGGGAAGGAAGTGCCTTGTCTGTCTTTTAACCTCCTGCCCCATCTTCCCCAAACCCCTATGGCGGTCATGGCTCAAGAGTCAAGTTCAGCCAACCACAAAGCAGAGCAGGCCCCTGCTATCGCGAGAGGGAAACATCAAGGGGCCTATTCTATGTGGAACTGACTGCTTCAGAAGTGCAGCCTCTGGCAGAAAATGGAGGTAGGTGGCTTCCTTTGTCCATTGACTCTGACAACTGGATTTCACCCTATTCTACTGCATACTGATTATACAGCCTTCACCTCACCGAGCCTTAGTTCCCTCATTTATAAAACTGAGGTAATGCTCGCTGGGTAGCACCTAGCATAATAGCTGGCATCTTAATTTAATGTTCCCTGAACTGAAATGAGCAAGTCATGGCTTTTCTACCTTGAATCTGACCAAAGCAGGCTACAGTATGCCTGATGCTCAGCACATGCTGCGTCTCAGGTTCTTTAAATGTGCTCCACGCACTGTGACCAGATGGAGATATGGCTGCAAGGGCAGTAAACCACTGTGGCCCTCGTTTCTGCCTGTGAGTGAAGTTAATGGGGGAGGAGAGCCAATGTTTTGCAGCTGACTATAGGCCCCGAAGAGCAGAGTCCGGACCTAACAGTTCCTGGCAGGGAGTACGTATTCAACAAATGTTAGCCAAACAAAGCAAAGCTGGAGGAAGGGCTGGACTTCCTAGGGACAATGAAGAGCAGCTGTGCTGGTGGGAAGTGGCTGTAGCACTGCCTCCTGATATGCCCCAAAGGGGCCACAGGTTGAATGGCTCTACACTACGGAGGACCAGAGTCCCAACCACCAGCAGATTAGGACCCCTCAGTCTACTGGGCTGCCTCTTGCAGGGAGAATATCATATGGGATCATTTCTGCTAAGCTACAAAGACTCAGGGGTTCCCTGACATGTGGACATATACTCACAGACAGTCCCCCTTGAGCCTACATTGCCCCCACCTGCACTACTGCGGCTAGGAGACCTCAGGCCTGCAACAGCAAGGCCCACTCTCACCCCAACTCAGGACCAAAAGCTCAGGCAGGAGAAGTCAGCCAGACACCCAGCCTCAGGGGCCTTGCCTCTGCCGGTCAGGCTGGGATACCAGTCTTGCTGACCTCCTGCTCAAGCCGGGATCCAGGAATTTCCAAACGCAGCTCCCGATGCTCTGGTGGTGCCTTACGGTAGGGTTTCTTAGCAGGGGCGGCACTAGTCATTCTGGGAGATGACGGCTCCTCCGCCTGCTGAGAAGCAAGAAGGAGGCAGGCTCAGAGATGTGGCCAGAAGGACTCTGGACTGAGAAAAAACAAAGATGGCGAAAGGGGACATATGTTGAGGCCACCACATAGGCTGACAGGCCTGGGCCATTACTGGAGTCACTAGAGGGGCAGGACTTAGGTGTGTCAGTCCCCATAGGTCAAAGGAGTGCTGGAGGGTGGGGCATGGGTCCAACGGGGAACAGATGGGTGGGAAAGGCAGGGCCTAGGGCCTGAACACCTAGGTTCTAAGAGTGGGACAGGGAGCTTCAAAGCAGCCCACCACCCTCCTTACCACTCTCCTTTGTGGGCTCTGAAGGCCTCAGAAGGTAAAACTGCTCTCTATGCATTAGTTTTCTCAACTCTAAATTAGCGATAAAACAGCATCAATTTCTTTTTTTCTTTTCTTTTTTTTGAGACAGGGTCTTGCTCTGTTGCCCAGGCTGGAGTGTAGTGGCGCAATCTTGGCTCACTGCAGCCTCGACCTCCTGGGCTCAAGTAATCCTCCTGCCTCAGCCTTCTGTGTAGCTCGGACCACAAGCATGTGCCACTGCACCTGGCTATTTTTTGTACACAGCGTCTCACTTTGTTGCCCAGGCTCAAACTCTCAAGCTCAAGCAATCCCTCTGTCTTGGCCTTCCAAAGTGCTGGGATTATAGGTGTGAGCTACTGATTCCAGTTAAGAATAGCACCAACTTCATAGGGTTGTTGGGAAGATGATGTAAAGCACTTAGGAAATGTTGAATAAATGTTAGTTTAAAAAAAAATCATAACCAAAAATGTGAGTTTGGGGATACAATCCAGGATCCCCAGTGGGAGTCTCAAGGCCCAAGAGAGCTCTCTGGCCTCAGCCACTGATGACCAAACCCCTGTGGCCTCCACCACTCTTTTCACCAGCCCCCACCGAGAGAGAACACTTGGCTGCCCCCTCACCTGCCCCTCCCCAGAAGAGAGCCAGGCTGAGGGCACAGGCCTCATCAGGGACATACCGTCTGTTTGTCGGCAGCTCTCTCTGTTCCGCTGTCCGGGAGTTAGCCCTCGGCTCTCCGCATCCCACGGCCCCTCCACTTCCTTTAGCCAACAGCTCCTGAAACCAGAGAAGGGAAGAAAGTGGAAACCAGGTGTCAGCCGCCTGTCTGTCAGTGCTACAGGCCTGCTGCCCAGTCTGGGACCTGGAAGGCCCCCCAGGGAGAACCACGGCAGGAAGGCCATGAAACAGAGGGCCTGAGGGGAAAGCGGCTGGAGGCAGATGACTGGAAACACTGGGTTCCTGCCTTTCTCCATGACAGTACTGTCACAGGCCCAGATGAGATACGTGTGTCTGTGTGTTCATGGTCTCAGCACATTGCCCAATTCTGGAATAGGTCCGGTTCCGTCCTGTCCCTACTCCACATCGGTCCTCATCTCCCAAGCCTCTCAGAGTTTGGAAACAACTAAGAGATTTGGGGAGCATGGGTTACAAATGAGAACACCAGGAAAAAGCCTCACAGAGATCCAAGAAGATAGAGAAAATGATGGAAAGAGAGCACCTAGCATTTCCAGAAGGAGGCCCAAGGCTATTTGGTGTATAATGATGGTCACCGGCCTTTGCAATGAGGAGGCATAGGGCTAGGAGAAGAAATCTGAAAAGGGAGCAACACAGAGCAGTAGCTCTCAACAAGGCAATTCTGTCCATCCTCCTTCCCCAGGGACGTCTGGCGCCCACTCTCCTTCCCCAGGGACGTCTGGCAAGTGTCTGGAGACATTTTTGGTTGTCGAAACCTGGAGGGAAGGAGTGCCACTGGCACCTAGTGGGTAGAAGCCGGGGATGCTTTGGTCATCCCACAACCATAGGACAACTCCCACCACAAATGATTCCCAATAGAAAATATCCAGAGTGCCAAGGCTGAGGAACACTCGCGAAGAAAACCCCAGTCGGGGGAGGTGGAGACACCTGGGCTCCAGGCTCAGCACTGACACTGTGGGGCCCTGTGTAATGCCCTTCCTCACTGGATAGCTCAGTTCCTTATCTACACAGAGGTGGCTGGACTGAGTGACCTGTGAGAGCCCCTCCGGCCTCCTGAGGTTCAGAGATGGGCGCGCACCCCTCCCTGGCCCCCACCTGTAATTAGCTGGGTTGCAGCACGGGGGCAGCAGCCACCAGTGATCAGGCAGTAACCTCAGGTGGCCTTCTGGGCAGAAAAAACAATCTCCTCCCGCCCCCATCAACCTAAACAGAGCTGGAGGCTGAGGGAAGCCTTGCGGGCTAAAGCATGTGTTCCCACTGTCGGGACATGCCCTGGCCATGACTCCTGTCACATTCCAACAGGGCCTGGGGCAGGGAGAATGGTGAGAGGGTAGGGAGGGTGGGGAAGCAGGAGTGGTCTCCCTCCTCTGTCTGGACAGCCTGGGCCCTGGTTTGGGGTTCGGTGGGGAACTGAGGTGCGGCAGCACAGGCACGGCCGCCAGCCTCCTCCCACTGACAGGAGGCAGAACGTGTCCCCACAGGGCACATGCAACATGTTGTGTCGGCTGACTCCCTGCACAGGAATCCGGGTGGGCGGGCCTGAAAGGACGGCACATTCCCGGGGTGTGGGGAGCAAACAAGTTACCCCAACAGGTTCCTTCGGGCTGCCCCTCCAGAGGAGCCCGGGATGGGTGCTCCTATGGCCTGAGGGAGAGGCCTAGAAAGTCCCAAACCCACCTAGGTATGTGGATTCTGATACTCAGAGGGTAAATGTGTGAGGTGCGTGAGTTGGAAAACAGGGTACGGCCAGAGATGGAAGAGTGAGAGATGCGAGCAGTCAAGAACTTCTACAAAGTAAAGGGGCAGCTCAGAGAGTTGGTCTCTGCCTTTCCCCTTCTCTACAGAGGGTCCAGGTCCCAGCTCCCTTCCCCTATGTGCTCCCCAGTCATCTCAGGAAGCCCTTTCTCTCTGCAGGCCCCTTTGTGTGCCCCTCCTCTATTCCTCTGTACTCCCTTGTCCCTATTCCTGGCAAGGCCTGTGCTGTCCTCTTGGTACCGAGACACCTGCATGAACGGCAGGCAGGCAGGGAGGACACGAACGCACTTGGGTGTCCAGCAATCCTGTAGGGAAGGCTGCTTCACTCCACACCCTGCAGCCCTGGCTCTAGTTGCCACACATCCTCTAGCTCCTCCTGCCTCACCCTGACCTCAAGCCCCACTCCCTGGCCCTACAGCACATATTTATCCCCAGGGCTTCCATGGCCAGAGGCGATCTGGCTTGCTAGGCAAGGAGTACCCTGAGAAGGTGGCTGGCAGTGGGACGGGCAGTAAATGCAGACAGACTCTCTGGGGATGGGGGTGGTGGTGATGGGAGGTTATTCTCTCTGCCAGAGCCTATTCTTTCCACGCACGTCAGAGTTACAGGTATGGGAAACCACTCCCAACTAAGGAAGCAGAAGGCAATGCCCACTGGGAAGACAATCCACCAGGGGGCCCATGGTGTTCCTCAACACCAGGCTGCGAGGGAGATGTGTACCAACCACTTCCTGCCCTGTGTCCATAAACACAGGGTGTGCCCAACACCCAGGCCCTAGCTCCAACTTCTGAAATCTGCTGAGTGCCCCAAATCCAGCCCATTAGGGGCCCACAGTTCCAGCAATGAACAGGAATACAACGGGCCTGGCAGCCCACAGTCCTTGACTGGAGGCAAGGAAGGTGTGCAGGGAAAGTCCGGACAGACCCAAGGAGGACAGTGATGCATGGTGCAGTGGACAACAAAGAGAGAAGCATCGGGACACTTGGCCTGCAAGCTGGGAGAAGGTAAAGGGGTGAGGCAGATGGCATCAGAGTGGTCCCTCCAGGAAGACCCAGCTACCAGTTGCAGCCTCCCCTGGCCACATCTCCTTCACCCAAAGGTTTCCCAAGTTGCCTTGGAGTGTTTCAGCCCAAGGAGGACTCCCAATCCCATGTGGGGAAGAAAAGGTCCCAAAGGAGAGCAGCTGGACAACTCAGAATGGGCCATGGCCCATGATGAGCGAGCAGCAGCCAAGGACAGCCTCTGGGGCCTCCTGGCCTCTGGATGCTGAGCTGGCTCCAGGGCACCTCCCAGAAAATGGTCTTCTGGAGGAAGATCAGGAAATCAACAGAGCTGGCCCGACATGGTGGCTCACGCCTGTAATCCCAGCACTGTGGGAGGCCAAGGCAGGCGGATCACTTGAGGTCAGGAGTTCGAGAGCTGCCTGGCCAACATGGTGAAACCCTGTCTCTACAAAAATTGAACCCAGGAGGTGGAGACTGCAGTGAGCCCAGATCGTGCCACTACACTCCAGCCTGGGAGACAGAGACTCCGTCTCAAAAAAAAAAAAGGAAATCAACAAGGAAGAATCCCACTCCCACCCCCACCCCAAACTAAACCTAAGCCTTGAGGAACTGAGGGCAGATGACTCAGGATGTTGGACTACCAGATAACGTGCTGGGTCTGTTCTATAAGAACAGCTATGCCCTGGGAGAAAGGTTGAGGCCTAGGTTAAAACCTCTCGCTGACCTAGCGTGGCCTGGGGCTTCTTGGGCTGGACCTGCAGGCAGTGTTGAGGGAGACACCCAGAGTAGCAGCAACCCTTCCCCATCCCATGAAGGTGAAGTGAGAAGGAAAAGGGACTCTCCTCAACCCTCTCTGCCCCTGCTGCATCCTACCCCATCCAACCCCAGCTTCTGCCATGCTCTGCATAGCATTCATTCTTTGCTTACTCAAAAATCAGTTCAAAGGAAAGACTCTACTTCATATCTGCTGGGGTGGAGAGAGGGGTGATAGCTTCCTAATTGCCATGTTGCAATTTGCCAGTCGGTGCAGGCCGCCTGTTGCCGCCTGCCCTGTATTAAATACCTTCTCCCTGATTACAGCCCATGGGGCACGATTAGCTGCCTTCAGAGAACAAAGTCTACTTTCATTAGAAATGGGACTCGGCACGCACAGCAGAGCTGCACTGTGAACCCTCTGAACAGCTGAGCAGAGTATAGACAGAGATAGGTGTAAGGCATGATCTGTACCAGAAGCTGGCTGAGCAGTGTCCTTTAATAAAAGGACAAAAAATTTGCCAAGCATCACTCTTTAACCAGGAGGTGGGACTTATACCTGCTCCCTTCTGTGGGTACGCATATTTGATCAGGGGCTTCCACCGTGGTGGAAGATTGCTGTTGCTAGAGACAGAGTGGTATGAGAGAGAAATCTCTTCAGAATCCTGCTGCTCCCCAATATACTATCTTACCGTTCCCAGCAAGCACCCATAGGAGCAACAGCAAAAAGTTTCCAGCCCAAGAGCCAAAGATGCCGTCCCACTTCCCTTCTGCCATCCTTTCCGGGGTTCTGCCTAAAGCTCAGGCAAAGTCAGAGATGCAGAAGAGGAAAGGAGGTTCAAGCATCCATCCTTCTCCCAGCTGAGGCTGAGGCCATCCCTTCAACACCAGCCCAGGAGAGGGAGACAGGAATCCAGACTGGATATGGTTCTTTGGCTTTTCCAACTTCAGCCTTCCCTACCAAACATCTCCTCCAGCTCCCCACGTTCTGCACTACTACCTCACTCCACAACTCTCCTGATCCTGGAGCAGCTAGCTTGCCCTAGAGAGCAACTACCTCCCTACTCTCCACATCACCAATACCTACTTCAGGTAATTGTGGCCCCATCAGTTTATCTGGGTTCAGATAATTTCTGAACCTACTACGAAGCCTTTCTGCTCTCAGCTGTCAATGAATCAAGCAAGTGAGAGACCTTAAGGAGTCAATGAACACAACCTTCTGAATCAGGAAGGGCCCACACATTACCATGAAAATCATCCAAGCTCTTCTTCATAATTCAACCAAGCAAAGTCAAACGGAAGTTAGTAATCACTACTGCTTTTAAAATGAAAGGAACACCCAGCCGTTTCAGAATACACCAGCTGTGTTGTATGCCACCTTAATTCCCTTGGAACCCAGCAGGGTATAAATAAATAATAATAAATACAAGCCCTTCCTAAAGCCCCTCATCAACCACTAAAACACAAATGTCTGATCACACAGGGACTGGAGCCTCCCCTTCAGGAACTGTCCTGAGCTGTAAGTGCTGGATGTGGAGTCTCTGAAGTCTGCAAGCCTGTGGGAAGCTGTGCCCCAGTGGGGGTCAGCTACACTCCCGCCACACAAGTCTGGCCGCTTCTCAAGCCTCTGAAATCCAGTCTCTGCCCCCAACTGATGTCCAAGGAACACAAATGGTCACCCTGCAAGGGTAAGCCCTGGAACCAGGTGACCTGGCCTTGGTCCTGGGGATTGCTCATGAAGATCCCCACTCCTTGCACCATTAATACAGCCCCTCTCCCACTGACTCCCCATGAATAGCAGTCCCCCGGAGCAGTGGGCTGATCCCACCAAAACTGGGTTCGGCCTCTCCCACATCGTCTCTGGGGTACCCCTCCTGCTTGCCACCAGCCCCCAGTTTCCGGCATGCAGCTGTTCCTGAGATACATGAGTAAAGCCTTCAGCAATCCCGGGCGCGTGGCAGGCAGGCAGCCAACAGCTCATAGGGTGGGGACTGGGCAGAGGTTCTGCTCTGGGCTGAAGACAAGGCTAGAAGATGTCAGTCTGTGCCCAGACCAGCCCTGCTGCCCCTCCAACAGCTATGCCCGCCAGCCCTCTGGGCAAGTACAACCTCACCCTCTTGGGACAAGTTGCCTGCAGCCCTGACCTGGCCCCCTGCCTACTCTAAACCAAACAGATTGACAGGGTTTTGAAAGCCAAAAAGAGTGGGAATTATTCTGCCCCAAAGCAATCCTGAGGACTCAGAACAGTGCTGGTGACCTGTGAGAGCTCATCTGGCGCCCACATGAGCAAACACTTCCAAGTCCATCCACCTGGCCTCACATCCAGACAAACACTTCACAGGAACAAGGGGCTAAAGAGCCAGGCAAACCAACCCCTCCCTGCAAAAAAAGAGGGCAAGAAATCCCCAAGGTCATAGCCTGCATTTGACATTAGACCCCATGCCCTCTCCTAAGAAAGGCCAAAGTGAAGGACCGGCCCTCAACCAGGCCTCAACTCCAGGCCCTTTTGCTTTCCTGGTCAGAGCCAAGTCAAGAAAGCCTCCAGCTTGTTAACTCCCCATTTGGGGTCCCTAAACATCTCTGCATTACTGCTAGTCCCCATGAATAATATATAGTACTATAAATGTTTATTTGTACATAGTACACTCATATATAATGCATTATAAGCTCAATCCACATGCATATAAATAGGTATTGTTTATTCCTTAATCAACTATCATACATTCACTATTATTAATCATATAATAAAATTCATTTCCACATGGATATTGATCAGTACTATAAATCCTTAATATTACATAGTACATATATTCATTTACCGGACATAGTGCATTTTCATCAAGATATTTCTCATCGGGCCAGGCACAGTGGCTCATACCTGTAATCCCAACACTTTGGGAGGCCAAGGCGGGCAGATCACCTGAGGTTGGGAGTTCGAGACCAGCCTGACCAACATGGAGAAACCCCGTCTCTACTAAAAATACAAAATGAGCCGGGTGTGGTGGTGCATGCCTGTAATCCCAGCTACTCGGGAGGCTGAGGTAAGAGAATCGCTTAAACCTGGGAGGCGGAGGTTGCAGTGAGCCGAGATCGCACCATTGCACTCCAGCCTGGGCAACAAGAGCGAAACTCTGTCTCAAAAAAACCCAAAAATACAAAAAGATATTTCTCGTCAACATGGATATCCCCTACCAACTTTGGTCTCTTAATCTATCAACCTCCGAGAAATCATCATCCCGCTCGGGAGTGCTATCCTCCTCGCTCCGGGCCCATAACACACCCTCTCCCATTTATAAGCTCCCACCCAATGCTGGTAGGCTGCTGTCTTCTCTCACCCAGCCCAAGGGGAACAGAATCCACTTAGGCGGCCTTCTGTTCTCAAGCTCCCCCTGTCCAGTCTCCCCAGCACCACACTGCCTCCAGAAGCCGAAGCCACAGTCTATCTAGAGTGACCTGTGTGGAACACCAGGAAACAACAGGCAATCAACTTTCTCATGATCTCCAGACCTGCCTCTCCTTCCCAAGCCTGGAGGGAGAAGGGACTGCGTGGGAGCTTCTCCACGCCAGGCTGCACTCACCCATCTCCCAGTCTGAGGCCAGGACCTTTTCTGAGCCCAGTGTGGAATCCGAAGCCAGGTCCTGCCCCTACTCTACTGAGGCGCCCTTCCCAGCTTTTCATGGCTAAAGTCCACCAGAAACTCCAGATGTGAAAAGAGGTGGGGGGGGACAAACTCCACCTCCCAGAGCAACGGTCACCAGTGGGAGTGACATCTCACATGGGTCCCTGGTTTGGGGCCCCAGCATTCAGTTTAAGTAGCTTCACTCTTCTGCCCAGGGAATTCCCCAGAACCAGGCCAAGGTTTTCCTCTACCTCCCCAATCCTAAAGAGAACCTTGCAGCTGATCCTAACTTCTTATCCTAGGGTGAGAGTAACAGGGACACTATCCAACCTTCCCTTCTTGATAAAGGGAGGAAATGATCTGGTCTAGGAGAAAAGTCCCTTCCCACTCTAGTTCATCTGTCTCTGAGGCATGAGAAGCAGCAGCAGCATGGTAATTGAGAGATCTTCTCAAACTCTGTGCTAAAAGCACAGATTCAACAGAAACTCGAACCAATTCTGTATGAAGGGAGAAGTGAAGAGCACGCTGCTGACTCGGGGAAGGGTGATGGTGGGGGGTGGTCAGTGGAGCCCAGCAGCAGGCTGGTGATGGGCAGGTGGCCGTGAAGGGGGCACATCCCCACCCACAGCAAAGGGAGACTGGGAAAATAGAGGGACGCGGTAGTAAGAACAAGAGAGCAGAGGAGATGGCGTGATATAAGCTAAGGAGGGAGGCAGCCAGGCTGCGGGGAGGGATGGAGGACAGAGGCCCTGCTGGTGGCACCCCAGGGCAGGTTAGCTGGCTGAGGTCAGACTCACAGGGTTAGTGTCTTCTCCCCAACCAGCCAGCTCTCCTGGTTAGTGCGGTTAGCGACACACTCATGGCAGACGCCCTCCAGGCACTCCATATAAACAGACAGCTTGGTTTGTGAGCAGCCCAACTCCGGAGCTGCAGAGAGAAAGCAGAGGAATGGCAAGCTGCAGGATGCCCAAGGGGACACACTGCACACTGCACTCTCCTGATGGGAAGCGTCGCAGACTTACCACCAGACCCTCAGGGGCTTTCTCCCATCCGGAAACCATGCCAGATGGAAGCCAAGCACTCCCCCTGCCAACCAGGGAGGCCAGCTTGCTGACCTCAGGCAAAAAGCCTCTCTGGTTGGTCAACAGAAAGAGAGGACGGCTGTTGGAGAAGGGGCTCAGCTCCTCTATCTCGCCTGTTCCCCAAACACTGCTGCCAGGCTGCACCAGGACTCTGAAAGCTAGGCTGTAAGAACAAAGCCACCCACAGCTGCAGCTGCAACCCATCCCGCACCGGTGCCAGCAGAGTCCATCCCACCACCTCCCACAGGCTCTGAGGGGCTGGGAGAGAAGCAGCCCAAGGATTAGAGGCTATGACAAGGGCTGCGTCGGAAAGCACAGTACAATGGGGCAGTGTGTGCCTGGCCTACAGCTGGGCCAGTCAACAGCACGGGCTGCACACTGCCACCTGGCCAGGGGTGGCACTTCCCAGCGAACCAGCCCCAGAGGAGCAACAGGGACTATTCTCCCCTCTCAGAACAAGCAACACGAGCAACCGAGCAAGAAGCTCTCCCATCAACGGCAGAAACAACTCTTCCATGAAGCCTCCAGACCACCCTGGGGGAAGTGACACCTCTAGCTCACAGACTGCAAGGCAAATGAGGCAAAAGCAGTGGCATTCCAGAGACCCCACAAGATGTGTCCCCTTGTGGGCAGGAGGACAGGACTGCAACACATATATCCACACCCACTGATGCTTAGCAGAGGGTAAGATGTTGGCAGGGAAAAGACAAGAGAGGGGTCCTCTCTCCTGTTCTAGGAAGCCCTGCAGGCTCTCTGATGACACAGGGCAAAAAGGGAAGAGTCACCACCCTGGCCACAGAGGTGGGCCTGGCCTTTTCCCAAGCCTAGGATCAAGATTCACGCAGACAGGAAACACTTCCAATAATTGCCTACACACTGGGCTCCCCATGTTGCTCTGACTACAGCCCAAGAGCTCAAATAGGCCAAGGCCTGACTATGAAGATGAGACAACTGTCTAGAAAAAAAAGACAACAACTCTTCCAACAGGCCCTGACCCCTGCTCTAGTCTGAGCACAGCCACTGACAGGTGACCTTCAGAATCCTCACCCACAAGAAAACAAAAACACCAACTGGGTCTGGTGTGCTTTTAAAAGAGCAGCAAGTGACATGGCTAATTTTTCAGAAATCAGGGACTCTCACTGCACGAATATAGGATTTGAGAAATCAGATAATTTTTCTCTTTTCCAAGGCAAAAATGAAATGAGTGAAGGGGAGAGACACAGGTGAGATGGGAGTGCCAATGCCCACATCGCTGTTATATCCATCCTGATTCCCACTCAAGGACACTCCTGCCAATTTCATCTCAGAATAAAAAAATGTCCCTCAGAGACAGCCAGGGTGCCTGCTGTGGCGAGACCCTCTAGTAAAACTTCTCCATCCCTCCCAGGGAGCCAGCCACAGAGGAACTCACTCGACTGGGAAGGAGGCTGTAACCAGGCTCCTCAGCGGCTCCAACGGGGACCATTCCACTCCTTGGTCACTTGTTAAGTGAACAGAGAAAGCTGAAGAAGAGTCTGTATTAATATTGAGTTTTGGTGAGGAATGTCTAGATGTATAAAAAAACTATTAGAGGCCAGGTGCAGTGGCTCATGCCTGTAATCCCAGCACTTTGGGAAGCCGAGGCAGGCGGATCACCTGAGGTCAGGAGTTCAAGACCAGCCTGGCCAACATGGTGAAACCCCCGTCTCTACTAAAAATACAAAAAATTAGCTGGGCGTGTTGGCTGGCGCCTATAATCCCAGCTACTCGGGAGGCTGAGGCAGGAGAATCGCTTGAACCTGGGAGGTGGAGGTTGCAGTGAGCCGAGATGGCACCATTGCACTCCAGCCTGGGTGACAAGAGCGAAACTCCATCTCAAAAAAAAAAAAAACAAAACTACTAGAAGGGTACAAGATAAATGGCGAACAGTGGTTCCGTATCTTTGGGGAAACAAGTTAGGCAGGAACAATGGGAGAAGAAAGGGAGGATCTTCTTACTTTTTATTTTGTATACTTTTCTGTATGGTTAGCATTTTATACAAGGGACGTATGTTTATGGTGAAACCAACAGTTCCTAGGCAAACAGACAAAAACCCTGCATCTACACTGTGCTTTACCATTCCAGAAGCTCTTTCCCTTCCATGATATTTCCTTTGATGCTTACGGTCCAGTGAGGCACAAAGAATAGGGAGCTCTCCCATTGTGAGGGTCAGAAAGCACAAGTGATTTGCCCAAGACCACAAGCAGAAGTGGGACATAACCCAGTTCCCCTGTCTCCAATACCAGTGCAAAGCCTGGAAAGCTCTTTTCCAGGAAGCCACAGGAAAACCAGGACAATTCTGCCCTAATATCAAGACCCTCAAAGACTTCTGAGATTCAATTCCCTACTTGGGCTACCTGTGAAGGTATAAAGAGGCCAACCACCGCTTGGTACCCAAAATGATAAGCAGAGTTTTATCCTATTGGTTAGCTGAGTAGAAGTCCAGGGTTTTGGGGTCTAGGATGGCTTCTCCGTAGGCGGATCCTCCTCTCAAGGGATGGTATTGAGTTCCCCACCACAGCACAGAAGCTTCTCACAAAGAGGGGCCATGTCCTTTATAAATTCTAAATGTCACCTAGCACACAATTGGCACAAGATAGTAACTAACAAAGAAGAGGTCCCACCCTTCTACTCAGGACCAGTCAAGGAGACTTAGTCCCCTTGAAGCCTAAGATATCCAACACAATCCAGTCTGGCTGGCTCACTCAACCCCCTCTCTGCTTAACATAAAACGCAGTTTATTACTTCCCACAAGTTGCCATCTGCAAAGATATGCCACAACGCAATGCACATTCTCACACCCAGGGACAAGGGAGAGAACCCAGGGAAAACTCCTTCAGTCCATTTTTAGCTATTGGTTTCATCCTTTTGATTTATCTGGGCATTAACAAGGTTGTATTAAGCTCTGGCTGAGAGCACTGAGTACGCCTAGATGGGACTAGAGGTAGGACCAGAAAAGCAAGCAGGTTACAGTGGGCAATAGAAAGAGCAGCATAAAGAATTACAAAGGAGCAGCCAGCAGCCAAAGACCTTTCTAGGGATGCTAATTAGGCAAAAAAAAAAAAAAAAGCTACTGGAGCCGGGCGTGGTGGCTAACACCTGTAATCCCAGCACTTTGGGAGGCTGAGGCCAGTGGATCACCTGAGGTCAGGAGTTCGAGACCAGCCTGACCAACAAGGTGAAACTCCATCTCTACTAAAAACACAAAAATTAGCCGGGCATGGTGGCAGTCACCTGTAGTCCCAGCTACTCGGGAGGCTGGGACAGGAGAATTGCTTAAACCCAGCAGGCAGAGGTTGTAGTGAGCACGGATCGCGCCGCTGCACTCCCAACTGGGCGACAGAGCAAGACTCCATCTCAAAAAAAAAAAAAAAAAAAAAAAGCTACTGGAAAGCTACTGGTATGTACTCACCTCCTCCTTTAACCCCCTTTCTGATTGCTTAGGGATGTGTTATTAGAACATAAACCGTCTGGCCGAGCATGGTGGTTCACGTCTGTAATCCCTGCACTTTGGGAGGCCGAGGTGGGCAGATCACCTGAGGTCAGGAGTTCCAGACTAGCCTGGCCAAAATGGCGAAACCCCGTCTCTACTAAAAATACAAAAGTTAGCTGCGCGTTATGGCACATGCCTGTAGTCCCAGCTACTCGGGAGGCTGAGCATTGCTTGAACCCAGGAGGCGGAGGTTGCAGTGAGCCAAGATCGCGCCACTGCACTCCACCCTGAGCAACAGAGCAAGACTCTGTCTCAAAAAAAGAAAAAAAAAAAAAAACATAAAAAGGCTAAAAGGGAGACAGCTGAAGCCAAGCACCTGGAAGATGATTTAACCACATGAATGCAATCCTGGAAAATAATTAGTAATGCTATTGTTAACACTATCACCTTTTGTTTATGCAGGACCTTCCTTCCTAAGGGTGCAACAGGTTTTGCCAGATAGATTCCATCTTCTTTAATCCCACCGAGGAAGGACTGAGTTGGGTCACACAGTAACCAACATTGCTCAGCACTTACTCTATAGTGCCTAAATGCTTGGCCTTCAGTAAAAAGCTTGCCCCTAAGAAGCTTCAGAGACAGAAGATCTTACTCCTAGTGGGAGAGAGACAGGTTAACAGTCACTTCCAGTACAGTGTGGTTGAGTGCTTTGAGAGCACAGAGGAGAGGTACCTAGCTGGGACAAGGGTTTAAGGACCAGACAAGGCTGCCATCCAGAGAACTCAGACATATCTTCCTCATCTGATTGTAAACTCGCACTGGAGTATCCCTGGCATTATACACTTAATTCTGGAAATAAATTCATTTGGTGTTTGTTAGGAATTGGGGCTCTAAGGACTACCCCCATCAACTACACTAGAAACAAAAAAGCAAAGAACGGATCATGATGCAGCTATCAGCCCCATTTGTGGGAAGCATCCAAGTTAAGCCTGTTCTGTGGCACAGGAAGACCATTAAAGCCCTAAGAATAGTGGGGCCAAGAAGTCTGGCTTCCTCAATGCCTGGATGTGTTCCATCAGTTTCACCCATTTTTCAATCCATAAAATATGAGGAAACATGGATATTGAAAACTCTCCATCCAGTCATCCACTGTGAACAGCTTTCTGTCTATCCCCAGCCTTAATTACATTACGAATCCACCACCACCAACCTCACCAGAACTGGAGAAGGCCAGCATATCACGATCATCAAAGGAGTCATCACAAAACAACAGATGGGGAGGCTGGGCGTGGTGGCTCACGCCTGTAATCCTGGCACTTTGGGAGGCCCAGGTGGGTGGATCACCTGAGGCCAGGAGTTCAAGACCAGCCTGGCCAACTTGGTAAAACCCTGCCTCCACTAAAAATACAAAAAAATTAGCCAGGCACAGTGGCAGGCACCTGTAATCCCAGCTACTCAGTGGGCCGAGGCAGGAGAATTGCCTGAACCCGGGAGGTGGAGGTTGCAGTGAGCTGAGATCGTGCCACTGCACTGCAGCCTGGATGACAGAGCAAGACTCCGTCTTGGGAAAAACAAACAAACAAACAAACAAACAAGAGATGGGGAGAAACACCAACAATCTCTGCACAGGCTGCTCATTGATGATGCTCCTAATCTCACCTTTTTTACTGCTTCCTCACAAGAAAGGAGACTCAGTTTTACTCCCACCTCAAAATGCTCCTGGCTACCAGGCAGAAATCAAAAGGCTTATTTTAGATTTAATAGAACAAAGCCTCTTCCTATTTGCAGAGCTCCAAAATGGGAAATTTATTCATTCAACAAATATTTACCAAGTGTCCTTTATTTATTTATATATATTTTTGAGATGAAGTCTCGCTCTTGTGCCCCAGGATGGAGTGCAGTGGCATGATCTCAGCTCACTGTAACCTCCACCTCCCGGGTTCAAGCGATTCTCCTGCCTCAGCCTCCCGAGTAGCTGGGATTACAGGTGCCTGCCACCATGCCCGGCTAATTTTTGTATTTTTAGTAGAGACAGGGCTTTACCATGTTGGCCAGGCTGGTCTCGAACTCCTGACCTCAGGTGATCCACCCACCTCAGCCTCCCAAAGTGCTGGGATTGACAGGCGTGAGCCACCGCGCCCAGCCCTAAGTGTCTTTTATATGCCAGGCACCATGCTACATGCTATGAACTCATTACTCCTGCAAAAAAGATGTCACCCATATTTTAGTTATTTTTTTGTTTTTAATTTTTTTAGAGATTGGGTCTGGCTCTGTCACCCATTCTGGAGTGCAGTGGTGCAATCATAGCTCACTGCAGCCTCAAACTCCTGGGTTCAAGTGATCCTCCCACCTCAGTCTCCTCCTGAGGGTTAGGACCACAGGCACAAGCCACCATACCCAGCTAAGTTTTGAATGTCTTTTGTAGAGACAAAGTCTCATTATGTTGCCCAGTCAGTCTGGCTTCAAACTCTTGGCCTCAAGTGATCCTCCTGCCTCAGCCTTCCAAAGTGCTGGGATTTCAGGAGTGAGCTACTACACCCAGCCAACCTCATTTTAGAGACCAAGATGAGACCAAGAATCCTACTGGTTAAGGAACTTGCCCAAAGTTGCACAGGTGGTGAGTGGCAGAATTAGGATTTAAACCAGGTCTGTCTAGCTCCACAATCAGATTCTTTCACACTATTCATTACCATTCCCACCGACTCCTCTCCACCACATGTTCTGCAAAGTCCCTTGTCTACAGGAGATCAGCCCAGTGAAAGAAACAGACAAGTAAAGAGAGCCCTCACCAAACAACATGGTAAGTGCCAAAACAGAGGTTCAAAGAAAGTGCTACAGAGGACCAAGAGGAGGAAAGAAAAGCAGCGGAGGCTTCTCACTGGAGGTGACAAAGGAGCTGGGTCTTAGGGGATGGGCAGTTTCAGAGGCAGAGGTGAGCATTATGGACTGAGTGAAGTACACGGGCAAAGAAGATGAAACTAAATGGATGCCCATGACAGGTTTGGGAGCAGTGAGAAATTTGGGAGCAATGAAGCACAGGACAGATGGGGTGGAGTAGCAGCAACTCAGGCTAATGGTCTGGGTCTGGACCCCAGTATAAGGAGCCTTTTGGCATGCCAAGCCAGACAGTGTGGGCTTTAACTTAAGTAAGGAAGAACCCATGGCATTTCTAAGGGAAGACTTTTTTTTTTTTTGAGATGGAGTCTTGCTCTGTTGCCCAGTCTGGAGTGCAATGGCACGATCTTGGTTCACTGAAACCTCCACCTCCTGGGTTCAAGTGATTCTCCTGCCTCAACCTCCTGAGTAGCTGGGATTGCAGGTACGCACCACCACGCCCAGCTAATTTTTGTATTTTTAGTAGAGACAGGGTTTCATCATGTTCATCAGGCTGGTCTCGAACTCCTGACCTCGTGATTCGCCTACCTCAGCCTCCCAAAGTGCTGGGATTACAGGCGTGAGCCACCACGCCCAGCCAGGAAGACTATTTTATAGGCAAATAATTTTGACAGCACCATGGAAGATAGACTGGTGTGAGAAGAGACTGCTCACCACATTTTATTCATTCTACATGCACCACGGCATCATAAAGCACCTATTAAGGCCCAGCACTGTCCTAAATGCTACAAACACAGTAGTGAATAAGACATAGTCTCTGTTTTCAGGGCACTTAGTCTTATGAGAATCAGACAAGTAAACAGGCAATTATGACACAGCATAAGTATCGGACAGAAGCACAGAAGAAAGGCACTCAAGGGGGCAGGGGTGACATTTAAACTGAGACCTGAAGGACAAAAAGGTAGGCAAAGGAGTAGCACCAGTGTATGCAAAGATCTAGAGGCCAGAATGAGGTCAGTTTGGAGAGCTATTTAAGAGCCTGAATCCAGGTGAGAAATGAAGGTTCCTTCACCCAGAGGTCGTTGGCATTCAAAATATGGTGGTGAGAAGGAAGTGAAGGGATTGGCTTCATAAATATCTGAATAAGGGGCACCCTGAGAATTGATTTATACAACAAAGAAAACAATAAAGGGGAAGAATCAGCTCAAAATCCATCATCCTTCACCTTGCAACTCCATAGTTTACTAAAATGTGACCCGAATCCAGAAAATTTGAGGACTTCTACCAAAGTACAAAGGTATACTCTTTAGAGATAACACGTTTCAGCACGCTGACTGCCGCGCAATGCAAGATAAAATACACTATCCTAAGATATATGGCTCCCAAGTTCATGAAGTGGGGAGCGATACGTCTGACAGATACCATCTGCTTCTCAAAATCACATGTGCCAAACAAATAGGAAAGGTCATCAGAGGGCCAGTGCAGAGTTCCCAGGGAAAGCCCAAAGTCCTGAGCCCACAATTCCCCTGAAATCTAATTAGATGGCAGACACATGCCTACTTCAATGGCAGGGTAGAGAGTCATTTGTTGAAGAAAAAGAAGGGCCCTGAGGGTGTGTTAAATAGACAGGACATGACTCAGAAGGAGGAGGAGAGTGAGTCTTAAATACAGGGCAAAGGAAAGCCAGTCAATCAAACCTTGGGCACACCTCTACCTCAAGGCTACACTGGGCCTCCTGCCTGGCTAAAGGGAGAGACTGAGCACTGCTGCCAGGGCCTTCTTCAAACAACATAGGCTTCAGCAGCACATTTGTTTTCCATTTTCCCATTCAGCTGAGGGGACGGAGCTATTTAAAATGCCACTTCTTTTTTTTTTTTTTTCTGTGTAGTTTGCTACTTCCTATTTTTATTATTTATTGTTTCAAATTTTATTAATTTTATTCAGGAAAGACATTGACTGTTAAGTTTTTTTTGGGGGGGGGTGATGTCTTGCTATTTTTTTTAAATTATATCCAGACTATGAATTTAATATTTACTATGGCTAATCAACTGCTCATGTCAGTAATCAAAGTCAGAAATGAGCCTTATACGTACATCTACATTAAACACACACACACCCCTTTAAGGTGTGCTCAGTGTAGATTCTAATGTCAGTCTGCCCATTCAACCCAGGCCCAAGGTTGCAACACATCACCAAGTTGAATCATGAAGACAGCCCAGATTTGACTGACATGGCACAGCAGGCTCCCTCACCACAGCCCATGCACCAGTTACTATTTCTGAGAGGAAGGAGAGGGTTGTGATGAAAAACTCAGCCCCTAAACATTTTTTTAAATAATCAAAAAAATTTCTACTACAATATGGATATACATTTAACCATCTTGACAAACAAACATGAACCAGGATATAGTCAAACAAACGAGAAATACAAATTGCCACTACGCATATTTAAGTTAACTTGATACCAACCTAAAGAAAAAAAAAAGCTCAACTGCTGAAGCTAGAATGCCTAGGTTCAAATCCCAGCTCTGTCACTTACTAGCTGGGTGATCTTAAGCAAATTACTTAACCACTCTGCCTCCATTTTCTCATCTGTAAGACAGGGATAATAAGTTATCTACTTCATATGATTATGAAAATTAAATTAATTGGCCGGGCACGGTGGCTCACACCTGTAATCCTAGCACTTTGGGAGGCAGAAGTAGGCAGATCACCTGAGGTCAGGAGTTCGACACCAGCATGACCAATGCGGTGAAACCCCCGTTTCTACTAAAAATACAAAAATTAGCCAGGCATGGTTGTGGGCACCTGTAATCCCAGCTACCTGGGAGGCTGAGGCAGGAGAATCACTTCAACCTGGGAGGCGGCAGTTGCAGTGAGGAGAGCACCATTGCACTCCGGCCTGGGCGACAAGAACGAGACTTTGTCTCAAAAAAAAAAGTCAAAAATTAAATTAGTTAATATATGAAAAGTCCTTACAACAGTCCTACGCACAGAATGTGCTCAATAAGCACCATTATTGTTATTATCATCATCATTACTCAACTGCAAAGATAATTGTATAGCCTCACAGCTTCAAACAGGAAATCACTGGCATTTTAACATTGCCTTAAATAGCCTAATGAGGATATTCTCACGACAAAAAAATCTGTATTATCCAAAAGCTCTGCTTCATCTCTTTAACATCAGGCTAGCAGCCCAAACCAATGCAGATGCTATCTATATAAAGAGACAGCAGGTTCAACCATGAAACAGAAATTAGTGCTGAGATCTGACTAGTATAACTAAAACTTACTGTCAGGCACTGAGTAAGCATATTAATGTATTAACTAATTTACCTTCACAACAACCCTATGCGATAGATACTCTTACTACCCACATTTGATTGATAAGAAAACTGAGGCATACAAAGCTATGCCATTAATAAAGGTCACAGAGCTACAAATGGCAAAGTCAAACAAACTTTTTTTTTTTTGGAGACGCTTTTTTCTTTTTTTGAGATGGATGGAGTCTTGCTCTGTCACCTGGCTGGAGTGCAGTGGTGCAATCTCAGCTCACTGCAACCTCCACCACCCAGGTTCAAGCAATTCTCCTGCCTCAGCCTCCTGAGTAGCTGGGACTACAGGCGCGTGCCACCACGCCCAGCCGATTTTTGTATTTTTAGTAGAGATGGGGTTTCACCTTGTCGGCCAGGATGGTCTCGATCTCTTGACCTCGTGATCCGCCTGCCTCGGCCTCCCAAAATGCTAGAATTACAGGAGTGAGCCACTGCACCCTGCCAGTGCTTTTTTTGTTGTTTCTTGGAGACTGCATCTCCTACGCTGCCCAGGCTGGAGTACAATGGGTATTCACAGGTGCCATCATAGTGCACTGCAGCCTCAAACTCCTGGCCTCAAGTGCTCCTCCCATCTCAGTATCCCAAGTAGCTGGGACTACAGGTATGTGCCACTAGGCCGGGCTCAGAGTCAGTGCTATTAACTGTTATGTGTGTTCACCACACTACCCTTGGGTGATTACAATTACAATTTGAAAGGGGGCACGAATTGTCCTCAGAAAAAGGAGGTTCTCAACCTTCAGAAACAGAGTCACAGCTACATATCATCAGTTCTTCAAATACCTAAAGGTACTGAAGCTGACCTAGTAACAGTGACTTGGGTTGTTCTGTTTGGAGTAAGCCTTTGATTGGGGGGACAGGTAGAGAGCAGACAGTAAATGAAGAGTTCTAGATCAAACCATCCTAGTCCACCATGAAGCGATGCTGATCCTGAAGCAGGCTTCAATAAGAAGGCTAGTCCCAACTCTGGCTAGGGCAAAACACTCACCAAAGGAAGTGAAGGCCACATTCACTGTGTTCTCTGGCTCCAGTCCCTTTCCTTTCTCTCCAACACCAAATCCACTACCTCTCAGGCCATGCTTAGTTTGGCTAGTGAGACTGATATTTTTCAAAAGTGGTTTGATGGGAAGATTAAAAAGGAGAGAAAAAAACTACCAGAAAAGAAAAGAGCAAGTTCCATGATCCTTTCTTTGCATCACCACACTTGTCCAGCTGTAAAGTAGCTCTCAAATATTAGGGGTCTCAAGGATAGGCAGTGCGGTGCTAAACATTCCCAGAGCTTTACATCAGTCCACTTGATCTCTTACCAGAAACTGATCTACATTTTTTCTCTCTAATCCCAACCTGCCTTTCCCTCACCTCTGATACCCCCACCAAAATCCACATCCCCAGAGGAACACTAATGAGCCCTTCTTACCAAAAAAGCAAAAGTAGACACGCAGCGAGAATGAATTCAGGAGTCGGTGACAGCAGGTACCTAAATGGTCAGTGAACACGATCAGAATTTGTTTTCTCGTGACTCCCCACCATCTGTCACCCACAAATCTCCACTTCCAGGCAGGACGCCAAAGTGAAGAAGTGATGGGGATATTGAAGCAGAAACAATGAGCATGTAGGAAACTGCCTGTGACAGGGATGTGTTAACATCCTTCGGCCTGGTCTCTAGGCCTCTGTCCAGGTTTACTTGCATAGGTGAAGGCACACAAGGCTTAATTCTACACCAGCTCTCAAAAGTCAGCCTGCAATCTACGCCAAACACTAACTTAAGGACCTCAGACAAAGGACGAACTCTATAAAAGTGAGCCCTTCTCAGACCAAATGTTTCTTGGCATCACTCTAAGCCCATGCATCCTCCTCCCAGGGAGCATGCCAGCCAGAAACCTGTCACTGGAAGCCACCTTACCCGCTCTGGGGTTGGACTGGGGCAAGTCGCTATCTCTTCTTCTTTCCAAGTAGGCACTGTAATTTCTTCCAGTCCCTGGGGCACCTGAATCTTCAGCTGAAATTGGGGCAGATGCTGCTACAGCTGTGGAAAGGCTGATCTAAGCCTAGAAGAGGGTCATTTGACTGGCTTTAGTTCCCTCCTTAGCAGATCTGCCCGGCATCCTCCAGATCTCTCTTCCTCACTATCCCACTCTACTAGAAAGATCCCTTTCCCCACTGGCCGGCCAGATACAGTCGGGCCTCTATCCCACGCTCCAGGCTTCTTTATTCGTGGCTAAGAAATTTTCCTCCAACTTGTGACTCTGCTTCTCCAGGGCCTGCACAACACCTACTTCTGGCTGCCCCGCCCCCAAATCCCCCTCCCCTAGGGCTGCCACTGGACCCTAGGGCCCCGGTCCGCCCCAGCTCCTTTTTTTCCTCTCCGCCTCGGACCTTACTCCATTCCATCTCCTCTTTTCAACCCTGGAGCCAGTACCCCCTTCGCCCCTACTACAGGCTAGGGCCCCCCGCAATCCCCCCCAACTCTGGCTTCCCCGCCCGACTACTCCAACCCCACAACAAACTTTCCGCCGCCGCCAGCTGCGTTCAGGCCGCCATCTTGCCGCGGGGCAGGCCGGGTAGTGGCCAGGGCCGCGGGAATCCCCACGCACTTGGCGTGTCGCGTCATCTGAGGCGGGGCCATGGGGGCGGGGCCTCGGGTTGGGGAGGTGGGACACTAGGTAGGTGATGACGAAAAATGGGGCTCTCCTGAAAGCAGGGATTGGAGGACTGGCCACAGAAGGAAGGAGGTGTCAGGAGCAGGGCAATAGCGGGAAGCGGGGAAAGACTCCAGTACTGAAAGAAAGAAAAGAAAAAAAAAAGAATAGGGGAACACATCTCAAAGATACAGTGGGAGAGAGAATCGTTTTACTGGTTCCCCGTCATCCAGAGAATAAAACCAGCTTTTCAGTTTGGCATTCAAAGATCCGCATGATCCAGCCTCTTCCACCTTCATCAGCCTCATTGTTTGCCTCTCCTGGGGACTTCAGGTTCCCAAATTGTCCTTTGTTTTCAGGACATCGGGCCTTAAGATGTCTAATCTCTCTCCTCCTCCTTTGCATCATCAATTCCTCCTATTCCTTCAAACCATCAGCTAAAATGTCACCTCCTCCAGAAAGACTTCCCTTTAGTGCTCCTTTTGCTGGGCATCACTAGCAACTTGTACATAGTTTTATTGTAGCTGTCCCGTGCAGTGTAATTATTTATTTACATGTTATATCACTTTTGCCCTGCTGCTTCTTCAGGGCAAAAACTATGTTTGATTGCATCTTCATACTCCCTAGCAGGTGCTTGGCACACAATAATTGCCTAATGAATAAATGGCATGTTTTCCTCCAATGCATTAAGCATATTTCTGCCTCAGGGTCTCTAAATTTGCTATTCCCCATACCTGGAATGTTCTTCCTCCAAATATTGACTCTCATTTGTGTCTTTGCTCAAGTGTCATCACTTTAGAGAAGCCTTCCTTGGCCACTCAATCTAAATCAGCATCCCTATTCTCCTTTACCCTGCTTTAATGTTTTCATTCATAGTACTTATCATTATCTGACATTATATTAAATATTTATTGTTTATTGATCATCTCCCCACTACAAAGCAAACTCCAGAGGTCTGGGATGTTTTCTTGCTCATCACAGCATCCCCAGTGTCTAAAACAATGCCTGGCATAGTAGGTATTCAGTAGATTTTTTTTATTCTGTTTGTTTAATTAATTAATTTTTGAGACAGGGTCTCACTCTGTTGCCCAGGCTGGAGTGTAGTGGTGCGATCTCGGCTCACTGCAACCTCCGCCTCCCGGGTTCAAGTGATTCTCCCACCTCAGTTTCCTGTGTAGCTGGGATTACAGGCCCATGCCACCAAACCCAGCTAATTTTTTGTATTTTTAGTAGAGACGGGAGTTCCACCATTCCACCATGTTGGCCAGGCTGGTCTCGAACTCCTGACCTCAAGTGATCCACCTGCCTCAGCCTCCCAAAGTGCTGAGATTACAGGTGTGAGCCACTGCACTGGCCAATAAATATTTATTGAATGAATAAATGGTATGGAGGTTGGTGATTGACAGATTTTGGAATATACTGGTGGAGAAGAGGGGTTGAAAATACTATAAAATAAGGAAATGCATAGATGGAAGTTACATGACCTCAAGGCCCCATTTAGCACTAACAGGAATAGTAGCAAAGACAAGCCCCAGACTCAGCAAAGGAGAGAGTGAGATGAGGATCAGGTGGAATTCTGCAGCTGGGTCCTCAGGGAGCACAGCCATCCTAGGAAAGCCCCAGGGCACCGAGCAGGCCAGGTAGAGGAAATGAGGAAGGCTGGAGGCCAGGAATCTCCTCAGACCTAAAGACATCATCCACCCCGAGCCCAGGCCTCTCTTGGCCAGATGGTTCCGGAGAAGCATCTGTCCCTCCATAAATTATCCAGGGCCCCTCCAGCCTATCCTCTCTGGTGACAGCCGGAACAATTGTCCAGGAATTCCATCTGCTCCCCTGTCCCTCTCCCTTCCGCAGCTCATCAACATTTCAGAGCAGCAAGATATCCCATTTCCCTGGGCCTAGAGATGGAGCTGGGTCTGCCCCTTGGTGAAGCTGATCTCATGTACCAACCCCCCATCAACGCACACACACAAAAACCTCAGCAGAGGCTCCCAGATCCCCAGAGGGAGAGGTCAGCCATTTTTATTTCCCATCCCATCCATGCCTTTCTATCCTATACATCTTTTTAAAAATTAATTTAATAAAATTACACTAACCAAACCAGCCTGGCCAACATAGTGAAACCCCCTCTCTACTAAAAATACAAAAATTAGTTGGGCATGGTGGCGTGCACTTGTAGTCCCAGCTACTCAGGAGGCTGAGGCAAGAGAATTGCTCGAACCTGGAAGGCGGAGGTTGTGGTGAGCCAAGATTGTGCCACTGCGCTCCAGCCTGGGCGACAGAGCAAGACTCCATCTCAAAAAAAAAAAAAAAAAAATGACTTTTGCTGTTTACCAAAAGGTATCTGGCTGAAGGAAGAAATTTAGGAAGCTGGTTTGCTTTTCTAAATAGGTATAATTCCTAGATATCGTTTCAACCTTCCCAGAAATTGTTTTGGGGTTCACAAAGGGAGAAAGGCTGTTGTACTTTCAACTATAGATTTGGAAAGCAATTCAAGTTTATATTTGGAAACAAGGGAAGTATCAGTAAACATAAACATACTTTTGAAAAGAATAGGAATCACAATCCTCTAGAGTTTTTTATTATTATTATTATTATTTATTATTATTATTTTTTAAGATGGAGTTTCACTCTTCTTGCCCAGGCTGGAGTGCAATGGCATGATCTCCACTCATTGCAACCTCCACCTCCTGGGTTCAAGCGATTCTTCTGCCTCAGCCTCCCAAATAGCTGAGATTACAGGTGCCCACCACCACACCCAGATAATTTTTGTATTTTAGTGGAGATGGGTTTTCACCATGTTGGTCAGGCTGGTCTGAAACTCCTGACCTCAGGTGATCCACCTGCCTCGGCCTCCCAAAGTGCTGGGATTACAGGCATGAGCCACCGTGCCCGGCCTATTATTATTATTATTATTATTATTATTATTGTTATTATTATTATTTGAGACAGAGTCTCGCTCTGTCGTCCAGGCTGGAGTGCAGTGGTGCGATCTCGGCTCATTGCAATCTCCGCCTCCCAGGTTCAAGCAATTCTCTGCCTCAGCCTCCCAAGTAGCTGAGATTACAGGTGCCCACCACCACGCCCAGCTAATTTTTGTATTTTTAGTAGAAACGGGGTTTCACCATCTTGGCCAGGCTGGTCTTGAACTCCTGACCTTGTGATCCACCTGCCTCGACATCCCAAAGTGCTGGGATTACAGGCATGAGCCACTGCACCCGGCCTATTATTATTTTTAATATGGAAGGCTTTACGAATTCATGTATCATCCTTGCACGGGGGCCATGCTAATCTTCCCTGAATCATTCCAGTTTTAGTATATGTGCTGCTGAAGCAAGCACAAGTTTTTAACTTTTAACATATGAGAGATAAAGTTATTTTCATTGTAGCAAGGCTGTTTTGCTTCATCATTCCTCCCTCTGTGGATGGACAAACCCACTTATGTACCTAAATATTTATTAGGCCACAATAACATAGTTGTTCACTATCTTTGTGAGAGAACCATGAGGAAAGTGGTAAAAATTAGGGGTCCTTCTAGCTTTCAGGGTCTTAAGAAATAGCTGCAAGTTGCGGAAGAGTCAGGCTCACTTCATTTTGATGACAATTTTCATATGGTTGGCGTCTATAGGGCTGCAGGTATGCAGGGCCCATCTGCACAAACATGGTCAAGCATTTCTCAAGGCATAATCCACCTAGGTCCAAGGCAGTCCTTTCTGATGATTTAATTTATGTGGACTAGTCACCCTGCTGGGACAGATGTGCTTGGTGTGGAGTCCGGGGTTGGCATGATACACTCTACATAGGCAAAAGGGGTCTTGGAATAGAAGCAGTGGACAAAGATAGCAATTTGAGCTTCAGGTATTGAAGGAAATTGCTGGGAAAGAGGAGTCAAAACCATACTGGACTCAGCCCCACAGTCGTGTGACCTGTTCATTATGACAGCTAGAAGGGCCTTAGGCAGTATGCAGCCTTTTTGGTTGCCAGCAACATTATCTACTAACAATGTGAAGCCATGAGGCTATGTTCCTATTTGTGACTCTGATTTTGTGATGCTGAACCATGTATACATGGTTGTTATAACAATGATTTCAAAACTTCAAGAGGTGATAACTTAATCTACTTCCCTGGATTTAAGTTATACACATTTCCTAATTCTTCAGTCTATTAATAGAAGTCCACAGCTGCCAACTTGGTGGATAAGCTTTTATTAGATGTAATGACTTTTTCCTAACTTGGGATGTTGAATTTTATGGAAGTGTAAGTAATGTAATTTTAAAGACCTTGAAACTTGGTGGGAACTTGCATTCTTCATATTATTAAAACCATTTGGCTGGGCGCAATGGTTCACGCCTGTAATCCCAACACTTTAGGAGGCCGAGGCAGGCGGATCACCTGAGGTCGGGAGTTTGAGACCAGCCTGACCAAAATGAAGAAACCCTGCCTCTACTAAAAATACAAAAAATTAGCCAGGTGTGGTGGTGCATGCCTGTAATCCCAGCTACTCAGGAGGCTGAGGCAGGACAATCGCTTGAATGCAGGAGGCAGAGGTTGCAGTGAGCCAGCCTGGGCAACAAGAGCAAAACTCCATCTCAAAAAAAAAAAAAATTTTATCTCTCAAAAGATACTTAATTAAAGTAGGAACTCAAATAAATATTTGTACACCTGTGTTCACAGCAACATTATTTTACAATAGCCGAAAGGTAGAAACAACACAAATGTTCATTGATGGATTAATGGATAAACAAAATGTAGCAAATACATACAATGGAATATTATTCAGCCTTGAAAAGGAAGGAATTCTGACACAGGCTACAACATGGATAAACCTTGAGGATACCACACAAAGTGAAATAAGTCAGTCACAAAAAGACAAATACTGAATGATTCCACTTATTTTAGGTACTTAGAGCAGTCAAATTCATAAAGATAGAAAATAGAATGGTCGGCCGGGCGCTGTGGCTCACGCCTGTAATCCTAGCACTTTGGGAGGCCAAGGCAGGCAGATCACAAAGTCAGAAGTTCGAGACCAGCCTGGCCAACATGGTGAAACCCTGTCTCTACTAAAAATTCAAAAATTAGCCGAGTGTGGTGGCAGATGCCTGTAATCCCAGCTACTTGGGAGGCTGAGGCAGAGAATTGTTTGAACCTGGGAGGCAGAGGTTGCAGTGAGCCAAGATCACGCCACTGCCCTCCAGCCTGGGTGACAGAGTGAGACTCCGTCTCAAAAAAAAGAAGAAGAAAGGAAATAGAATGGTCATTGCCAGGGGCTGTAAAAAATTAGGAGTTAATGTTGTGTTCTTATTTTGTTTTTATTTATTTATTTATTTATTTTAGAGGCAGAGTCTCGCTCTGTTGCCCAGGCTGTAGTGCAGTGGCATGATCATAGCTCACTGCAGCCTCAAGCTCCTGGGCTCAAGCGATCCTCTAGACTTAGCTTCCCAAGTAGCTAGGACTCTAGGCACACCTGCCTAATTTTTTAATTTTTTTGGAGGGCATCTATGTTCACCACTGTACCACCAATGCTTTTTAAATTTTTTATAGAAACGGAGTCACACTTTGTTGTCCAGGCTGGTCTTGAACTCCTGGACTCAATAGATCCTCCTGCCTCAGCCTCCCAAAGAGCTGGGATTACAGGCATAAGCCACCACACCTGGCCATCCATACATCTTTATATGATACCAAGTCTTGTTTTCTGGCTTCTGGTGAGATCTCACTTTCCCAACTCTAAAGCAGGAACTCCCTGAGAGCAGAGCTTGTTTCCCTCACCTCAGACTTTGGGCACCCTGAGGCTAGAGTCTGTGCCTTCCCTCTCAGACTGTGAATCAAATCCTGGGAAAGCTCAGAAAGTGCAGGAGTGGTTTACCTCTCTTTTCTGGACTGCACTGGGACCTGTTTGTCCAGCTCTGCTTCACTCTGACCCAGTAGGAGCTGGGCAGTTCTCCAGTCCCTCATCTCTTTGCTGAATCAGGAAGTCCTCCCTCCATCCCAGGTCAACACCTGAAAGTTGGCCTTGAAAGTGTAACCGGGCAGCTTAACTTCAAAATGCATTTTCAAACCTTTCTTTTCCTTTCTCTCGGGTCTCAAGACGTAACCTTGAAGCTTACTGTGTAAACTCTTTTTTCTCCCTTCTCCTTATTCTTAAAATATAGCCTTGAAATGTACTTTCTTTCAGGCCGGGCACAGTGGCTCATGCCTGTAATCCTAGCGCTTTGGGAGGCCAAGGTGGGTGGATTGCCTGAGTTCAGGAGTTCAAGACCAGCCTGGGCAACATGGTGAAACCCCGTCTCTACTAAAATACAAAAAATTAGCTGGGCGTAGCAGTGTGCGCCTGTAATCCCAGCTATTTGGGAGGCTGAGACAGGAGAATCTCTTGAACCTGGGAGGCGGAGGTTGCAGTGAGCCGAGATGGCGCCATTGCACCCCAGCCTGGGTGACAGAGCGAGACTCCGTCTCAAAAACAAAAAAGAAAGGAAGGAAGGAAGGAAGAGAAAGAAAGAAAGGAAAGAAAGAAAGAAAGAAAAGAAAGAAAGTTTCTTTCTTTCTTTTTTCTTTTTTTTGTTCTGAAACAGAGTCTTGCCATGTCTCCCAGGCTGGAGTACAGCGGCACGATCTCGGCTCATCACAACCTCCACCTCCCGGGTTCAAGTGACTCTCCTGCCTCAGCCTCAAGTAGCTGGGATTACAGGCACATGCCACCAAGCCCAGCTAATTTTTGTATTTTTAGTACAGATGGGGTTTCACCATGTTGGCCAGGCTGGTCTCAAACTCCTGACCTCAGGTGATCCACCCGCCTTGGCCTCCCACAGTGCTGGGATTATAGGCGTGAGCCACCACACCCGGCAACCTCGTTCTTTTTAATCTGACTCTGTAAGTGGTGACTGACTCTGTCGCCCGGTCTGGAATGCAGTGGCGTGATCTTGGCTCACTGCAACCTCTGCCTCCCGGGTTCAAGCGATTCAGCCTCCTGAGTAGCTGGGACTACAGGTGTGCACCACCACACACGGCTGATTTTTGTATTTTTAGTAGAGGTGGGGTTTCACCATGTTGGCCAGGCTGGTCTCAAACCCCTGACCTCAAATGATCTGCCCGCTTCGGTCTCCCAAAGTGCTGGAGTTACAGGCGTTAGCCATGACACCTGGCCCAAAAACTTCAAGTAAATCTCCAGAGATGACTCCTTTAGCAGCTACTGGAAGGGCTGGACCATGACCCATCTGTGATGTTGGTGCTTCCCCCACCACCCCATCAGCCCTGGGTAGTTCCAGAGTGGAAGGGGCTCCACAAGTACATGAATGAGTGGTACCGCGGTGCTTCACATGCATGGTTCTAGTTATGAGTGACCCTCTCGTCTTTCCAGGTCTGTGTACATGCATCTGCACACCCTTGTGGTTTCAATGGGTGTGTTCCTTTGCTTGACTTTTTTTTTTTTTTTTTTTTTTGAGACAGAGTTTCACTCTTGTTGCCCAGGCTGGAGTGCAATGGCATGATCTCGGCTCACTGCAACCTCCATCTCCCGGGTTCACGCAATTCTCCTGCCTGAGCCTCCCTAGTAGCTAGGATTACAGACATCCACTACCACATCTGGCTAATTTTTTAGTAGAGACAGGGTTTCACCATGTTGGCCAGGCTGGTCTCAAACTCCTGACCTCAGGTGATCCACCTGCCTTGGTATCCCAAAGTGCTGGGATTACAGGTGTGAGCCACCGCACCCCGCCTGCTTGACATTTTGGATAGGAGCTGCATGACTGCACACTCATCCTATCAGAGGGCAAAGCCTCCTATCACTTTTCAACTCACCCTAAAGCCCACCGTCGGTATCCTCCCTGGCCCAGCTCCCTCTTTCCCTGAGCAGGTATTTTCAGCTATCCTAAGCAAGGTATGCAGGGCCTGCGCTTTGGCACAACAGCCGTGGAGGCACACGATAAGTGTGCCAACACAGACATGCACACAGTCAAACAGCCAAAAGATAGGGAACAATGGCTGGGTTTGGATTTCAGCCCTGGGGCCGCTGGCTCCACCTCCCGTGGTGAGGTAGGGGTAGGATGGGGGAAGGAAACAATCAGAGGGAAAGAATATTGTTTCAGGACCCAAAGGCCCCTGCGCTGGCAGAAGGCCTCACAAAGGATGGGCTACTTGGATGTGCCTGACTCCTTCCCAGCACAGACTCTGTCTCCATCCTGGGGCCCCCACTTGTTGGGCTGACCAGCACTGTCTTGGAGAGGCAGTGACAGACCAGAACAAGCAGGGGCAGGATTATCCCTTACCTGGTGAGGACAAGGGCCAGCTCTGCGTGCCCCTGGGCCTCCGTGAAGTCTAGGGCCCACAGGTGCCTCTGCACCCCCTGTTTATTGGGGGCATGTGGGGTGAGTGAATATGTCTGCCCTGCTAGGCGGTAAGTTGCTCGAGGTCAGGGCCTAGCATGTTTTTTCATTTGTATTAATTCAGTCACTCATTCAACTCACATTTATTGAATGTTTGGCACTGAGGTGGGGTCCCCTCCCTGCTCCTGCCCACAATCTGTGGGTGGGTCAATGGATGTGTGAATGAAGAGTGACAGCCCTTGTTCCCTGTTCTCTGGTCTCTGCATTCTCATTTGGTAATACGCAAAACTCTCTGTGTGAAAAGGAGGCTAAGGAGAGAAGAGGAAAACTTGAGAATCCACTCTCCAGGTGAAGGGTAGGGAGGCCAAGAGCGATAAATTCTTATAAGTGGAGGCCCTGGAGGAGGTGTTTATTGATAAGTCCTCAGAAAAATGCTCAGGAAAGTAGGGAATCCTGAGGGTTGGGTACTGAGGTGTTCTGGAGCAGTATAGTTACCGTTCAAGTCTGGAGTGAAAGCCAGAAATCAGCCTCATGTGTCTAGTGACCACCCAAAAAAGAAAGCCACTATTAAGACAGGCTTAGGAGGATCCTAAAGTCATGAGGCTGCCAGCCCAACCTGTTCCAAAATCCTCCAAGGAACAGCCACTAGGTTGTACGCTGGGAAGCAGAAATTAGAGCCAAGAAGTGAAGAGCATCAGCCAGGGGCCCTCACCAGCTGTATCAGTCACTTTTCCCAAGGGTAGGACAGCGATAAGAGTAGGGTCCCTGGAGCAGACTGCCTGGCTTCATTGCCCAGCTGTCACCTAACTAACTGCATGAACACAAGCAGATGACTGGAGCAGTCTGTGCCTCTGTCTTCCCATCTGTAAATGAGGGTTAAGCAGAGCACCTACCTCACAGAGGTCACAGAGCTGTCTTGAGGGTCAAAAGAGTTCATGTACATGAGTGCTTAGACCAGTGCCTGGTACATAGAATGTCCGTCTATTTTACCAGTGAGGGTTTGGAGTCTCAGAGGTTAGCTGTCTCCTGAAGGCCACCCAGCTGCAGACAATAGAGCCAGAATTTGAAGTGACTTCTAGTACTCTTGCCTTGACATCACACAGCCTGAAGAATCATAGGAGTGATCCCAGGCTGCTGACTTGAGGAGTGAGGTGATAACAATGGCATGGTAGGATGTTTAGCCTCTAGGCACACTGCAGACTGGATGCATGAGGGAAACCGGTAGGCCTGACGGCCGCGAGACCAAGTAGGAAATGCTTGTCATGAGCCTGGCATGGTGAGGAGGGTGCTGACAAGGGCTGAGGCGATCAGACAGAATGGACACAGGGCCATGGGAGAAGGAGGACTGGACAACATTTGGTGGCCAGCTGGAAAAAAATAGAGGAGTTAGAGGAGGCTTTAAGGTTTTAAGCTCTAGTTACCCAAAGAATAGTGGGATTTCTGCCAAAAACAAGTATTGGGTGGGGGATTGTATTAGTCCATTTTCATGCTGCTGACAAAGACATACCTGAGACTGGGTAATTATAAAGGAAAGAGGTTTAATGGACTCACAGTTCCACGTGTCTGGGGAGGCCTCACAATCATGGCAGAAGGCAAGGAGGAGCAAATCACATCCTACATGGCGGCAGGGAAGAGGGAGAATAAGGACCAAGTGAAAGGGGTTTCCCCTTATAAAACCACCAGACCTCGTGAGACTTATTCACTACCATGAGAATGGTATGGGAGAAACCACCCCCATGATTCAATTATCTCCCACCAGGTCCCTCCCACAACACGTGGGAATTATGGGAGCTACAATTCAAGATGGAATTTGGGTGGGGATGCAGCCAAACCATATCAGGGATGTTCTTGGAAATCCAAGCAGTGAGACAAGCCCTCTTTACTGGGTGATTTTTAAATGGGCGAAGGGGGTGTGCTAGAAAAATTTCACAGAAACAGAAACTTGGACTAAAGGATGCCTTTTATGTAAAGGGGCTAATAGTGGCTAGATTCCTGAAGACACTAGGACAGAAACAATTGCTCAAAGGCAAGCCCCAGCATAGCTCAGCTCAGCCTCCCGTCATTGCTTCTGTTGCCAACCCCCTCTCCTGCTCCAGGGTAGGAAACTGACTTTACCAGGGATCCCCCAATGCCTCCACAACCACTCACCTCAGCCCCCACTCTCTAACCTCCTGTACACATACCTGACTTTTATACACACTCTCTCATTCTACCCTCACAGGGACCCTGTTAGAGAGCAGGGCTGGTGCTATTCTCCCCATTTCACAAGTGGGGAAACCGAGGCCTGAGAAGTTTATGAGACTTTCTCAGGATCACACAACCAATGCCAATCAGTGACCAGATTCCAAATCCTGTGCACTTTACTTCATTACACCACATCTGCACTTCCAGAGATCTCAAGCAGATTGGAGCCAGAGGCACGCACCTGCCTTTCCTCAGCAGATCCATAGACATCCCTTGATGTCTGAGGGCATTCATTTTCTCTCTGGGAATAATGGAATGATAGCATAATGGAATGGAATGGAGGCAGTGAAAATGGGCAGAGAGGGATGTGGCAACATTATGGATAAGCACCAAACATCAGGGCTGAAAACATCCTTAGAGACCATTGAGTGAACTCCCTCTGTTTGCAAGGGAAACTTAGGCCCAGAAAGAAGGGACTTGCCCCACAGGATACTGCAAAGGTTATCCCACTCCCTTTATTCTAGTTATCTATCACTGCATAGAACAAATCACCTCAAAGCCTAGTGGCTTGAGACATTTTATTATCTGTCCAATTTCTGTGGGTCAGGGACTCAGTCAGGACTCAGCTGGGTGGTTCTGACCTTGTGTCTCATATAGCTGCAGTCAGTCGGTGGCTGGAGGTAAACCAGCAGGGGCTGGAGCAGCCCAGGTCTGTCTGGGCATCTCTGTTCATTCACATACTCTCCAGCCCTCTCCTTGTGGTAGCCTCCCCAATGGGGCTAGTTTGGGCTTCCCCACAACTTGATGACCTCAGGGCAATCAGACTGATTACTCATGTCTCCAAGACAAGTGTCCCAAGAGAATAAGGAGAAAGCTGTATCATCTTTTGTCATCTAACCTCAAAAGTCACATAATATCACTTCTACTGTAGTCACAAGGCTGCCTAAAGGGAGCCTAAAGGGATGGGAATGTAGACCCTACCTCTCAATGGGAGGAGTGTCAAAGTCACACATTATAAGGGAAACGTGTGAGATGGGAGGTCTTATGGTAGCCATCTTTGGAAAATACAATTTGCCACACCCTTGCATAATCACCTAGATCAATAGGATGGCCCAGGGGAAAGATGAGCCTGGGTCTGAACCCCAGCTTCATCATTCACTAGCTCTATGACTGGGGAAGTCACCTAACTCCTGGTATCTTCTCCTACCTCATATATAAAACTAGAATAATAAGGCTGGGCCCAGTGGCTCACACCTGTAATCCCAGCACTTTGGGAGGCCAAAGCGGGCAGATCACCTGAGGTCAGGAGTTCCAGCCCAGCCTGGCCAACATGGCGAAAACCTGTCTCTACTAAAAATACAAAAATTAGTCGGGCCTGCTGGCGCATACCTGTAATCCCAGCTACTCCAGAGGCTGAGGCAGGGGAATCGTTTAAATCCGGGAGGTAGAGGTCGCAGTGAGCTGAGATCGTGCCACTGCACTCCAGCCTGGACAACAGAGTGAGACTCAGTCTCAAACAAACAAACAAACAAAAACACTATAATAATAATAATGCCTGTCTGGCAGGGTTATGGTGAAAATTAAATACAAGGGCGTGGCTCTTTATTAATTAAAGTAGTATAAGGGATGGTGTGTTCACTGCTATTTATTTCTTTATTTTTGACAGAGTCTTCCTCTGTTGCCCAGGCTGGAGTGCAATGGCAGCATGATCCGGGCTAACTGCAACCTCTGCCTCCCGGGTTCAAGCAATTCTTCTGCCTCAGCCTCCTGAGTAGCTGGGATAACAGGTGCGCGACACCACGCCTAGCTAATTTTTTGTATTTTTAGTAGTGACGGAATTTCGCCATGTTAGCCAGGCTGGTCTCGAACTCCTGACCTCAGGTAATCCACCCACCTCGGTCTCCCAAAGTGCTGGGATTACAGGCATGAGCCACCGCGCCCAGCCCACTGCTTTTTATTTAAAAAAGAAAAAATTGGGCCGGGCGCAGTGGCTCACGCCTGTAATCCCAGCACTTTGGGAGGCCAAGGAGGGTGGATCACGACGTCAGGAGTTCGAGACCAGCCTGGCCAACATGGTGAAACCCCCGTCTCTACTAAAAATACAAAAATTAGCTGGGCGTGGAGGTGCACGCCTGTAATCCCCGTTACTCGGGAGGCTGAGGCAGGAGAATCGCTTGAACCCGGGAGGCGGAGGTTGCAGTGAGCCAAGATCACGCCATTGCACTCCAGCCTGGGCGACAGGGCAAGACTCTATCTCAAAAAAAAAAAAAAGAAAAGAAAAAAAGAAAGTAGTGTAAGGGAATATCCTGGAGCAGAGGTGGGGTTATTATTTAATATATAGGATGATCAGTGAGGGCTTCTTTACTAACATGAGATTTGAGCAGAGAGCTGAATGAACTCAGGGAGTGAGCTATGAAAATATCTGGGTTATAGCATTCCAGGCAGAGAACAGCTAGTGCAAAGATCCTGAGGCAGGGAACATGCTTATATGTTCAAGGATCAACTCAGGGCCGGGCACGGTGGCTCACTCCTGTAATCCCAGCACTTTGGGAGGCTGATAGCAGGCGGATCACGAGGTCAGGAAATCGAGACCATCCTGGCTAACATAGTGAAACCCCATCTCTACTAAAAATACAAAAAAAAAAAAAAAAATTAGCCGGGCGTGGTGGCGGGTGCCTGTAGTCCCAGCTACTCAGAAGGCTAAGGCAGGAGAATGGCATGAAGCCGGGAGGCGGAGCTTGCAGTGAGCCGAGATCGCACCACTGCACTCCAGCCTGGGTGACAGAACAAGACTCCATCTCAAAAAAAAAAAAAAACGGATCAACTCAGAGGCCAGTTTGGATGGGGCAGAGTGAGGTAGGAGTGTGCAGGGAATAAGATCAGATGGGAAAAAAAGAAAAGATCAGATGGGAGCCACTGGAGGGTTTGGAACAAAGATATGAAAAAATCTAACTTCCATTTTTTAAATAAAATTTTAATTTTTGAATAATTTTAGATTTATAGAAAAGTTCCAAAGATTGTATAGAGATTTCCCAAGTATGACTCACCCAATTTCCCTTAGTGTTAACATTATACCTTATCATGGTACGTTTGTCAAAACTAAGAAGCCAACGTTAGTACCCTGGTATAAGCTAAATTCTAGACTTCATTCAGACTTTGCCAGTTTTACCACTATTGATGTTTTTCTGTTTCAGAATCCAGTTTGGGATAATACATCACACTTAGCTGGCTTCCATTTTCTTTCCATCAGGATCACCCTGGCTGCTGCATAATAGAAGACCAATTAAGAAGCAATTGCGGCCCAACACTTTGGGAGGCTGAGGTGGGTGGATCACCTGAGGTCAGGAGTTCGAGACCACCCTGACCAACATGGAGAAACTCCATCTCTACTAAAAATCCAAAATTAACCAGGCATGGTGGCGCATGCCTGTAATCCCAGCTACTCGGGAGGCTAAGGCAGGAGAATTGCTTGAACCTGGGAGGCAGAGGTTGCAGTGAGACCAGATGGCACCATTGCACTCCAGCCTGGGCAACAAGAGCAAAACTCCGTCTCAAAAACAACAGCAACAACAACAAAACCAAAGAGGCCGTTGCAGTAGTCCAGGCAAAAGATAATGGGGGCTTGAACTAGGGTGTTAGAGGTCACATTGTGAAAAGTGGTCAGATTCTGGATGAATTTGAAGGCAGAGGCAACGGAATTTGCAGGATGTGGATTATAGGAGAAAGAGGAGAATCAAGCATGACCCCAAGATTTGGGGCTAAACAACTAGACAGATGGACTAGCCATGGACTGGAATGGGTACAGCTGACAAAGGAAAACTATTTGGGCTGGAGATCAGGAGTTTGCAGCAGTCAGACACACAAGTCTGGTACTACCAAATTTATTTTTAAATTAATTAATTAATTAATTAATTTTCATAAGGACAGGGTCTTGTTATGTTGCTCAGGCCTGAGCAACAAAACTGAAGTCTCAAACTTCTGGGCTCAAGCGATCCTCCCACCTCAGCCTCCCAAAGTGCTGGGCTTACCAGGCATGAGCCACCATGCCCAGCCAGACACACGAGTCTGGATTTCAGGGAGAAAGCTTGGCTGGAAACATAAATTTGGGAGTCGTTAAGTTATAGCCATTCCAAGAAGTTAGGCTGGATGAGATCATGAAAGGAGGGAGTGAAGATAGAAAAGACAAGAGGTCTGAGGATGGAGCCCTGGGGCTGAGGAAGATGTTGGGAAGATGAGGAGGATGCAAAAGAGACCGAGAAGGGGTGGCCATTGCAGTAGGTGAAGAAGCTAGTCAGTGATCCCAGAAACCCAGTAAACTGTGGCAAATGCAGTTAACAGAGCCAGTGAGGTGAGGACTGAGAATTAATCATTGGATTTGGCAGTGGTGAGGGCATTGGTGACCTTTACAAGAGTGATTCTGGAATGGTGGGGTGAGAGTGGGTTCAAGAGAGAATAAGAGGAGAGGAGGTGAAGAGAGCAAGGATAGACTAATATTTTTGAAGAGTTTTCAGTAAAGAAGAGCAGACAAATGTAGGGGGTTGAGGGAGGTGATTTACTTATTTATTTAAGATCTGAGAGAGGTTGATGACAATGCTCTCGTAGAGGCAAGCAAACTGATGATGCAGAAGAGAAGGAGAGAAATCAGAGAGCCCTGATGAGAGAGGATGTGAACTAGTGCCCAGATGAAGGAGTTCACTTAGGTAAGAGCACAGGCAGTTCACGTACAGTAACAAGAGGGATGTCAGAATATATGGAGACAGATGCAGGTAGATGGAGGGGGCGTGTGGAAATTCTTTCAGATTGCTTCTATTTTCTCCATGAAGTTGAGAGCAAGACCATCAACAGAGTGAGCAGAGAGGAGGAGGGGGTGGAGGTTGGAGGAGAGAGGAGAATAAAATAATTGTTGGGGTGGGTGGAGGAGTGTACAGAGCTAAGGAAATCCGAGAGTATTGGTGATCAACACAAACAGCATTTGAAGGTCATGAATTTAAGTGAGACCAGCTAGTTGGGAGGTATGTTTCTTCAGCTGTTTGGGTGAAGGCTGAAGAAGTCACAGCGGCTGGGCGCAGTGGCTCATGCCTGTAATCCTAGCACTATAGGAGGCTGAGGCAGGTGGATCACAAGGTCAGGAGACTGAGACCATCCTGGCCAACACAGTGAAACCCCGTCTCTACTAAAAATACAAAAAAAAATTAGCCGGGTGTGGTGGTAGGTGCCTGTAATCCCAGCTACTCAGGAGGCTGAGGCAAGAGGATTGCTTGAATCCGGGATGTGGAGGTTTCAGTGAGCCGAGATTGCACCACTGCACTCCAGCCTGGGCGACAGAGCAAGACTGCGTATCAGAAAAAAAAAAAAGAAGTCACAGCAGTGGAGTTTTGCCACATGAATATGATGGAGGGAGAGGGGGCCAGGGGTTAAGCATGTATGCAAGTGACTAATTATAATGATGAGGCATGGAATCAAAGCTGAGGAAGCGGAAGGGTGGATGTGATGGGGATAGGGGATGGTGAAAAGGAGATAGAATCAACAAATAAAAGACAAGGCCGGGGCCAGGCGCGGTGGCTCACGCCTGAAATCCCAGCACTTTGGGAGGCTGAGGCGGGTGGATCACCTGAGGTCAGGAGTTCGAGACCAGCCTGGCCAACATGGTGAAACCCCATCTCTACTAAAAATACAAAAAATTAGCTGGACGTGGTGTCACGTGTCTATAATCCCAACTACTCAGGAGGCTGAGGCTGAGGCAGGAGAATCACTTGAACCCGGGAGATGGAGGTTGCAGTGAGCTGAGATCGTGCCATTGCACTCTGGCCTGGGGGACAGAGTGAGGCTCTGTCTCAAAAAAAAAAAAAAAAAAGAAAAAGAAAAAGAAAGACAAGGCTGACAGGCTGACTTATTCACAGTAGGCACAGTGCCTAAGTTCTATAATACTTTTAAGGGCCCACAAAATGTTTTTGTTTTGAATTTATTTTAAAATCAGAAGAAAAAATGAATACAATAAAAATAAGTATATAATAATGAATTCAGGCCAGGCACAGTGGCTCACGCCTGTAATCCCAGCACTTTGGGAGGCCAAGGCAGGCAGATCACCTGAGGTCGGGAGTTCGAGACCAGCCTCACCAACATGGAGAAAACCCGTCTCTACTAAAAATACAAAATTAGCTGGGTATGGTGGCACTTGCCTGTAATCCCAGCTATTTGGGACGCTGAGGCAGGAGAATCGCTTGAACCTGGGAGGTGGAGGTTGCGGTGAGCCAAGATCATGCCGTTGCACTCCAGCCTGGGCAACAACAGCAAAACTCCATCTCAAAAAAAAAAAAAAAATGAATTCAGCCTGGATTATAGTAGTCCTTATACTGATGTAGTTATGTAATATAATTTTTAATATTCTTTTATGGAGGAAGGGGCCCACTAAGGTGAAATGGCTAAGGCCCATGAAAGCCATGATGTGGCTTTTATGAGAGATCGCAGTGGGTTAGCAGAATTGTTTGAGCCAAGGTGCTAGAGGTCATGGTCTGGAAAGATAGGAGTTGGTAATAGGAAAGTGTGATACTTAAAATAGAGATGATGGAGTGTGTGAAGCTATTGGTAGCAACAAGGTTTAGGGTGGGATCATCTTTCTCACTGGAGAGGAAGAAATCAAGGAAATGAGAAGCTGGTTTTATCAGATATCTATTGCTATATTAACAAACCATTCCAAAATTTAGTGGCTTAAAACAACCACCATTTATCTGCTTATAGCTTGGCAATATGGGCTGGGCTCTGCTGAGCAGTTCTTCTGTTTGTCTTGCCTAGGTTCACTCATGTGGCTGCAGTCATCTGGAAGCTTAACTGGGGCCAGGTAATCCAATATGACTGCACGTCTGGTGGTTGTTGGCCAGGGTACCTCAGCTCTCCTCCACGGGGCTTTTCATCTTCCAGTAGGCTAGATGGACCTCTTGACATGATGTTGGAAGCATTCTAAGAGGCAAAGCGGCAAGCTGCAAGTCTCTTGAGACCTAGACCCTAGGAACTCACACAACATCATTTCTACCCCATTCTATCAGCTAAAGCAAGTCATAAGGCCAGCCCAGATTCAAGCAAGAGGTTGAGAAATAGACTCCACCTCTTGCTGGGAAAAGCAGCAAAATAATTGCAAAGCGTCTTGTAGAACAGGAGGAAGAAAAGTGGCCATCTTTGCAATCTATCACACTTGTTGGAAGAACTGTCTATGTCATATTGAATCATCAAGAATCACCAATAATTTGACAGAAGTGAGAGTGAAGAGACTGACAAGCCAGGTGCTAAAATCTTCAAAGCACAAGGGGGCACTAAGTGATACCTCTAATGGCATCAACTACCTTTATTATTTCATGAGTGAATCTCAGTACATTTCATCAGTTAAAAAGAATTTATTTTTCATGACTTCTTTGACTCAGTCACTCATCAATTCAGACTTGATCATAAGGAAGGAGCCTAAAACATGGGGAAAAAAACCTACCTTCATAAAAATGTGTGGCACTAATAAATATCTGGGAGCTGTATCCTCAGTGGCTCTGGTATCTAATGGTAATATATGACTACTCAATATTTGTTGAATGAATTTATAATGACAAAAAAAGTAAACAACCTAAGCAGCCAATAACTAGGGCTAAGTAAAGTAAATATAGTATATCTATTTAATGGAATATCACATAGCCATAAAAAATGCTTTTGAGAACTATCAATATATGACATGGAGTAAAAAAAAGCAGGATACAATACTGTAGGTACATTATGATTATACCTCTGTAAAAATATCTGAATGGAAAAAAGGAATCAAAACAACAATAATTGTGGTTTTCTCAAGCTAGTAGGATTGTGGGTGGTTTTTTCCTTTCCTTTTCTTTGAGATGGAGTCTTGCTCTTGTTGCCCAGGCTAGAGTGCAGTGGCATGATCTAGGCTCACCGCAACCTCTGCCTCCCAGGTGCAAGCGATTCTCCTGCCTCAGCCTCTCAAGTAGCTGGGATTAAAGGCAGGTGCCACCACGCCCGGCTAATTTTGTATTTTTAGTAGAGACAGGTTTTCTCCATGGTGGTGAGGCTGGTCTTGAACTCCTGACCTCAGGTGATCTGCCTGCCTTGGCCTCCCAAAGTGCTGGATTTACAGGCGTGAGCCACCGCGCCCAGCCAGTTTGCTTTCTTTTTTTTTTTTTTTTTTGAGACGGAGTCTCGCTCTGTCACCCAGGCTGGAGTGCAGTGGTGCTATCTCGGCTCACTGCAAGCTCCGCCCCCTGGGTTCATGCCATTCTCCTGCCTCAGCCTCCCGAGTAGCTGGGACTACAGGCGCCCGCCACCACACCCAGCTAATTTTTTGTATTTTTAGTAGAGACGGGGTTTCACTGTGTTAGCCAGGATGGTCTCAATCTCCTGACCTCATGATCCTCCCACCTCAGCCTCCCAAAGTGCTGGGATTACAGGCGTGAGCCACCGCGCCTGGCCTTTTTCTTTTTACTTTATTCTAAAAAAATGTTAAGCTGGGCACGGTGACTCATGCCTGTAACCCCAGCACTTTGGGAGGCCAAGGCCGGTGGACCACTTGGGGTCACTTCGAGACTAGCCTGGCCAACATGGCGAAACCCCGTCTCTACTGAAAATGCAAAAATTAACTGGGCAGGCCGAGGGCAGTGGCTCACGCCTGTGATCCCAGCACTTTGGGAGGCCAAGCGGGCAGATGACCTGAGGTCAGGAGTTGTAAACCAGCCTGGCCAACATGGCGAAACCCTGTCTCCACTACAAATACAAAAATTAGCCTGGCTTGGTGGGGGCGCGCCTGTAATCCCAGCTACTCGGGAGGCTGAGGCAGAAGAATTGCTTGAACCCGGGAGGCGGAGGTTGCAGTGAGCCAAGATGGAGCCATTGCACTTCAGCCTGGGTGACAGAGCGAGACCCTGTCTCAAAAAAAAAAAAAAAAAAAAGTTAATTAAACAAACAGAATTTTTAAAAAATTTATTGAATACCTACTATGCCAGGCATTGTTTTAGACACTGGGGATGCTGTGATGAGCAAGAAAACATCCCAGACCTCTGGAGTTTGCTTTGTAGTGGGGAGATGGTCAATAAACAATAAATATTTAATATAATGTCAGATAATGATATCTGACAGAGAAAAGCACTGAAAGTCTCGAAAAAAAAAATTAGCTGGGCGTGGTGGCGCTGTGCCTGCAATTCCAGCTATACTGGAGGCTGAGACGAGGTTGTACTGAGCTGAGGTTGCACTACTGCACTCCAGCCTGGGCGACAGAGTGATAATCTCAAGGAAAAACAAACAAACAAACAACAACAAAAAACAAGTTATAGATGTTCATTGTTTAAAAAAAAAAAAAAAAAGGGGGCCGGGCGCGGTGGCTTACGCCTGTAATCCCAGCACTTTGGGAGGTCGAGGCGGGCGAATCACGAGGTCAGGAAATCAAGACCATCCTGGCTAACATGGTGAAACCCCGTCTTTACTAAAAATACAAAAAAAATTAGCCGGGCGGGGTGATGGGCGCCTGTAGTCCCAGCTACTTGGGACGTTGAGGCAGGAGAATGGCGTGAACCTGGGAGGCGGAGCTTGCAGTGAGCCGAGATAGCGCCACTGCACTCCAGCTTGGGCCACAAAGCGAGACTCCGTCTCAAAAAAAAAAAAAAAAAAAAAAAGTGTTAATGCTTAAAAGTATTAATAAGAAAAAAAAAAACCTCTATAATTCGATCATCCAGAGAAAAGCACTGCCAATGTCAAAGTACGTTCTTCTTTGTTTCCGGCTTCCCCCCACCGCACTTTACATATTCTTAGCTTTTTTGGACATCTTTAGACGTCAAAAAAAAAAAAAAAGTATTTTTAACAGTCACATAGTGTTGATGTGCCATAATTTATTTGCCTACAGTAATTTTTGAATTATAGGTTGTTTGCAATTTTTCACCAAAAAAAAAAAAAATGTGTTTAAACAAAATGAATGGTACAGCCATGTCATTACTCAAATTCAGAGAGCTCTTCAGGGAAGAGGCGATCACAGTTGAGAGGAGGCCAGCTAGGGAGCTGAGTGGGTGTAAGTGTTATATCCAATGGAGACTGCAGGAAAAATGAGCCCTGGGGCTCTGTGCCTGTGGAGGTGGCTGTGTGAAGGTGGGAAGCTGCTCTGCACCGACTAGCGACTGCTCCTTCCGATGTTTTGAATTTAAAGATGGTGAAATCTCAATCTGAAGGACTAGAGATGGGCGCTAGCGTTCCTGACCTCTGCCCTGTTGTCCTGCACAAACTAGAAATTATGTTCTGGGTCCTTGTCTTTTTTTTGGGGGGGCGGGAGTCGGAGTTTTGCTCTGTCCCCCAAGCTGGAGTGCAGTGGCGCGATCTTGGCTAACTGCAACTTCTGCCTCCCGGGTTTTCAAGCGATTTTCCTGCCTCAGCCTTCCGAGTAGCTGGGATTACAGGCGCGCACCACCACGCCTGGCTAATTTCTGTATTTTTAATAGAGACGGGTTTCACCATGTTGGCCAGGCTGGTCTCGAACTCCTGACCTCAGGTGATCCGCCCGCCTCAGCCTCCCAAAGTGCTGGAATTACAGGCGTGAGCCCACCGAGCTTGACTGGGTCCTTGTCTTGAAATGTGTCTCTGAGCCATTAGCCAGAAGGGGGCAAAGAGGCCTGGAGGGCAGCTTTCCCCCACTCCCCCTCCGTTACTCTCTGAATCTGAGCTCCAGGTTTGGGCAGTTGAGGTTTAGCCTGAGGCCAAGGACGAACGTGATGGGGTACAGGAGAAGGAACTTGGCGGTGGAGGGGGTTTTGTGTGCACATTTACAGAGTCAGGGGCATTCCCAGTCCAGAAAGGATTCTCAGAGGCAGTCACAAAAAGGAATGGGGTGGAAGGGCTGAGACTTCAGGGAGGGAAGGGTGGTGGGGGTAGGGCCGGGGTGTGGTTGGGTGGATCGGGTTGATATTTATATAGGGATAGGTTGATCTTGGAAGGCTGGAGACGGCAACGTGGACAGGAAGAAGCGGAGGGCGAGGAGGAGCAGAGGAGCACACAGATGAAGCAGGTGATGAAGGCTTTACAAGCGGGGAGGCGTGGGCTGGTGACAGGCGGAGGGCGGGGAGCGATTGCCTGCGTGTGCATGGATCTATATGAGAAGCGTGATGAGCGGCGGACAAGCGAAGGCAGGGCTGGGGCGTGGGCCGCGGAGCGCTGGTCGGGAAAGTGGGCATGGGAGATGAGAGAATAACGGGGTCGCGCTCCTTTGGCTTAATAGTTTGCTCCCATTGAGACTCCTAAGATTTCCTCCTCTCTTGGAAGGAAGCTGGGTTCGGGGCGTTGGGTAGCCGCGGAGGGCCGGGGCCCCGGGGCGCGCCGGGTGCTAGGTGTGCGCCGTGCGTCGCGGGGAGGGGGGATGGGGGTGGGGGCGGGCTCCGCCCCTGGCAGGGGGCCTGAGCGCGCGCGAGGAGCAGCCGCTGCCGCCGCTCGGGGTCGCCTGGAGCCCCAGATTCCCGAGCGCTCGGCTCGCATGGCAGCCGCTTCGGCGCCCGGCCCCGCGGCCAGCTAGGGGCGGCCCCGCGCTCCCTCACGGCCCCTCGGCGGCACCCGTCGGATCCGGCCTCTCTCTGCGCCCCGGGGCGCGCCACCTCCCCGCCGGAGGTGAGGACTGCGGGGACAGGGCGCGCAGGGCTACGGGCGCGGTGGGGATTCCAGGCCCCGCGCCGCCGCCGAACCCAGCGCGGCGGAGATAGAAAGGGGACGTGGGAGAGAGTGGTGGTGGGGGGGGGGGCGCTGTCGGAGCTGTGGGGCGGAGACTGCTCGCTGCCGGGAACCGTCCTTCCCTCCGGCCCCCGCGTCCCCTCCGTGCTCGAGGCCGCCTCTCGGCGCTGTCCCCATCCCGCGGACCCCTCCGTCCTGACTACGATCCGAACCCCAGCCATTCCCGCGCCTGGCCTCGCTCCGCGCTGCCCATCTTTCCCCTCCTTGCAGACCCCGCTCCCGGGTTCCTGTCTTCGCTCTCCTCGCTCTCTTCGCCTGCTCAACCCTTCCCTGCCCCCATCCTCCCGCTACCCCCATCCCCTTCTTCTGTCCCGGCGCCCCTCTCCCTCGTCGGCTCCTGTCACTTGGAACCCGTATCCGTGCCGCTATCTCCGCGTCCGGCCGCCTCCCAACCGGTGCCGTCCCACAGGTGTCCACGCGTCCGGCCGTCCATCCGTCCGTCCCTCCTGGGGCCGGCGCTGACCATGCCCAGCGGCTGCCGCTGCCTGCATCTCGTGTGCCTGTTGTGCATTCTGGGGGCTCCCGGTCAGCCTGTCCGAGGTGAGCGCGCCCGCTGGGCTCCAGTCGCGGCCCTGTCCAGCCGTCCTCGCTTGCACGTTGACCTCTGCCGGCCGGAGACGGCACTGCAGTCGCTCCGACCCGCGGGGCAAGCAAGACCGAGGTTGCCTTTTTGGAATGGGATGAGTTTCTGTGTTATGTCCTGCCCTAGGGCTGAGTCCGCTCAGTTACTGGAACCCCAGTCCTCTCCTGAGTCCCGCATCCCAGCGAGCTGTGCCCTGACTCAGACTCACCCCTCCCACATCAATCTCTTGCAGCCGATGACTGCAGCTCCCACTGTGACCTGGCCCACGGCTGCTGTGCACCTGACGGCTCCTGCAGGTACCTGTCCTGAGCACGTGCCCCCAAACCCTTTGGTACCCATTTCTAAGCCCTTCACGTGCACAACAGTGTCTAGGGGCTTCAGACTCTACTCTTCATGCCTCATCACTCCTATGGCTGACTGGCCAGTCCCCCTTTCCCCTTTATCTCACCTCTCTTGCTTCTTCTAGTTTTTATCTCCCCACTTCTTTAATCTCCCAAGTCTGATCCAGGGATTGTCTGAACTCCTGACAGGGAGAGAGACCTAAAGCTTGAGAGAGCTTGGGGATTGGGTGCCATAAGGAAATGGAAAGATAAAGGAAAAAGGGAAAGAGAAATGGTTTAGCCTGGAAAAGAAATGCTGCAGGGAGAGTTGCTGGGGAGAAACACAATGAAAGAGGATCTTTCTTGATGAGTTTGAGTAGTTGACTCACTGGGAGATTGGGCAAATTCTGTAGCAGGAGGAAAGTGGACATAAGGAAATGAGTTGATGAGGCAGGTAGTTCAATTGGCTGGGGGTCTTTGAGACTCTTCACCCCCGGAGGGCTTTTAAAATATGGGTCAAGTGTTTGCCCTGGAATCATGGTGGGAGGATAGTCCTGATGACCTTTTTTGTTTTTATTTATTTATTTTTTTTTTGAGACAGAGTCTCGCTCTGTTGCCAAGGCTGGAGTGCAGTGGCGCGATCTCAGCTCACTGCAGCCTCTGCCTCTTGTGTTCAACTTCCCCTGCCTCGGCCTCCTCAATAATGGATTACAGATGCACACCACCATGCCCGGGTAATTTTTTGTATTTTTTGTAGAGACAGGGTTTCACCCAGTTGGCCAGGCTGGTCTTGAACTCCTGACCTCAAGTGATCCACCTGCCTCGACCTCCCAAAGTGCTGGGATTACAGGCGTGAGCAACCACGCCCCGGCCCTGATGGCCTTTCAAGGTCATTCTTCTTTAAATGTTTGTGAGCACCTCAGACATGCCAGGAGGGGTACTGGAGGCATTTACAGACATCTTATTTCTTCCTCTACTCAACCCTGCAAGGTGTATCCCCAATTTACAGGTGAGAAAACTGAGGCTCAGGTTAAAGTACAGAACCAGGGTTTGAGTGCTGGTGTCTGATGGTCTGATTCCATATATGTGTCCTATGACCCTGCACAGTCCTACACCTACCTGGGACAGGTCTGCTTTCCCTTAGGGGCTGTCATATGTCCTCTTGGTTTCTAGAAGCTCTGGTTCTGTCTCCTCCATTTCTTCACATCCACGACCCAGAGCCCTGACCCTGTGCTTCTCCCCGTCAGGTGTGACCCGGGCTGGGAGGGGCTGCACTGTGAGCGCTGTGTGAGGATGCCTGGCTGCCAGCACGGTACCTGCCACCAGCCATGGCAGTGCATCTGCCACAGTGGCTGGGCAGGCAAGTTCTGTGACAAAGGTAGGGGGGAGGAAGGGTAGCTTTTGGTTGGGAACCCCATGTTCTTAGGGGAACAGCCATCAGTATTTATTGAGTGCCTATTGTGTCCTTGTCAAACCCTCAAATACATGGTATTTTATCATTTTTTTAAATCTTAGACTTTTTATATGTTGTCTGAATTGATCCTCAACATAACCCCATGGGGCAGGAAACACAGCTGCTAAAAATTGTACTCATTTTACAGATAAGGAAACTAAGGCCCACAGAAGAGCTATAACCTGCTCAAAGTCAGGTTTTTTTGTTTGTTTTGTTTTGAGATGGAGTCTCACTCTGTCACCCAGGCTGGAGTGCAGTGGTGCGATCTCGGCTCACTGTAACCTCCGCCTCCTGGGTTCAAGTGATTCTCGTGCCTCAGCCTCCCCAGTAGCTGGAATTACAGGCACCCGCCACTTCAGCTAATTTTTGTATTTTTAGTAGAGATAGAGTTTCACCATGTTGGCCAGGCTGGTCTCGAACTCCTGACCTCAAGTGATCCACCCGCCTTGGCCTCCGAAAGTGCTGGAATTATAGGCATGAGCCACTGTACCGGCCTAATGTTGGTATTTTTAGTAGAGATGGGGTTTTGCCATGTTGGCCAGGCTGGTCTCGAACTCCTGACCTCAAGTCATCTGCCCACCTTGGTCTTCCAAAGTGCTGGGATTACAGGCATGAGCCACAGTACCCAGCCCAAGGTCAGTTTGAGACAGACTGAGAGCCAGGGCCAGGAGCCTCCTGACTCCAAATTCAGTGTTGTTGTCTCTCCCTAGCATACCACGCCAGCCTGGGCTGGGTTTGTAGTATAGCCACACCTACAGAACCTGGGGCCTGGAAGGCGTGGACAAGTCTGGTCTGGGGACCAGATGGGAGGGGTTATCCCAGAGCCTTTCCTGTCCCCTCTCCAGATGAACATATCTGTACCACGCAGTCCCCCTGCCAGAATGGAGGCCAGTGCATGTATGACGGGGGCGGTGAGTACCATTGTGTGTGCTTACCAGGCTTCCATGGGCGTGACTGCGAGCGCAAGGCTGGACCCTGTGAACAGGCAGGGTGAGTGCTGGGCCCTCAGGGTGAGTGGAAGGTTAGACCAGAACCTGGTGATGGGATGAGAAAAGAGGCAGGACTGTTGGGAGGGTGGGGGACTGAGAGTCAGACCCACACAGGGACACTCAGATAAAACCCCTGCATGCCAAAGTGTTCCTAGTTCAGGGTTTCTCAACTTTTTTTTTGTACCTTCTGAGCCATTTCCTCAACAATCTATAGGAGCTAGAGGGGTAACAAACGTGTTACTGTTCTGGTTGGGGAGGGTGGGTGTGGGGAGACTGAAGGGCCTGGGTCTCTCCTCATCCTCTCCTGAACGCTGGCTTGCACCCTTCTGTGTCACAGTAGGGATGAGGAAACAGCCTGCAGGGCTGGACTTGTCCTCATTTCCGCATCAGGCCCAGGAGCCTGTGAGGATAATAATAGCACACTTACCCTGAGCCCTGCCTTCTGGCTGGGCCCTGTGCTAATGGCTTGACATTGATTATTTCACTTAACCCTCACAATTAGGGAAGCTGGGTACTATTTTTATTCTCATTTTTAAAATGAGGTATTTGAGGCTCGGAGCGTGTAGCCCAAGATGACATGGCGGGCAGTGGTCAGGATACTGACCTGGGCTGCCCTACAGGTGTTGGTAAGTTGGTTATCATGTCCTCTCTCACCCCTACCACAGCTCCCCATGCCGCAATGGCGGGCAGTGCCAGGACGACCAGGGCTTTGCTCTCAACTTCACGTGCCGCTGCTTGGTGGGCTTTGTGGGTGCCCGCTGTGAGGTAAATGTGGATGACTGCCTGATGCGGCCTTGTGCTAACGGTGCCACCTGCCTTGACGGCATAAACCGCTTCTCCTGCCTCTGTCCTGAGGGCTTTGCTGGACGCTTCTGCACCATCAACCTGGATGACTGTGCCAGCCGCCCATGCCAGAGAGGGGCCCGCTGTCGGGACCGTGTCCATGACTTCGACTGCCTCTGCCCCAGTGGCTATGGTGGCAAGACTTGTGAGCTTGTCTTACCTGTCCCAGACCCCCCAACCACAGTGGACACCCCTCTAGGGCCCACCTCAGCTGTAGTGGTACCCGCCACGGGGCCAGCCCCCCACAGCGCAGGGGCTGGTCTGCTGCGGATCTCAGTGAAGGAGGTGGTGCGGAGGCAAGAGGCTGGGCTAGGTGAGCCTAGCTTGGTGGCCCTGGTGGTGTTTGGGGCCCTCACTGCTGCCCTGGTTCTGGCTACTGTGTTGCTGACCCTGAGGGCCTGGCGCCGGGGTGTCTGCCCCCCTGGACCCTGTTGCTACCCTGCCCCACACTATGCTCCAGCGTGCCAGGACCAGGAGTGTCAGGTTAGCATGCTGCCAGCAGGGCTCCCCCTGCCACCTGACTTGCCCCCTGAGCCTGGAAAGACCACAGCACTGTGATGGAGGTGGGGGCTTTCTGGCCCCCTTCCTCACCTCTTCCACCCCTCAGACTGGAGTGGTCCGTTCTCACCACCCTTCAGCTTGGGTACACACACAGAGGAGACCTCAGCCTCACACCAGAAATATTATTTTTTTAATACACAGAATGTAAGATGGAATTTTATCAAATAAAACTATGAAAATGCAAGTGGCCTCCTATGCCAGAAAAACCCACCTGGCGTTCCAGATGCAAGAGGGCCAGAGCAGAGGCCTGGTTCTGGGGAAGCCTCAGGATGCTGCCCACCAAGGAGTGATTTCCAAAGAGTAACCCAGGGTGCCCTTTTCCCTTCTGGGGAAGTGTGAAGAGGTAGAGCCCCAGAGGAGAATGTAAACAAGCAGCCAGCACCTCTGTACAGGCCCGGCCTGGATCAGAGAGAGGGGAGAACTCTGCAGGGTGTGGGATTGGGCTCAGGGACCTCCGAGTGAGGCAGGGACTCCCTGCTGGCTGCTCTGCAGCAGCTGCTGGAACAGGGAGTGGGGCTGGTTGCGCAGGGTGGCCGGGGAGTCCAGCTCTACCACTCTCCCCGCTTGTAGCACCAGTACCCGGTCTGAGTTCAGGATCGTGTTGAGCCTGTGAGGGGGAAGATGGTCAGTGTAGGGGATGAGGGACAATGCCCTAAGTAAGAACACTGACCTGCTTTCCCTCCTCTCCCCTCGGGACACCACAGGTCTGTCCCCACAGGCTTTAGCCCCTGGCTTGGTGCTGGGGAAGGGACTGCAGAGTCCCTCAGATAATGTGCTATAAAGGGCCCTAGGCAGTGCTATAAAGGGCCCTCAGATAATGTGCTATAAAGAGCCCTAGGCAGTGCTATAAAGGACCCTTCTCGTCCCTGGAGAAGGAGGAGCTGAGATTTGCGGGGGCAGGATCTCTAAGGCCCTGACCACTGGGGTCCCTGAAAGCAACGGAGGCTCTCGGTGCATGCTACCACAGTCCCTGATTAGGCTGTTACCAGGCGTTTACATACCTATGGGCAATGGTCAGCACTGTCTTGTTGGCAAAGCGTTTGCAGATGGTCTGCTGGAGCAGCTGGTCTGTCTTCTGGTCCACGCTTGCTGTGGCCTCATCGATACACAGGATCTGGAATATGGGAATGGGGTAGGGGATAAGAAGGAAGGAGAGGCTGCAGGGTGGGTTGGGCCTGGCCCAAGCAACAGCCCCTACCACAGCTCCCCACTTCCAGCTCTAAAAGGAAAATGAACTTGGTCCCCTAAAACCTCTCCCCACTCTACCTCCCCACCTCCCGGCCCCCAGCCTTCTTCCTGGCCCTCTCTAATGTCTCTTTCTCTCACCTTACCTTGGCATCTGTGAGGAGAGCCCTGGCCAAACACAACAGCTGCCTCTGCCCAAGAGATAAGCTCCGGCCCCCCTCACCCAGCTCACCATCCAGACCACCTGCAAGGAAAGCATCTTCGTTGCAGGGCCCAGGCCATCCCTGCTCCCTTCTTGCTCTAAGGTCAGGGTCCAGCACTCACCCATGGATGTAATCACCTCACTCAGGTGGCACTGCTCCAGGGCCTGCCACAAGGCCCTGTCCTTATGTAGGCCCTGGGGGTCCAGGTTTTCCCGAACAGTCCCACTGAACAAAAAGGGCTCCTGGGGGATGATAGCCAGCTGGGATCTGGGGGACAATGACATGGAGTCTAGTGGTTGGAGATGTAGCCACTTCTGCTCCCAGCTCAGTTTCTGACTACAAGACTAGCACCTCCACAAAAGCCTGGATATGAGACCTGAACATAACCCCACTCTGCTCCCCACCCCATCCCCACCAAATGATCTGTTAGTAGCTGGGTACCTAGAACTGTGCCAGTGCTATGAGCAATACCAAAGAAACCAAAGGCTGGACTCTGTCCTCAAGGTGCCTACATTTCACGGAGGTGCACACACACAAACCAGAGAAAACAAATGGGCTAAACTGTGTGGCACTGACTCCAGGGGTGGCAGTGGCTACGCAAGGAATGACCAGAGCGACTGAAAGGGCAGGTGACACTTCAAGGTTGGAGTGGGCCTAGAATTGGGTCCTGAAGACATGATGGAGCTATAAGGTAGGGCCACCACAGCTTAGAAGAGAAGGCAGAAGAGGCAGGCCTAGGGCTTTAGGATACAGCTTCCCTACCTTTTCCATATCACTGTACTCAGAGAAAATGATACTAGGTTGACCTGGAGGTAAGGAAGGGTTGTATACCCTCCAGTGAGGCCACCTGAAGCCAAGGGCAACCGGTTCAGGTCTCAAGCTGTCTGAAGCACTGCCTGCTGAGCCTAGGACTCAGGGGATCAGTATCTTGGGGCACAAGAGTGGAGGGTGTATGGTAGGAAGTACAAGAAAGATGAAGCTGGAAAGGTGGCCTGGGTCAGGGCGAGGAAGACCTTGAGATCACCAGCCATGAATCTGGACCTGGGCACTAGGAGTTCGCTGTCCTCGCCTGCTCATCCTGTCCTCCACTTCAGCCCCCTGATCAGCCCTGGCTGCTGTGAGTTTATATAAAGCCTTCCTGGCTATGCCCTCCTCTAAGTGCCAGTAGTTCTGGTTCCCCCTTCCCCTCCCAAGTCCATCTCCCCCAGACCTGAGCTGGGCCAGCTCCAGCTGGCTGGTGTCCACGCCGTCCAGCAGCACTCGCCCTGAACTGGGCTCTAGCAGCCGGAAGAGCACCAACAACAGGGAAGACTTGCCGGAGCCTGTGCGGCCCACGATGCCCAACTTCTCTCCAGGCTGCACGCAGAAGGTCACTCCATCCAGGGCATTCGGCAGCCCTGGCCGGTACGCCAACACCACGTCCTGGAACTCCACGCCCCCCTGGGTCAGCCAGCCGGTGCCCAGCTGGTGGGGTCCATGGGTGGGAGACAGAGGGGGAAAGGGAGATAGGGGAGATGAGGAGCGATGGTGAGGAGGGGAGAATAATGAGAAATGGACAGTGTGAGAGGAATGAGAGAATGAGAGATGGGGAAGAAGGGACATGGTGAAGAATTGTGGTCGTCATGAAGAGAGGTTATGGGAGCTGAGAAAGATGGGTGGGCAAAAAGAAAGGAATCGTGAGGGAGACTGGGGCCTTCAGGGTTCCAGAGCTTTGGCCTGGGGTGGGGGTACAGGCCCACCTGCAGTGGCTGGCCCTGGGGTTCCTGGGGCAGGTCACAGGTGTACTCTTCCAGCCGCTCGACGCTCACCAGCATGGCCTCTGTCTGTGTGAAGCTGCTCACCAGGCCCGAGAGCAGGCCCGTCAGGGACAGGGCATAAGACAGCGACAAGCCCACCAGCCCTGGGGGAGAGAAGTACCAGCTGCTGGGAGAGCTTGGACACCGGGACGTTTGTGAGAGACTCCCCAGGCTGTGGACTGCTGGCATTTAAAGGAAGCAACAGAGGCTGGGTGCGGTGGCTCACGCCTGTAATTCCAGCACTTTGGGAGGCCAAGGCAGGTGGATCACGAGGTCAGGAGTTTGAGACCAGCCTGGCCAACATGGTGAAACGCTGTCTCTACTAAAAATACAAAAATTAGCTGGGCGTGGTGGCAGGCGCCTGTAATCCCAGCTACTTGGGAGGCTGAGACAGGAGAATTGCTTGAACCCGGGAGGCAGAGGTTGCAGTGAGCCGAGATCGAGCCACTGCACTCCAGCCTGGGCAACAGAGCGAGACTCCATCTCAAAAAAAAAAAACAAAACAAAAAAGCAACAGAGAAGCAGGAGGGTGATAGGACCTAGCCAGGAGCACAGGAGGCCAGATGCAGGGCAGGGGGTGGGCCTGGAGAAGCTGGGAGGGACGGCATGTGGGAGACTGAAGCGGGCTGGGGCAGTGTGGTGGGGACAGGGTGGAAGCAGGGAAGGGACTGAGACCAGCAGCTCAGAAGACTCATTCTAGTCCCCAGGCCACCACCACCTGGGCAAGTCCCTCCTGGGGATTGTCTCCTCAACTCCAAACGGGGGTGATGATGATAATCATGATACATCCTCACAGGGAACCCTGGGTGGGAGGTGAAAATGTTGGGGGGATGGTGCAGGGAGAGATCTGGGAGAGGGGTGGACTAACTTGTGGGTGAGGTAGGGGTGAGGGGTCCTGGGTGGCACCTGGGTTAGCGAGGCCCTGCTGGTGCTGCACCAGAGCGATGCCTGCGATAGCGCTGACCACTGCCGCCCCCATGAGCTGTAGCCGAATGTCCAGCCACTGCACTGTGGCACTGGTGGCAAACTGGCACCTCTGGTTTAGCTCAAGGAGTCGCAGGTTCTCCTCCTCAAACCTAGGGAAGGCCAGAGGGATTTGAGGCCACTCCACTGTTGCCCTGAGCCACCCAGCCTCAGGGCCTCAACAGGGAAGGCCCTTATTGAGCAGCTCCTTCTTGGGAGCTGGTCTATCTACCCACAGGCCTCCCTCAGGGCTGCAGATGCCAGTGTGCTCTTTCAAAGTGGGGGTCCACTCTGCCTCCCTATCTCCTTCTTCTGTTGCTTTCCTCCTTCCCCATCCCTTGTCCCCAGGAGGGCTGAACCAACCATACCCTGCATATTCCTCTTCTTGGGGGTCTCTCTTTTCCTCTCCCCCCAACGCCTCATCCCCCTGGGCTCTGGTTCACACACCTGTAGGTGGCCCCTGTGGCCCGGAGCACAGAGAGGCCAGCCAAGGTATCGGCCAGATGGCTATACAGTGGAGACAGGGTGAGGCTGCCCAGGCGCCGCAGCTCCCGTGAGGAGGCCCTGTAGTGGCGCTGCACGTGATAGTACATGATGCTCAAAGGCGGCAGCAGGAGCAGCAGCCAGGGCAGGCCAGAGCCCAGCACGGCCAGGAGCCCCAGCAGGCCTGCTGCATTGGCCAGGAGGATGTTGAGGATGAAGGGCAGGCTGTCATCCGCACAGGCCACATCAGAGGAGAAGCGGTTTAGGATCCGGCCCGTGGGTGTGGCATTGAAGAAAGTCACTGGTGCCTGGGAGAAGGACGCTGATTGGGCCAGGGCAGAGTCTGGCAGAAGAGGGGTTGGCAGGCAGCACTGGGGGAGGTGGGGTGGAGGGGAAGGCCCAAGATAGAGAATAGGGAAGGACTAAAATATCCCCAGAATTTGGGGGCAGAGAAGAGAGATTGGCAGAGGTTGAGGAAGAATATCCCAGGGCAGGAAAGACTCTCCCATCCCCAGTGGAGCCCGAGTATTGGGAGGACACTCCACAGGGGCTAGGACTGCACTCCCCTACCCCCGAGGTCCCAGCCCCTCACCATAAGGACTCGATGCAGCAGGCGGCGATGCAGAGTGGCAGCTGCTTGAAGGGTGCCTGCTGCAAAGAGCACTGCCCGGAGAAGGGTGCAGAGGGAATTGACACCAGCAATGGTCGCATACACGGTGAGGTAGAAACGGATGTCTGAGGAGCCATTGGGGGCAGCTTTGGGCAGTGGGAACACTGGGGTGCTGGGTGGTGAGGAGGGGGCTGTCGGTAACCAAAACTAGGGCCACTCGGGGGTCCTTTCTCCTCCCCCATGCCATCTCTCCCACCCTCCAGAAGTCACAGCATCTGGAATACCGGCCACAACCCTCACTCCCTGCCTGGCGACCACTCTGAGAGCACCAGGCCTACCCCCAGCCCCAGCCACTCACTAGAGGTTTCCAGGGGAAAAGAGGAGCAGCTGCGGAGAGAAGAGCCCCATAGAAGCTGGGCTGGTGGAGGGTTGCGCCTCCTGGGAGCTATTCTCAGCCTTCAGCTGAGAGATCCAGTGGGAGAGCCACCAGTCAGCAGCGTTCCGCGTGGCTGGGTGGGGACAGGAAGGAAAAAGCTGTAAGAGGCTCCTTTCCCTTGTTCATTCTATTCCAATGCCCCCTTTCTCCGCCCTTGCCTCTGGTTCCTGCCCATCTCCATCCGCCTGGCCTGGCCTCCCCACCCTGCCACTAGCCCATATCCTCCCTAGTGTGGGCTTCTCTCATAGGCCCGTCACCCTTCAGCTCTGGGGAGAAGAGGATCTCAGACTTGCAGAATGGGAGCTTAAACCTAGGGGGCAGAACAGAAGCCAGCTATAGAGCACATGCCTCTGGCGCCTGGGCATCTCTCAGAATTAGGAGTATGGCTTTTGTCCCAGCTGTGACCCATGCTTGGTGAGTCTCTGGGCTTTGTAATGATTAGTGCAAGGTAATGGGCACCTAGACAGCACAGCCGTTACGACGTAAGAGACTCCCAGGCACGCTCTCACCTTGCATGAGAAGCAGAGAGAAGAGGATGGCTAAGGCCAAGCCCTGGCCCACGGCCTTCCAGTAAGCTTGGTACACGTGCAAGGCCACGGCGCCCTCCTTCTTGCTTTCTTCCTGCAGCAGGCGACCAGATGTGCTCTGCTCCTCCTCCAGCCCCTCCTTTGTTTTCTCTGGGTTCTGTACTGACTGGGCTGTGGCTGTGAGAATCAGGGGTCATGGAAGAATTAAGCTTGCAGGGTGCCAGCTGAAAACTCAGTATTTCAGAGGAGCGGGCAGCCTTTGTAGAAAAAGCTCTACAGTGTGGCAGGGAAAAGCAAGCCCTTTTCTCCCACTGGGGAGCCATACCTGAGTCAGACTCTTGTCCATTCTCAGCCCAGGCTTTGGGGACAGCTTGTACCAGTGGCAGAATCTCAGAGGGAGGTCCTGGAGGGTAGAAGGGGAGATTGGGAGAGGACTGTTCTGAGTCTATACTATGCCTTTCTCAGTGCGTGTGCAGATCCCACCTCTCATCCTCTCAGGCCTCCCCGTCTAACCCACCCTAGCAGGATACCCCTAGACCTCGAGCAGGACTCTTAGGCCTCCCTCTCGAACCCACCCTGCTCTGGATACCCCTAGACCTCGAGCAGGACTCAAGTCCATCCTTGTAAATCTTGATTCCGACCAGCAGAGACGGACGAATGTCCATCCCCAAGAGGACCGCCAGAGCTATGCCTGCCACTCTGTCCAGGGTTACTTCTCATTACTGCAGAGCTTTTTCTCATGCTTCGCTCAATTCCTAATATCTGGCTGGAGCTTCATTTCCTCCTATTTCTCTCCCAGTGAACTTGCAGGTGGTCACATCCCTCTGCATAAAAATCTTTCAGAGTTTAAAAATTTTTGTTTTTACAAAAAGACCATTCTAAACCTGACTCCTTTCTCTTCTCTGAAGATATGAGAATGTTCTCAGAGACCCTGGGCCTTTAAGTTCCCAAGAGCACCCAGTCACAAAGCCCATGAGTCCCAAATACACTGGCATTTTACCAACGTGCTCCTTTTCCCTCCTGTTCTCCCAGTTCCTCACACCAGTTCTGTGAAGGCGGGAGGCAGCAATGACTGGCTCAGGGCACACATGCAGCAGGGGGCAGAGTCTGTACTTCACAATCCCCTGCCAGACCTGGGCAGACACCTCCCTCACACGGGGCTCCTGCCCCCATTACCAGCCCGGATGAGGCGCCCGGCCTCCATCAGCAGCACCGCGTCAGCCCTCTCCAGGTACTCAGTGCGGTGGGTGCAGAGCAGCCGTGTGGTGTGGCTCAGCATGCCCAGGATGCACCTGTGCAGCAGGTGGTTGGCCACATCTGCATCCACAGCGGCCAGAGGGTCATCGAGGAGATAGAGCTCCTTTTCCTATGGAGACGTGAGGGTACCGTGGGCACCAGGACCCAAAGGCTCTCCGGAGAAGATCTCAAAGTGATCAGAGAAGACAGTTGAGAGAAACTCTGGGGGCTACCCCTACACTAGCAGAGAAGGAGGTGAGACCTGAGGGTGGACATCCCTTCAGGCAAGAAAGAACAGCACCCCAGGGCCAGCACTCAGCTTTCCTAGGTCCCAGGCCCTCAGCCCATATAACACTTTTTTTTTTTTTTTGAGACATGGTCTTGCTCTGTTGCCCAGGCTGGAGTGCAGTGGCATGAACACCACTCACTGCAGCCTCAATTTCCCAGGCTCAAGTGATCCTTCCCACCTCAGCCTCCTGAGTAGCTGGGACTACAGGTGCATGCTATCAAGCCCAGCTAAATTTTTTTGGAGACAGGGTTTCATTCTCATCACCCAGGCTGGAGTGCAATGGTGTGATCTTGGCTCACTGCAACCTCTGCCTCTCGGGTTCAAGCGATTCTCCTGCCTCAGCCTCCCGAGTAGCTGGAATTACAGGCATGTGCCACTACGCCCAGCTAATTTTTGTATGTTTTTCAGTAGTGATGGGGTTTCACCATGTTGGCCCAGCTGGTCTCGAACTCCTGACCTCAAGTGATCCACCCTCCTCGGCCTCTCAAAGTGCTAGGATTACACCAACTAACTTTTTAAAATTATTTTTTGTAGAGACAGGGTTTTGCCACATTGCCCAGGCTGATCTTGAACTCCTGGGCCCAAGCAATCCTCCTGCCTTGGCCTCCCAAAGTGCTGGGATTACAGACCTAAGCCACCATGCCCAGCCTACAAATACTTTTTAAAGGCCTTGAACTCTGCCTTAAATGTGCAAAAGAGGATGGGATGGCCAATACCTCAGGAACATGCAAGGGAGGAGGGAAGGAACCAGATGCTAAGGAAAATATTCCTATCCTCCTAACTCAGCCAAGTTCCCAAGGCTCTGGACTCCCCCCACCTCCCTGCCACTGCAACCTCCATCTTTAACTGACCTGGTAGACAGCACGAGCAAGGGCAATCCGGGCACGCTGTCCTCCACTAAGGGTGACACCCTTCTCCCCCACCTCTGTCTGGTCTCCAGCAGGCAGGATCTGATGGAACAGGTGCCCCAGTGGGTCAGGGAGCTCCCATTACCTTCTGGCCCACTTCCTATCCCTTTGCAGGAGATAGTGGGAGTCAAGAGAAGTAGGGAGCTTGAGGAGAGTAGACTTAAATTTGGGGTGAGCTAGTCAGAGGAGACAAGACATAATTCCAATAACATCAAGCATTTATCAAACACTATGTGCCTAGCACTTTACAGGCATTCTCTCATTCAAGCCCCAATGTAATCTTATGAAGATGGTATCATTTCCTTTTCTCAGGTGCAACCAAAGCTCAGACAGATTAACTAGCTGGCCCACAGCTAGTAAGGGGCAGGACACAAGTTCAGATTCAGATTCTTAACTACTTTGTTACATTTACTACCCTTTTTTTGTTTTTGTTTTTGTTTTTGTTTTTTGAGACGGAGTCTCGCTCTGTCGCCAGGCTGGAGTGCAGTGGCACAATCTCAGCTCACTGAAACCTCCACCTCCTGGGTTCAAGCGATTTTCCTGCCTCAACCTCTCGAGTAGCTGGGACTACAGGCATGTGCCACCATGCCCAGCTAATTTTTGCATTTTTAGTAGAGACGGGGTTTCACCATGTTAGCCAGGATGGTCTTGATCTCCTGACCTTGTGATCCACCCACCTTGGCCTCCCAAAGTGCTGGGATTATAGGCGTGAGCCACCGTGCCTGGCCTATTACCCTGTCTTTTTAACAGGCAAGGTAGTAAGGTATCTTGGGCGATTTGATGTAAAAGCTTTTATAGGTTTTTACTTTTTTGTGTGTGTGAGACAAGAGTCTTGCTCTGTCGCCCAGGCTGGAGTGCAGTGGCATGATCTCGGCTCACTGCAACCTCCGCCTCTCGGGTTCATGCAATTCTCCTGCCTCAGCCTCCAGAGTAGCTAGGACTACAGGTGTGAGCCATGACACCCAGCTAATTTTTGTTTTTTTTTGTTTGTTTGTTTGTTTTGTAGAGAAGAGATTTTACCATATTGCCCTGGGTGGTCTGGTTTTTTTTTTTTTGAGACAGAGTCTCACTCTGTTGCGCAGGCTGGAGTACAATGGTGCGATCTTGGCTCACTGAAACCTCCGCCTCCTGGGTTCAAGCTAGATTCTCCTGCCTCAGCCTCCCGAGTAGCTGGGATTACAGGCGCCCACCACCACGCCCAGCTATTTTTTGTATTTTTAGTAGAGATGGGGTTTCACCATGTTGGCCTGCAGGCTGGTCTCGAACTCCTGACCTCGTGATCTGCCCACCTTGGACTTCCAAAGTGCTGGGATTACAGGTGTGAGCCACCACTGTTAAGCCTGGCTGCCCTGGGTGGTCTTGAACTCCTGACCTCAAGCGATCCACCCTCCTTGGCCTCCCAAAATGCTAGGATTACAGGCATGAGCCACCACGCCTGGCCAATCATTCATTGCTTTCCCAAGTCTGCTAGGTCCTAGGTACTGTTGTAGGCACTAAGGAAAGAGATGAACAACAAAGCTTTTAGCTCAGGGGACTCACCATCTAGTGGATCACAGGTGCTTCCTCTGCGCGAGGAAGGGAATCCCTTTGCTTAGTAGACCATTCCTGAGGCCACAAGAAGCCTTAGAGGTAGTACATTCCTTCTCTAAAAACCTACGAAAGCTGGGCCGGGCACAGTGGCTCACGCCTGTAATCCCAGCACTTTGGGAGGCCAAGGCGGGCGGATCACTTGAGCCCAACAGTTCGAGACCAGCCTGGGCAACATGGTGAAACCCCATCTCTACTAAAAATACAAAAATTAGGCAGGCGCGGCAGCTTACACCTGTAGTCCCAGCTACTCAGGAGGCTGAGGCAAGAGAATTACTTGAACCCGAGAGGCAAAGGTTGCAGTGAGCCGAGATCATTCCACTGCACTCCAGCCTGAGCGACAGAGCAAGACTCATTCTCACACACACAAAAAAGTAAAAACCTATAAAAGCTTTTACATCAAATCTGCCCAAGATATCTTACTACCTTGACTGTTAAAAAGACAGGGTAGTAGGCCAGGCGCGGTGGCTCACGCCTGTAATCCCAGCACTTTGGGAGGCCAAGGTGGGCGGATCACAAGGTCAGGAGATGGAGACCATTCTGGCCAACATGGTGAAACCCTGTTTCTACTAGAAATACAAAAATTAGCTGGGCATGGTGGCACGCAGCTGTAGTCCCAGCTACTCGAGAGGCTGAGGCAGGAGAATCACTTGAATCCAGGAGGCGGAGGTTGCAGTGAGCCGAGATTGTGCCACTGCACTCCAGCCTGGCAACACAGTGAGACTCCGTCTCAAAAACACAAAACAAAACAAAACAAAACGAAAATTAGCTAGGTGTGGTGGCTCACTCCTGTAGTCCCAGCCACTTGAGGGGCTGAGGTGGGAGGATCATTTGAGCCCAGGAGGCAGAGGCTGCAGTGAGCCAAGATGGCGCCACTGCATTCCAGCCTGGGGGACAGAAAAAAGACCCTGTCTCAAAAAAAAAAAAAAAATTAATCAATTTTAAAAAAGTAATAAAAAGAATGACAGCTGGATACAGAATGCCCCATGGTCAAGGTTAAAAGTGCTCCTTTTCAGGGACATTCCACATTTACCTGGGTAGGGTAGTGGTGCTGACATTTCTGAAGGGGACAGCAGGGTTGGGTGGGAAGTCAAGGGAGAAATCTGGAATCTCTTCTCCTATAAATATAGTACTCTGGACTGGGGGCAAGGGGAAATCTAATAGCTTGGCAGGTTTCCCTAGGGTAACCTGCAACCAAATGAAACTTTGACTCTTCCAAGCCTTCCCAGTGGGAAGTGGGTATGGAGAAGGGGACAAGGAGCCAGGCTGTGCAGAGCTAAGCCCCACAGGTGGAACCCTCCCTAGCTCCAGAGGCCTTAGGGCTCTTCCCACGACTGTGCAGAACACACAGTCACCACCCTACTGGGCCCTATCAGAAGGGGCAGCTGGACACTCGGGGAGGACCACAGTCCGATGGCCATTCCTAGATAAGTGATGCCCGAGTAGAAGCAACCCCTTTCCAGAAAAGCAAAGCTCCTGGTTTGAGGTGTCAGGGACACTGGAGAAACAGGCAGCTAAGAGGTTTCAAGGCCAGGCACTCACACTGAGGTCATCATTGAGGGCGCAGGCTTCTAGCACCTCCTTGTACAGCTGTGCATCAAATGTCTTCCCAAAGAGGATGTTGTCTCGGATGGTGGCAAACTGGATCCAGGGTTCCTGGGTGGCCAGGCCAAAGCCCTTGGACAGCCCCTGCACTGCCACATGCCCACGCAGCCTGCAGAGAGCCAGGCGAGCAATATGAGGACCAGCTCTCCTCTGGGTCCCTCCATGCCCAGCCCTTGACTCCTAGAAGCCTCCCCAGGCTGCTGTCTTCTACACAGGGTCCCCCTTCATGTCACATGACTGAGATGGCAGCTCCTGAGGTCAAGGGGTCCTAATGAAGCCCATTCTGGGCGAAGAAGGGAAGAAATAGCTCTTTGGCTACAGCCAAGCAGCTGTTGTACTTACATCTGTTCAGGAGCTCAGTGGAGAGTATGGCCACCACATTGTACTTGTTCCCATCTGAAAACAAGGTCCTCCCTCAAACCTATGCTCCTCTCTGGATCCCTTCTCTGCACAGCCACATTTCTGAAAGAATAGCTGACACTGGATGTTTCCATTCCTTTGCTGACTACTATAGCATTTAAAACACTCTGGTGTAATGATTACAATGATTCGCTTTCTTGGCCACCTCCTTCTTTCCAGATTGAAAACTCTCCCAATAAAGGGACCATGCGTTGCTCTTCTTAGTACCCCTGACCCCCAAAAGGTGTCCAACACATAAGAGGGGCTCAGTGTTTGCTAAAGGACAAAGTAAGGACAGGGGTGCATAGGAGGTTGGTTACCTGTGGAGCTCTCCAGCGATGGCAGCCAGCAGGGAGCTCTTCCCACAGCCGACCATCCCCACGATGCCCACCAGCATACCCTGCAAGGAAGCCACACAAGCATCTGCTATTGGTAGGAGACAGGACAGAGGTGGCAGTGGTCTCCCTCTTGACACTCTGGGCTGCCAGTCCTCCCACTGAGGCTTCTCTTTTCTTCTTTCTTTAGTGTGTAGGGAAAGAATTCTCCACTTCACAGGCTGATCAACAGATCAGGCTCTAGAAAAGTAGGGTGTTTTTTCCTCCACTCAGAGTGGCTATCAGTTTCACTGTCTATGTGAAGGGCCTCTGAAGGGGAGCAGCATGCCAGAGAGAATGGGAGGAAACCACCCAAGAACTTCCAAGGTAAACTCTGAGACAGGCACTCCAGAATGGGAGAGGGAAGGGTAGAATTCCAGGCTTTAGGGCCTGGATGATGGGTTGGCTAAGTCAACCTGTGGCTAGAGTTACCATATCTCAGGGGAAAAAGCAGTGTTTTGCATAGATCCCTATTTCTGTGGCTTAAATTTTTCTGTTTACCTTTTTTTTTTTTTTTTTTTTTTTTGGTCATAACATATGTTCATGGAGCTATCTCCCTGCTCAAAAAAATATTTAAAAAAAAAAGTCCTAGTTCCTTCTCTAGAAGGTACTGGGCTCTCAGAAGCTCTATCTGCCTGTGATGCCCCAACCCTGCCAGCCAGGGTTGACCCAGCTACAAGTGGGCACCACTTCTGAGACCTTTCCATGGGAATTTGGGATCAGGTCCCAGAGGCAGCTTCTCCTTGTTGGCTGTAACTTGTAAACTCGAGCATTCTCTGTAGTCACATCTTCTGCTCAGTGGAGGGTGTGTCCACAGAGAGAAGAGAACCAGGCAAATACAGGGAGAGAGGCACACAGAAGCAGAGAGCTCTGCGAGTTGAGGCCTGGTTCTGGGCTGTTTCTAAGATCCAGCTGCGTTCCTGCCTTTGGATTCTGCAATGTATCTCTACATCCTTATTATAAATTCTTGTTTGCTTAAGCTAGCTCTAGTGTGTTTCTGTAACTTATACCCAAAAAAGCTCCAACTAACACGTTAGCAAAATTCCTTTGTACAAATCTAGCCTTGTCTTGCCTGAACTAAGAGGAAAAACAAAACATACAGCCCAAGCCAGAAACGTGAGCCAAATGTGGTGGAGGCAATTCAGCCACCACCAGAGAATGCCGGGTTGAGCTGTGGGGCACAGGGTTGGACAAAGGTCAGGAGAGAGTGAAAACTCAGGACAGGAGGTGAACAGGAGTTGGCTTATTGCCAGGAATGCCCCATTTTAAGTTCTTTGTATGCTGTAGCATGAGTCACAGGGTGTGATTGCTTTTCACCAGCCTAAACAGAGGATCCCCATTTACAAAATATTTCTTGGAAGCACTTGCTGGGCCTCTCCCCCAGATCCCCAATCTGGGGGAGATGCTACATAAGCCCCAGGGCCTGTTCTGAATGCTGCAGCTTCTGAGGGACATGGAGAGACAAGCACACCCATTGGTCTGGACTGGATGGATACAAGCTGCCTAAAGACCAGAGAGAGGTGCAACTATTCTGAGATTCAGATGTGAGGTGTCATCTCCTCATGATTAGAACCTGCTCACCAAATGTCTATCCCTCCTACAGCAATTAGAGCTGCAGAGCCATCAGCTATGATTGGCTCGGTCACTGCTTCTCTGACATGAGTTCCCATCTCTCTCGTTAGTCTGAGGACTCTCCCAGGGTGTCTGTCCAACAAACCTTTTTCACTTCGAGATGACTGATGAAGGTCTCCTGGCTGGTTCCAACTGGGTCCCAGGAGAACAAGGCTCCATGCAGCTCCAATACTGTAGATGGCTCTGCAGGGGGATCTGAACAGAGAAGCCACTTGATTTGGGCTCCTAATCTACCACAATCTGTTTGGGGAGGGTAAATCATGTAATTCACTTGCCAGCCCCATATCTACCTGCCCAGAGCTAAATGAGTCTGTTTTGGATTCCGCTCTCTCTAAGCCCTCTTGGTGACATCTATGCGCAGCACCCAAGTGGCTCCACTTCCCTCCTCACCCTGTGCCAGGTTCTGCCCACTAGCTTCCCATTACCTGGGCTGTAGTAGGCCTGGGGGTTGTGGTTTGGAAGGTCGAGGAAAAGCTGGATCCGGTCCAAGGACACTTTGGCCTCCAGGAGGCCATTGATCACCCAAGGGAAGTTGTTGAGAGGAAGAATGAGCATTCGCACCAGTGCCAGGGCCGTGAACACCTGAGTGAGGTGGGAGCAGGGTGAAGCCCCAGGAGTTATCTAAGGGCCTGTTTCTATGGGAAGCCCTGTGGACAGGTCTACGGAGGGAAGAACTGGGCAATGACAGAACTGAAGGGCTGGCTGGCCAATCCTGGGATCAGATGTGGCAGAGATGGTCACTTAAAGAATCCTAGAAATTCCAATGTTCCTCAAGGGATTCAGGTTGCATTTTTTTTTTTTTCTTGACGAGTCTTGCTCTGTCACCTAAGCTGGAGTGCAGTGGCATAATCTCGGCTCACTGCAACTTCCACCTCCAGGGTTCAAGTGATTCTCCTACCCTAGCTTCCTGAGTAGCTGGGATCACAGGCATGCATCACCACACCTGGTTAATTTTTATATTTTTAGTAGAGACAAGGTTTCACCATGTTGGTCAGGCTGGTCTCGAACTCCTGACATCAGGTGATCCGCCTGCCTTGGCCTCCCAAAGTGCTGGAATTACAGGTGTGAGCCACCACGCCTGGCCAAGGTTGCATCTTTTTAACTAGGCAGGCCTAGCTCATTTTGAGTCTTTTTTTTAAGAATTTCCAAGTAGCAACATCACCTGGCCTTGGCTAGACCCAGGATTGCATCATACATTTTTTTCCTAAGGCCATTAGAACGAGGATGAAGAGACCTAACCCCAAGCCTGGAACTGAATAGAAGCTGGAGTGAAAGGTAGAGGAGAGGAAAGAAAGGAACTCCTTCACAGAGGGGAGGGTTATATATCCAAGGCCCCCACAAAAAGGTTCCTTCAGTTTTCCCTTGGTTGAGAGATGAGGCAGTCAGGGATCCCTCCCTCCTTCTCAGCCAGCACTGAGGGCCCGAGCCTCTGTCTTCACTTTGCTGAAGTCTCCTTGATGCTGGTCCCCTTCCTTCCTGGTCCTCACCTTGGTGGCAGTGAGCTGGTGCCCCATGAGGACATAGGTGATGAAGATAATGATGGAGATGACAACCGGTAGGGCAGCCCACAGGTATACACAGGCCGCATCCAGGTATTTGATGACCCGGAGTTGCCCCAGCTCTCGAGCCCGGCAGGCCTCTACTCGGGCTCCCAGTGCCTGCTCCCACCCGCAGAACTTGATGACCCGAATGCCACTCAGCAGCTCTGTCACAAGCTAGGGAAAGGAGACAAGGGAGAGGCGTGAAGTGGAGGCACTGCTCATGTGTCTTCCCTGCCAAGCCTTCCCCAGGCTGCTGGCAGAATGTTCAGTACTCTAAGCTCCCAGATACTCTGCACTGCCCTAGTCTTGGTTTTCTTCCTCACCTCAGTACTTTCTGGAAATCCTGCCCTTCAAATCCTTTTCAGCCCTGGGTTGCTTCCCCTCCCAGTCTCTTACTTCTCCATTTGCTCCAGCTGGGGACAGCTTGGAGCGGGAATTCCCCAACTTCCTAGGAGGAGTGGTGGAAGGTGGAGCCAGGTCACCACAGCGGAGTAAAAGCTCTCCTCCCATTAGATGAGGGACAAAGGGCTATCTCCCAAAACCAAAAGATGTGGGCTTCGGGGGCTGGCCCCCCAGTTCCGGCCCCCGGCTTGAGTGGCACAGAAACTATTCCTGTAGAAGTACACAGGCATAAGAGGCCACACCACAGCCCAGGGTCAAACAGGCTAATGGGCCCAGGGAAGATGGGCAAGGGCCAAAACTCCTCGTCTGTAGCTGTCACAGGTAGGGGAAAACGCCTCATGCCATAACCATCTATCAACCTCCCTTCCCTCCAGGAGCACTCTGAGCTGTTCCACTAAGGGTCGACAACTATGCTGTATGAACCCCCAGGACTGCCATCCCCTTTGTGAAGGTACCCACAATCACTGCAGAACCCAGAGCTCTGCAAATTCAGCCAAACCCTAAACACCTGGAGTTGACCCAGGCAGGAAAGTGACCTATTCCCTTCCCCTCAGCCTACCCAAAGAGGCAGCTGAGGTTCTCCTAGGTCTCTACATGCAGCCATGGGGTGGTCTGTGCTCTAGATACGGAGGTTGGAGACTTGGGTCCCAGCTCTGGCCCTAAAGACCTGTTTGGTGCCAGACAGATGACTTCCTACCTCCCAGGGTGGCCACATGTATTCAGAGCTTACTTTGTGACTGGCACTACACTAAGCATTATCTCATGAGATCCTTACAACTCTACAAGGTAAGCTACTACTATTCTCACTTTACAGATGAGGAAGGGGAAGCCCAAATAGGTTAAATGACTTGTCTGAAGTGATTGAACCAGTAAGTGTAGAGCCAGGATTTGAACCCAGGTCTACCTTTCTCCAGTCTCAGCTCTTAACTTTGAGGTCACTCTCACTCCCTCAGGTAGTGTGCATGGGAAGACCTGGGGACCTGGGCTGGGTGGGGTCTCCAGATAGCTGAGGGACCCCAAGTACCCGCTCACCTTAACCCGCGCATCCTTGTGCTGTAGCATTTCCTGGTTGCTGGCCATGATGCGGGTGGCAATCACTTTGTTGACGGGTACCAGCAGCAGTGCCAAGATGAGACCACCCACGAAGGCCACGCCTACCTGCTGGTACAGCAGGTAGAGGGTGATGGCCAGCTGCAGGGGCAGGCCCCAGGCTTCATGGAAGCTCCCAGCAAAGTTAAGCAGCCGTTCAGAGTCAGTGCCTAGTAGGTTCAGGGCCTCCCCAGTAGGAGGGCGGCTGGGCCCCAGCTGTAAAGCCTTGCAGTACAGGATGTTCAGCACAGCCCCCCGTGCCTGAAGTGTTACCTTATATACCTCATACCCATACTGATTCTGCAGCACAGCACCCAGCACAGCCCCACCGGCTAGCCCCAGAGCATAGAGCAGGCCGTGGCTTAGTGGCTCCTGCCCCTCTTCCAGGAAGCCCACCAGTAGGGAGAGCAACAGGGGCCCTGAGAATCCCAACATGGTCCCCACCAGCTTCAGCAGTCCAAGTGCCAGATAGCACCGTCCAAAGGCCCCATACAAGGCCCTCCACAGCCGTGCCCCCTCCTGCCAGTGTGCCTGGAAGACACAAGCCAGGTAGGTTGGCTGCAGTCTGTGGGGGAGGCGGCAAATGTCCTGAGGCTGCCGGAGCTCTCCACAGGCCCCACGGGCCAGCAAGGGTGCCAGCCAGGCATAGGAAAAGCGTGACAGCCAACTCTCCCCATCTTCAGCCACCTCAGGTTCTTGATCCTCGGGCAGGAGGGGCTCCTGAGCCCAGGGTTCTCGTGGTCCCCCAGGAGCTGCCCATCCCAGTGCATAGGCCAAGAGTGCAGCCAGCTGCAGGATGAGCAAGCATAGGCGGGCCACGGGCCCTGGGAGAAGTGGGGGCAGAAGTGTGCCTCGCTGGCAATGCCACAACACGGTCAGCACTAGGGCTGGAGCTGGCAGCAAGGCTACCAGGGCCAAGGCCAAGGGACCCCGGGAGTGGCCATGAGGGGAATGTGCCAACACCCACAGGGCCAGGCTGTGGCTGATCCAGGCCACAGCTGCCACGCACCCTGCCAACACCTCTAGCCCTATGGGTCCTGGGCCTGCCCCTGGTGGCAAAGCAACTGGAAGGAGGTCTAGCAGCGGGAAGACGGAAAGCAGGAAGGAAGCTGCAAGTCGGAGGCGCCATCCAGGACTGCAGGGTAGGATGTAATCTGGACTCCTGGGGACAAGGGGGAAGACAAGGAGGCACATCGTGGCTGACTCAGGAGCCAGACATACCCCTCACCTCCAATAATTCATTTACCTAAGGAATCAACTCCCTTCCTGCCTTGCACATCTTATCCCTACTCCACTTTACCTCAGAACCCAGGGTCTTTTCTCCCAGGAAGTCTTCCCAGATGAACCTAACTCATTTTCTGACCAACTGAGCTAACCGGCCACCTGAACCTAACTCATTTTCTAAACTACCCACACCATTTCTGATTCATGTTTTTTTTTAAACCACAGACATTAACAATTTTGAGGTAAGATTGTACTTAACATGAAGACTAACTAGGAAAAAAAAAATCCTGGGTACTACGTTTGCTACTTTGGTGATGGGATCATTAGAAGCCCAAACTTCAGCATCACATAATATATCCATGTATAATAACAAACAAGCACATATGCCTCATGAATCTAAAATTAAAAAAAAAATCCAGGCTGGGCGCCGTGGCTCACGCCTGTAATCCTAGCACTTTGGGAGGCTGAGACGGGAGGATCGCCTGAGGTTAGGAGTTCGAGACCAGCCTGGCCAACATGGTGAAACCCCCATCTTTATCAAAAATGCAAAAATTAGCCAGGCATGGTGGCAGGCACCTGCAATCCCAGCTACTCAGGAGGCTGAGGCAGGAGAATCGCTTGAATCTGGGAGATGGAGGTTGCAGTGAGCTGAGATCACGCCAGTGCACTCCAGCCTGGGTGACGGGGAGACTCCGTCTCAGGAAAAAAAAAAAAAATCCAAAGTTTTCATGCAGATAACTGATAAAGGGTACATATTCATTTTTACAAAAGGATCCACCTAACAGTACCCTTAAATTCACCTGAAGCACTATTAAATGAATAAAAATCGGACTTACATACAGCTTTTATATTCTAATATGGTAGCCTAAACTTTATAAAGGCTTGGAATATTCTACTCTCTTTCCACTGATTATAGAAGGTGGTGTGGATTGCTTTTGCGACTCCTTTAGCTAAAGAAAAATATCTATTTTTGCTTGTGTTTATATCTTCTTGGCATAAAAAAATGTTTTTAATAAACAAAAGGTGATCTGTCTGCATTAAGAATCAAATACAGGGGCTGGTCACAGTGGCTTATGCCCGTAATCCCAGCACTTTGGGAGGCTGAAGCAGGCAGATCACTTGAGATCAGGAGTTTGAGACCAGCCTGGCCAACATGGTAAAACCCCGTCTCTAATAAAAATACAAAAATTAGCAGGGAATGGTGGCACACACCTGTAATCCCAGCTACTTTGGGACACTGAGGCACGAGAATCGGTTGAACCTGGGAGGCGGAGGTTGCAGTGAGCTGAGATCGTGCCACTGTACTCCAGCCTGGGTGACAAAGAGAGACTCCGTCCAAAAAAAAAAAAAAGAATCAAATACAGGAAAACGTATCTGCAGCAGTGAGTATCAGGATGTCTTGAAAGTTCATACAAAAAGAGGACTGAGTCTGTTACACCCTTTGTGGCACGGCTAGGTTACTAAAAAAGTTTACTTGTAAGCTAAAATGCAGAGTCTTGCTCTGTTGCCAGGCTGGAGCGCAATGGCGTGACCTCAGCTCGCTGCAACCTCCACCTCCCAGGTTCAAGCGATTCCCCTGCCTCAGCCTCCCGAGTAGCTGGGGGTTTTCTTAAAAGTCCACCTGATGACAGTTATTTGTAGGGATTTAGATGGGAATAAAAAATCAGCCTTTAAGAATTCTATTTCTGGGCTGGGCATGGTGGCTCAAGCCTGTAATCCCAGCACTTTGGGAGGCAGAGGCAGGTGGATCACTTGAGGCCAGGAGTTCAAGACCAGCCTGTGTAACACAGTGAAACTCCATCTCTAGTAAAAATACGAAAACTGGCCAGGCATGGTGGCACACGCCTGTAGTCTCAGCTACTCCAGAGGCTAAGGCAGGAGAATCGCTTGAACCCAACAGGTGGAGGTTGCAGTGGGCCGAGATCGTGCCACTGCTCTCCAGCCTGGGTGACAGAGTAAGACCCTGTCTCAAAAAAAAAAAATTTTTTTTCTATTTCTGGCTGGGCATGGTGGCTCACATCTGTAAACCCAGAACTTTAGGAGGCTGAGGCAGAAGGATTGCTTGAGCCCAAGAGTTCAAGACCAGCCTGGACAACAAAGCAAGGCCTTGTCTCTACTAAAAATAATTTTTTCTTTTTGAGACAGAGTCTCGCTTTGTCGTCCAGGCTGGAGTGCAGTGGTGCAATCTTGGCGCACCGCAACCTCTGCCTCCTGGGTTCAAGCGATTCAAGATGGGGTTTCACCATGTTGACCAGGCTGGTTTCAAACTCCTGACCTCCAGTGATCTGCCTGTCTCAGCCTCCCAAAGTGCTGGGATTACAGGCATGAGCCACTGGGCCCGGCCAATTTTTTGTATTTTTAGTAGAGATGGCATTCTGCCACGTTGGCAGGCTGGTCTCGAACTCCTGGCCTCCTACAGTGCTGGCATTACAGGCTTGAGCCACTGCACCCAGCCTATTAAAAATAATTTTAAAAAAAATTAGCCAGGTGTGGTGGCATGCACTTGTGGCTCCAGCAAATCAAAAGGCTGAGGTGAGAGGTTGCTGGAGCCCAGGAGGTTGAGGCTGCAGTGAACTGTGATTGCACCACTGTACTTCAGCCTGGGCAACAGAGGGAGACGCTGCCTCAAAAAACAAAACAACAATAACAATCCCCCCTCCCCCCCGCCACACACACACACACACACACACACACAAGAAAAGAAAAGAAAGAAAGAAAAGAAAGAAGGAAAAGAAAAATATATATATATTTCCTAAGATGTGGAGACCCAAGAAAGAACACTGGGCCCTTGGAGGCATAAACTGGCCCCAAGTTGGCCATCAACCAGCCTCATCACCCCTTCAAGTCTCTTTTCCTCTCTGAATCTCACTTTCCTCACCAGTATGGTGAGCAGTGAGTCTCAAAGCCTTCTGAGGCCCTTTCCTGTCTTAGATTCTCGATCTCTCTAACCCTTCTCAGCAACACACACAAGGCTGATAAGTGAAGTGAAGCACAATTTCTATTGATCACATGATGGTCTTTCTTGCTTTCCCAGGGGGCGGATGAATCCCTTCCTTGGATAGGAGAAGCTGTGTATCCGCTTGGTCTGGGAGGAATCCTGATTTGTTTCTTACACAGAGACAAAAGTCTAGAAGGGTTTAATCACCTAGCATAGACAGCCTTCTCAGAAGAGCAGCTATTAAAAATTGGCACAGTCTTTTGGGAACTCAGTCTAATGAGAAAGCAAGAAAGACCTCTTGGATAGAGACACTTCCCCCCATCAGACTAGGAACTCCCAAAGGCAGAGACCACACCGTCCTCCTATCTTCTCGGCAGCCAGAATGAGACTAACTTTAGTCATCTCTAGCCATACAAGAACTAAATACAAAATCAAGTTGAGTTTAGCATCCACACCTTATAGCCCTTAATTGGGGAAGGCTTAATGTTTGATTTTGCTCTTCTTGTCTATCTACTGCTTCCTCTTCAGCTGAGCCTAGGTATGCTTTTCTTAATCTGGAAACACTAAGGTTTCATGGGTTGCAGTGGTGAGAAACTGAGCCTACAACTTAAACACATCATCGCTTTTGGCTAAAAACGTTGTTCCCCCAATTCTGCCTCCAATTCATGACAGCTGAGTCCGGGTAGCTGAAAATGGACAATTCTGATGATTTCTGACACTCATCGGACCTTTAAAAACATGCCAGGCGCTGCACTATATGCTTAAATTCATTATCTCATTTAAACCTCCCAACAATGAGACTCAGAGAAGGCAGGTACTTGCCCAAGAACAGCCACATTGCTAAGTAGCAATGCTTAGATTTTATTCTACTTCTGCCCTACTCCAGAGACCTCGCTATTCTGGTGACACTGCCGGAAGATGTAGGCTGCGGGTGAGATCTGCAGGCACACACGGACAGATGCCTTGCGCCCGTCTCTACCCACCTCGGGGTGCCCAAGTAACAGGCACTGAGCACGGCGAGGAGCGCGTGGGGCAGGGCGCTGAGCACCAGCTGGGTGAAGCAGTGGCCTGTGGTGTCCCCCTCCCACAGCGGGAGCGGCCACGCTGCGCTGCTGCCGCACAGCTGGGCCAGAAGTCGTTCCATGGACGCCTCACCTGAAGGGAAAGTTGAGGGTGACGGCTGTGCAGGGTAACAGCCGGCTTTGCCTGCACTTCCCAGCCGGGTCTCCCTGTCTCCAGCCCCGCCCTGGAACCGGGACCGCCCGTCGCTTCCGCCCCGAAGCCAGACCCCGCCCATTCTCGCGGTACCAAGGGTAAAAACGGGAGGTTTCCCCAGTGGATTTCTGGACGCTGGTCACCCACCTTGCCATCTGTTTTTCCCCTCCCGTTTCTCCGCCCCCAGGCATCCGGAACCTCAAACCTGAAGAAGCTGCTGTGCACCGGATTCCGATATCCTGAGAACTGGTGTATGCAAAAAAAAAAAAAGTACTGCCCGGCCGGGGTGCTGGGCTCGCCCCGGCTGGCGCCCCACCCAGAGGTTGGAAGACCTAGCCGGCGCTGTTCGCCAAGCACATATGCTGGTAGCTGCACGCAGGCGCACTGCTCTCTGCTTAGGCTGGCGTTTGCACGCAGGCGCGCTGGTGCAGTCGCGCAGTTGCGTTTCGGTACGCTTTTGTGGCCTGACTTGCGTTAAGGATCCATTCCCTCCCTTAGTGCAACGTCATTTATAACCTCTCACATGGAGTATTCGCTCACAACTGTGTAAGCTTACTAGTTGGCACAAGCATTGCAATCTCCATTTCTTGAAGAGGTGGGGAGCCGGGCACGGGAGCGCGCGTCGGTAGTCCCTGCGCGCCGGTAGATCCCAGGAGGATGGCCTGAGCCCAGGAGTTCGAGAACAGTCCGAGCAGCATAGCGAGACCCCAGTCTCAGATAGATAGATGGATGGATGGAAATTCAAACATACCTGCCCCACGGACAAATAATGCCATTTTGGGACACACTGTTTTCCCTCATTATTCTAGGGCTGCATGAACTTGGACAAGTTACCTAACTTTTTTGAGCCTCAACTTCTTTTTTTTTTTTGGGGACGGAGTCTTGCTCTGTCACCAGGCTGGAGTGCAGTGGCACAATCTCGGTTCACTGCAACCTCCGCCTCCCGGGTTAAAGCGATTCTCCTGCCTCAGCCTCCTGAGTAGCTGGGACTACAGGCGCGCGCAACCACGCCCAGCCAATTTTTTTGTTCGTATTTTTAGTAGAGACGGGGTTTCACCATGTTGGCCAGGATGGTCTCGATCTCCTGACCTCGTGATCCGTCCGCCTTGGCCTTCCGAAGAGCCGGGATTACAGGCGTGAGCCACCGCCCCCGGCCGAGCCTCAACTTCTTTATTTGTACAACAGGGACAATACCAATACTAAAGTACTGTTGAGAGAGTTGAATAATTAATTTAGAGTGCTTAGGGCAAGTGCTTTGCTTAGGGTAGTCCTCCAATAAATCTTTTAAGGAAGCAGTGGGAAGAACATAACCTTTATAATTACACGGACCTGGGTTTGAATGCTTTTAGCAGAGGGATGTTGGGCAGGTTACTTCTGCATCTTTATTTTATTATCTGTTTGTCAGGCATGGTGTTGGTATCGCCCTTACATAGATGTGTACAGTGCTTGAAGAAGAAAAGCTAAACAAATGACAATTATGGTTATCCCACTTAATCTCAGTAAGAAGCCCCATATCCCTCAACGTCAAGAATTAATTTTCCTATTTTTAAAAACTAAGAGATGTAGGTTTGCATTTCACAATCTTTAGTAATTAATTAACGGAGTCTTGCTACCTGGCTCAGGCTGGTCTTGAACTCCTGGCCTCAGGTGATGCTCTTGCCTTGGCCTCCCAAAGTGCTGGGATTATAGGTGTGAGCCACTGCACCTGGCCAGGCTCCACTTCTAATTCTAATTCACTTGCTGTTTCCATCACATCTGCAGTTACTTCCTCCACTGATGTCTTGAAGGTCCATCCGTGAAGGTTGGAATCAGCTTCTTCCAAACTTCTGTTAATGTTGATATACGTTGTCCTCCTCCCATGAATCCCATGAATCACAGTTTTTTATTTATTTATTTATTTTTATTGATCATTCTTGGGTGTTTCTCGCAGAAGGGGATTTGGCAGGGTCATAGGACAATAGTGGAGGGAAGGTCAGCAGATAAACAAGTGAACAAAGGTCTCTGGTTTTCCTAGGCAGAGGACCCTGCGGCCTTCTGCAGTGTTTGTGTCCCTGGGTACTTGAGATTAGGCAGTGGTGATGACTCTTAACGAGCATGCTGCCTTCAAGCATCTGTTTAACAAAGCACATCTTGCACTGCCCTTAATCCATTTAACCCTGAGTGGACACAGCACATGTTTCAGAGAGCAGGGGGTTGGGGGTAAGGTCATAGATTAACAGCATCCCAAGGCAGAAGAATTTTTCTCAGTACAGAACAAAATGGAGTCTCCTATGTCTACTTCTTTCTACACAGACACAGCAACAATCTGATTTCTCTATCTTTTCCCCACATTTCCCCCTTTTCTATTTGACAAAACCGCCATCGTCATCATGGCCCGTTCTCAATGAGCTGTTGGGTACACCTCCCAGATGGGGTGGCGGCCGGGCAGAGGGGCTCCTCACTTCCCAGAAGGGGCAGCCGGGCAGAGGCGCCCCCCCCCTACCTCCAGGACAGGGCGGCTGGCCGGGTGGAGGCACCCCCCCCCCACCCCACCTCTCGGACAGGGCGGCTGGCCGGGCGGGGGCTGCCCCCCACCTCCCTCCCGGATGGGGCGGCTGGCCAGGCCGGGGCTGCCCCCCACCTCCCTCCTGGACGGGGCGGCTGACTGGGTGGGGGCTGCCCCCCACCTCCCGGACGGGGCGGCTGCCGGGCAGAGGGGCTCCTCACTTCTCAGACGGGGCGGCCGGGCAGAGATGCTCCTCACCTCCCAGACGGGGTCACGGCCGGGCAGAGGCGCTCCTCACATCCCAGACGGGTCGGCGGGGCAGAGGCGCTCCCCACATCTCAGACGATGGGCGGCCGGGCAGAGACGCTCCTCACTTCCTAGACGGGATGGCGGCTGGGAAGAGGTGCTCCTCACTTCCCAGACTGGGCAGCCAGGCAGAGGGGCTCCTCACATCCCAGACGATTGGCGGCCGGGCAGAGACGGCTCCTCCCTTCCCAGACAGGGTGGCGGCTAGGCAGAGGCTGCAATCTCGGCACTTTGGGAGGCCAAGGCAGGCGGCTGGGAGGTGGAGGTTGTAGCGAGCCGAGATCACGCCACTGCACTCCAGCCTGGGCAACATTGAGCACTGAGTGAACGAGACTCCGTCTGCAATCCCGGTACCTCGGGAGGCCGAGGCTGGCAGATCACTCGCAGTTAGGAGCTGGAGACCAGCCCGGCCAACACAGTGAAACCCCGTCTCCACCAAAAAAAAATACGAAAACCAGTCAGGCGTGGCGGCGCGCGCCTGCAATCCCAGGCACTCGGCAGGCTGAGGCAGGAGAATCAGGCAGGGAGGTTGCAGTGAGCCGAGATAGCGGCAGTACAGTCCAGCTTCCGCTCGGCATCAGAGGGAGACTGTGGAAAGAGAGGGAGAGGGAGACCGTGGGGAGAGGGAGGGGGAGGGGGAGAGAGAGCGCGCTTTTTTTTTTTTTTTAATAGAGGCAGGGTCTCACTATGTTGCTTAAGCTGGTCTCAAACTCCTGGCCTCAAGCCATCCTCCTGCCTCAGCCTCCCAAAGTGCTGGAATTGCAGACATGAGCCAACATGCCTGGCTCACAGATATTCTTAATGGCATCTAGTGTGGTGAATGTTTTCCAGAGGGTTTTAAATTTACTTTGTCCAGATCCATCAGAGGAATCACTGTCTATGACAGCTATAGCCTTATGGAATGTATTTCCTAAATAATACTTGGGCCAAGCACAGTGGCTCACACTTCTAATGCTAGCACTTTGGGAGGCCAAGGTGAGAAGATTGCTTGTGGCCAGAAGTTTGAGACCGGCCTGGGCAACATAGCAAGACCTCATCTCTACAAAAATAAAAATAAAAAATTAGCCAGGCATGGCAGTGCCCACCTGTAGTCACTGCTACTCAGGAGGCTGAGGTGGGAGGATGGGTTGAGCCCAAGAGTTTAAGGTTGCAGTGAACTATGATTGGGCCACTGTACTCTAGCCTGGGCAACAGAGTGAGACCCTGTCTCTAAAATAATACTTGAGGCCAGGCGCAGTGGCTCACGCCTGTAATCCTAGCACTTTGGGAGGCCAAGGCAGGCAGATCACCTGAGGTCAGGAGTTCAAGACCAGCCTTGCCAATATGGGGAAAACCCAGCTCTACTGAAACTACAAAACTTAGCCGGGCATGATGGTGTGTACCTTTAATCCCAGCTACTTGGGAGGCTGAGGCAGGAGAATTGGTTGAACCTGGGAAGCAGAGGTTTCAGGGAGCTGAGACCATGCCACTGCACTCCAGCCTGGGTGACAGAGCAAGACTCCCATCTCAAAATAAATAAATAATAATAATAATAAAATACTTGAAAGTTGAAATTACTCCTTGATCCGTGGACTGCAGAATGGATGTTGTAGTTTTTTTCGTTTCTTTTTTTGTTTGTTTTTGAGATGGAGTCTCACTCTGCTGCCCTGGCTGGAGTGCAGTGGCGTGATCTTGGCTCACGGCAACCTCTGCCTCCCAGGTTCAAGTGATTCTCCTGCCTCAGCCTCCCAAGTAGCTGGGATTACAGGTGTGGGCCACCACACCTGGCTAATTTTTGTATTTTTAGTAGAGACGGGTTTCACCATTTGGCCAGGCTGGTCTAGAACTCTTGACCTCAAGTGATCTGCCGTCTTGGCTTCTCAAAGTGCTGGGATTACAGGCGTGAGCCACCATGCCCAGTCTGAATGTTGTGTTAACAGGCATAAAAACAACAGTCATCTCCTTATACATCTCCATCAGAGCTCCTGAATGACTGGATGCATTGTCAATAAACGGTAACATTTTGAAAGGAATCTTTTTTTCTGAGAAGTAGTCCTCCAAAGTGGGCTTAAAATATTCAATAGACCATGTTATAAACAGATGTGCTGTCATCCAGGCTTTGTTGTTCCATTTATAGGGCACAGATAAAGTAGATTTGGCTGGGTGTGGTGGCTCACGCCTGAAATCCCACCATTTCGGGAGGCCGAGGCAGGCAGATCACTTGAGGTCAGGAGTTTGAGATCAGCCTGGCCAACATGGCGAAACCCTGACTCTACTAAAAATACAAAAATTAGCTGGGTGTGGTGGTGCGTGCCTGTAATCCCAGCTACTCGGGAGGCTGAGGCAGGAGAATTGCTTGAACCCGGGAGGTGGAGGTTGCAGTGAGCCGAGATTATGCTACTGCACTGCAGCCTGAGTGACAGAGCAAGACACCATCTCCAAAAAAAAAAAAAATAGCTTTAACATAATTCTTAAGAGCCCTAGGATTTTCAGAATAGTAAATGAGCATTAATTTCAACTTAAAGTCACCAACTGCATTAACACCTAACAAGCGAGTCAGCCTATCCTTTGAAGCTTTGAAGCTAGGCATTGACTTTTCCTCTCTAGCTATGAAAGTCTTAGATGGCATCTTCTTCTGATAGAAAGCTGTTTCATCTACATTCAAAATCTGTTGTTTCAGCCAGGTGTGGTGTCTCACGCCTGTAATCCCAGCACTTTGGGAGGTCAAGGAGGGTGGATCACAAGATCAGGAGTTTGAGACCAGTCTGTCCAACATTGTGAAACCGTGTCTCTACTAAAAATACAAAAATCAGCTGGGCTTGGTGGCGTGTGTCTGTAATCCCAGCTACTCCGGAGGCTGAGGCAGGAGAATTGCTTGAACCCGGGAGGCTGAGGTTGCAGTGATCCAAGATCACACCACTGCACTCCAGCCTGGCGACAGAGTGAGAAATCTGTTGTTTCATGTAGCCACCTTCATCATTGATCTTAGCTAGATCTTCTGGTTAACTGGCGACAGCTTCTGCTTCAGCACTTGCTGCTTCACTAGCACTTTTATATTATAGAGATGGCTTCTTTCCTTAAACGTCATGAATCAACCTCTGATAGCATCAAACTTTTCCTATGCAGCTTCCTCACCTCTCTCAGCCTTCATAGAATTGAAGAGTTAGGGCATTACTCTGGATTAGACTTTGGCTTAAGGGGATGTTGTAGTTGGTTGGGTCCTTATCCAGACACTAAAATGTTCTCCATATCAGCAATAAGGCTGTTTTGCATTCTTATCATTTGTGTGTTCAGTGGAATAGCACTTCTAATTTCCTTCAATAAATTTTCCTTTGCATTCACAACTTGCTGTTTGGCCAAGAGGCTTAGTTTCTGACCTATGTTGGCTTTCAACATGCCTTCCTCACTAAGTTTAATCATTTCTAGCTTTTTTTTTTCTCACATTCTCCATCCTAGAAGCTTTTTTTTTTTTTTTTTTTAAGTGAGAAATGTGCAACTCTTTCTTTCACTTGAAAACTTAGAGGCCACTGGGCCTGGTGCGATGGCTCACACCTGTAATCCCAGCACTTTGGGAAGCCGAGGTGGGTGGATTGCCTGAGGTCAGGAGTTCGAGGCTAGCCTGGCCAACATGGTGAAACCCCGTCTCTACTAAAAATACAAAAATTAGCCGGGCATGGAGGCGCAAGCCTGTAATCCCAGCTACTCGGGAGGCTGAGGCAGGAGAATCGCTTGAACCCAGGAGGTGGAGGTTGCAGTGAGCCGAGATCGTGCCATTGCACTCCAGCCTGGGCTACAAGAGCGAAACTCCATCTCAAAAAAAAAAAAAGAAAAAGAAAAAAGAAAACTTAGAGGCCATTGTAGAGTTATTTATTTATTTATTTATTTTCGAGATAGAGTCTTGCTCTGTCGCCCAGGCTGGAGTGCAGTGGCACAATCTCAGCTCACTGCAACCTCCGCCTCCTGGGTTCAAGCGATTCTCCTGCCTCAGCCTTCCGAGGAGCTGGGACTACAGAAGCATGCCACCACACTCAGCCATTTTTTGTATTTTTAGTAGAGACAGGGTCTCACCACCTTGTCCAGGCTGATCTTGAACTCCTGGCCTCAAGTGATCCACCTGCCTCGGCCTCCCAAATTGCTGAGATTACAGGTGTGAGCCACCCACCTGGCCTCATTTTAGGGTATTAATGGACCTAATTTTAATACTGTGTGTGTCAGGGAATGAGGAGGCTCAAAAAGAGGGAGATAGGGGAATGGCTGGTAGGTGGTGCAGTCAGAGAACACATATTTATTAAATTCTGTGTCTTACATAGGTGTGATTTGTGGCATCCCAAAACAATTACAATAGTAACATCAAAGATCACTGATCACAGTGATCACAGATCACTATAACAGACAGAGTGATAATGAAAAGTTTGAAATACTGTGAAAATTACCAAAATGTGATACAGAAACACGAAGTGAGCACACGCTGTTGGAAAAATGATGCTGATAGACTTGCCCAACACCAGGTTGCCACAAACCTTCTATTTGTAAAAACGTAATCTGCAAAGTGCAATAAAGTGAGATGCAGGTGAATGAGTTATGCCTGCATATATTTGAATTTTTTTCACAATAAAGTTTTTTAAAATGGAGATTTGCAGAATATGGAATACTGTGTTTCAAAGAGTGGTCTATATAGCATTTGCTTTGGAGTCACCTGAGCTGCTTATTAAAATGCAGATTCCAAAGTCCACTCTAGACCTGCCGAATAAGACTCTCTAGGAGAGGATCCTACAATCTGCAATTGGGTGATTCTTGCACTCAGGTTTAAGCCCCACAGATGTCAAGAGCCTTGCTGAGGATTATAGAACTAGTACACATCACAGCACATGTTCTAGATCAAGATCCACAATACCCAATCCACACCCTTAACACAAGGCCTCATGGTCTAAATTGAATCAGGAACCTCCCTCAAGACTTTTTATTTGAACTACTGTCAAGTACTAAAATATATTATTTTACATTAATAACCTTTTGATTATAATTGCAATACCCTCAGCACGCCTTGCCTGCCGCCTTGTAAGATGTGCCTTTGCTCCTCCTTCACCTTCCACCATGATTGTGAGGCCTCCCCAGCTATGTGGAATTGTGAGTCCATTAAACCTCTTTTCCTTTATACATTACCCAGTCGTGGGTATGTCTTGAAAATGTGGAAATAAAGAAAAGTATGAAGAAAAATTTAAAATCCTTAGAGACACAGTTAGCTAACTGCTAAATTTCAAGCAAGAGCCAGCTAGGCGGGGAGACATTATTCAGGGGTACCCCTAACAACCCATCACTTTCTGACTGCTTTCACCATCTACCCCTGCAGTGAATCCTGTGCCTACCATTCCTCTTGGCACCGAGAGCAAGGCAGATGGATCCAAAATCATTATTCTTCTCATTAAATCTTTGGATGTGTCTTCTCACTCACAGACACCCTCTTGGCCACAGAATTGCACACACATCAAATGCAGATATGCACATGTGTCCCTGATGTAACTCACAAAATCTAACATTCATACTTATATATTTTTTAGTCCAGCACAGATGCTAACCACTTTTTTTTTCTCTCTGTGCCAAGGTTCTATCTTTTCCTTCTTCCACCTAATTTTCCAGGCTTCAGAGCATGTTGGGGCTTTCAGGTCCCCAGTAAGAATTGTAAGTTATATAATCACTCCTAGTCTGGAAAGCTGATGGGCAGGCAGGTTAATTTAAGAGCTCTAGTTTAACCCAAGAAAATAAGAAAGTTAGAAAAAATAAACTATTTTTTCTTTTTTGAGACAGAGTCTCACTCTGTTGCCCAGGCTGGAGTACAATGGCACAATCTCATCTTACCGCAACCTCCGCCTCCTGGGTTCAAGTGATTCTCCTGCCTCAGCCTCCCGAGTAGCTGGGATTATAGGCACACGCCACCACACCTGGCTAATTTTTGTGTTTTTGGTAGAGACGGAGTTTCATCATGTTGGCCAGGCTGGTCTCGAACTCCTGACCTCAGGTGATCCACCCTCCTCAGCCTCCCTTTCTCTTCTTAGTGATTAAAAACCATGGCTATGGCTGGGCGCAGTGCCTCACACCTGTATTCCCAGAACTTTGGGAGGCCAAGGTGGGTGGATCACCTGAGGTCGGGAGTTCACGACCAGTCTGACCAACATAGAGAAACCTGCGTCTACTAAAAATACAAAATTAGCTGGGCGTGGTTGCACATGCCTGTAATCCCAGCTACTCGGGAGGCTGAGGCAGAAGAATGGCTTGAACCTAGGAGGTGGAGGTTTTGGTGAGCTGAGATGGCACCATTGCACTCCAGCCTGGGCAACAAGAGCAAAACTCCATCTCAACAACAACAACAACAACAAACAAAAACAAAAACAAACAAAACCCATGGCCGCCTGGCTGACTGGGTAAGCAGCTACTTGCAAGTTTTAGCCACTGTACACAAATACATCATCCTACTACAGAGGTCTGCCCTAAAGTGTATGTGTGGGTTTTTGTTGTTGTTGTTGTTTGGTTTGGTTTTGGTTTTGGTTTGAGACAGGGTCTTTCTCTATGCATCAAGGCTGGAATGCAGTGCCATGATCATGGCTCACTGTAGCCTCCACCTCCTGTGCTCAAGCAATCCTCCTGCCTCAGCCTCCCAAGTATCTGGGACAGTTAAAGTGTGTTTCACTGCATGTATACAGCTGGATGAGGTAAAGTTAAGTCAGAGGACAAGAAGACTCTTTAGAGAGTCCACTTCTGAAAGGAGGGTTAAAGGGACAGATAATGCTTCTGTTAAGGATTCCTCTTCCTCCCTTTCACCCCAAGCTGGTGCTCAGGTGGGGAGGACCCTAGTCTTACCAGCCTTCTGAAGTAGGTGGGAGAGGATGTGGTCCCCTCATTTTATTTATTTTTTCTTTCTTTCTTTCTTTTAAAGGGAAAGAGGGAGTGGGATGCCAGAAGCCTATAGACCACCCAAATACTAACCAGGCACAACCCTGCTTAGCTTCCAAGATCAGACAAGATTGCGTGTTTTCAGGGTGGTATGGCCATAGACCTCTTATTTTCATAACGTTCCAGAGTCCTTATTTTTGATAAGAAGTTTGGCAAAGGAGTCATGCCATCAGTAGGATCCTTTCTGATGGTTACAAATAACCAACTAATTAATATTTGCCCAGGACATAAAGGAGGAAAGATAATTTAAAACAAATAATTCCTCAACATCGTATGGCATTGCATCTACACATTTCACATTTTCCAGGTTAAAAAATAAAAATAAATGAAAACAATATCATATGGCCCTTTAGTTTCATCCAGTTTCCCAGAGACCTTTACACCATAGTTTCTGAAAAATGAGTCAAAGGTGCAAGTTTGTCTCTTTCCTTCCACTTTGGGGAATTGGGGAATTGTTGGTAAGTGAAGTAACACCTAGGTGGGAAGAAGAGGAAATCATTGGTCACAAGATAATTCACAGTCCATAAAGTGGAAGGATGACCAAATTCTCCAAAACCTGGGTGGCCAAAGAAAGATTCTATTAATACAACTTTGAAAACTGACTTCAAACTCATTATGCCCAGATTTGACGTGAACTGAGTGTGGATGCCCAGATGCTTGGAGTAGAGGTGGGCAGAGATGGCAGAAGTGGAGGTGGGCAGGTTCAGTGGAGTGCCTAGGAGGGAGTGGGAAATAAGGGAAGGAAGCAGAGGTACCTTGAGGAATGATGAAGAGTCCTCACAGCACGATGGCTTTCCAAGGCAGTAGGTCCTGTCTTCCAGCTCCCCTCTTGGCTTACTTTCTCCTTTCTGCCCGTACTTTTCTCTATAGTTATCAGAAGCTGATTATCTGGAAGGCAAGGGGACAAGTGTAGCTAGGGCTGGGGCTGGGCAAGTCCACTGCCACTCGGCCAGTTCACCATTTTTTGAACATCTTTATTGAGATATAATTCACAAACCATAGAATTTACCCCTTTAAAGTGTAAAATTCAGTGACTTTTTAGTACATTCAGATTTATGCAACTGTCATCATATACATATTTTTTTAAGATAGAGTCTTATTGTTGCCCAGTCTGGAGTGCAGTGGTGTGATCTTGACTCACTGCAGCTGCCACCTCCCGGGTTCAAGTGATTCTCCTGACTCAGCCTCCTGAGTAGCTAGGACTACAGGCGCACACCACCATGCCCAGCTAATTTTTTTTTTTTTTGGTAGAGATGGTGTTTCGCCATGTTGGCCAGACTGGTCTCGAACTCTTTTTTTTTTTTTGAGATGGAATCTCGCTCTGTCGCCCAGGCTGGAGTGCAGTGGCGCGATCTCTGCTCACTGCAAGCTCTGCCTCCCAGGTTCACGCCTTTCTCCTGCCTCAGCCTCCCAAGTAGCTGGGACTACAGGTGCCTGCCACCATGTCCGGATAATTTTTTGTATTTTTAGTAGAGACGGGGTTTCACCATGTTAACCAGGATAGTCTCGATCTCCTGACCTCGTGATCCGCCTGTCTCAGCCTCCCAAAGTGCTGGGGTTACAGGCATGAGCCACCGCACCCGGCCCTCGAACTCTTGACCTCAGATGATCTGCCTGCCTTGGGCTCTCAAAGTGCTGGGATTACAGGCCTGAGCTACCAAGCCCAGCCCATAATTAATTTGAGAAGATTTTCATCACTCCCTAAAAAATCTCCATACCTATTAGCAATTAGTCCCCGTTTCAACCCACCTGCCGCAGTGCTTGGCAACCATGAATACACTTTCCTGTACCTGTAGATTTTCTTGCCTATACTGAACATTTCATGTAAATGGAATCATACACGTGTGTCCTTTTGCATCTGGCTTTGTTCACTTAGCATGTTTTCAAGGTTCATCCATGTTGTGGCATGTGTCAGTACTTCATTTTAACACTGAATAGTATTTCTTTGTACAGATATACTGCATTTGATTTTCCATTTATCAGTTGATGAACATTCATGTTTCTACTTTTTAGTTATTATGAATAATGTTGCTATAAGTTATTCAGGTACAAGGTTTTTGTGGATATAGGGTTTCCTTTTTTTTTTTTTTTTTTTTTTTGCAGCTAGGAGTGCAATTGCTGGGCCACATGGTAACTCCAATTTTAACATTTTGAAGAGCTACCAAACTGTTTTGCAAAGTGACAGCAGCATTTTAAAATCCCACCAGCAGCTGGGCATGGTGGCTTATGCCTTTAATCCCAGAACTTTGGGAGGCTGAGGCAGGAGGATTGCTTGAGCTCAGAAGTTCAAGACCAGCCTGGGCAACAAAGCAGGACCTGGTCTCTACAAAACAAAACAAAACTATATATATAGATAGATAGATATATAAATAAAATACATATATATTTATATATACAATAATCAATACATACACACACACACACACACACACACATATATATATGGCCAGGCGTGGTGGTGCACACTTGTAGTCCCAGCTACTCAAGATGCTGAGGCAAGAGAATTGCTTCAGCCCAGGAGTTCGAGGCTGCAGTGAACTATGATGGCACCATTGCACTCCAACCTGGGCAACAGAGTGAGACCTTGTCTCACAAATAAAATAAAATAAAATCCCACCAGCAATGTATAAGGGTTCCAATTTCTTTATATCCTCACTGACACCTATTGTTTGAGTTTTTATTATACCCATTATAGTGGGTGGGTAGTGGCATCTGGGTCACCATTTGTGATGTCACCTGCAATGATATTAGTATTTTTTTTTTTTTTTTTTTGAGACAGAGTCTGACTCTGTCGCCCAGGCTTGGAGTGCAGTGGCGCGATCTCGGCTCACTACAACTTTCACCTCCTGGGTTTAGGTGATTCTCCTGCCTCAGCCTCCCGAGTAGCAGGGATTACAGACACCCACCACCACACCCAGCTAATTTATGTATTTTTAGTAGAGACAAGGTTTCGTCATGTTGACCAGACTGGTCTCGAGCTCCTGACCTCAGGTGGTCTGCCCGTCTCAGCCTCCCAGAGTGCTGGGATTACAGGCATGAGCCACTGCACCCGGCCAATGCTAGTCTTAAGGCTGGAATTAGGCCTGGCCAGCTTGTCATCTGCATCTCTTTTCTAAAGATGACATTTCATATGTATAGAATCATACAATATGTAGTCTTTTGCTCTGGCTTCTTTCACTTAGAATAATGTTTTTGGAGTTCACCCATGTTGTAGCATGCATCAGTACCTCATTCATTTTTTTTGGGTGTGAGGTAAAATATACGTAACATAACCACTTTAATCATTTCAGCATACAGTTCTGTTGCATTAAGTATATTTGGAATACTGCACAACCATTATCACCGTTCATCTTCAGTACTTTTTATTCTTTTTTCTTAGATCCAGGGACAAACTAGATCCAGTACTTTTTTCATCTTCCCAAACTGAAACTCTGTACACATTGAACAACAACTCCCCGTTCCCTCTCTCTAGCTCCTGGCAACCACCACTCTGTTTTCTGCCTCTATAACTTTGACTGCTCCAGGTACCTCATAAGTGGAATCACACAACATTTGTCCTCTTATAACTGGCCTATTTCAGGGTTCATCCATGTTGTGGCACATGTCAGACTTCGTTTTTATAGCTAAATAATATTCCATTTTCTGGATAAACATTAGTTTATAGATGGTTATGGATGAATATATATTTTGTTTACCCATTCCTCTATTAACTGACATTTGGGTTGTTTCCATCTTTTAGCCCAAATGAATAATGGTGTTATTTATTTATCTTTTTTTTTTTTGAGACGGAGTCTCACACTTTCACTCAGGCTGGAGTGCGGTGGTGCAATCTCAGCTCACTGCAAGCTCCGCCTCCTGGGTTCACACCATTCTCCTGTCTTAGCCTCCCGAGTAGCTAGGACTATAGGCACCCACCACCACGCCCAGCTATTTTTTTGTATTTTTAGTAGAGACGGTGTTTCACCGTGTTAGCCAGGATGGTGTCGATCTCCTGACCTTGTGATCCTCCCATCTCGGCCTCCCAAAGTGCTGGGATTACAGGTGTGAGCCACCCTGCCCGGCTGAATAATGCTATTGTTATGGGATCTTTGAGGTGTCACTTTTCTGGCCAGAAACCTCTGGGGCCAGTGGTGCCTTTGTGTGACTCGGGCCCACTCAGCTCCTTCTACCCACTCAGGCTGGCAGGCTGTGCTTGACTTATGCTACCTGTCTGGATCCCTTGCCTGCCAAGGGTGAGCCAGGCATGGAATGGCAAGGGGTGTGTGAGCAAGAAAGCACAGGGTCCAGCCACTGTACACAGTCAGGCATGCCGGCTGCTGCAGGGGGGCAGGCAGCTCCAAGTGCTGGCACAGGTGGCGGCTCTCTGTGAGGCTGCAGCTGGACCAAGTGGACTGCAAGCAGCTTCCCTGGCTAGCACCGGGAATGCAGTGGCACTTGGAGACTTGGAGACACCAGGAACCACAGGGCCTCAAAGAGGGAGTCACAGCCCTGGCTTGGGGAGCTCCCAGGTCTGGGCTCCCTGAAGGGCTGCAGCTCTTCTCTTCTCCGCCTGCAAAGTGGCGAGTAAGGGGCATGTTTCAGCCCTGTTCGTGTTACAGGGCTTGCCATTTGATGGGTCCCGAGTTCTTGTCTTGCCACCAGGAAGAATGAGGCATGCAGACGAGTGGAGGGTGGAGGCACGCAGACAAGTGGAGGGTAAGCAAGATGAAGAGGAGCTTTATCGAGCAGTAGAACAGCTCGGAGGTCTGCTATGGGTAGCCCCTTTCTGCAGCCAAGGTGTTCCGATGAGTGTTCAGCCCTCAGCAGAGAGGATGAGGCACTGGTGTTGGTGGCTCCTCTCTGCTCCTGGTCGTCCCCTCATCTCTGCAGTTCTTAGCAGAGAGGCCCTGGAGTGAGTTGCTCCTCTCTGCAGGCAGATCATCCCTGGAGTGGGAAGCTTCTCTCTGCTGCTGGTCACCTGGGTGTCTGCTCTGCTCTGCTGAGTCCAGGGTGTTTATGGGCTTGAGTGGGGAAGTGCATACTGATTGGTCCATAGGCAGCCACGTAGGGGCCCAGGAAAAAGCACTATGAGTTCCCCCTGCTGTAGGCAGGACTGGTAGCCTGGCCCCCAGGTCACAGGCCTTCCTTAGCTTGAAGGTGGGGCTTCACCGGGACTGCCCTCTTCTGCCCAGGAGCCATTGCCTCCTGCCACCAACATCCATGGCACTCAGGTTACTTGTGCCGATGGGCATCTGCAGGCCAGCACTGAGCTGCCCTCAGCACCCCCTCAGCTTCCCTCCTGTGCTCACTGGTGCCCAAAGTCTGGAGGGGGACGAGGCAGCAGGGGGCTGGCATGTCAGTGCGTCCTGAGTGTGCACCCACCTGGCAGGGCTGCCACAGCATCCAGGCTCAGCCCCACCCTTGATCCATGATCGGAGCTGGTGCTGGAAGCGGGGAGAGGGCAGGCAGCAGCAGCAGGCACTTCTGAGCCTGCAGGGAGGAGGGGGGCCTTCCAGGCCCCCAAGAGCACAGAGATGCCTGGGTCCACAGCTGGGGTTGGGCTGCTGCATTGGCACCCTGGGAGGGTGGGGCTCCTGCCTGCTCCATGGAGTGGGGGGCCCAGGCCTCCCTGCTGCAGCTGGCGTCTTGGCAGTGGCCAGCCATCTGGAGCCACCGCTGCCATCATTATTACAAATATTCATGTACAAGTCTTGTGTGGGCATATGTTTTCAGTTTCCTTGGGTATATATCTATGAGTTGAAGTTTTAGAACATATGTTAATTCCATGTTTAATCATTTGAAGAACTGCCAGACTGTTTCCCAAAGCAGCCACACCATTTTACATTTCTACCAGTAGTGTGTGAGAGTTCCAATTCCTCCACATCTTCACCAGCACTTTTATTTTCTGACTTTTTAATTCTGGCCATCCTAGGATGTGTAATGGTATCTCACTGTGATTTGGATTTGCATTTCCCTGATGGGTAATGATGTCTACCATCTTTTCATCCACTTATTGGCCATTTGTATATCTTGGAGAAATGCTCATTCGGATCCCTTGCCTATTTTTTTAATTAGGCTGTCTCTTTATTATTGAGTTGTAAGAGTTATTTTTATATTCTAAATCCAAGTGTCTTATCACATATATGATTTGCAGATATTTTCTCCCATTCTGTGGTTTGTCTTTTCACATGAGTGTCTCTCTGTCACTCAAGCTGGACTGTGGTGATATGAACATGGCTCACTGCAGCCTTGACCTTCTGGGCTCAAGCAATCCTCCTGCTTCAGCCTCCCAAGTCGCTGGGACCACAGGTATGTGCCACCATGCCATGCCTGGCTAATTTTTTTATTTTTGTAGAGACAGGCCTTTGACATATTACCCAGGTGGGTCTTGAACTCCTGGGCTCAAGCAATCCTCTCACCTTGGCCTTCCTAAATGCTGAGATTATAGGCATGAGCACCACATCCAGTCTTTTCACATTCCTTTTTTTTTTTTTTTTTTTTTTTGAGACCAGAGTCTCACTCTGTCACCCAGGCTGTAGTGCAGTGGCACAATCTTGGCTCACTGCAACCTCCAACTCCCTGGTTCAAGCGATTCTCCTGCCTCAGCCTCCCAAGTAGTTGGGATTACAGGTGCCCACCACCACACCTGGCGAATTTTTGTATTTTTAGTAGAGATGGGGTTTTGCCATGTTGCCCAGGCTGGTCTTGAATTCCTGACCTCAAGCAATCTGCCTGCCTTGGCCCCCCAAAGTGCTGGGATTACAGGTGTGAGCCACTGCACCTGGCCCTTCACATTCTTCTTTCACATCTTCATAGTGTCCTTTGAGACACAAAAGCTGTTAATTTTGATGAAGTCCAATTTATCTAATTTTTAAAAAAAATTTTATTATACTTTAAGTTCTGGGATACATGTGCAGAACATGCAGGTTTGTTACATAGGTATACATGTGCCATGGTGGTTTGCTGCACCCATCAACCCGTAATCTACATTAGGTATTTCTCCTAATGCTATCCCTCCCCTTGCCCCTCACCCCCCAACAGGCCCTGGTGTGTGATGTTCCTCTCTCTGTGCCTATATGTTCTCATTGTTCAACTCCCACTTACGAGTGAGAACATGTGGTGTTTGGTTTTCTGTTCCTGTGTTAGTTTGATGAGAATGATGGTTTCCAGCTTCATCCATGTCCCTGCAAAAGACATGAACTCATTCTTTTTTATGGCTGCATAGTATTCCATGGTCTGTATGTGTCCTGACAGGGACTGCTTTAAACCTGATCAGTATGGGGAGTATTGCCATCACAACAGTGTTAGGTCTTCTAATCCATGGACATGGTATATTCTCCCTTTATTTAGATCTTTACTTTCTTTTGACAATGTTTTTGTAGTTTTCAGAGTTTTTCTTTTGTTAAATTTATTCCCAAGTATTTTATTCTATTCAATGTTATTATGAATTGAATTGTTTACTTACTTTCAAAAAGTATCTAACCCCTGGCAACTCCTAATTTGTTTCCATCTCTGTAATTTGGTTATTTTGAAAATGTTTTATAAATAGAATCATGTGACATTTTGAAGTTGGCTTTTTTTTTTTCTTTCTTTTTGAGACAGAGTCTTGCTCTTTTACCCAAGCTGGAGTACAGTGGCTCTGTTACCCAGGCTGGAGTACAGTGGCTCAATCTCAGCTCACTGCAACCTCTGACCCCCAGGTTCAAGCGATTCTCCTGCCTCAGCCTCCTGAGTAGCTGGGATTACAGGCGCATGCCACCATGCCTGGCTAACTTTTGTATTTTTAGTAGTGACAGGGTTTCACCATGTTGCCCAGGCTGGTCTCAAACTCCTGACCTCAAGTGATCCGCCTGCCTTAGCCTCCCAAAGTGTTGGGATTACAGGTGTGAGCCACCACACCCAGCCTGAAGTTGGCTTTTTTTAACTCAGAATAATGACTCTGAGATCCATCTAAGTTGTTGTGTATACCAATAGTTTTTTCCTTTTTATTGCTGAGTAATACATGATATGGATGTACCAGTTTGTTTTACCGTCCACCTATTGAGAGACTTCTTGATTGTTTTCAGTTTTTGGCTAGCACAAATTAAGCTGCTGTGAACATTCATGTGTTTGTTTTTGGGTGGATGCAAATTTTCATTTTTCTGGGGTAAATATCCAGGAGTGCAACTGCTGTGTTGTATGGTAAATGTCTACTTTTTTTAAAAAAGAAACTGCCTAACTGTCTTGCAAAGTGGCTGTTCTATTTTACTTTCCCACCAGCAATGTATGAGAGATACTGTTTCTCCACATCATCACTGGCATTTGGTATTATCATAGCTTTTTTATTATAGCTGTTCTACTAGGTGTGGAGTGCTATCTCATGGTAATCTTCATTTGCATTTCCCTGTGACTAGTGATATTGAACATCTTTTCTTTTTTCTTTTTTTGAGATAGTCTTGCTCTGTCACCGAGGCTGGAGTACAGTGGTGCCACCTCTGCTCACTGCAGCCTCTGCCTCCTGGGTTCAAGCGATTCCCCTGCGTCAGCCTCTTTAGTAGCTGGGACTACAGGCAGGCATGACGGGGTTTCACTACGTTGGTCAGGATGGTCTTGATCTCCTGACCTCATGATCTGCCTGCCTCGGGCTCCCAAAGTGCTAGGATTACAGGCATGACCCACCACGCCCAGTGTGCTTATGTGCCATCTACATACTTTTTTGATGAAATGTCTCTTCATAGTTTTTGCCCATTTTCTAATGGAGTTTTTTTTTTATTACTGTTGAGTTTTGTTTTTGTTTTGAGATGGAGTCTTGCTCTGTCACCCAGGTTGGAGTTCAGTGGCGTGATCTCACCTCACTGCAACTGCTGCCTCCCAAGTTCAAGTGATCCTCCTGCCTCAGCCTCCCGAGTGGCTGGGACCACAGGCATGTGCCACCAAGCCCGGCTAATTTTTATATATTTATTAGAGATAGGGTTTCACCGTGTTGGCCAGGCTGGTCTCGAACTCCTGGCCTCAGGTAATCCATCCACCTCGGCCTTCTAATGTGCTGGGATTATAGGAATGAGCACCATGCCTGGCCAAGAGTTCTTTATATATTCTACATAACAGTCTTTGATCTGATATGTGGATATCAGGTATTTTGTTGCAAATATTTTCTTTTAGTTTGTAGCTTGTATTTTTTTCTTTGTTATTATTATTATTATTTGAGACAAGGTCTTGCTCTGTCACCCAAACTGGAGTGCAGTGGTGCAATCATGGCTCACTTGCAGCCTTGACCTCCTGGGCTCAAAGTGATCCTCCTACCTCAGTCTCCCAAGTAGCTAGGATCACAGGTGTATGCCATCATGCCTGGCTAAATTTTTTTTTTTTTTTTTTTTTGGTAGAGATGGCATCTCCCTATGTTTCCCAGGCTGGTCTTGAACCGCTGTGCTCAGGTGATCCTCCCAGCCTCCCCAAGTGCTGGGATCGCAGGGATGAGCCACCACACCCGGTTAATTTTTGTATTTTTGTAGAGACGGGGTTTCACCATGTTGCCCAGGTTTGTCTTGAATTCCTGGACTCAAGTGATCTGCCCACCCCGGCTTCCCAAGGTGCTGAGTTTACAGGTGTGAGCCACCATGCCCCGCACTGAAGGATCTATTTCTAAGGTGGCTCAGTCACATGCTGGGTAAGTGAGTGTTGGTTGTTAGTGGAAAGTCTTAGTTCTCTTCTATATGAGCCTCTCCATAAGGGCTGCTTGAGTGTCTTTATGACATGGTGGTTAGGTTACTCAATAGTAAGCAATCCAAGACAGCAAGGTGAGGGCTGAAATGCCCTTTATGTTCTAGCCTGAGAAGTCACACATTAATGATACAGACTAGCTGTGATTCAGTGAGGTAGGGGACAACTCAAAGGTGTGAATATCCAGAGGCAAGGACATTGGAAACCATCGTGGAGACTGGCTACCACAGCTGGTCAATAGCAGAACTGAATAGATGCAATTCGACACAATCTGGCTCCAGAGTTAGGAAGCATAAACACCCTCTTATACTGGCTTAGTATGGTAAGATTTGGGCTGCCTGGGAAATGTGACTTCTGTAAAGTAGAAGAAGGGCAACTGAGGAAGGGTAGGTGGCATTTCTATTTTAGGAAAATAGAACAATTTTGAGAAAGGAGCATATGGAAACTGAGTATTTGGTTACTTATTTTCTTAAAAATATCCAGGCTGGGCCGGGCACGGTGGCTCACGCCTGTAATCCCAGCACTTTGGGAGGCCAAGGTGGGTGGATCACAAGGTCAGGAGTTCAAGAGCAGCCTGGCCAACATGGTAAAGCCCCGTCTTTACTAAAAAAATACAAAAATTAGTCAGGCATGGTGGTGCGCACCTGTAGTCCCAGCTACTTGGGAGGCTGAGGCAGGAGAATTGCTTGAACCTGGGAGGTGGAGGTTGCAGTGAGCCAAGATCATACCACTGCACTCCAGCCTGGGCAACAAAGAAAGATTCCGTCTAAAAAAAAAAAAAAAAAAAAAATCCAGGCTGTAAACTTCTTGGAAAGTTGCCTTATACCTCAGCCTGCTGTCCTGAATGACTGTTCCACATCTTCTCCAACCTCCTACACCTTCTGCCCTTCTCCTTCTCTACTGATGACATGGCTTCCTAACCTTCAGAGAAGATTCAGGCACATCTACCCACTGATAGTATCTATGCTTACACACTCTCCCTGTCCTCCTTGAACAGTCTGTGCTCCCAAGGTCAACTCTTCGACTCGGCTACTAGATCTCTTCTCTCAACTACTCAAGGACATTAGGCTTGGCAGCCATTCATCCCTTTATCTGAAATTTGTCTCTCTCTCGGCTCATTCCCATCAGCATATATGTCAGGCTATACTATCTTCCATCTTTTTTTTTTTTGAGACAGGGTCTTACTTTGTCACCCAGGCTGGAGTGCAGTGGCATGATCTCGGCTCACGGAAGCCTCAACCTCCCAAGTTCAAGCGATCCTCCCAATTCAGCCTCCTGAGTAGCCGGGACTACAGGTGCACACCACCAAGCCTGGCTAACTTTTGTATTTTTTTGTAGAGATGGGGTTTCTCCATGCCCAGGCTGGTCTTGAACTCCTGGGCTCAAGGGATCCGCCTGCCTTGGCCTCCCAAAGTGCTAAGATTATAGGTGTGAGCCACTGCACCCGACCTTATCTTCCATTTTAAAAGTAAAACAAAAGCAAAAAACTTTCTCAATGCCCTTCCCCCTTCAGCTACTGTCCCAAGTCTCTGCTTCTCTTTAGAGCAAAAAAAAAAATTTTTTTTTGAGATGGAGTCGCTCTGTTGCCCAGGCTGGAGTGCAGTGGTGCAATCTGGCTCACTGCAACCTCTGCCTCTTGGGTTCAAGCGATTCTCCTGCCTCAGTCTCCTGAGTAGCTGGGATTACAGGCATGCACCACCATGCCTGGCTAATTTTTGTATTTTTAGTAGAGACGGGGTTTCACCATGTTGACTAGGCTGGTCTCGAACTCCTGACCTCAGGTGATATGCCCGCCTCGGCCTCCCAAAGTGCTGGGATTACAGGCATGAGCCACAGCGCCCGGCCTACAGCAAAACTTATGGAAAGAATGGTCAGTTATCTGTCTCCACTTTCTCTTCTCTCATTATCTGTGAGCACATTTTAATTAGGCTTTTGCCCACATCGCTCTGCTGAAACTGCTGTTTTCAAAGTAGTCAGTGACTTTCATATTAAATTAAATGGTCATTTCTCAGGCCTTACTCTTCACTTATCATTGTATTGGTTATCTGTTGCTATGTAACAATTACCCTCAAATTTAGTGACTCGAAACAAGAAGCAATTATCTCATAGTTTCTATGGGTCAGAAATCCAGGAATAGCTTAGCTATGTGATTCTGGAGTAGGTTCTCTTATGAAGTTTCATTCAAGGTGTTGGCAGGGGTTGTAGTCATGTCAAGTCTTAGAAGGTTGGAGGATCCACTTCCAATATACTCACTCACATGTCTGGCAAATTAGTGTTTGTTTTTGGTAGTAGGCCTTAGTTCTTCACCATGTAGACCTCTTCATAAGGTTGCTTGAGCATCCTCACAATATGGCAACTGGCTTCTCCTCTGGGAGAAGGGATTTCAAAGAGAACAAAGCAGAAGTTGAAATATCTTTTATGATCTGGTCTCATAAGTTGCACCCCATTATTTTCGGAATATCTTACTGGTTACACAAGTTAGTCTGATTCAAAGTAGAAAGAGATTACATGGGGACATGTGTACCATGAAGCAAGAGTCATTGGGGGGCCATCTTGGAGGCTGACTAACAGAGTGATATATGACTCAGTTAATTGCTCCCTTCCCCCTCTCTTTCCTCAATACTCCATCATTCTTGATATAATTTTATTTCTTGACTTTCTGGATACCACATATTCTTTTGGTTCTCTTCCTACCTCATTGGTTGCTTCTCAGTTTTCTTTCTCTTTATCCTCTCAACCTCAAAGTGTTAGAGCCTCTTAGGGTTCATTTCCCATCTGTAATGGATGCTGTTGTCCTACTTAGATCTCCTTTACAGGGCTAGTTGTACCCATTCCTCAGCTCCTGTGAGTGTTGGCTACTAATGGGTCATCATTTCCTTCTCCTCTGGAGAATTGCTCTCCACAAAGTGGATCTGCTTTGCCTGAGAGATTAACTACTGCTCTCCACTGCCCCGCAGACCTGTCATTGACTAATGACTAATGACTAATGACTAAATGAGGTCAAGTAAAAAAGGCCAATTCCTTGCCTTGGTAGAACCAGCTTTGTGGAATAATTCATGCTCCAGAGTTCTCACAGGATCAAACTAAAGACCATATCTTTGCCTAGCTCTTTCTCCTGTCCTATTCTGTTTCCCTCACTCGTTTTCTCCTGACAGCACTCCCTCAGAGATCACATACACTCGAATCCCTATCTCAGTTCTGCTTCTAGGGATTCTGATCTAAGACACCAACCCACTTTTTTTCTGTTTATACTCATTCCCTAGGCTTCCACTGCTCTTCAAACATACCAAGGGTCTGTGCCACCTCAGAATCTTTCTCTCTGCCTGTCACCCACATCCCCAGATATCTGCATGGTTCAATTCCTCACTTCCTTCAGGTCTCTACCCAAAGCTCACTTTATCAGAGAGGTCTTCCCTGTCCGCCTTATATAAATAGATGTATATCTCCATCTATCACTCTCTAACCCCCTATCAGATTAATTTTTTCAAAATGCATATTACCATTTGAGACATCATCTATCTACTTTTTATTTGTTTAGTGTCTGTCCCCTCCTCCGCTAGGCTATAAGTTCCATGAGAGCAGGGATTTTATTATTTTTGCTCATTGTCATTTTTCCCAGTGCATAGAACAGTGCCTGACACATAGTAATTACTCAATAAATTATTTGTTGAATGAATGAACAAATGGACTCATTAATAGGAGAAACTGGGCCAACCTATAAAAAGCTTCCTTGTTCCCACCTATTCTCCCAACAGCCCTGCAGTGGGAAACTGGGCAAGCTCATAGCAGCAGCTAGAAATATCACTTTTGAAAAATAACAACAATATCTGTACCTAATTGAGTGCCTATTATGTGTCCAATACTGTTCTTGGCACTTTCACACATTAGCTCTAATCTTTAGAACTACCCTGCAAACTGGGTATAGAGCATGGTGGTTAACCAACCAAACTTTGGAGACAACGATTAAAATCTTGCCTCTGCTACTCTGTAACTATGTGATCTTGGGCAAGTTTTTGAGCTTGAAGAGTCCTAAATGTGGTTAATAATAGATCCCACCTCCAAGTGGCCAGCTCCTGGTACTATCACAATGTGTCCATGTTTGTCTCCTCCACCAGAGCAAAGTTCCTGAAAGTAATAACAGAGTCTCTTTCACAGAGTGGGTGGGAAGATTAAATGAGATAATGTATTCAAAAGATCTAGCAAACTGCCTGGAATATATTAGTTGCTTAATAACTCTTACTATTATTATTATACCATTTTTCAGATGAAAAAACACCAGTGATGTGGCTGGACTCCAGGGTGAATGGCCATGTCAGACCCCAGAGATGCTGCATCCTTAACCTTATTCTCCCAGCCTCAAAGATTCCCTAGGCATGGCAGGCTATGAAGCAGAGACAGGAATCAAGGTGATGAGGGCTGGGGCATTAAATGGTAACCTGGATGGACAGTAGACTAGGAGGCTCCTCTAATGCCGTATCACTGCAGGAGTCACAGAACGTTGGCACAATTCAGGGAAGTCCCCCTAAGTTGAATTGACAGCCATTTTGATGGGATAGAGACTAAAGGTTGAAGTTAATTTGATTTCCAGAATATGAAGAAATTAGATGTTTTGGGCATGTATAAGTTTATGAACTGAGATTCAAACTCACAATATCAATAGTACAAAGCAGTGTATAATAAAGCCAAGCAATCAGCGCAATGGCTTTTCCTGGAATTCAGAGGAGAGAGATCATCAAGAGCAATCAAGAAAGGTTTCCCGGAGGATGGGACCTGGAACAATAATAGTACTACTAATAACTATTTATGGAGGGCTTGATTCTTTATATATTATTGATATGGTTTGGCTGTATCCCCACCCAAATCTCATCTTGTAGTTTCCATAATCCCCACGTGTCGTGGGAGGGACCCAGTGGGAGGTAATTGAATCGTGGGGGTAGTTACCTCCATGCTGTTCTCATGATAGTGAGTTCTCACGAGATATGATGGTTTTAAAAGGGGCTTTTCCCTTTTCACTCATTCTTCTTCTCCCTGCTGCCATGTGAAGAAGGACACATTTGCTTCCCTTTCTGCCATGATAGTAAGTTTCCTGAGGCCTCCCCAGCCATGCTGAATTGAGTCAATTAAACCTCTTTCCTTTATAAATTACCCAGTCTCGTGTATGTATTCACAGCAGCAAAAAATGGACTAATACAATTACTTCTTTTAAAGTATTCACAGTAAACTAGCAATATATGTAAATGTTATCATCTCCATTTCACAGATAAGGAAACTGAAGCTCAGAGAGTGTAAGTAACTTTCTCATTATCATAAAGCTAATAAGTAGTTTGAGTCAGGATTTGAACCTAGGTCTATCTCTGGTCCTATGGAAACATGCCCATGGCCCATCCCTTTCCACACTTGAGTGCCTGTCTTGAAGGATCAAGCTGAAACTCAGCTCCCTCCCCTTGACAGTGACATACCCAGCAATCCCAAGTGGATTCCCACAGCACTTTGATACCACCTCCAAGTGGCCACTTCCTGGAACTCTCACAATGTGTCCATGTTTGTCTCCTCCACCAGAGCAAAGTTTCTGAAAAATCAGAGACATGTCTTATTCGTCTCTATCCTCATCAATTTTGCAGTACTTGGCACTCAGTAGGCATCAAAATATTGAAAAAATTGATGAAGGAAAAAATAAATATTAAATACTGTGATACCAAAAAGCATCTTTTTGGGGTTTTTTAAAAGTATGCCTTGAGTTTCTCATGATTTTAAACATATATTTGATATGACTTTTTTTTTCTTTTTTGAGACAGAGTTGCCCTCTGTTGCCCAGGCTGGAGTGCAGTGGCGCTATCTCGGCTCACTGCAACCTCCGCCTCCCAGGTTCAAGTGATTCTTCTGCCTCAGCCTCCTAGGCAGCTGGAATTACAGGTGCCTGCCACCAGGCCCAGCTCATTTTTTGTGTTTTTAGTAGAGACAGGGTTTCACCATGTTGTCCAGGCTGGTCTCGAACTCCTGACCTCAAATGATCTGCCGCTTTGGCCTCCCAAAATGCTGGTATTACAGGTGTGAGCCACTGCACCCAGCCCGATATGACATTTTAATTTCTTTCATGATTCATGGTATTGTTGGAGAGACATCATTTACAGATATAAGGGGGACTATAAATAAACATATGAAAATGAAAAAGTATGAGATAGTAAATGATAATGCGCTAACTTGCATGGATTCTTTAATAATGCAATAGAAGTTTAGAAAATATAGAGACTGGTGTGATTTTAGGTGGTATAGGGAAAGAGAACTGAGGACAGCTTTCTGAAATGCTGTATTTGCTAGTTCTCAGTTGCAAGCAACGGAAATAGATTCTGAATAATTTAAGCTACTGAGCAGTTCACAGAAACACTGGGAAACCTGGAGAACCAGGCTCAAAGCCTAAACAGATATAACCACAGCCAAAACTACTCCAAAAGATAGTGTTTGGTGAAGAGTCTGCTGTCCACTATATGCCACATCTCACATCACTGACACCATCAGGCCAGGGACCTGAGCTTGGCACTGCTGCTAGAGCTGCATGAAAATTGGAAGTTGCTGTCACCAAGAACACCCTTCCCTTAACTCTGCTTATTTTCGTTAGTAACTCCGGAGTCAAGGCTAGGATAGCTGCATCTGATTGGCCCAGCCTAGGACAGTGCCAGCTCTGGCCGCAAAGGAGGCTGGGAAAGCACGGATCTGGTGTTTTCAGCATCTCTAGTGATAAGTAGGATCTGCTTCATATAAGATTCTTGGGGTCTTTTTTGTTTGTTTGTGTTTTTGAGACAGAGTCTCGATCTGTCACCCAGGCTGGAGTGCAGTGGTGTGATCTTGGCTCATTGCAATCTCTGCCTCCTGGGTTCAAGTGACTTTCATGTCTCAGCCTCAGCCTCCTAAACAGTTGGGATTACAGGCGCGTGTTACCCCGCCCGGCTAATTTTTTGTATTTTTAGTAGAGATGGGGTTTCACCATGTTGGCCCATCTGGTCTTGAACTCCTGGCCTTAAATGATCCGCCCACCTCGGTATTCCAAAGTGCTGGGATTACAGGCGTGAGCCACCGTGCCTGGCCTATATACGATTCTTTTTGTTTTTTTCTTTTCTTTTTTTTTTTTTTGAGACGGAGTTTCACTCTTGTTGCCCAGGCTGGAGTGCAATGGCATGATATCGGCTCACTGCAACCTCCACCTCCCAGGTTCAAGCGATTCTCCTGCCTCAGCCTCCCGGAAGTAGCTGGGATTACTGGCACCCGCCACCATGAGCAGCTAATGTTTTTGTATATTTAGTAGAGACGGGGTTTCGCCATGTTGGCCAGGCTGGTCTCGAACTCCTGACCTCAGGTGATCCACATGCCTCGGTCTCCCAAAGTGCTGGGATTACAGGCGTAAGCCACCACGCCTGGCCTATAAGATTCTTAAAGTGGGAAATTCTCATGGGCTGAGCAGCCTCCATCCCCATCTCCCAAAAAAGAAATGTCTACTGCAGTTGGCCAAATCTAGAGGGCAGGAAAAGGAAGAAGGATGGTTAGACAAGAGATCAAGGAGTGGCCCAGGGCAGTGGAAAGAGCCTTGAGGAAGCCTAGGAGGAGTTTTTGAGGAGGGAAAGGTAAGGTGCTAAGTGCTTTGGAGAGTTCTAGGGAGAGTGGAAGTATTTGGATAGAAAGGGGTGTTCTGTGACCTCACCAAGAGCAATTTTAGTCAAGTGTGGAGGTAGAAGCCAATCATAGGAAATTATAGAGAAAACCAAAGTAAAGACATAGAGAAATCTCTCAAAAATATTGGGGACATTTGCCCCTATGAATCATCACAAAGACACAATCCAGTGTCATCAATTCATCACTCATTCCATGACATGATTTGGCTGTGTTTCCACCTGTGTAGGGAAGGGAAGTAGAAAGTTGCCAGAATAGGCCAGGTGCAGTGGTGCATGGCTATAATCTCAGCACTTTAGTAGGCTGAGGTGAGAGGACTGCTTGAGTCCAGGAGGTTGAGGCTGCAGTGAGCCATGATCATACCACTGCACTCTGGCCTGGGCAATAGAAAGGAAGAAGAAAGGAAGAAGTGTGAGAAACGAACTCACCCATCCAAACCCAAAGAATGGACTCAGAGACCCAGAGAACAGTGAAAGTGAGACTTTTGATGACAGTCTTGCAAGATTGGGTGTCTGATAGGCAGGTACACCCAGCACAGTTTCAACAAGCAATTTATCCCCTCATGCACAGGTCCCTCTCCCAGTTCCTCATAGGCTGAGTACTATGGGGTCACAGTCTTCCCGGATGTTGCCTATTGATTGTTGGGTAGGGGCTTTAGGTGTTTTTTTTTCGGGGGGTTGTCTTGTGCATTTTATTGCAGCCCACAATGCGTTGCAATCCTAGTTAGCTCAAGGGCTCTTTAAGTGTTTGACTTATGACCTAAGTAGCTGGACAGACTGATAAAAACAGACAAAGTAAGCTATTTTGCAGACTAGTAAATTTTTATCTTAAACTTCTTTGGTTCAGGTGAAGACAACTAAGGCGGGTGGAGAGGCTGACAAGCAGGCATTGGCTATCCAAGCAGGGGCCTAGTATATCCTGTTTCTTCTGTAGTTTGCTCACCTAAGCCAATTCAAGGCATTTTGTCTTGGAAATGGACCAGTGTATGCATTATTTCCTTCAATTCCCTCCTCTTTTTCTTTTTACTCCTATTGGCCCCATTTTCACATTTATGTTTGTGTCCTTTGGTTCTTAAATTTATTAGGTACTCCTCTAGGGACTCCTATTGAGTTAATACAAGTGCTGGGATTAAAATAATTTGTTAGATCTCTCCAACTTCAGTGGCCATGTGGATTCTCGGGAATCTTATGGAATGCCAGGGTGAAGGGAATGGCCACTTGAACTAAAGCACAAGTTCCAGTCCAATTGGACAATAACAAGTTAGGGAGGTTTCTCTTCCCATAGTACCACCAGACATCAGCCTGGGGTATACGAAATGCTGAGTAGTTGCCTTTATTTGACTCACCAGTAATGTTTAGGATGTGGGTACAAGCTGAGAGTTTTCCCACAGGCTTACTGAACTCTGCCCCCTGCCTAGAGAGGCAAGAGGAGTGGTTCATATTCCCTTTGGAGAACGAGGGGATTGCTCTAGGGTCTGATCTCTGCAAGGCGGGAAAGAGCAATGATAGACTTTTGTAAGTCTTATTTCCCCATGCATTCGTGTCCTGGTATAGAGCCAACATGCAACACATTCCGTCGGGATTGGTATCCCATCCTAGGGAAATGGAACCACCTGTGCCTGAGGCTGCCCAGCACAGCATGCGTAACAGTTGGTCTTATTAAGAGCTAGTACTGGCCAGGTGCGGTGGTTCACGCCTGTAATCTTAGCACTTTGGGAGGCTGAGGCAGGTGGATTGACTGATTCAGCAGTTTGAGACCAGCATGGGTAACATGGTGAAACCCCATCTCTACTAAAATACAGAAAAAAAAAAAAATTAACCGGGCGTGGCATTGTGCAAGTAGCTGAGTAGTCCCAGCTACTCAGGAGGCTGAGGCAGGAGAATTGCTTGAACCCAGGAGGTGGAGGTTGCAGTGAGCTGAGATCGTGCCACTGCACTCCAGCCTGGCAACAGAGCGAGACTCCATCTCAAAAAAAAAAAAAAAAAAAAAAGGAGCTAGTACCAAAAATTTGACCCATTCATCAGGCATTTACATCCCCATATTCAGTCTCAATTTCTAAAGTCTGCCTCAAGTCAGTTACCTTAATTATTTTTATTCTCTTAGAGTTATTGTCTGGTGGATTAAAGGAGGTAGTGGGAGGCCGGGTGTGGTGGCTTGCGCCTGTAATCCCAGCCCTTTGGAGGCCGAGGCGGGCGGATCACGAGGTCAGGAGATCAACCATCCTGGCTAACACTGTGAAACCCCGTCTCTACTAAAAATACAAAAAAAAAAAAAAAAAAAAAAATTAGCCAGGTGTGGTGGCGGGCACCTGTAGTCCCAGCTACTTGGGAGGCTGAGGCAGGAGAATGGCGTGAACCCGGGAGGCAGAGCTTGCAGTGAGCCGAGATCACGCCACTGCACTACAGCCTGGGGGACACAGTGAGATTCCGTCTCAAAAAAAAAAAAAAAAAAAAAGGAGGTAGCGGGACCAGGAGTTATAGTAATCCTGGGTGGGCTCGGGGTGGAGTTGGTGACTAGCCTAAGAGCAAACCGTTCCACTGGATTGCTCCCTGAGATATCTGTTCCTAATACCTACCTCCAAGGTTCCCGGTCTAGAGTAGCTGGGTTGTTTATGGTAATTAATATAGGATTGCATTCTAAATTTCTACAGTTAGGTGGCGTAGGGCCCTTAAACAAACGTATTTTATTCTATAAGGGTTTGTTTTTGGAAGAATGACTCACCCAACTTTGATATTGAGTGGTCCACCAGACCTGATTCCAGCTAGCACAGGGCTTCTCTGAGAGGGCCCAATAACAGTCTGTTTTAGGACATAGATCTTTGTCTGCTTGTGACAACTGTCTGTGGTTCCCTAAATTCCCACAAGGTAAGACTTGGCAGGTATTAAATTTCATAGTTTGGGGCAGGGTGGAGGTCTTGGTTATGTTGACTATTAGTTTGGATATTCCCTACTTTCCACCCCTAGTACTGGGCCCTATTCAATACTTAGGTCTTCTTTCACCCCTTGTGTTAGGATTAATCCTAACCATATCCACCCCCAATGACGGAGCCTGCTTATAGCTTCCTTTTAGGTTTTCCTTAGAGTTGGCTTTAAGGGTTCCTTAGGTGATCTATACACTTCCCATTCACCTTTTTCCCTTCCTTCTGGGGTTTCTTTTACCAGTCTCTTGACCCGAGTGTGAGTGTCCACCCCTGTTCAGCTGTTCCTACGGCTGTCTCAGTGATCACGAGCACTTGATAGGAACCTTCCCAGCTTGGGTGGAGATTGTCTTCTTTCCAAGTCTTAATTAGCACCAAGTTGCCAGGCTGGAAGTGGTGACCTGTGAATTCAAGAGGCAGGGTTTGAGTTAGAAGTCTTTTTAACCTAAGGGATGACAGGGTGGAGGATATGGCCAGTATGTAATTTCTTTTTTTTTTTTTTTAAGACAGAGTCTCGCTCTGTTGCCCAGGCTGGAGTGCAGTGGAGCGATCTCGGCTCACTGCAAGCTCTGCCTCCTGGGTTCACGCCATTCTCCTGCCTCAGCCTCCCGAGTAGCTGGGACTACAGGCACCTGCCACCACGCCTGGCTAATTATTATTATTATTTTTTGTATTTTTAGTAGAGATGGGGTTTCACCGTGTTAGCCAGGATGGTCTTGATCTCCTGACCTCATGATCTGCCCGCCTCAACCTCCCAAAGTGCTGGGATTACAGGCTACAATTTCTTAAAAATTGGTCTTTGGTTTCCATAGTAGGAAGGTCAGTAGTTCTGCCTAAATACAGGAATGCTTTGTAATGGCCTTAACCCAGGAGGTCTTCCTCCAGTACTGTTTTCTAACTACCTTTTTGTTTATTTTTTGGCAGGTTACACAACCCCCACACACTTGTTTAGCAAGGGTATAAATCCCTATACACCCGTAATTTTTGAGTATTGCATCACACATGGCCTGAGGACCCCAGTGACTTCCCTTATGCAGTATGGACATTAGTTGTCTCATAAGGGGTTTATCATTTCTCTCCCATTACAGAGCACCCACCTTCCATCCTCAGTATGAGTGGCTCCTATCTTGCCCAGTTCTTCCTCCTCCTCCTCTTTAGAAAATTGGGGTCTTAATACCACCTTAGGGATATCTGGGATTGGGCTAAACAGTCTAACTTCTTCCTCCAGGAGACTTGATTAGCAGCTTCATCCGCAAGCCTGTTCCCTACAGCTTCTATAGTGTTTCCTTTCTGATTGGCCACTTACATCAACTACGGCTACCTCTGCTGGAAGCAGGAGGCTTTTTAAAACTTGTTTGACCAGTTCCCCATGTACCAGTTCTTTCCCCCCGTGCTATTTATTAGGCCGTGCTTTGTCCAGATTTTTTTCAGAAGTGTGTATTACTCCACAGGCATATTTGGAATTAGTATATAGTGCCTTCTTGGCCTTCTAGGAGCTTTAGGGCCTGGTTAAGAGCATATAATTCACAGGTTTGGGTTGACCAGTTATTGGGTAATCTACCTTTTTCACATAGGATTGTTTGTTTCCATTAATGACAGCATAGCCGTCGTGTCTTTTACCATCTATCACTCGGGATGACCCATCCACAAACAGCCTTATTCCATCATGTAGTGGAGTTTCTTTAAGGTCTGATCTAACTTTAGTTTGATATTCTATGATAGCTAAACAGTTACAGTCTGATGGCTTCTTATTATCCTCTCCTTTCCATGAAAAACTGGCTGGAGTTAGGTTAGGCACCTCCCCAAGGCCCATTGACCCCAGGGGAACTTGGGGAGGCAAAGGCCTGACCAGCTGGCCTCCCAGGGTGCCTTTGGCCAGGCCCTGCTGGGTCTGGCTCTGGGCCAAGAGCTGCCAGCCTGTGGTGCCTTCCCTGATGGGCACACTCATTAGCAAAGGCATCCCTGGCTCTGGCCTCCCTTCCTCTTTCTTTGCTTCGAAGGCACCATCCATCTTCCTGGCATGCCGAGAGCTGTGCTGTTTTTATTTGATGCCACCCCTGCTGATGACCCAGCAACTGCAAAGGGTCTCTGGTTTGTCCCGCTCTGGGAGGGGGCTTTTTCTCCTCCTCAGCTGCAAGAATCCTCCCCTGGCCCAGCCTGGCTCTGGGAAACAGAACTTTCTTTCTTTCTTTTTTTTTTTTTTTTTTTTTTTTTTTTGAGATGGAGTCTAGCTTTGTTGCCAGGCTGGAGTGCAGTGGCACGATCTTGACTCACTGCAACCTCCGCCTCCCGGTTTCAAGTTATTCTCCTGCCTCAGCCTCCCGAGTAGCTGGGATTACAGGCACGTGCCGCCCCATCCAGCTAATTTTTGTATTTTTAGTAAAGACGGGGTTTCACCATGTTGGCCAGGCTGGTCTCCTGACCTCAAGTGATCCACCCACCTCGGCCTCCCAAAGTGCTGGGATTACAGGCATGAGCCACCACGCCCAGCCGGAAACAGAACTTTCATACATCCCACCTCAAAGCATCTTGGCGGACTTCTCCCCAGCACGAGCTCTCTCTACTTCAGGGACTGCAAACTGGCATCCTCTCTCGCCTGTATTGGGTTTTTAAGTTTTTTGAACTGATCCCCAGCATTTAAAAATCATATTTCATGTAAAAAGTCAGAATTCTGGCCTCTGAGAAAGCAGACAATTTGGCAACACAGGGCCAGCACTGTAAGAACAGCCGAGCACTGCGGCCCCTTTAACACGGTGTGCCCTCTTCAGTTAGCCACAGTCCCCACCCAGCCCTGCAGCCCTCCTTCTCATCTTTTGCTGGCCCTGTAGTCCTTTGAGTTTACAACCCTAATTCTGATCTTCCTTATGTAGCCTGCCAGCCCTTCTGCAGACTTACTGGCAGCTGCCCCTGGTGGACTTACAGCCTCTCAGTAAAACAACAACAAAACCTTAATGGTCATCTCATCCATTTACCCTTCCATAACCTGAATCCTCTCTACCACCTCCTGACAAACAGCCATCTGGTTTTGTTTTTTTTTTTTTTTTTTTAGATGGAGTCTTGTTCTGTCACCAGGCTGGAGTGGAGTGCAGTGGCGACTTCTTGGCTCACTGCAACCTCCGCCTCCCGGGTTCAAGCAATTCTCCTGCCTCAGCCTCCCAAGTAGCTGAGACTACAGGCATGTGCCACCACGCCCAGCTAATTTTTGTATTTTTAGTAAAGACGAGGTTTCACCACGTTGGCCAAGATGGTCTCAGTCTCTTGATCTCGTGATCTGCCAGCCTCGGCCTCCCAAAGTGCTGGGATTGCAGGCGTGAGCCACCGTGCCTGGCCTGCCATCTGGTCTTTGTTGTAGGCAACCCATTACTCCTCAAGCAGCCTGATCCTAAGCTCTCCTTCACATCTGTTTCTCACTTGCATCGCCCAGTTCCTGGGCTCTGTCCTTCCTTAGTGGCCGCACTGTAACCTTTCCCTGCACCTCCTTGCTGCTTGAGCCTCTAGAACCTTCCCCCAGCCCAGCCAACTTCTCAGCATCCTCTCACTTCTTCTTGTACACTTTCTTCCTTTTACATTATTTTTCTCCCAAGTCTCACCTTCTGTGTCTCTCTTTGATCTCTGGCTTTTCCAGTCTTTCTCTCTCTCTCTTACTCATTTTTCTTTTTCTTTTTTTTTTTGAGACGGAGTCTCGCTCTGTCGCCCAAGCTGGAGTGCAGTGGCGTGATCTCAGCTCACTGCAAACTCCGCCTCCCAGGTTCACACCATTCTCCTGCCTCAGCTTCCCAAGTAGCTGGGACAACAGGTGCCCGCCACCGTACCTGGCTAATTTTTTTGTATTTTTAGTACAGACGGGGTTTCACCGTGTTAGCCAGGATGGTCTCGATCTCCTGACCTCGTGATCCGCCCGTCTCGGCCTCCCAAAATGCTGGGACTACAGGCGTGAGCCACCGCGCTCAGCCCCTTACTCATTTTTCTTCTTCTATCTCTCTGTCTGTCATCCCGTTTCCTTTCTCCCTCATACTCAGTTTCTTCCTCTTTCTCTCTCTGGGCACGAGCTGAGCCGTGCTGTGCCCTGGCTCCCCACTTTCTGTCTGCAAAGATGAACAGCTCTGGCTTTCTTCTTTTTCTCTGGGCACCAGTGCACCTGCACAGTGTCTTACACTGTCTACCCTGTCTCAGCTGCTTAGTCCAATGGCTCCCACACACACAGATGCATGGCCAGCTCTCCCTTGCCTTCAGGGTCAGCAGCTTAACTTTCTCTCTCTCTCTGGCCCTCCATATTTGCCGTTTCCTCCCCTTTCTCTTTCCGATTTTCTCTCTTACTTGTTCTCTTTCTCTGTAGCAGGACGAGCCACAGACAAAACTCCTCAGACACCGAGTTAAAGAAGGAAGGAGTTTATTCGGCCGGGAGCATCGTCAAGACTCCTGTCTCCAGAGCCGAGCTCCCCGAGTGAGCAATTCCTGTCCCTTTTAAGGACTCACAACTCTAAGGGGGTCCGTGTGAGAGGGTTGTGATCAATTGAGCAAGCAGGGGGTACGTGACTGGGGGCTGCATGCACTGGTAATCAGAACGAAACAGAACAGGACAGGGATTTTTACAATGCTCTTCCATACAATGTCTGGAATCTATAGATAACATAACCAGTAAGGTCAGGGGTCGATTTTTAACTACCAGGCCCAGGGCGCGGCGCCGGGCTGTCTGCGTGTGGATTTCATTTTTGACTTTTAGTTTTTACTTCTTCTTTCTTTGGAGGCAGAAATTGGGCATAAGACAATATGAGGGGTGGTCTCCTCCCTTATCTCCCTTTCTTCTTACAAAAACCTTCTGAGCTTCCCTCAGTCATTCCTTAATCAGTTTTTCATTCCATCCATCAATCTTTTGCAGTTTCTTAGGAATATCAGGCCAGCTTTTAGTCACAAAATTAACCTTTAAAAGCCTTTGCCCTACTGGATCCTCTGGATCTAATCTTGAATATTTTCTCATATGATCCCCCAGCCTCTGCAGAAACGCAGAGGGAGTCTCCTCTTTTTCTTGTTGGATCTTGAATGCTTTCAAGACATTTTGTGTTCTAAGAGTGGACTTTTTAATCCCTCTAATTATTCATTCCCTTAGGTCCTGCATTTGGGCCCAATCTCTGGGGTTATTGCTATCCTCTCTGGGATTTGCTTTTGGGAATTTCTGCTCAGCTAGCAGGACTCCTTGCCCGGGAGGATGCTGTCTCTCCCAAATGGTCACGGCTGCCCTTCTAATCATTCCCCTCTCTTCCCCAGTAAACAAAATATATTCATGATTGACATCATCTCAGCCGAAGTATAAAAATTGGGTCCTAAAAATTGATCTAGCTGCTCTGCTAAACTGAGGGGATCTTCCAAGAGTGGCCTCATTTCCTTTTTAAAATTCGTAACCTCAGTACTTGTTAGAGGCACACTCACAAATCCAACTTCTCCCTGTCCCACAAGGAATTCTTTAAGACGGTACGTATTAGACATCTACTGTTTAGAAGAAATGGGGAAATTCTCAATGTCCTTCTTACATTGTTCTAATTCTTTCCTTAAGTTTGGATAAGGATTTAAGGGAGCACTGGGTTTAGCTCCTTCATGGCCCCCAGATTCCTCTTCCTCCAGCCTTCCTGTTGCCCCTGATCTCCCTGTCCTCTACTTTGTGAGATGTATGGGGGTGAGGGCAAGCGTGTTAGGGGACCCCAGGGCTTTTCATTGGGTGAGGGCTCTTTACTATGCTCTTTTTTTTCTCTTTAAGGGGGAACATGGGGTTATTCACTAATCCAACAAAGAGCATAACCCATCTCCTCTGGTGAGGATGGCGTTTCATCATTTACATACAGAATTAAAGCTTGGCACACCCAATCCGCATCTGAGCCAAACTTAGGCCAAAAGACCCAAGGCTGATGAATGGGCTCTTTGGGCCAGATAAAACAGCAATACTTTATCATCTTTTGCTTTTCCTTGTCCCTGGTTTGAGGATTAGCCTTTCAAACCTGCAACATTCTCCCCAAAGGACTCTCTAGGAGAATGTCAGAGGGGGTGTTTCTAGTTCCCTCTTTCCTTTGTTCCCGAGGCCTAGAATTCCTGTTTCCCATTTTCAGTTAGTCTCTGTGTCTGAGCTTTTCCCTGCGTACTCAGCCCCCTTACTGGAGGTTTCTTGCACACCCCGAGACCTCTGAAAATGCCCCACCACCAAGACAGTACTTACAGTCCCATTTTCCCACCGTGGTTCGTGCACGAGGTTGTCTGGTTGCCGCGGTGCCTGCTTTTCTTCCTGTGTCACTTTTGTTATCTCCTGAATCATGGTCTCCGGTTTGTCTGTGGCTTCTGTGGGGAGCCAGGACATCCAGACAGAGCGGGCCACATAAATCAAGTGGGGCGCATCTCCCCTCTCCATGCAGGCACAGAGATCCCCGTATGGCCACCAGATTGTGAAAAACAAACTCACCCTTCCAAACCCAAAGAATGGATTCAGAGACTCGGAGAACAGCAAAAGTGAGACTTTTAATGGTGGTCTTGCAAGATTGGGTGTCTGATAGGCAGGCACGCCCAGTATAGTTTTGTTTGTTTGTTTGTTTGTTTGTTTGTTTTTGGAGACAGAGTCTTGCTCTGTCACCCAGGCTTGAGTGCAGTGGCACGATCTCAGCTCACTGCAACTTCCGCCGCCTGGGTTCAAGTGATTCTCCTGCCTCAGCCTCCCGCCAGTACAGTTTTAACAAGCAATTTATCCCCTAGTGTGCAGCTCCCTCCCCCGGTTCCTCATAGGCTGAGTACCATGGGGTCACAATCTTCCCGAACTTTGCCTATGCTTGTTGAGTAGGGGCTTTAGGTGATTTTTTTTTTTAGGGTTGTCTTGCTGCATTTTATTGCAGCCCACAATGCATTGCAATCCTAGTTAGCTCAAGGGCTCTTTAAGTGTTTGACTTAATGACCTAAGTAGCTGGACAGGCTGATAAGAACAGATAAAGTGAGCTAGTAAACTTTTATCTTAGAATAAAACTTCTTTGGTTTAGGTGAAGGGGTGGGAGACAGAGGCCGACAAGCAGGCGTTGCTATCCAAGCAGGGGCCTAGTATATCCTAGTTCTTCTGTAGTTTGCTGACGTAAGCTGATTCAAGGCACTTTGTCTTGGAAATGGACCACTGTATACATTATTTCCTTCAAGAGGAAAGCAGGAAGGAAGGAAAGGAGGGAGGGAGGGAGGAAGGAAGGAAGGAGTGGTTAGTTGCTGGGACAAATTTAAGAGGCGGTAAAGTTTGCTATTCTCTTAAACACGTTTAAGTCTAATTCTTCAAAATTACAAAAGATAAATGCACTTATCACAACCAGGGTGTAGCTGCCATTTTAAGTTTTAACAGCTGTATAAGATTCCTAGAACAATGTCCAACAATTTATTTTTATACTGATATGTGAAGGGTTGTTTCCTCCGTAACACCAAATACATGGTCATTTTCAACACCAATTTTCCAACCCTCTGGTCCTCTCACACCGGTTGGGCACCCAACGATTCAATTCAATTCTGACACTAACTCCTGTAGTGCAGAATCCACAGGTTAAGAGCTCAGTCCCGCAATACCGCCCCTACTTCAGATGCCAGTCACAAATACTGGATCCACAGGATACCCACAGTTTGGATTGACTTGGCTACAAAAGTCAGGCGTATCCACGACCCCTGGCCCTTAGGTTTGATAATTCGCTAGAAGACTCACAGAACTCAGGAAAGCACTTTACTTCCTATTGATGGTTTAGTATAAGTGATACTCAGGAACAGCCAAATGGAAGAGATGCATAGAGCAAGATGGTGGAGGAGGGGTGAGTAATGCTTTTATGTCCTCTCTGGGGACATCAGCCTCCCAGAATCTAAATGTGTTCACCAACCCAGAAGCTCATATCAAATGTCATTGTTCAAGATTTTTTATAGAGCTCAATCTCCGGTCCCTCTGCCCACCTCCCCTATGTCAGTGTGTGGGGCTGAAAGTTCCAACCGTCTAATCACATGTTTGGTCTCTTTGGTAGTAACTCTGTATTTAACATTTAACCTGTAACTGCCAAACTATTTACTAAAGTGGCTGCACCATTTTACACTCCCACCAGCAATGTATGAAGGCTCTCATTTTGCTACATCCTGACCAACACTTGTTTGTGTCTTTTTAATTTTAGCCATCCTAGTGGGGTGAAGAGCTTATGGCTTTTATTTGCATCCCTTAATGACTAACGATGTTGAGCATCTTTCATGTGTTTATTGGCCATTCGTAGGTCTTCTTTGGAGAAAAGACTCTTCAAATCGTTAGGATAGGTTTGTTTCTAATTAACATGTATACAATGGGTGTAGTCCTTTAGGGTCTTAGCTTTATTAGGGGTGTCTTATTTTAGAATCCCTACTTTGGGAAGACCCTGACTTTGATCCAGGGGTCTCAAAATCCAGTGCTCCAGTTCACCTGGTCTGGCAATCCTCTAGAAGTGAAAGCTGCTTCAGTGGTCTGTCTCTCTGGTTTTCTGCCTTTATGCAGCTTCTTGTCTGAACATTCTTCACTTTCTTCCTAACTCATACATGCATTCAAGGAGATATTTTCCTCTATTATATCCAGCATTTTAGTTGTTTTGAGTGGGAAGGTTCAAACCTGAAACCTACTTCACCATGTTACCAGAAATAGAAGTTGAATTTCTTAGAATTTTAAAAATCTCTTCTATTCCTTTTAGTTTTAAATAAATTTATTGAGGTATAATTTACATATAAAAATTCACCAATTAAATATATAGTTCAATGTATAGACCCATGTAACTAACCACCACAAGCAATCTATAAAACTTTTCTATCATCCCCAAAGGTCTCCTTATGCCCCTTTGTAGTCAATCCCCTACTTTACCTCCAGTTCCAGGAAACTATTATCTACTATTATTATATATGACTTCTGCCTTTTCTGAAATGTCTTCCTTTCTTTTGGTCTCACTCTGTCGTCCAGGTTGGAGTGCAGTGGCATGATCTCAGCTCACTGCAACCTCTGCCTCCCAGGCTCAGGTGATCCTCCCACCTCAGCCTCCCAAATAGCTGGGACCACAGGCATGCACCACCACACTCGGCTAATTTTTTTGTCTTTTTTGTAGAGATGGAGTTTCACCACGTTGCCCAGGCTGGTCTTGAACTCCTGGACTCAAGTGATCTGTCCACCTTGGCTTCTCAAAGTGCTGGGATTGCAGGTGTGAGCCACTGCGCCAGGTCTGGAATTTCTTATTTATTTTTATTTTATTATTTATTTATTTATTTATTTGAGATGGAGTTTTGCTCTTGTTGCCCAGGCTGGAGTGCAATGGCATGATCTTGGCTCACCGCAATCTCTACCTCCTGGGTTCAAGTGATTCTCCTGCCTCAGCCTCCCGAGTAGCTGGGATTACAGGCATGCGCCACCACGCCCAGCTAATTTTGTATTTTTAGTAGAGTTTCTCTACTAAAAATACAAAATTTGTATATTTTGGGATTTCTCCATGTTCGTCAGGCTGGTCTTGAACTCTCGACCTCAGGTGATCTGCCCACCTCAGCCTCCCAAAGTGCTGGGATTACAGGCATGAGCCACTGCGCCTGGCCTATTTTATTTTATTGTAGAGAAGGTATCTCACTATGTTGCCCAGGCTGATCTCAAACTCCTGGCCTCAAGCAGTTCTCCAGGTTGGCCTCCCCAAATGCTGGGATTACAGGCAGGAGCCACTGCACCCAGCCTGGAGTTTCATATAAATGGAATCATACAGGATAGATCTTTGTGCCTAACATCTTTCCCTCAGCACAGTGTTTTAGAAATTCATCTGCACTGTTGCATGTTTCAGTGGTTCATTCCTTTTTGTTGCTGAGCAGTAGTCCATGGCATAGATATATCACACTCAGGTAATTTTTGAGATAAGATTTCTGCATATCTCAAGGAAATCAATAAAAAGATGAAGAAGAGATTTACTAATGTGAAGATTAATATGGAAGATTCCTGCTATATGTTTTTTTTTTTTTGAGACAGGGTATCTCTATGTCACCCAGGTTGGAGTGCCTGGGTGCAATCATAGCTCACTGGCTCACTGCAGCCTCTACCTCCTGGGCTCAAGTGATCCCCACTGCCTCAGCCTCTCAAGTATCTGGGACCATAGGCATGTGCCACCATGCCAGGCTAATTTTTAAATTTTTCTGTAAAGATAGAATCTTGCCATGTTGCCCAGGCTGGTCCTGAACTTTTGGGCTCAAGCAATCCTCCCACCTCGGCCTCCAAAAGTGCTAGAATTACAGGCATGAGCCATCATGCCTGGCCATGTTCTCTATTAAATAAAAGCCTTCCATCTCTTTCTTCATTTCAGCCAGTTAAATTGAGATCTAAAGGCTTGAATTTACTATTTAATGCTACCTAATGACATTTCAGAGACTGGCTATAAAAAAGCAAGTGTCAAAAATTAACAAAAACGTGTCTACAAAGGAAATGAAAATGTTCCCTCTTCCTTGAAGCAACAGAGAGAGAAATATCCTTTCACTTTATAAAATGAATTCCAAGACTCTGATTTGGTGCAGCGTTAAACTGAAAACATTTAGGAAAATATCAATCTTGTTTTCTCCATTTCCATTTGTGCAAAATGGAGACTTGCTGACTATTCATAATTATCAACTTACTCTGTACTGTTTTCTATTAATGTGAATTCATTGGAAGTATACTTTGAAAAGGAGGTCATGTAAAACTCTTGTCCTGGGAAAATTACTTTCAAAATAAACCTACTGTGTTTTTTTGTTTGTTTGTTTCTTTGTTTGTTTGTTGTGAGACGGGGTCTCACTCTGTCGCCCAGGCTGGAGTGCAGTGGCGCAATCTCAGCTCACTGCAACCTCTGCCTGTCAGGTTCAAGTGATTCTCGGGCCTCAGCCACCTGAGTAGCTGGGATTACAGGCAGGCACCACCATGCCCAGCTAATTTTTGTATTTTTAGTAAAGATAAGGTTTCACCATATTGGTCAAGCTGGTCTCGAACTCCTGACCTCAGGTGATCCACCCACCTTGGCCTCCCAAAGTGCTGGGATTACAAGTGTGAGCCACTGTACCTGGCCCAGTATTTCTATGTTTGTGAATACTTATAGTATTCATACTGTCTCCTCAAATGAGAAGAGAGTGATTGGCATGATGGAAAACCTAAAGACCCCTAACTCTGCTAGGTTTATTTCCAAAAAGAGATTGAGTCTGGCCTCATTTAAACTGCTGCCAAAGAATGAGAATAACTGTGAAAGAAGCTCCCTCCAGAGGTGAGAAAGCATGAGAATTATTTACATTTATAATAGTAATGAGGTTACAAAACTATACGATCACATCTGCTAAGAAAACACAGTTTTCTATGTCAGGATTTGTTGCAGGATTTTTGTGTGCTTGTGAAAGCTGGATCCAGGGGACATGTAAACAACTTTGGCTGGCAGTTTGGCCCTATGATTAATGGATACCAAATAGACAAATACAGAATTGAATCTAAGAAAACACAGAACAGTACTACATCTACTAGAAAGGCTTACATTAAAAAGAAAACCTGACAATACCAATATTTGGCAAGAATCTGGAGCAGGTATAGTGCTTATACACTGCCAGTGTATGAAGTTCAAGAATCAGAAAAACTGATCAAGGATATTAGAAGTCAGAAGAATGGTTACATCTATTTTGAGAGAATGTTAGTGAAAAGAAAGGGATGCCACACATGGTGGCTCACAGTCATAATCCCAGCATTTCGGGAGGCTGAGGTGGGAGGATCACTTGAGCCCAGGAGTTTGAGACCAGCCTGGGCAACATAGAATACCCCATCTCTCTCTCTCTCTCTCTCTCTTTTTTCTGAGATAGAGTCTTGCTCTGTCACCCAGGCTGGAGTGCAGTGGTTTGATCTCAGTTCACTGCAACCTCCACCTCTTGGGTTCAAGCAATTTTCCTGCCTCAGCCTCCCAAAATGCTGGGATTACAGGTGCCTGCTACCACACCCAGCTAATTTTTGTATTTTCAGTACAGATGGGGTTTCACCATATTGGCCAGGCTGGTCTTGAACTCCTGACCTCAGGTGATCCACCTGCCTCGGCCTCCCAAAGTGCTGGGATTACAGGTGTGAGCAACTGCACCCGGCCCCTATCTCTTAAAAAATGAAAAGAAAGAGAAAGAGAGAGAGAGAGAGAAAAGTAAGAAATACAAACAAGACATTGATGAAGGTAAGAAGGTAAAATAAATAAATAAATAAATGCAATTAAAAAGGAAGACATTAATCCAGTGAAGTCTTTTTCTTTGGCTTAATAGCAGAAAACAACAGATATAACACACATCAGTCTACACTGTCTCATGGTTACATGAACTTTCTGACTCTGCTACAAGTTAGCACATAGGGATCCTAACCCATCTTACCATTCCACAAGATATGCTGGCCCACTGAACTCATGACATCAAACTAATAGGGCATATGGAGTAAAAAATAGCAAGTATCTTACACGCTTTAGGAAATATACATATACCGGAAGGTAGGTAGGCTCAAGTACAAAGGCTTTTCACTTCACTGATATTTCTTGATATTTAGTGATCTTGCATACAGGTGCTCCCTTCAAAATGAAGGACAAGTTGCTTCACTTGTGCTACCTACCCCTAAACCAAAAGAGTCACATCACTTAGGTGAATTTAGAGACAACATTGATCATATTTGGGTTACTGCTCTGACCTCCTTACCTGGTCACTTGAAATGAAGCCATACTTGAGTGAGATTCAGAGGAAGAAAAGGTTCTCCAGCTGGTCCAGTCTGCGGTGCAACTTAGTCCTTGCGATCCTTATAATGTTCAAAGTGTTTGTGGCAGACTGAGGTACTTTATCATCTATGGCATGTCCTGATAGAAGAATCATAGCAGAGGCCCTCTGAGCATGCCTTTTGGCAGGTAAATATTCCCTCTTTGAGAATCAGCTCTCAGCTTGCTGCTGGGCCACGGACACAGCATGATCATGGAACTCAGCATGATCACAGCATAATCATGAACTGGCTATCATCTGGTCTTCCTAGGTATAAAGCTGGTTCATACCTAGGACATGGATCCATTATCAAGTAGAAATGACATATACAAAATGAGGCCACAGAAGATCCTGAAAACACAAATGGCTCCTAGCACCCACACCACTACTTCTGCTGCATTGCTATTTCATCTACCACTATAACCAATGAAATGGGCCTTGTTACCATACTGCAGTGGAATAAAGTCATGATTAGTTTGTAGCTGTCTTCACCTAATGTGCTGGCATTAGAAAGAAATGGGCTGCTGTGATACTGTGGCCCCCAATCAAGGGTGACCCTGAAGGACACTGGGGATAGTCAGGACTTCAAGAAATACAACTACCTGATTAGTTTTCCCAGAAGGAGAAACAGGTTAAGAGTCTACACTGATTTGGCCGGGCCCAGTGGCTCATGCCTGTAATCCCAGCACTTTGGGAGGCCAAGGCAGGTGGATCACGAGGTCAGGAGATCGAGATCATCCTGCCTAGCATGGTGAAACCCCGTCTCTACTAAAAAATACAAAAAAAAACAAAAAAAAATTAGCCAGGCACGGCGGCATGCACCTGTAGTTCCAGCTGCGTGAACCTGGGAGGCAGAGCTTGCAGGGAGCTGAGATTGCGCCACTGCACTCCAGCCTGGGTGACAGAGCGAGACTCCATCTCAAAAAAAAAAAAAAAAAGAGTCTGAGGTTAATGGTTTGGCTAGATGATTAGGGAGTTACAAGTGATATTAAAATGAAGTTGGAGAAGTATAATGTGGAAGAACTTCTTAAAATGGTTCCCAAATGTGACAGTATCTGTCATGATTCAGTTGCAGACCACAGATACCACTCTACTTAATTTAAGGGAGAAGGGCGTTATTACCAGGGATCACGTGGCTTACACAATATTTGTAAGGGGTAGGGGAAGAAGCTTTAGGTGGAGCTTGTAGGAGCACTCCCCACACCCAGAATCTCACTGATTCTGCTATGCTTGGGTAAGCTATGGCTTCCACTGCAGGAAACCAGCAAATCAGCACGTCGGTAACCACAGAACCACACTTCCTCTGTCATGATTCACAGCAGCAAAGTGAAAACTTCATATCCTGCCTCTTTCTCCACATCACTCAGTTAACTGGGTTTCACATTCAAGTCTCATGGGAATATACCTGATTGGCAAAATCTCAATTACACCTGAAACCATAACTGTAATAGGATCTGAGAAATACAGCTTTTATCTTTCTAGACTCTCAGTATAGAAAGGTACGAAGGAGTTTAGAATGTATGTTGAGAAAACCAGTCTAAGGAGTTTAGAACGTATGTTGAGAAAACCAATCTACTATAATGAGAACATTTGTGCCTCGTGAGTAGAAGAGGGTATCAACAATCAGGTAGAGAAGATGAACTGCTCTATGGATGGTATCCACCCTTTCCCCTAGTTACACCAGAGCGTGCTGTATGAGCTTGTGAACAAAGTGACCATGGGACCACCGATGGAGGCAATGCATGTTGAGTGTAAAGGCTCAATCACGTGGACGTTCTCACACTAAGATTGACCTGGCTACTGCCAGTTTGGACCTCTTCCTTCATGGACAGGGCAGTAATTTATCTTCATTGTAGAAGAAACTTACTTTAAATTTCTATATATTTTTCCTACTCACTGTATTTTTGCCAGCACCATCCAGAAACTTACTGAATGACTTATAAGGCATTCAACATGACATCCCACACAATGATGCTTTTGGCCAAGGGAGTACTTTTACGGTGGAAGAAGTAAGACAGCTGGGATACACAATTCAACTCTTCTGGGATTCCTTATTTAGTTTTATTGTATATTCCAGCTAGTCTTATAGAATAGGCTTACTGAGGTCTTAGTTTTTATTTTGCCAACTGGAGACAACATCTCATAAGATTATAGTGGTATCAGCCGGGTATGGTGGCTCACGCCTGTAATCCCAGCACTTTGGGAGGCCAAGGCGGGTGGATCACTTGAGGTCAGGAGTTCGAGACCAGCCTGACCAACACGGTGAAACCCCATCTCTACTAAAAACACAAAATTAGCCAAGCGTGTTTGGCACATGCCCGTAATCCCAGCCACTCGGGAGGCTGAGGCAGAAGAATTGCTTGAACCCAGGAGCTGGAGGTTGCAGTGAGCCACAGTCGCACCATTGCACTCCAGCCTGGGTGACAAGAGCAAAACTCTGTCTCAAAGAAAGAAAGAAAAAAAAAGATTAGAGTGGTATCCTACAGAATGTGACATAAGCTCTGAAATAGTGACCAACGATGTGGAGCATTTCTCTCATAACCAAAAATATACAAGGGTGGGGATGAGATATATAGGTGAGGTGGTACCTATTACCATTACACTTGTGGCTGGGCGTGGTAGCTCACACCTGTAACCCCGGCACTTTGGGAGGCTGAGGTAAGGGAATCTCTTGGGCCCAGGAGTTCAAGACCAGCCTGGGGAACATAGCAAAATCCAGTCCCAACAAAAAGTACAAAAAATTAGCAGGGTGTGGTGGCATGTACCTATAGTCTCAGCTACTTGGGAGGCTGAGGGGTGGGAGGATTGCTTGAGCCCAGGAGGTTGAGGCTGCAGTGAGCCATGATCATGCCAGCCCGGCCAACAGAGTGGGACAGTTTCTCAAAAAAAAAAAAAAAAATACACTTGTATCCTTAACAAATTACTACAAACTTGGAAAGTAAAAAACAACACATATTTATTATCTTACAGCTCTGGAGTGCAGAAATCTAAAATGGGTCTTACTGGGCTAAAATTAAGGTGTGGACAGGGCTGTGTTACTTTTGGAGGCCCTAGGTGACAAATCTTGCCTGTTCCCTTGGCTTTTTTAACTTCTGGAGGTTGCCCACATTTCTTGGCTCATGGCCCCCTTTTCAAAGCCAGCAATGGCTGGTTGAATCTTTCCCATGATGGAGTGCTCTAATACTGACTCTCCTGCCTCCCTCTTTCTTTTAGAAGGTAACCACCGGTGATTACATTGGGCCCACTTAGATAATAGAGGATCATTTTCCCATCTTCAGGCCAGCTAATTAGCAACCTTAATTCCATCTGCAACCTTAATTCCCTCTTATCATGTAACATATTCCATAGGTTTTGAGGATTAAGATGTGGATATCTTTGGGAACTATTATTCTCCCCACTACATCAACTCTGAGCTCTGCTGGTGAGAAATATTCCACCAGTAGGAACAACAGTTTAGGGTGAGATGGCCACTGGCCACTTTGGGTTCCTCACTGCGGTAGATCAACGGGGAAAAAAGAAGTTATGGTATTGAGTCATTAATCCTGATTTTTGTGAAGAAATAAGATTGTAGTTACACACCGGGGTCAAGAGGCATATTGATGGTACAGAGGGGATCCCCTGGGGTGCATCCTCATGAAACCATGATCAGAACTAAAAGTTAATGAAAGACATCTTTAACCCCTTGAATAGGCAGGACCACCAAAAGCTTGGATCTCTCAGAAATGAGATTTGGGTCATATACTGACCAGCTGAGGTTCTGCCTAAGGCAAAGAGACCACAGAACTAGTAGAGAGGACAGAAGTCATAAATACCCACAGCCTTCTGATTAGTTGTGGAAATGAGAATGGTAGCCTCTTTCCATATTTCTTTCCTTGACTTTTCCTAAATATATTCATACATCTTAACTGATTTCCCTTTTTTCTCTCTCTCTCTTTTTATTTTTTTAATAAATGATGTGTTGGCCGGGCACGGTGGCTCATGCCTGTAATCCCAGAACTTTGGGAGGCCGAGGCGGGCAGATCACTTGAGGTCAGGCGCTCGAGACCAGCCCAGCCAACATGGTGAAACCCCGTTTCTACTAAAAAAAAAAAATACAAAAATTAGCCAAGCGTGGTGGTGCGTGCCTGTGGTCCCAGCCACTCATGAGGCTGAGGCATAAGAATTGCTTCCACCTGGGAGGTAGAGGTTGCAGTGAGCTGAGATTGAGCCACTACACTCCAGCCTGGGTGACAGAGCAAAATTCCATCTCAAAAAAAAAAAAAATGATGTGTTGGTGATTGATAACATTACAAGCTAATCTACAAAGATATCAAGACAAGACTGGGCAGAACTAGGAATAGGCATCAACAAGACTCCCTGGGCTTGGAACTGGATGTAGTGACTGCTAAAATCTGAGGCTATTTTGAGGGAGGCAGTAAGTGATTTTCATTTGTATAAGGGATGTCCAAAGCGTGCTGGACAGGAACATTTTTTTTTTGAAGAGTTAAGTATGGGAAGAAGGATATATGTGGATAACAGGCAGTAGGAGGGATTTTCTGAGCCTTGTTCTTTATAGATTTCCCATCAATACTGTGAACTGCACAGTTTAATTTCAACCACTTTATTTTCTGCTTTTGTTAGCAAGAATTCATTTTTCTTTCTTGCAGCTGGCAACCCTGACTGATACAGGGTCCCAGCCCGTCTTACCCTTTCCTTTCTCTCTTAGCACCTGTCATTTTCTTCTTCCTAAAACACAGAAAGGGTAGATCACTTTATTCTGTCATCCTATGCAAAAATCTCCAATGACAGGGTAAAATCTGGACACCTTACTCTGAAATCCATGTTTGTTACCAGATTAATGCCAAGTTACCTTTCCAAATGCATCTTTGCCTATTCACTTCTAAAAACCAGCATTCAAGCCAAATTGGCTCCTTACTGCCTTGGGAATCACCAAGAACATCAAAATGTAACTTTTACACAAAGGAGGGTAGCCTTTTTTGGCCACCCAGTCCTCAAAGAAGTCTCCATATACAGAACTCCTGTCTATGACATTGTACAGAGGGATGCAATGCCTCATGATATGCTTTCGTTTTTATTGGTATCTTGAAAGCTACATTTAAAAAAACCTGTGAGTTTCTCAAAGATAAGGACCATGTTTTATTCATCTTTATGGACTAGAACCTAACAGAGTGCCTGACAGCTACAATTATTAGGGTTTTAAACAATTCAGATACATTTCAGTGCCTTTTTTTCTTTTGGCGAGTGACAGTACTGATATAGTACTAAACATGAAATCTGTTCTTCCACCAAGGGAGGGAAGGGGCAGTCATCTGCTTCATGGGCTAGATGAAGAGACTGAAGAATCCAACTGCTCCTCGTACCAACTTTCAACCCAATTCTACATTTCAGCACCACACCCAAACCCACCTTCAAAAGTCTCTGGGGTGTCTAAGAGGGTCAGAGTTCTGTGTATGAACCATTTTGGTTCCTTCTGGGTTACCCACCTGCATGCCTAAGTTTCAGCTTTTTCTGCTTTGCTGTTAGTTACCTAACACCATCTGTTTTCTGGCTTCCAAAATGTTGTCATCATCCCATTTACATTCTCTTCTCATCTTTTCTCCCATTCCTTTATTTATTTATTTTTATTTTTTAGAGACAGAGTTTTGCTCTGTTGGCCAAGCTGAAGTGCAGTGGCACAATCATAGCTAACTGCAGCCTCAAATTCCTGGGCTCAAGCAATCCTCCCCAGTAGCTGGGACTGCAGGACTGAGCAACTATGACTGGCTAATTTTTTTTATTTTTACTTTTGTAGAGACAGGGTTTCACTATGTTGCCCAGGCCTCTGGCCTCTAGCAATCCTTTTGCCTTGGCCTCTCATAGCCCTAGGATTATAGGTGTGAGTTACCACACCTGGCCCAAACACCTTAATTCTAAGTAAAGTTATACTCTAGGCCTAAGTTTATTTCAAAGCAAGAGAAACTAATCACTCATAATTTTAGAACCTCCCCAAAGTAATTAATTTGATTTACACACATACAAGCCACCACACCTGGCTAATTTTTGTATTTTTTGTAGAGATGGAGTCTTGCTATGTTGCCCAGACTGGTCTCAAACTCCTGGACTCAAGTGATCCTCACATCTTGGCCTCCCAAAGTGCTGGAATTATAGGCGTGACCCGCTTTGCCCATTATCTACAAACAATGGACCACAATTCTAGACGAGAACTCTTGAGTGAGTTGAGCATCACATCTGTCTTTCTGGAGGGCTCACTGTCCCTCTTCTGGCCAAATGTTTCCTACATGAAGCTGGAGTTTGTTTGGATAGGTACCAGCAATCACATCATCTGAGCCAGTTACACCTCATTAATCTTGGACTTAAAGGATAACCAGCCTGGGCCAGGCTCGGTGGCCCACACCTGCAATCCTAGCACTTTGTGAGGCTGAAGCAGGCAGATAGCTGGAGCCCAGGAGTTTGACACCAGCCTGGGCAATATAGGGAGACCCTGTCTGTACAAAAAAAATTTTTAATTAGCCAGGCATGGTGGCATATGCCTGTAGTCCCAGCTACTTGGGAGTCTGAGGGTGGGAGGATTGCTTGAACCCAGGAGGCAGAGGCTGCAGTGAGCTGAGATCGCACTACTGCACTCCAGCCTGGGCAACAGAGTGAGATCCTGTCTCAAAAATAGATAAATAAAAATTTAAAAATAACCAGCCTGGACCACAAGGCAAAACTCTGTCTCTACAAAAAATAAAAAAATTAGCTGGGTGTGGTGATGCATGCCTGTAGTCCCAGCTACTCAGGAAGTTGAGGTGGGAGGATTGCTTGAGTCCAGGAGTTCAAGGCTGCAGTGAGCTACAACCTATTAAAAAAAAAAAATTCCAACAGGGCTAAACAGTTTGGTCAAGTATAGTGTGCACACAGGCATGCACGCAGATTAATGTTTATAATGTTTAATATGCTGGACGTGGTCAACCTCTGCATACCTCTTCAGCTTCATTTCTCACTATTCTCCTTTCTTTCTGCCCTCTGGTCACACTGGCCTTCTGTCTGGTCAATCAGATCAGCACGGTTTCTCCTGCCACAGGGCTTTGTGTACAGCTCAGCTTTCTAAACCTTACACCAGTAATGTTTACAGGTATGTCAAGAAGTGATTCCTGTCTACCCTGGGATGAGAACAGGTGGGGACTGGGTAAGTGGCTGGTGTAAACAGAGGACAAGGACAGTGAAAAGGGTAACTGTTAGGAAGTACTAGATTAGGTGTCCCTCTGCCTACCAGGCTTTATGCTCTACTACCTCCTACTTATTTTCAGATCTCAGCTCAAATACCGCTTCTCAGGGAAGTCCTGCCTAATCTCTCTGACTATGGCAGATCTTAATACATGTCTCAGATCACCCAGGACCTTTCCTTCAAAACCTTGAACATTTCCATCAAAATGCTTAAACATAAAAATATTATCATAATTAATAATACTGCTGTTAGATTTATTTTTATTTCATTTTATTTATTTTTATTTTGTTATTTTTTTTTTTTTGAGACAGGGTCTCACTCTTGCCCAGGCTGTAGTATCATAGCTTGCTGCAGCCTTGAACTCCTGGGCTCAAGTGATCCTCCTGCCTCAGCCTCCCAAGTAGCTATGACTACAGGCATGCACCACCACACCTGGCTATTTTGTTGTTGTTGTTGTTTAGTACAGATGGAGTTTTGTTATATTGCCCAGGCTGGTCTCGAACTCCTGAGCTGAAGCGATCCTCCTGCTTCGGCCTCCCAAAGTGTTGGGATTAAAGGCATGAGCCATTGTGCCTGGCCAGTATTTATTTGTTTTTTAATAAGCTGGTAAGATGTACATTTGTGTTTTGTGTGATTATGGTATTATGATTATAATACCATATTATTATAGTAATATAATACTATATATTAGTATACAGTATGTACTAGTTATAAAATAGAAACCATGGTGATCTGGGGGACCAGACAAAAAGCATTTGGATGTGAAACATCCACATATGAATTAACTGCCTGCATTCAGGGTTTCTCCAAATTCAAGGTTAAAAAGGGTTATTAGTGCCTCATAGAATAAAGGTAGGGGCTATACCAAAAGCAATTTTTATTTTCTAGGGTTGTGTATTAGCTATCTGCATAGCAAATTACTCCCAGGTTGGCAGCCTAAAACAAGCACTTTTATCTCACAGTTTCTGAGGATGAGGACTATGGAAGTGATTTGCTAGGTGGTCCTGGCTCAGGGTCTCTCAAGAAGATGCACTCAAGATATTGGCTTGGGCCGCAGTCATCTGAAGGCTTGATATACTTGAGTATCTGCTTGTGAGATGACTCACCCACATGGCTGTTGCCTGGAGGCCTCAATTCCTTGCTTCTGTTGTCAGGAGACCTCAGTTTCTCACTACATGGGGTTTTCCATAGGGTTGCTCAACATGGCAGGTGTTTTCCCCCAAAATCATATGATCCCAGAGAGAGAAAGTGTGCTCAAAATGGAAGCCACAATGGCTTTAATAACCTAATCTTGGACATGATACATATCACCTCTGTCATATTCTATTGGTCACACAGACCAACCTTTGTACAATATGGGAGGAGCCCATACCAGGGAGTGAATACCAAGAGACAGGGATCATTAGGGGCCATTTTGGTGGCTGACTAGCATATCTGAGAAACAAATTGCTTGTTAGCACACAGATAGTGCTATTCAAGCTTCACATTTCTTAGGATACAGGTTTGTCTTCTGTCTCTAGCTCTTTTAATTGTGAAAAATTACATGTATACATAAAAGTATGTAAAAATAAATGTACAGAACGGGTGTGGTGGCTCACGCCTGCAATCCTAGCACTTTGGGAGGCCGAGGTGGGCGGATGACCTGAGGTCAGGAGTTCAAGACCAGCCTGGCCAACATGGTGAAACCCTGTCTCTACTAAAACTACAAAAATTAGCCAGGTGTGGTGGCACATGCCTGTAATCCCAGCTACTCAGGAGGGTGAGGCAGGAGAAGCACTTGAACCCAGGAGGCAGAGGTTGCAGTGAGCCGAGATCGTACCATTGCACTCCAGCCTGAGCTACAGAGCAAGACTTCATCTCTAAATAAATAAATAAATAAATAAATGTACAGCTAACTGAATTATTAAAAAGCTAGTATCTGTGGAAAAACAACCACCCAGATTAATATATGGAACAAGCTCAATACCCCAGAAGCTCCTCCCATTGTTCTGTCTAATTACAATGCCCTCTCTTCCATCCTCAGGGTGACCACCATGCCGATTTTTATGGTTTTTAGCTTCATTTTCTTTATAGTGGTTTACCACTAAGAATGCACTCCTATCCACTGTAGTTTAGTTTTGACAATTTAGCCAGGTATGGTGGTAATCCCAGCACTTTGGGAGGCTGAGGCAGGAGGACTGCTTGAGGCCAGGAGTTCAACACCAGTCTAGGCAACATAGTTAACCCTGTCTTGAAAAAAAAAAAGAAAAAAGAAAAAAAATTATCCGAGCACGATAACACATGCCTGTAGTCCTACCTACTTGGAGGTTGAGGCAGGAGGATCCCTTGAGTCAAGGAGTTTGGGACTGCAGTGAACCATGATTGGGACACATCACTCTAGCCTGGGTGACAGAGAGAGACTCTGTCTCAAAACAAAACCAAAACAAAACAAAAAAGCTATATAAATGGAATTATGCAATGTATTGTTTTGCATCTATTTTCTTTAACTCAACATTATGTTTTTCAGATTCATTTATGTTGTTGAGTGAAGCAGTCTGTTAATTTTCAATGCTGAATAGTATGCCATTGTATAAACATCCCCAAATTTATTCATTTTACTGTTGTAGAATATGTGGACTTTTTTTAGTATTTGGCAATTACAGAGAAAGCTGCTGTGAACGTTCTTGTACGTAACTGCTGGTATACCTTGTATGCATTTCTGTAGGATATATACTTAGGAACAAAATTGTGTAGTCATTTTCAACTTTAGTAGAAATGCCAACCTGTTTTCCAGAGTGGTGGCCCTGATTTACACAGTGTAGAAGAATGTCCCTTGTTCTACACCCTCACCAATATCTGCAATGTTAACTATGTTGGTGTGAAGTGCTATTTTGTTATGGTTTTAATTTACATTTTCACGATTGAGGTTTCATATATTTAGTAATCATTTGAATATCCTCTTTTGAGCACTTCTTTTTTTTTTTTTTTTTTTTTGAGATGGAATCTTGTTCTGTCACTGAGGCTGGAGTGCAGTGGCACGATCTTGGCTCACTGCAATCTCCACCTCCCGGGTTCAAGCGATTCTCCTGCCTTAGCCTCCTAAGTAGCTGGGATTACAGGCACCCACCACCACCCCTGGCCAATTTTTTGGTATTTTTTAGTAGAGATGGGGTTTCACCATGTTGGTCAGGCTGGTCTCGAACTCCTGACCTCAAGTGATCCACCCGTCTCAGCCTCTCATAGTGCTGGGATTACAGACGTGAGCCACTGCGCCCGGCCAGAGCTTTTTTTTGTTTGTTTTTTGAGACAGAGGTTATGGATGTAATAGTGATACATGCATGATTGAATCCACCATGTTTAACAGAAAATCATATTTTCTCTCTTCTTCCTTTTCCAGAGACAGGGTCTTGCTTTGTTGTCCAGGCTAACCTCGGGCTCCTGGGCTCAGGTGAAAACTCCTGCCTTAGTCTCCTGAGTAGCTGGGATTATAGGTAACTGCCACTGTGTCCAGCAGAAAAATCATATTTTCTTTTCTTTTTTTGAGGTGGAGTCTCACTGTGTCACCCAGGCTGGAATGCAGTGGCAAGATCTCGACTCACTGCAACCTCCGCCTCCCAGATTCAAGCGATTCTCCTGCCTCAGCCTCCTGAGTAGCTGGGACTACAAGCGTGCTAAGGTAGCCAGACTACCATGCCCAGCTAATTTTTGTATTTTTAGTAGAGACAGAGTTTCACTATGTTGGCCAGGCTAGTCTTGAACTCCTGACCTCAAGTGATCCGCCTGCCTCGGCCTCCCACAGTGTTGGGATTACAGGTGTGAACACCGCGCCTGGCCAGACTCATATTTTCTTTCTTTCCTTTTTTTTTTGAGATAGAGTCTCCTTTGTCACCCAGGCTGGAGTGCAGTGGTGCGATCTCGGCTCACTGAAAACTCTGCCTCCCGGGTTCAAGCTATTCTCCTGCCTTAGCCTCCTGAGTAGCTGGGATTACAGGCACCCGCCACCATGCCTGGCTAATTTTTTTATTTTTAGTAGAGATGGGGTTTCGCCATGTTGACCAGGCTGGTCTCGAACTCCTGACCTCCGGTGATCTGCCTGCCTCAGCCTCCCAGAGTGCTGGCATTAACAGGCATGAGCCACCACGGCTGGCCTCAGAATCATATTTTCTAATTAGTTATTACTGGTGTATAGGTAATATTGGTAATATTAGGATATTACCATTCCAGTCACTGAGCAGGGAGTGTCTAGGCTCAGTTCTTGTTTAAAGACTGTCAATATTTTTATCTTCCCACCCACATGGCACATTCCCATGAAACTTAGCCCCAAGCAGAAGGTTGGCAGTAATTTGTTCAGCTCGCATGTAGGGACAGGCATGTCCTTGGCTTTAAGCTAAAAATCTGTCCCAGGTCCTCCACCTCCTGAGGAGCACTTACATTTCCATTATCTCACAGGAGCCAAATCTCTCACTGCTACCCTTGATTCTAGACTCATTTCAAAGCCCATGAGGTCCATGGGGAGGTGGTTATCTCGTTTCAGAGTGTATTCGCTGTTTTGAGCTGCTGTAACAAAATACCGTAAGGCTGGGTGGCTTCAACAACAGGTGCTTATTTCTTACAGTTCTAGAGGCTGGAATGTCCAAGACCAAGGTGCTAGCCAATTTAGTTCCTGGTGAGTGCTCTCTTCCTGGTTTGTAGACACTGCCTTCTCACTGTGTGCTTGCATAGCAGAGAGAGGGCATGGGTGTCTCTTCCTCTCTTTATAAAGACACTATCATCATGGGGGCCCTACCCTCATGACCTCATCTGACCCTAATTACCTCCCAAAGGACTCTTCTCCAAATAGCATCACATTGGGGGTTAGGGCTTTAACAAATGAATTTGGAGTAGTGGTGGGGGGAACACAATTCAGTCCATAGCATACATCCTAGGTCTCCTTACTTTTCTCTTTTAAGGTTTTATATGTCATTGCGATATGTCTACTATGGGGTGGTATGTGTGTGTGTGTGAAAGCCTTTACACATTTCACCATCTTCATCAGAAGTCTCATAAAAATTTCTTGAATTGATGACAGACAACAGGGACGGTACGTTAACTGGGTTCTTCCTATTGTCTCTGGAGTTTCAGCAAAGGCCTCAAAAGTAGAAGGCAATACAACAGATGCCAGGTACTCCCATTCCCCCATCTTAAAGGGTGATGATAGAATATGAACTAGTCTGCCAGCATTACTAATCATCCACCCTCAGTCTATATAAGAGAATGAGGATTGTGTTGGACAGTTACCTGTGGGCTCTGTATTTCCTCTCCTGCCACTCTGGGGCGGGAGAGGGGAGCCAAGTGAGATAAAGCCTTCTACTAGAACCTCTTAGAATGTTTGGCTTGTGTCTCCTGGAGTTTGGAGATCCACAGGGATAGTGTCTTAACCCCTACCTGGGGGAAGTCCAAAAGCAAGATGCTGGCTAACTGTGCTGGGATGGTGAATAAGGTGGGAGCCATGGGGGGTGAGCTGCACTGCCTTCGCCACTGGGGCAAAGATGCATGAGTTATCCTGTGAGCCAAGTGGACACACAAGCTAACGAACTTGGAGTCATTTAAAAGAGATCCTTCCCAGGCCGCGCGCGGTGGCTCATGCCTGTAATCCCAGCACTTTGGGAGGCCGAGGCGGGCGGATCACGAGGTCAGCAGATCGCGACCATCCTGGCTTACACGGTGAAACCTCGTCTCCACTAAAAAAAATACAAAAAAATTAGCTGGGCATGGTGGCGGGTGCCTATAGTCCCAGCTACTCGGGAGGCTGAGGCAGGAGAATGGCGTGAGCCCAGGAAGCGAAGCTTGCAGTGAGCGGAGATCGAGCCACTGCACTCCAGCCTGGGCGACTGAGCGAGACTCTGTCTCAAAATAAATAAATAAATAAATAAATAAATAAATAAATAAATAAATAAAATAAAAGGGATCCGTCCCATGAGAGATAACCAGAGAGGAAAGGGACTCCTGCCACGGGAGTGAGTTTTACATGGGGTAAGCCTCCTCCAGAAGGCCAAAGACTTGGGGGAGGGGAGTCACAGACAGTGAACCAGAGGAGGACCACTGCCAGCAAGAGAGTTCTAAAAAAGCCCACAAAGGTGCATAAGAGAGAAAAGCCAACATTTGTGATTCCTCCTTGTCCATAGGGAACCGATTTTGGAAGATAATAGCATCCTGCACTAACCAGGAAAGTCTGTGTTCTTTCCCTTCAATCCCTTCTCCTCCTGGGAGGAGGGGGTCAGAAATAGCAGCTAGCCAGTGGGAGAGGAGGAGCAAACTTTGAGGAGCAAAGGCAGGGATGTGGAGAAACCTACCATACCACTTTTAATATAGCAAGCTTCAAGTCTGAAGCAGGTAAAAGCAGGGGTAGGGGAGAACCTTTAGCCTGAATAAAGTTTAAAGCTTTGTTCTGTACTATATATTTTCTACTGCAATATGACTACTCTCATGACTGAAAAATACTTGAAAAGTGAAAGGATCTGCAAGAGATTTCATGCAGGACACAGAACTATGCATAGAGCAAGTGTGAAGGGGAAGCAGAAGAGTTTTCTGATTATACACCGTGTCTCCCCCTGTCTTGAAACACCCCAGCTCCTTTGATAAAAATATTCAGTATTAGAAACGGGTTGAGGAGTAAAAGTTGATACAGAATATAACAAACATGATTTAAAATTTATTGACTCCAAGTATCTATACACACTGATTTACATTTTTTTCACATTTATTAAGTCCCACCAAAAGTATGGGTAACCAAAATCCATATATACTCTAATAAAGACAGGGCATACACCTCTGGCATATTTTTATTTTTTTTTCATTAAAATAAGTTATTGGTTTCTTATTTTATATAAATTATATAAAATGTGAAGCTGGGTAAAAGTAGTCAACTAGTAAAAATTTTATACATTTTTACTGAGTATATGCCATTATAAGAACGTATGGAAATGGATATATATATATATATATATATATATGGATGTATTTTTTGAGAGAGGGTCTCACTCTGTCACCCAGGCTGGAGTGCAGTGGCATGATCACAGCTCACCGCAGCCTCAACCTCCCGAGTAGCTGGGGTACAGGAACGTGCCACCACACTCAGCAAATTTTTTTTTTTTTTTTAGAAATGGAGGTCCTTCTACGTTGCCCAGGCTGGTCTCGAACTCCCAGGCTCAAGCAATCCTCCTGCCCCGGCCTCCCAAAATGGTGGGATTATAGGCGTGACCCTTTGCGCCTGGCCCACTTTTGTATTTAGGATGCAGGGCCCTGAGATTGGCATCTAGGAAAATTCTGGACTTAGGCCAGGGGAGGGGGCATGCCTGGATCTCTTACAAAAACTTGCCACGCCTCCAGTTGGTCATGATGTGGGCCCCTGGTAATGAAGGACCTCCACCATGACCACAAGTACTTTAGTCAGAAAACAGCTCGAAAACGTGTGAAGAGAGTCCACCAAACAGGCTTCGTGTGAGCAACAAGGCTGTTTATCTTACCTGGGTGCAGGCGGGGTGAGTCCGAAAAAGGAGTCAGCAGAGGGTGGTGGAATTATCATTAGTTCTTATAAGTTTGGGATAGGTGTACAAAGTACATTCTTAAGGGCGGGGGAGAATATTACAAAGCACCTACTTAAGGGCGAGGGGGAGAATATATCCTGTCAGGGTGGGGCAGGAACAAATCACAATGGTGGAATGTCATCAGTTAAGGCTATTTTCACTTCTTTTGTGGCTCTTCAGTTGTCTCAGGCCATCTGGATGTATACGTGCAGGTCATAGGGGATATGATGGCTTAGCTTGGGCTCAGAGGCCTGACAACGTCTATTTTGGGTTTGATTCTGGCCCACGACCTCCACCTCGTACTTTCCTATCCTCAATTTCAACCTCTAGAAATTAGGCAAACTGGAAAGTAAACTGATGCGGGTCGTGTTGCTTCAGCAGGGGACAGGACTTCGGTGGGCGCTCCTGCCGGGGTCCGTAACCTCCCACACAGCTAACGTTTACAGGCCCGTTTATATTATCGCGAATGGTTTTCAACCATTTCGTGTCCATCCCTAAATTAAGAGGCTTGAGGGGCGGCAGGAAAGAGCGAAGACACATCCGCACGGTCTCCAAACCCCTAAGTCCCGAGGCCTGGAGCATCCCCGGAAAACCAGATCCCTCTCCAGAGAAGCCCTCCCTTCCGCCCCGCCCACCCCGCGCGGAGGCCACAGGGGTCACGTGGCCGCCGCGGGAGGGGGAAGTGGGCGGCTCTGCGGCCGCCATCTTGAGGATTCGGAGGCGGGGCGTGCAGAGCTCAGGGCGCGCGCTTCGCTTCCCCTCCCCTCGCCCAGCCTCGCGCCGGCGTCTGTGCTCCTCCCCACTTTTCTTGGTTCCTGCGGCCGCTCCCTGAGTGGAGGAGCGGGGAACCCCGGAGGCGGGGGGGTGTGTCGGACGCGTGCTCGCGCCCTCCAACCGCCAGCCGCGGGGGCGCGCTCGGCCGGGCCCCCGGGGCGACGCGGGGCCGAGGGGAGGGGGCTGCTCCCGCGGCTGAGGCGGCGCGCAGCGGCCGAGGTGGCGGCGGCTGCAGCTGCGGCGGCGCGCTCCGGGCCTGCGTCTAGGGCGCCCCCGGGTCGGAGCTGTCGCCGTGGCCGCCGCTGCAAGAACCATGTACCGCAGCAGCGCTCGCTCCTCCGTCTCTTCCCACCGGCCTAAAGACGACGGCGGGGGCGGCCCGCGCAGCGGCCGCAGCTCTGGCTCCTCCTCAGGCCCGGCTCGCCGCAGCTCACCGCCGCCTCCGCCCTCCGGCTCCTCGTCGCGGACCCCGGCTCGCCGACCCCGCTCGCCCTCAGGGCACCGCGGCCGCCGGGCCTCGCCGTCCCCGCCACGGGGTCGTCGCGTCTCCCCGTCCCCGCCTCGGGCCCGTCGCGGCTCCCCGTCGCCACCGCGGGGCCGACGACTCTTCCCGCCGGGCCCGGCCGGCTTCAGAGGCAGCAGCCGAGGGGAGTCCCGCGCCGACTATGCCCGGGACGGCCGCGGAGACCATCCAGGCGACAGCGGCAGCCGGGTAATCCCACCCCTCGTCCAGGACTCCCTCCATCCCCCAGCCCCCTCCCCCGGAATTCCCGTTTCCAGAAACGCCCGGGGCCTCCAGACCAGGGTCCTAAGCGCGAAGCCTCCGGTCAACTCCCTCGGGGATGCCGAGCCTGGAGGCTTCTGTCAGACCCGGGAGCGTTGACACAATAACGGACTCGGGAGCGCACGAGCGTCTGGTCGGGAGTGCGCGCTCCGTTCCTTAGGAATAGGCTGTTTCTCTCATGCCGGGTGAGGTGTGGAAAGTTTGCCAAGGCGAGGGGCATTTCGTCCAAACCGTGTGGCTTGGTACTTTTTGTAGAGTTGACGTGTCCTCGGGGTTCCGTACTTTTCATCCCCTTACACCTGAGCTGCCTTCCTGGATCTTAGGGAAAAAAGCCGAAATGTCCGTTTTTGTGGCGAGTTAGGGGCGCTTGAACCCTACCAGGCTTTACGTCTAGAGTGTAAACTGTTAGCTTAAATGAATTGGAGCTGCTGCTTCGGAATGAAGTGTGCAGGACCACAGTCATTGCCATAGCCACTACCTCTTATCGAGTTCTATGTCAGGAATTATGCCTAGCCTTTCACTTTGCACATTCTTTTAACCCTCACAACTCTTTGAAGTGAGGCAGTTAATACTATTCCTTGTTGTACAGCCGAGGAACCAACCCAGAGAGGTTCAAGTAACTCGACTGAGGTGACACGGCTAAGTGGTGGAGCTGTGCTTCAACTCAGATCCGCCTGGTTCCCCAAACCCATGATTTGAACCTCTATGTTTCACTGCTAGAGGAACGGAGCATGAGATTAAGTTTAGTTTTAGAAATAATGTTGACCTTTAACCATAACCACCACCCCAAGAGATCCTCTAGGTAGAGTCTGGTTTTTGGGAATTTGTTTTATTTTTAGTTCATCAATCTTTTTATTATTATTATTATTATTTGAGAAAGAGTCTCACTCTGTTCTCCAGGCTGGAGTGCAATGGCATGATCTCAGCTCACTGTAACCTCCGCCTCCGGGGTTCAATCAGTTCTCCCGCCTCAGCCTCCCAAGTAGCTGGGATTACAGGCGCCTGCCATCATGCCAGGCCTCTTTTTTTAAACTTAGTAACAAAGTTCTGCTTTTTTGAGTGGCTCTCTAACATGTATGTAAGTACTGTGAGTACTTTGGTCATGGGTAAATTGATTTGTCACTATGTTAAGATTTTCAGTTGAGCGATGCCAGTGTGGGTGGCAGTCACTACAGAGGAAGCAAGAACAGAATGCTTGTTTACACAACCTCCTTTTCTTCTCCAGTGCACAATGTATTTGCTCCAGTCTTTTCTGTCTGAGTAAATAGCATCATCCATTGCTTACATCAGAAACAGTCATTATCTCCCTTCTTCCCACATCTAATTTGTCAGATTACCTCATCTGTCTAACCCGTTAGCTTTACCTCTAGAATACATCCCCAAAACTGCCATCCTCCTGCCATCACTCTGGTCTAAGCCCTATTACCTCTTGCATGGATTGTTGCATTTGGCTCCTTTACACTCCGCCCTTGCTACCCTCCAGTTTGTTCTGGAGGTTACACAGAAATCAAATTGATTTTTAAGCCCTCATTTTATACATTTGACATGTATTTATTGAACATCTACTTTGCATTAGGCACTGTTCTGGACTACCCTGGGGATACAACAAAGTACAAACCAGAAAAAAACTCCTATCCTTATAGAGTTAATATTCTAGCAGGGAGAGTTGGATAATAAGTTGAAGTTAGAAATGCGATGGTATGTTAAATGTAATTAAGCCCTAAGAAGGACTAAGAAGTACTAAAATAGGGCCGGGCGCGGTGGCTCACGCCTGTAATCCCAGCACTTTGGGAGGCCGAGGCGGGCGGATCACGAGGTCAGGAGATCGAGACCATGTTGGCTAACACGGTGAAACACCGTCTCTACTAAAAATACAATAATTAGTCGGGCTTGGTGGCAGGCACCTGTAGTCCCAGCTACTTGGGAGGCTGAGGCAGGAGAATGGCGTGAACCTGGGAGGCGGAGCTTGCAGTGAGCCGAGATCGTGCCACTGCACTCCAGGCTGGGGACGACAGAGCAAGTCTCAAAAAAAAAAAGGACTAAGAGCAGAGAAGGGAGTTACGATTTGTGTGTGTGTGTGCGTGTGTGTGTATGTAATATAGTCTTGCTCTGTCACCCGGGCTTGAGTGTAGTGGTGTGATCATAGCTTACTGCAGTCTCAAACTCCCACGCTCAAGCGATCCTCTCACCTCAGCATCCTGAGTAGCTGGGACTACAGGTGCGTACCAACGTCCCAGCTGATTTTATTTTAAAAAAATGTTTTGGTGTGGGGAGGGATTTCACTATGTTGCCCAGGCAGGTCTCAAACTCCTGGCCTCAAGTGATTCTCCTGCCTCAGCCTCCCAAAATGCTGGGCTTACAGGCATAAGCTACCATGCCTGGCCCGGGGAGTTAAAATTTTTGAGAGTAGTCAGGGAAGGCCTCCTGGGAAGGTGATTTTTGAATAAAGATCTGAAGGAGGTGAGGGTGTGCTGTGCAAGCATCTGGAGGAAAAATGTAGTCAGATGATGTCACTATCCTGTGTAAAACCCTCCTATAACTGTTAATTGCACTAAGAATAAAATCCAAATTTCCCAACTGTGCTTTCTGCCTATCTTTTCCTCTTCTGTCACTTCGCTGCAGCCACACCGGCCGCTTTTCTGTTACTTAAAGTATACCAAGCTCAATACTGAGGTGGTTGTTTTCTTTGCCTGAAACATCTTTCTACCCGTTCTTTGCAAAGCTGACACCTCATCCTTCAGGCCTCAGGTTATCACCTGAGAAAAACCTTTTCTAACCATCCTATCTGAAGTAACTCCTTTTATGGTACCATGTTTTAATGACTATAGCACTTACCAGAAGAATTTTTTTTTTTTTCTTTAAACTTGTTTTTGGCTTACCTCCTTCACTAGAAGTGTGTAGGTTCTGAGAGCAGGGACTTTATTCACTTCTCTTTTCCCATGCCCAGTAAGAATGAGAGGTCACCGTTTAGGAGAGTTAGAGGTATGGGCTTATATCTCTAAAAAAATGATAATTTTTAAAAAGTGCTTTATTTTTGGTATAGTGTCTTACCATAACCCTTTCTCACCTTGTTGAATCCCAACTTTGCAGGGTTGTCTTTTGTTTTTGAGACAAGATCCTGCTCATTGCCCAGGCTGAAGTGCTGTGGTGCAGTCATGGCTCACTGCAGCCCTGACCTCCCAAGCTTAAGCTATCCTCCCACCTCAGCCACCTGAGTAGTTGGGACCACACCTGGCTAATTTTAAACTTTTTTTTATAGAGATGGAGTCTGTGTTGCCCAGACTGGTCTCACATTCTTGCCTGGGCCTGTACACCTCAGCCTCCCAAAGTGTTGGGTATACAGGCATGAGCCACCATGCCTGGCTAACTTTGTAACTAGGGAGGAGAGTTTTTGGATGTAGGGATGTCTTGACCCTATTGACTAACCATATTATCCTTTACTTTTGTAGAGACGCTCTCCTGGTCTGCGTTCTGACTCTTTGGAAAAGAGCTTAAGGATCACTGTTGGCAATGACCACTTCTGTGTTAGCACACCAGAACGGCGACGGCTTAGTGATCGGCTGGGGTCACCAGTGGATAATCTGGAAGACATGGACAGGTAGGCATCACCTAAGGCAATGCATACTATACTAGTACTTGAAGGCAGAAATGTTGCTGTGTTCCGAATGATATATTTGAAAGGATGGTGCCAGCTCTAAAGTTATTTCCTATGTCACGTGTCCAGTACAAAATAAAACGCTGGGATAGAATTTCTAAGTGGGAGGAGTATAATGATGTGTAGACTCTGTTGCTGAATAAATTGTATAGAAAAAAGACTTTAAAAAGGTCATCCGAGTCTGACTAGAAAGAAGATGCTGAGGGGACATAATCAGAGTCCCCCAAATGAAGAACAGTTGAGATGGTATAGATTCTAAAACAGTGAAACTATGAGCGGTCCCTTCTCCAAAGAAAAGTTCTGGACAAAATGGGAAGTCTTTTTAAAATGGTGTTATTTTTTAGCTTATCCAGGCTGAAACATAGATTCAGAAAGGGTTAGGTAAGTTCATGTCTAATATATGTGTGTATGTGAAGTAGATAAAGTATTAATAGAAAGCTAGAGACCTTTAAAAATGTTTAAGTTCGGTTATTATTTTACAACTATTGAGTGCTGAGGAAGGGTGGATACACTCAAGAGAGTTGGATATAGACCTCAGGTACTAGGAACTTAACCATATATAGACTGTAAATAATCACATTAGGTGTTTTTCACCTCACAAAAGTCAAAGTATGGATGGGAGTTCAGGAAAGCACTCTTTCTCAGAGCTGAGACCATGACTGTTATGGTCTCTGCCCAGCACATTGGGAGTTTTGACAAATGATTAGCAGTAGCAATAAGCCAATGTAATGTAATTTCAAACTGAGACTGTCGCTTGCCGTGTTGCACAGAGCATAGCTAGGCGGGTGGGGGAGAGCTGGGCAGGAAGTCTGAGGACCAGTTTTGCCGTTGGTAATACCTAAAAGTTCCATTGGCTGTGGATGCAGTGAAGCAAGGCAGTACAGTCTTTTTTTTTTTTTTTCAGGCTTAATTCACTTTATATTTCTTGTATAAAAACCCTATGTTGTAGCCACAGCTGGAGCCTACGTCCTCTGCACAGAGACTCTGGTGTGTGTCTTGATGAGGTGGTCAGTGAATTCCTGATAGGGAGACTTGGTGAATCCCGTCTCCTTCCAGAGGTCAGGGGTCAGGTAGCTGTAGGTCTTAGAGATGGCATCAAAGGTGGCCTTGGCGAAGTTGCCCAGGGTGGCAGTGCAGCCCCTGGCTGAGGTGTAGCAGTCATCAATACCAGCCATCATGAGCAGCTTCTTGGGCACAGGGGCTGAGACGATGCCAGTGCCCTTGGGCGCAGGGATGAGGTGCACCAGCACAGAGCCGCAGTGGCCTGTCACCTTGCAAGGAACGGTGTGGGGCTTGTGGATCTTGTTCCCCCAGTAGCCTCTGTGCACAGGGAGAATGGAGAGCTTGGCCAGGATGATGGCCCCGCAGGTGGCAGTGGCCACCTCCTTGGAGCACTTAACACCCAGACCGACGTGGCCATTGTAGTCCCCGATGGCAACAAACGCCTTGAACCTTTTCAACTGGCCAGTGTGGGTCTGCTTCTGCACTGGTATAATCTTCAACACCTCATCCTTGAGAGAGGCCCCCAGGAAAAAGTCAGTGATCTCAGATTCCTTGATGGGCAGGGAGAAGAGATAGTTCTCCAGGGACTTGATCTTTATGTCCTTAACCAAGCAGCCCAGCTTGGTGACAGGCATCCACTCCTTATCCTTGGCCTTTTCTCCATGAGCTCCGTGGCCTCAGCCCTGTCCACGGCTGCAACCCCAGCCCCTCCGTGGAAGCCACCACGGTTTCCCATCCCAGGGCCCCCGGGGCCTCTGCCCCCGCCCCACCCCCTCCACCGACATCATCTGCCATTTGGTGTTTTCTCAGAGAAGAAGCAAGGCAGAATAGTCTTATGTCATATAACATTGAAGCTTCTAAAGGGCTTCAAGATATGTGACTGTATCACTTAATTGAGGCAATAGCCCTTGCTCTTCTGGCTGCTTCTGTTTGGGGAAATTACTGAGTAGGTAGTCTGGGTAGGTGGTACATAGTGTGATTGTCTTCATTCTTTGCTGAGGTTTTGAGTTAGCTTCAGCAGTATTTGTTAGGCCTAGGATGTCACTTCCCCTTTGCATAAACTTTGTTATGCACATGTGCTTCAGATAGAACTAATTATATTTTTAAATTACAAAAATTAAAATTTTTCCTCTTAGGGAGTTTGGGGCAGCAGTCTTCTTTGTAGAATCATGTGTTTCAGAGGCACAGGTCTACTTTAGAGAAAGTGAGATTAAGGTTCTAAACAGAAATACAAGGCCATTTAAAAAATACTGTTGCCCCCTACACATTTCTCTTCTTTCCCTTTTGTTCAGTATGGTTTGTGTGGATAATTACTGTCCACTAAAACCAGGCCACAGGACCATTGGCATACTCAGGTTGTCTCCTGACAGTGAGTCTAGTCTTCAACCAATGATACAGGCCATTTATATCCTTTGTATGTAGATGTTTGGGCCTGGTGCAGTGGCTCATACCTGTAATCCCAGCACTTTGGGAGGCTGAGGTGGGCCAATCACTTGAGGTCAGGAGTTCGAGACCATCCTGGCCAACATGGTGAGACCCTGTCTCTACCAAAAATACAAAAATTACCCAGTGGTGGCGCATGCCTGTAGTCCTAGCTACTCCAGAGGCTGAGGCAGGAGAAGCTTGAACCTGGGAGGCAGAGTTTGCAGTGAGCCCAGATTGTGCCACTGCACAGAACAAGACTCTGTCTCAAAAAAAAAAAAAAAAAAAAGAAGTGTATGTAGATGTTTATTTTTTAAAAATTCATTTTTTTTTTATTTTTATTTATTTTTTGAGACAGAGTCTTGCACTGTTGCCTGGCTGGAGTACAATGCTACAATCTCAGCTCACTGCAACCTCCGCCTCCCAGGTTCTAGCAATTCTCCTGCCTCACCCTCCTGAGTAGCTGGGATTACAGGTGCGGACTACCATGCCAGGCTAATTTTTTGTATTTTTAGTAGAGATGCGGTTTCTTTGGCCAGGCTGGTCTCGAACTCCTGACCTCGTGATCCGTCCACCTTGGCCTCCCAAAGTGCTGGGATTACAGGCGTGAGCCACCGCGCCTGGCCCCTTTTAAATTTATTTTTAAGAGACAGGGTCTCACTCTGTCACCCAGGCTGGAGTGCAGTGGCACGATCATAGCTTAGTGTAGCCTCTAACTCCTGGGTTCAAGTGATTCTCCTGCCTCAGCCTCCCAAGTAGCTAGGAATACAGGCACACACCACCCGATGCCCAGCTAATTTTTCAAATTTTTGTAGAGATGGGGTTCTCACTGTGTTGCCTAGGCTGGTTTCAAACTCCTGAGCTCAAGTGACCCTCCTGCCTCAGCCTCCCAAAGTGATGGGATTGCAGGCATGAGCCACCATGCCTGGCCAGATGTTTATTTTTTTTCTGAGACTCTAGTAGTCTTTCTCTTCCTTTATTGAATCTGTTAAGTTTTATATCAGGTTTGGATGATAGCCAAGTTGGGTTTTAGTGTCTTCACCTTAGCAGCCCTGTATGTAGGACTGTAATTCTACTCAAAAGGGAACATGAAAGGTAATGCGAAAAATTCTAAAACACTTGGCTTCTAAAGACTTGTGGATGTGAGGTTGATTTCTCCTGTTCATCAAAGTAATTTGCACATTTAATGTTCCATTCATGGAGCTATTTATTTTTTAAAAATTATTATCTTTTTAAAAGACAATGTCTTGCTCTGTTGCCCAGCCTGGAGTGCAGTGGCGTGATCATAGTTCACTGTAACCTCAAACTCCTGGGCTCAAGTGGTCCTCCCAGCTCAGTCTAAAGAGTAGCTAGGACTATGGGCTGCACTGCCACACCTGGTGAATTAAAAAATAAATTTTTAGAAATTGGGTTTCTATCTATCTATCTATGTTGTCCAGGCTAGTCTCCTGACCCCAAGCAATCCTTCTGCCCTGGCCTCTCAAAGTGCTAAGATTACAGGTGTGAGCCATTGTGCCCAGCTTATTGCCTAATTCCTTCTCCTTATTCTGACAGATTGAAGGAGTGGGATTTTTTTCCCTCTGATTTTCTTTAGGGAATAGAAGCAAACAGCTTTCTTGGGGCATTTTTGGGACTCATCAACAGAAAAGAATGGAGAGTTTAGGCTCTGAAGGACCTTTTAAAATATGTATACATTTTTAACAGCTTTATCGAGATGTAATTTGTATACTATATAATTCACCCATTTGAAGTGTACAGTTCAGTGATTTTTGGCATATTCAGAGTTGTGCATCCCTCACTACAATCAATTTTAGAACATTTTTATTACACCAGAAAGAAGCTCTGTTCCTTTAGCCATTACTCCCTCCACCCTACCCCAGCCATGGGCAATCACTAATCTACTTTCTGTCTCTATAGATTTGCCTGTTCTGGACATTTCATATAAATAGAATCATATAATATGTGGTCTTTTGTGACTGGTTTCTTTCACTTAGCATATTTTTTTTTTAAGGTTCATCTGTGTTTGTAGCATTCCTTTTTATTGCTGATAATATTTTATTGTATGGATATACCATGTTTTGTTTATCCATTCATCAGTGATGAGTGAATGGATAACATTTTGATTCTTTTCACTTTTTGGCAATTATGATTAATGCTGCTCTGAACATTGGTATAAAAGTTTTTATATGGACATACATACATTTTTTAAAAACTTGCTTAACAGAGATTTGTAAACACAAAAATGTAGAATAGTACAGTGAAACCCCATGTCCTCATTACCTAACTCCAACAATCAGTTTTTTTAAATAGATAGACTTTATTTTAGGAAACAGTTGAACTTAACCAAGGCTTTCCGGGAGTATCCATTGCTGGACTCTTTCAGGGTACAGGAGATTGTACCCTTTTTAGGGCTCTTACTACAGCCAGTTCTCTTCTCATATCCTTTTGGAGTCCTGGGGAAGGAGGACATGAGCTTCTAATAAGCAACCTGATTTCTGCCTATATGTATGTGATAGCTTTTTTAAGAAAACTGTTTTTATGCCTTTTTTCTGTCTCATTCTACTGGAGATTCCAAGTCTGGACTGCAGCTTTTTGAGAGCTATCTCATTTATAGCTTCTTGATAGTTAGTACTGGTTTAGATCTTGGGCTAGTATGCCGTTTCATGGTGACATGTAATAGTTCTGGTGGGGAGCTGAATGTGGGAGTGTGAATGAACTTGTCACTCCTCATGGAGCCTATGATTTTTCTCCCTATACTAATATGGTCAGAGACTTTTTGTATGGTAGATGGTGTTTTGGCAATGGAGTGACTCAACTCATGAACATTCCTCTCTGGAAATAGGTGTGTTTATGGCTGACAGACCTATAGAGAAAAATTTTTACCTCAGTTTGATTTCAGAAATCATCCTTGGTTTATTCCCATTTATTCCTATTTCATACTGCATTGAAACCTCAAAATTTCCCAAATTCTTAGGAAGAAGGTGGGTAACAGAAACCTGGATTCCCACAGGTGGCATTCTTGTTAGAGAAGGTAAATAAAGTTTGTCCTTGATAACCTTTCATAAATTTATTCCTAGGTCTACAACTTTGATCAAAGGCAGGCTGGTGAATAAGAAAAGGCAATGTTTTGAGATTCTGCTGGCATAGTCTCAGAGATAGGAAAGCAACTACTAAAAAAACTAGGAAAAGTCATTTCTAAAAACTCACAAAAAACAAAAGTAGCTACTAGAAACTGTAGAAGACACTAATAGTTACCATCCTCTAGATGATAATTCACTCTGGAATGTGAGTGACATGTAAGAACTTTTATTTTTTATTCAGAGTACTTAGAAGTTTTCATACATAAAGTGCTAGAGGATCTTTATTTCTATCTGTGATTTAAATCAGAAACTTTAGTTTTGTGTCATAGCCATAGCCCCTGAGAAGGTTAGCATTATTGGGTGTGGTATAGAATTCTCAACTAAAAGAATAGCTGTCCCATCCTGGATTTTTACCACATGCCACAAAGGTCTGAGACCTTTGTATTTAATGAAATAAAAATATATGGTGAACCAAACCATCACTTTCTCTTTTCTAAGCCCAAGATTAGCAGAGTGCTTGTAGATATCCAGAGAGGGCAAAGAGGGTGACAAAACAGGCTGTGAGAGAGCTTTATGGGTTTTAATATGTGAACCATCAAGGCAAAGCATTGGAGAACCTTCTAAATCTTATGAGAAAATCATGCTAATTAGATAAATCAGTAGTTTTTTTAAAAGTTACCATATAGTGAAACTTTTTTTTCCCAATTGAATTATTAGAACCTTAATATACAGACTTAAAGTTGGAATTAGTGTGATTTAACTGGGATAGAAGGTCGAGAGCCCTGCTGGTTCTGCTTTTCTAGTACCTCCTTTCTTTTGGTAGCTCCTGAGCACTCTTTACAACCTCTGGAACACAGCTTTAAAACCATTTATCTGAGCCACGTGTGGAGGCTCACGCCTGTAATCCCAGCACTTTGGGAGGCTGAGGCGGGCAGATCACCTGAGATCAGGAGTTCGAGACCAGCCTGGCCAACATGTGAAACCCCATCTCTACTAAAAAAATGCAAAAAGTCAGCCAGCGTGGTGGTGCATGCCTGTAATCCCAGCTACTTAGAGGAGGTTGAGGCACAAGAATCACTTGAACCAGGGAGGTAGAGGTTGCAGTCAGCCGAGATCACGCCACTGCACTCCAGCCTGGGTGACAGAGCAAGACTCTGTCTTAAACAAAACAGGCTGGGCGCGGTGGCTCATGCCTGTAATCCCAGCACTTTGGGAGGCCAAGGTGGGCTGATCACTAGGTCAGGAGATCAAGACCATCCTGGCTAACACGGTGAAACCCCGTCTCTACTAAAAAATCAGAAAAAAAAAAAAAAATTAGCCGGGTGTGATGGCTGGTGCCTATAGGCCCAGTTACTCCGGAGACTGAGGCAGGAGAATGGCGTGAACCTGAGAGGCGGAGCTTGCAGTGAGCCGAGATTGCATCACTGCACTCCAGCCTGGGTGACAGAGCGAGACTCCATCTCAAAACAAAACAAAAAAATCCCATTGATCTGGACTGGTGTTTCTCAAACTTTAAAGTACAGACAAATCACCTGGAGATCTTGTTAAAATGCAGATTCTAGTTCAGATCTGCTTGGGGTGGAGCTTTGAGAAGCTATATTTCTAAAAAGTTCCCAGGTAATGCTAATGCTGTTTCGTCCGCACTACACTTCGAGTAGCAAAGAGCTAGAATTTAGCTTGTGTGGAGTTGTGTAACTTCCATGATATTCTGCATGCCCTAAGTCTAGTCGGAGAAATTACCCAAGAGATCTATCTGGATATGTTGGTAATATTACCTCTTGGTTAGAGGCTAAAGCTGCTTGTTCCCCTGGGGAAAGGGAGAGGAAATGTTCTTGGACTTCATGATTATAGTCTTTTGCCCTAAGCATTTTATAGCCCCCTTGACAAACACCAGTCTCTTAGCCTTGTCTGCTCTTATTCTTTCCAAGTCCATTTGTTCAATGATGCTTCTCTTTTTCCTCAGGGATGACCTGACTGATGATTCTGTCTTCACTCGAAGCTCCCAGTGCTCTCGAGGTCTTGAGCGATATATTTCCCAGGAGGAAGGGCCTCTCAGTCCCTTCTTGGGACAACTTGATGAGGACTACCGAACAAAAGAAACTTTCCTGCATCGATCTGATTATAGTCCCCATATCAGTTGTCATGATGAGCTGTTGCGGGGAACAGAACGGAATCGAGAAAAACTCAAAGGCTACTCTATACGATCTGAAGAAAGGAGCCGGGAGGCCAAAAGACCCCGTTATGATGACACAGTGAAGATAAACAGCATGGGAGGGGATCACCCAAGTTTTACATCAGGAACTCGCAACTATCGACAGCGTAGAAGAAGCCCAAGTCCTAGGTTTCTCGACCCTGAGTTTCGAGAACTGGATCTTGCCAGACGAAAGCGAGAGGAAGAGGAGGAGCGAAGTAGGAGCTTGAGTCAGGAGCTGGTTGGAGTTGATGGTGGTGGTACTGGCTGTTCCATCCCTGGATTGTCAGGTGTCCTAACAGCACCGGAGCCAGGATATTCTTTGCATCGGCCTGAGGAAGTATCTGTGATGCCCAAGAAATCCATTTTGAAGAAGCGGATTGAGGTGGACATAATGGAGCCCTCCATGCAGGTCTCTGCTGCATTTCTTGTAGGGCCTCTTGCTAGTCTCTCTAATATCTTAAAGCCTGCTTACTTTCCTGTGGGCTATGTTCCTAATGGTATCTTTGTAATATGTGCTGGACCGACATTGTGAGCTACACCTTCTAGGACTCTCCAAACGAAACTGTAGGCCTTTTAATGCATCAGTAGAGGGTTCTATTGCTGTATATTAGGCTTTATATTAATAAATAGATATTTTGGAGAGTACTGTAAGTTTTTTTACTTAAATTGGATTATCCTTTGGCAATCTTTGAGTATGGGTTTGTTGGAAATGAACCTTGAAGGGCAAGGGGAGGAGGTGATCTCAATTTTCTCATCTCTCTTTAGAGAGAAGACAAGATGTATGAGTTGTAGGACACTGGACTAGAAATCAGGTGATTCTGATTTTGGACCCACTTCTGCCACCAACTTACTGTGATTTTTAGACAAGTCACCTCACCATTCTGAGCCTTGATATTTTTCCCTGACCTGTGAAAGGATGGTCAGACCACTAGTGGAAAGACCACTAGTTTTTAGCTGTCCTCTTAGGAGATAAAGGCTTCTGAAGAGGTTCCCAAGCAAAGGAATGCTGATGAGTTAGCGTTCCAGAGTTTCCTCTCCCTACTTCAGCCAAAGCAGCTCTTTTTTTTTCCTTTTCTTTTGGGGATCCATAGAAAAGAAAACAAGCTAGGGGATCTCTAAAATTCTTTTGAATTCAAATTCCTTTTAACAAATAGATAAAGGTGAGGATTCCATCCAGTTTGCCTCACTTCCTGTTGCTCCTCAACAGCAGAAACATCTGGAGATAAGGGGATTCACATTTTGAATCTGGCTAAAGATACTTTTCCTCCCTTTTATCCATACTTGTATCTCACCTGTTAATTCAGGAAGACCAAAGTATTTAAGTATTTATCACAATTACTAATGTTCTGAGATTCTGCATAAGACTAAATCAGTTGTGTTTGTCTTTGCAGCTTGAGAGTTTTTCCAGCAGTACCAGCTCCAGCCAGGATCACCCTCTCTACTCTGGGCACCCATCCCTTCCACTAAGTGGTGCTATTGCTGCTTTTGCCTCAGAGATTGAAAACAAGGGGACTATGGTAGAGACTGCCTTGAAGGAACCTCAGGGCAACCTCTACCAATGGGGTCCCCTTCCTGGGATTCCCAAAGACAACAGTCCTCTCAGAGAAAAATTTGGAAGTTTTCTATGCCACAAGGATAATTTGGATTTGAAGGCCGAGGGACCTGAGCGACACACAGACTTCCTGCTGCCCCATGAGAGAGCTAGCCAGGATGGCAGTGGTTTTTCCCGCATTCTGAGCATGTTGGCTGATTCTACCAGTACACAGGAAAAAAGGCGACGTAGCTTTCCCGACATTGAAGATGAGGAGAAATTTCTCTATGGGGATGAAGAAGAGGATTTAAAGGCAGAATCCCTACCAAAGCCCCTTGGGAGCTCTGAGAGTGAAGTTATGAGGCAGAAGGCAAGCTCCCTGCCATCTTCAGCTCCAGCTGTAAAGCTAGAATCACTAGAAGAGACCAATCCAGAATATGCGAAGATCCATGACTTGCTCAAGACAATAGGGCTGGATATTGGAGTAGCAGAGATTAGTCAATTGGCTGCACGCACCCAGGAACGACTTCATGGCAAGAAGCCATCATTACGCTCCTCAGCTGACCGCCGTTCCTCAGTTGACCGATACTTTTCAGCTGACCACTGTTCCTCAGTTGACCACCGCTTCTCAGCTGACCGCTGTTCCTCAGTTGACCACTGCTTCTCAGCTGATCGACGTTCCTCAGATCCCCACAGACTAGAGAGCAGGGAGGCACATCATAGCAATACCCACTCTCCAGAGGTGTCCCATCCACACCCACCTTCTCCTGTGGATCCTTACCTGCTCACAAAAAACAGCCCTCCATTCCTAAAGTCTGACCATCCAGTGGGTCATATTTCAGGACCAGAGGTGGTTGGTAGTGGGTTTCAGTCATCTGTTGCAGTCAGGTGCGTGTTGCCATCAGCCCCATCTGCCCCAATTAGACTTCCACACACTGCTGCTTTATCTCAGTTTCACATGCCAAGGGCCTCTCAGTTTGCTGCAGCTCGGATACCTCCAAACTACCAGGGACCTGCCATTCCCCCTGCCTCTTTTGATGCCTATAGGCACTACATGGCATATGCAGCCTCAAGATGGCCCATGTATCCCACCTCTCAACCATCAAACCACCCTGTACCTGAACCACACAGGATAATGCCAATAACCAAACAAGCTACTCGTAGCCGTCCCAATCTTCGTGTGATCCCCACTGTGACTCCTGATAAGCCTAAGCAGAAAGAGTCTCTGCGAGGCTCAATTCCTGCGGCCCAAGTGCCTGTCCAGGTGTCCATTCCATCACTCATAAGATATAATCCAGAGAAGATCTCTGATGAGAAGAACCGTGCTTCCCAGAAGCAAAAGGTGAATATTAGCTTTGGGCATCCTGTGCCTGAGTTTTCTGTTTTGCCATAAATTTGTATATGTTTTTTAGAAGGGGCTGAAAATTTGTAAGGCTCTTTCACTTGAAGTCGTTTGGAGGCTGCTGTCATCATCCTAAGAAGTGTATATTGTTCCTCTGTTTTTCACACATGTTTTATCATTAGGACTAAACAAGTCTGGCCTTGGGTCCTATTGTGATTGTCAGCCTTTTTTAAGTTTAATTCTATCCAAGTTAATGGTCTTCAAACACTGTAGATAGGAACTGGGAGCCTTGAAGTCTTCAATATGATTTCGTAGCGGAGTAGGGAACCAAAATTGGGTGTGGTGAAGGAGAATCAGTAAACCTGTTTGATCCCAGTGAATTCTGTATTCTTACCCTGTAATGATTATGTGAGTTAAAGCTAATAACTAGTTGTTGCTTGATAATTGAAGCAAACCAAGAAATAAACTTTGCTTGTTCTGGTTTATCTTAGAGTCCAGGAGTAACAGTAACATTTTTGACATGTTATTTATTTAAAAAATTGTGTGTGTGTGTGTGTGTGTATGTGTGTGTATGTATACGTATATTTTATATAGAGATGGGGTCTTCTCACTGTTGCCCAGGCTGATCTTGAACTCTTGGGCTCCAGTGATCCTCCCCTGCCAGCCTCTCCCAGAGTGCTGGGATCACAGGCATGAGCCACTGTGCCTGGCCTCTAAAGTCATTTTTTATATTATCCAGGTTCATTGGGTCCCCAGCCTGTGGGAAGAAAGCAGTGACTGGGGTAAAGATATAATAATTCTAATAATTCTGATAATTTAGAGCAGTAGGTGAAAACTACATCAAGATAGGGAATACATAATAGAAGAATTTTAAGTGGAAGAGTTAATACATACTATTAATTGTAAGGGTGCTTATACCTAGCAACTCACTTTGTTTAGAAACATAAAAATGTAATGTCTAATTTGGTTTGCTCATAAAAGTTAAGACCTGGCTGGGCGTGGTGGCTCATGCCTGTAATCCCAGCACTTTGGGAGGCTGAGGCGGGTGGATCACGAGGTCAGAAGATCAAGGCCATCCTGGCTAACACGGTGAAACCCTGTCTCTACTAAAAATACAAAAAATTAGCCGGGTGTGGTGGCACGCGCCTGTAGTCCCAGCTACTCAGGAGGCTGTGGCAGGAGAATTGCTTGAACCTAGGAGGTGGAGGTTGCAGTGAGCCGAGATCACGCCACTGCACACCAGCCTGGGCAACAGAGCAAGATTCCATCTCAAAAAAAAAAAAAAAAAAAAAAGTTCTGAAGAAAAAAATTAGAGGGCCAGTCTCATTTTTTTCCGGTTAAAAAGTTTTAGCCAATTATTGGGAAGACAAAAAACACTTCTCTTAAGTCTCTGTTGGACGTAAATACCCTGAACTTCAGTCTTTAGTTTTACTGAAGTCTTTTGGGAAAGGGAATAGGTTCAATGTAGACAAAACTTTAGAGACAGTGTTTGGAGGTCATACACTTTCTCTTTACTTTCCTTTTATAAATCTAGTCCTTAAGTCAGGGCGCTGATAATACATAGGTCTATTATAGACACATACAGGCCTATTATATGCTGGTATAGTATAGACAAGCCATATTTGCTTTTTTTCATTAGGTAGTAGTATAGTTGAAAGATCATGAGCTTTAGGGCAGATATACCTGGATTGTAAATCTACTCTTAATGTGTGACTTTGAGTATTCTACTTAATCTTGTACAACTTCAGTTTTCTGACTATAAAATAGTGAAAATGTTGTGAGGATTAAACAACATGCTACTCTGGGCATACTGCCTATGGGTTATCCCTGGTTTGCAAGGAGCAGTGAAAACAACATGAAATATGTCCCTTACCTATAACACATATGGTTCCTTTATCTGTGGTTCCCTTTGGAACTTAGAACCACTATCTAATAGTTGCTATCAGTGCCCTAGATCCTTCCTGCAAAAAACAAACAAACAACCTTTCTTGGACAGTATAGTTTTTGAAAAGATGGACAGTTCTATTCTGGAACTTAGAACGAAATATTACTTTGACTGTAAGGTCAGAGCCTGTGTGCAGGCATTTGGATCCTTACATTCAGATAATGTCTAGGAAGAATGCTTCTGGAAGAGAGAAATAGAAAAGAGAATGTTGGAGGAGATGGACTCTCTTACCACTTTGTATTTTGCAGGTTATTGAAGAGAGGGAAAAACTAAAGAATGACCGGGAAGCCCGCCAGAAGAAGATGTACTATCTTAGGACCGAGTTAGAGCGGCTTCATAAACAACAAGGTATCAGCTGCTTTGCATGACTGCCTTTTTGTAATAACTTGCGTAGGAGACCCAAATTTGGTACTCTCACACAGGTTCAGTAACCTGAAACTTCATTAAAAAAATTTTTTTTGACATAATTAAACTTAGAAAAAAGTTGCAATAATAGTGCAAAGAATTCTCAGGTACTCTTCTCCCAGATGATGGTGGTGGTGGTGGTGGTGATGATGGTGATGATGATGATGATGATGATGATGATGATGATGATTTGAGACGAAGTTTTGCTCTTTCACCCAGGCTGGAGTGAAGTGGTGTGATTTCGGCTCACTACAACCTCTTTCCCCCGGGTTCAAGTAATTCTCCTGCCTCAGCCTCCCAAGTAGCTGGGATTACAGGCACCTGCCACCATGCCCAGCTAATTTTTTTCGTATTTGTAGTAGAGAGAGGGTTTCACCATGTTGGCCAGGTTGGTCTCGAACTCCTCACCTCAGGTGATCCACCCGCCTCAGCCTCCCAAAGTGCTAGGATTACAGGTGTGAGCTCCCACGCCCTGCCAGATTATTAACATTTTAATACGCTTGCTCTATCTTTTTCTCTCTCTCAATTTGTGTGTATGTGTGTGTGTAATTTTTCCTGAACTTTTTTTTTTTGAGATGGAGCCTCGCTCTGTTGCCCAGGCTGGAGTGCAGTGGTGCAGTCTTGGCTCACTGCAACCTCTGCCTTCTGGATTCAAGTGATTCTCAAGCCTCAGCCTCCCAAGTAGCTGGGATTACAGGTGTGTGCCACCACACCTGGCTAATTTTTGTAATTTTAGTAGCAATGGGGTTTCATCATTTTGTCCAGGCTGGTCTCAAACTCCTGGCCTCAAGCAGTCCTCCTGCCTCGGCCTCCCAGAGTGCTGAGATTACAGGCGTGAGTCACTGCACTGGCCTTTTCTGAACTTTTTAAAGTAACTTGTAGATGTGATGTTCCTTTACTCCTAAATACTTAAATATTTCCTAACAACAAAGAAGGTACATAACTTTAATACACTTATCAAAATTAGGATATTAGCAGTGATACAGTACTGTTATCCAGTCTACCAGTCTTACTCATATTTCACATCATCCCGTTAATGCCCTTTATAGCAAAACAAAGTGCAAGATTATTTATCACATTCAGTTTTCACGTTCTTGTACTCTTCTTTAATCTGAGTCTTTGTATTTCATAACATTAACATTCTGGAAAATAAGAGGTCACATATTTTGTAGAATATCCCTTAATTTTGATTTGTCTGTTTCCTTATGATTAAATTCAGGTTATTCATTTTTGGCAAGACTATCACAGAAATGATGCTGAGTTTGTATCAGGTGTTGATTTGTCCCATTGCTGGTGATGTTAACTTTAATTATTTGGTTAAGGTGGTGTCTGCCAGATTTCTCCACTATAAAGTTACTGTTTTATCCTTTTTAATTAATATGAATCGTACAGAGGAGATACTTTGAGACTATGTAAATATTCAGTTACTACTCAGACTTTCACCCACTGGTTTTAGCATCCATTGATGAGTCTTGCCTGAGCCAGTTATTATGATAATAGTTATTTAAAAATTTTTTTTGAGACAGGGTCTCGCTGTGTCACCCAGGCTGAAGTGCAGTGGCAGTGGCATGATCTCAGCTCACTGCAGCCTCGCTTCCTGGCTCAGGTGATCCTCCTGAGTAGCTGAGACCATAGGCATGAGCCACCATGCCTGGCTAATTTTTTTTTTTTTGGCTAGAGACAAGGTTTTGCCATGTTGCCAAGGCTGGTCTCAAAACTCCTGAGCTCTGCAGCCTCCCAAAGTGCTAGGATTACAGGCATGAGCCACTGTGCCTGGCCTGTGATGGTTATCAAATAGTGATTTTTCAAGGTCTCTCATTCCTTCTACCTTTATTAGTTGGCTTTCTACTGTAAGAGGGAACTTCCTAACCCTCACTCCCATTTGTTTATTCATTTATATGAGTATGAATTCATGGATTCTTCATTTGATAAGTTATAATTTTTTATTATCATTATTTATTTTCATGCTCAAATTGTTCCAAATTTGGCCAATGGGACCCCCTGTGAGTTAGCTCCTGTGTCCTTTCAATATGTCTCCATCGTTTTTGAGTACTTTCTTTTTTTCTTCTTTTTCTTTCTTTCTTTGAGATGGAGCCTCGCTCTGTTGCCCAGGCTAGAGTGCAGTGGCGCAATCTCAGCTCACTGCAACCTCCACCTTCCAGGTTCAAGTAATTCTCCTGCCTCAACCTCCCAAGTAGCTGGGATTACAGGTGCGTGCCACCATGCCCAGCTAATTTTTGTATTTTTAGTAGAGACGGGGTTTCACCCTGTTGGCCAGGTTGGTCTCTAACTCCTGACCTCAGGTGATCCGCCTGCCTCGACCTCCCAAAGTGCTGGGATTATAGGTGTGAGCCACCCCACCCGGCCTTTTTTTTCTTTTTTTTTTTAAGAGACAGGGTCTCATTCTGTTGTTCAGGCTGGAGGGCAGTGGTGCTGTCATAGCTCACTGTAGCCTTGAATTTCTGGACTCAAATGATCCTCCCATCTCAGCCTCCCAAAGCACTGGGATTACAGGCATGAACCACAGTGTCTGGTCTTTCCTTAAATTTGGCACACACACACAAAAATGTTCCCTGATGCCTTCCTTTTTATTCCATTTCTTTATGCTTTTAGGAATTCACATACACAGTGAGGAAAAGAACATAACAAGGCTCCTAAATACTGATAGTATGAAAGAACAGAGAGTGGGAGAAGATATAATTGCTTCTGTCTGGGTTTGGACTGTTTAGGGATGAGAAATTGAGTTATTTATCCTGTGAGGATTAACACCAGAGGATCTGCAGTTTGGAACAGGAGATAACATTAAATAAGCCAGCTGGGTGTGGTGGCTCACACCTGTATCCCAGCACTTTCAGAGGCTGAAGGAGGCAGATCACTTTGAGCTCAGGAGTTCAAGACCAGCCTGGTGACATGGCAAAACCCCATCTCTACCAAAAAAAAAAAAAAAAAAAAAAGATAAACCCGAGGCAAAACCTAAAACTCATTGAAGAAGTTGTTAAAGTGTCCTTAGATCAGATAAGGTCAAATATATTACCCTCTAAATAATTCTTCGGCCCTCTGAAGAGAGGACAACTGCTAAATTCATAGTTACAACACTTATTAATGTTTTTGAGAGACACACACAAAATTATATATACTGTTATGGGAGTTCATGGAGCCCCTGAAGCCTGTCCATAAATCCTTAGCTAATAACCTTTACACAAAAGATAATGTCATAACCCATTCTTTACCTTCATAGAAGCTTCACTTACACCAACCCATGTGGAAGGAGAGTCTCACTTGCTCTTAGAAAAAAAAATTGTTTTTTGAGACGGAGTCTCTCACTATCACCCAGGCTGGAATGCAATGGCATGATCTTGGCTCACTGCAAGCTCCGCCTCCTGAGTTCAAGCAAGTACCTGCCTCAGCCTCCCGGGTAAATAGAATTACAGGCGCCCACCCCCATGCCCGGCTAATTTTTTGTATTTTTAGTAGAGACGGGGTTTCACCATGTTAGTGAGGCTGGTCTCGAGCACCTGAACTCAAGTAGTCACCCGCCTTGGTCTCCCAAAGTGCTGGAATTACAGGCATGAGCCACCACGCCTTGCCGCTCTTAGAAACGTTTGTGGGCAAAGATTTTGTAACCATAAAGCCCTGACAAATTATTGCTTGTAAATGAGAAATGACTCATGTTATTTTCCCTGTGCTTCTTTTTGTTGACATTTGATTGCTCAGGAGAAATGCTGCGCAAGAAACGAAGGGAGAAGGATGGCCACAAAGATCCTCTCTTGGTGGAGGTGAGTCGGCTTCAGGATAACATTATGAAGGACATTGCAGAGCTACGGCAAGAGGCAGAAGAGGCAGAAAAGAAGCAATCTGAACTGGACAAAGTGGCTCAGATCTTGGGAATTAACATCTTTGATAAATCCCAGAAGTCTTTAAGTGACAGTAGAGAGCCTACAGAGAAGCCTGGGAAAGCAGAAAAATCTAAGAGCCCAGAAAAAGTGTCATCGTTCTCAAACTCCTCCTCCAACAAGGTAACAACTCAATTTTTCAATTTCTGTCATCTTTTTTTTCCCTTAGACTCCTATGGTTTTCTAACCATTTTCTTAACTTAGGTTTTCAAACTGTTCTTACTCTTGTTAATTATTTTCTTAGAGTATAGATCAGAGCGTGGTACTCCTCTTCAGAATTTCAGCATAGTTCCTTGTTGCCCACAAAGAATCCTAAATCCTCAGTATTCAGAATCTTCTATGTTCTTGTTCCAGCATTTACTCCCTAACCCACTCCTATCTGGCTTCTGATCTTCTCAGAACTTGTATATACCCTTTTGGGGGGTTCATATTTAGCAACTATGTTCATGTCTAGGTCACTACTGTGTTGCTAAAGTCAGTAGATACATTTTACTTCTCAAATGAGCAGCATTTGAGGCCAAGAATCACTTTCTCCTACAAATACTCTTTTCCCTTGGCTTCTGTCACACTTCTTTTCCTCGTAGTACATTGGATGCTCCTGCTTAGTATCCTTTGCTGTCTCTCGTGCATAATCTTTAAATTTTTGAGTTTCTCGGGGCTCAGTCCTTGCCCAGTTCTCCAGAATTTGCTCTTTCTTCCTAGGCCATTTCATTCAGTCCTATGCTAAAATGCCATGTGACAATTGCCAGTTTTATGTTCTAGTCCAATGAGTCTTCTGAGTGTCTAACAACATAAACTCACCATTTCCACTTCATTATCTCATAGGCACTTGAAACTGAGCATGTCCTAAACTAAATTAATGGTTGTGCTCAACCTCCTTCCAACTTTTTCTTTCTCCATTGTTATGCGTTCTCAATGAATGGCATACTGTCCAACAGTTTTCATGCCAACAACTTAAAAGTCACTCTCAGTGCTCTGCTCTCCCTAACTGCTCCATATGCAATCAATTACAAATTCTGTCAGGTCCCTCTCCAAAGTAAATCTCGATTCCATGCACCTTATCATCCCCATTGACATTCAAGTCCAAGCCACATCAGTTTTTGCTTATGTTGCTATGTTAATTAACTCTTTTTGCACATATAGCCAGTGATCATCATACTTAATCCCTTGCCTACCTCCTCAACCTCATTTCATGCCTCTTTCCTTCTTGCTGACTGTAGTTTCATTACTAACCTTTTCATTCCTCAAATGTATCATCTCCTCTCATGACCTCAGATTTTCTGTTCCCTTTCTTTACCATGCAAATCGAACTCTTTCCTTATCTGCTCTTCTAACTCCAATTCATCCTTTAGACTGGATCTTAAATTACTTTCCTGACATCCTTCTCTGATTCCCTAGACTGTTAAATTTGCCTGATATACACTCCCATAATATCTTGTAATTTTCCTTCTTAATATTTATGACAGATCTGATTTTATAATTAAATGTGTTCCCCTAATTTGATTTTAAGGTTCAAAAGTTACAGGGACTTTATATGTGTCATTGTTCAATATGATTCCCAATACATAGCCCAGGGCCCGGCACATAGTAATGAATACTGCTGAAGAAACATTATATTACATCTTACGCTGCGTCACCTCAAAATGCAATTTTCCGGATGTGCAATATCTGGTATTACACCTCTCTGGTTTTGCATAAATAATCCTATTAGCCTGGAATAATCTTTCTCCCAACCCCACTCACCCATTAAAGCCCAATTTGGATACCACCTCTTCCATGAAGAATTTCCAGAATTCCACCCAGATCTAGTCAGCCTTCTTTAGCACTCTGTAATTTGTTTCTTTGTAAAATTTATTTCGTTGTCTTATTTAAAGACTCTTCTTACGTCTGTCTCCACTAAATGAGAGCTTCTTTTTTTTTTTTTTTTTTTTTTTTTTGGTTAAAGATGGGGTCTTGCTATATTGCCCAGGCTGGTCTTTTTTTTGAGACAGAGTTCTTGCTCTGTCACCCAGACTGGAGTGCAGTGGCGTAATCTCGGCTCACTGCAACCTCTGCCTCCCAGGTTCAAGCAATTCTTCTGCCTCAGCCTGCCGAGTAGCTGAGATTACAGGCACGTGCCACCACGCCCGGCTAATTTTTATATTTTTAGTAGAGACATGGTTTCACCATATTGGCCAGGCTGGTCTCAAACTCCTGACCTCGTGATCCGGCCTCCCAAAGGGCTAGGATTATAGGCGTGAGCCACCCTGCCCAGCATTTTTTTTTTTTTTTTTTTTTGAAACAGAGTCTTATTCTGTGGCTTGTGGCGTGATCTTGGCTCACTGCAACCTCCGTCTTCTGGGCAATTCTCCTACCTCAGCCTCCTGAGTAGCTGGAGTTACAGGCGTGTGCCACCATACCCAGCCAATTTTTGTATTTTTAGTAGAGACAGTTTCACCATGTTGGCCAGGCTGGTCTCGAACTCCTGACCTCAGGTAATCCACCTGCCCCGGCCTCCCAAAGTGCTGGGATTACAGGCATGAGCCACTGCGCCCGTCCCCAGGCTGGTCTTGAACTCCTAGGCTCAAGTGATGATCCTCCCGCCTCAGCCTCCCAAAGTGCTAGTATTACAGATGTGAGCCACCCCACCTGGCCCGAGAGGATAAAAGAGGAATCTTTTTTATCTTTGTGTTTCCCATGGCATACAATATGTCTAGCACATAGTACATCCTCAGTTAATATTGAGAGGTAGGAAAGAGAATATATTCTGTATCATCACCCAAGCTCTATTTTTTTCCATGTCTTCCTAGGAGAGTTTTCTTCCTCAACCAGGTAGGCCTAGTCTTTTATACCTGGGTCTTCAGTCTAGGTAGGGCCTTTGATGGGAGAAGAATTTAAAAGCTCTGGTCCTTTGTAATTGACTTATACATTGGATTTCTAGTCATGTACGAACCCAGTGATAATCTGTCATCTTGATTTGGGTGCGTCTTCATGGTCTCTGAAACTAACGGATATGTTACAATTCAGTTTTCATCTCAGCAGTAAGGAATATTATGTCCACAGCCTTTCTTTCCTACCTGTCCTTGGTATTTCTTCTTTCTTTACCTCTCTTTAAAATGTATAGTTGGTTTGAGGTTTTCTTTCCCTTTCTGTTCATTTCAGAAAAGCACATACAAACTTGTAATTTCATCTACCCAGAGACAACTATTATTATTACTTTTTTTTTTTTTTTTTTTTGAGACAGGGTCTCACTCTGTCACCCAAGTTGAGTGCAGTGACACAGTCATGGCTCACTGCAGCCTCCAACTCTCAGGTCCAAGCATTCCTCCCACCTCAGGCTCCCCAGTAGCTGGGACTACAGGTGCTCACCACCACCACACTTGGCTAATTTTTGTATTTTTGTAGAGTTGAGGTTTCGCCATGTTTCCAAGGCTGGTCCCGAACTCCTAAGCTCAAGTAATCTGCCCACCTCAGCCTCCCAAAGTGCTGGCATTACAGGCATGAGCCACTGGGCCCAGCCGAGACCACTGTTATTAATACCTTGGTGTATAATATTATTAATACCTTGGTGTATGTTATTCCAAATACATACACCAAGGTATTATTATATATTCCAAATACATTAATTTATTATTAATACCTTGGTGTATGTTATTCCAAATACATACACCAAAGTATTAATTCTGTCCATCAATTCACTTAACAAATATGTATTGGTCACCAATAAAGTGTCAGGAACTGGTCTAGATATGGGAAGTATCACACTGAACAGTATAGACAAGGTTCATATTCTCATTAAATAGCAGAAGACGATAAATAAATAAGTCCATGTTAGGTAATGAGAAGTGCCTAAAAAAAGAAAACAGGATAAGGAGTATAGAGTGGTTACAGAAAGTATTTTGGATAAAGTGATATTCAACGCTGTATGCCGATTTACATATCTTTGTTGATTATTCAAGTGTATTTTATTAGTTTTCTCAGTATATCATGAACATCTTTCCATGTCAGTAAATACACTTCTATAATACCATTTTTAACAACCTTATTTTTTGTTGTTTTGGTTGCATGGTTAAGCAAAATTTATTTAACCAATCAAATCACCTGTTGTTTGACATGATAATTTCCATAGGATAAATGTCAAGGAGTGAATTGCTGGGTTAAAGGGTATACAGTATTTTGAGGTATGTAATGTATTCCTAGATTATCTTCTAGAAGATGGTGCCAGTTAATACTCCCACCAGGAGTGTATGAACTCTCCCATCCCCTACCTGTCTGGTGTGATTTCTTTAGTGATTCTTGAATAGGACTCAGGTAGGGAAAGAGTATCTTTGAAGCCCCAGTTGTTTCCCTTTCTCTATCCTACCTTTTTCCCTGCATGAGCCAATATTCCAGGTACCCAGCTCTTCATCTTGTGTACTATAGAACCCCATTCATAGTGAGCCTCTGAGTTGCAAAAATTATCTTTTTTTCCTGTGCCTTACTCCTGAACATTAACCAAAATTCTCATTTCCTGAGTGCCTTGTTCCAGCTTGGTAATAAATTAATTCATATTAAAGTATTTGCTGTTGATAACTTTAATATTAAGAAGTTGATGTATTTTTAAAAAGGATACATGTTAACGGTGTTAAAAATTTTTTTTTTTTTTTTTTTTTTTGAGACAGGGTCTCACTTGTTGCTGAGGCTGGAGTGCAGTGGCACAATCTTATCTTACTGCAACCTCCGCCTCCTGGGTTCAAGTGATTCTCGTGCCTCAACCTCCCGAGTAGCTGGGACTACAGGTGCACACCACCATGCCCGGGTAATTTTTGTATTTTTAGTAGAGATGGGTTTTCACCATGTTGGCCAGGCCTGTCTCAAACTCCTGGCCTCAAGTGATCTGCCCACCTCGACCTCCCAAAGTGATGGGATTACAGGTGTGAGCCACTGGACCTGGCCTCTAAAGGTGTTAAATTCTAAAAGTGATATTTTAGGCAGTTAGGAATGTTTTTCCTAGATTCCTTTAAATCATTCTACATAGATGACTTTATCTATGTGTAGTTGTATAGTCTACTTTATCTATGTACACCAACCCTTCTCTCCAGTTTTTCATACCAGGATGCATGTGATGAGTTCACTATCACCTATTTTCTGCATTTGCTTTGCTTAGCCTGTCAATTACCTTTTCCATATTGGTTTTTCTTCCCTCCCTAGCTGTCATGATTTTCAAATTTAACTGTTTAGTTGCATAGGTAACATATTCAACATTTACTAAAGGGTATACAGTGAAGAGACTCCTACCCATCCTTGTTCTCCACTTCCCTTCCCCAGAGGCAGCCAATGTTTCCACAACCTTGGCTGTTCTTCTAGAGATATTTTAGGATATGTAAGTAAATATATTGCCATTATGATTTACTTTTTATGCTGTGATAGCACTATGAAGTCAAATAGTTCTATGTCTTAGAGACATGTTTCTGTTAGGGTTCCCCCCAACTTGTGCAGCTTTAAACATTGGAAATACGGTCATATGGCCCTATTTCTATTATTATGGCCACTTACTATTTCTAACAGAAGACAAGTCTAGATTGCCTTGAATTCCTTGTAAGTACAGATTTTTCCCCTCTAGGAATCAAAAGTAAACAATGAGAAGTTTCGTACTAAGAGCCCCAAGCCTGCCGAAAGCCCCCAGTCAGCCACTAAGCAGTTGGATCAGCCCACTGCTGCTTATGAGTATTATGATGCTGGCAATCACTGGTGCAAAGACTGCAACACCATCTGTGGGACCATGTTTGATTTCTTCACTCATATGCACAATAAGAAGCACACACAGGTTGGTATCCTACTCTCTGTTATTTTCACTCCCACCCTCATTCTCTTCAAACTTCTATACCCCTATCTGCATTGCAAAGCTGGAAAAGGAAACATTCTCATATGGGCAGGAGCCCCAATCTGAAGAGCCAAGAGACACCAACAAAGGAGACACCATCCCCAGGGCTCAGTCCAGGGGACTTGGCTGTAACTAAACACCATGACAAGTGTAAGTGAGGTTTCTGCCTCTTTTGATTCCTTGAGTACCTGATTTTTTTGTTTCATTTTACCTTTTTCTGGTACTTGCTCTAACATGTGTTTACCTTTTCCACAGGTGATTTCCATTAAAACAGTTGGCAGAGGGGGTGGGGGTGGGTAGCTGGGGGCTTCTGGTCCCCTGGTCTTATTATGGGGGAAAAAAAAGAGAAAAGTGGGTCATTGAGCTTTTAGTGCTGTTGTGTGAGCACCTCTGCCTCTTACAAATAGACACTGGATCCCTACAACAGACCTTGGGCTTCAAAGACCCAGAGTGAGGCCAAGCAAGATGCCATAAAGCGCACTGACAAGATAACTGTTCCTGCAAAAGGTATGTTTCCTTTTTGCCTCCTTTGTGGTTTCCTTACATTCAGTTGAGGAAGAGGTGTCCCTGAGCTAACATTCTAGGAAGCAGCATAGCATGAGACAGCCATTCCTTTTAACAAAGCCGTAGGAATGCCTTCTGTGTACAAAACAGTGTACTAGGTCCTGAAGCTGTAAAGAGATCTATAAGACCATGATCTCTACCGATATGGCCAAAAATCTATTCACAGATGTTAAACATAGACGTGTCACTTAAAACAGAATTGTCTTTGTCATTGGCTTATGGGCCCAAAATCTTACTTGTTTGGAATCCAGGTTAAAAAGGACAGGAGATGCAGTAATTTAACTGCCTTTTCAACTAAGAACTATACAATATTTTGAGTCATTGTTATTAAGGGGTAAGTGGAGAAGCAGAAACTTCCTTTGTCTTTAAACTTCTCAATTTCTTTTTTTTTCTCTGAGATGGAGTCTCTCTCTGTTGCCCAGGCTGGAGTGCATGGTGCTATCTCTGCTCACTGCAAGCCCCGCCTCCCGGGTTCACCCCATTCTCCTGCCTCAGCCTCCCGAGTAGCTGGGACTACAGGCGCCTGCCACCATGCCTTGTATTTTTTGTATTTTTAGTAGAGACGGGGTTTCACTGTGTTGGCCAGGATGGTCTCGATCTCCTGACCTTGTGATCTGCCCACCTCTGCCTCCCAAAGTGCTGGGATTACAGGCATGAGCCACCGTGCTCAGCCCATAAACTTTTCAATTTCTTACCTTCACAAGTAGCCAGTGCTGCTACTATACCCTTGAGATTTACAGAAGATAGTTTCCTCAGTAATTAATACCAACATGAGAGATCATCATAAAATGGTAATGGGCTATTTGGGAGTATAGTTTTTATATCTCCTGAGATGCTTGGTGCTAGTTAGGGTTTCAGGAGACTCAGCAACAGGAATTAATCTGGCACAGGAAACTCCTAAATTAACCAGTATAATGTTCCCAAGAGGTAGAAGAAATAGAGGACTGTAGTTCAAGCCTTAGGTTGGAAAGACTGTGCCATTGGGATTCATCTAAATACTGCTTCTGACTTCAAAGTGGGTAAGGCCCTCTATACTGTAACCATTTTACTGCAAAGGGGTGGTGGGATTTCCATTGGTTGCTGTCATTCTGGGTGGAATCGACTTATTTCCTTGACTTTTTTCTACTTCTTCCAGGCTCTGAGTTTCTGGTTCCCATCAGTGGATTTTATTGCCAGCTCTGTGAGGAATTTTTGGGGGATCCAATTTCTGGGGAGCAACATGTGAAGGGTCACCAACACAATGAGAAATACAAGGTTGGTCTTCGTAGTAGGCTGTGGAGTTTCCAACTTTTCTGAAGTAATTATTTTGACTTTGTCAAATGGCGTCCGAGCCAGAAAAAGCCATTGACACTTCAAATTCCATATAACCTCTAAGTTCTCCTCAATCCTAGTGGGAGATGCTCAGCAGATAGCATCCCGTATGTCCTTGAGGAAGATAATTCTGGGGATTTCTACTAAATGAATTCTAACAGTAGCGGGGCCAAGATTTTTTTCTCTTGTATTTTCACCAGTTTTTGAGTCTTTATCTTTTTTCTTCCCAGAAATATGTGGATGAAAACCCATTATATGAGGAGCGGCGGAATCTGGACCGCCAAGCTGGCTTGGCTGTGGTCCTAGAGACAGAACGGCGACGGCAGAGTGAGCTAAAGCGCAAACTTAGTGAGAAACCAAAGGAGGAGAAGAAAGAAAAAAAGGCAAAGGCTGTGAAAGAAGTAAAGGAGGATGACAAGGTCTCTGAGAAATTAGAAGACCAACTCTCTGAGGGTAGGAACTCCCCTGAAAAAGCTGAAAATAAAAGGAACACTGGCATCAAACTCCAGTTAAAAGAAGAGGTAAAGAAGGAATCACCAACATCATCTTCTTTTGGGAAATTCAGCTGGAAGAAGCCAGAAAAAGAAGAGGAGAAAAGTTCAGTGGTGACCCCAAGTATCTCTAAAGAAGAGATTGTAGAAAGTAGTAAGGACAAAGAGGATGGCAAAACTGAAGCTGGGAAGGCAAAGCCTATCAAAATCAAGCTCTCTGGGAAAACTGTTGTTGCACATACCAGCCCTTGGATGCCTGTTGTGACAACTTCCACACAGACTAAGATCCGACCCAACCTGCCTATTCCATCCACAGTACTCCGCAAGTCATGTTCAGCCACAATGAGCAAGCCAGCTCCTCTTAACACCTTTCTGTCTATTAAGTCCTCTGGAACCACTGCTAAACCTCTGCCAGTGGTTAAAGAGTCTTCAGCTGATCTCCTCTTACCTCCAGACATCATCTCCAAAGCATTTGGAGGGGAAGAGGTGATTCTAAAAGGGTCTCCAGAGGAAAAAGTGGTGTTGGCTGAAAAGAGTGAGCCATCTCATTTACCTGAACAAATACTACCACCTCCTCCACCACCCCCACCTCCACCACCTCCACCACCCCCCGTTATACCTCATCCAGCTGCCCCGTCTGCTGCTCAAGCAAATGCTATCTTGGCTCCAGTAAAATCAAACCCAGTTGTATCTCAGACTCTCAGCCCTGGCTTCGTGGGTCCTAACATTTTGAACCCAGTGTTGCCTGTAGCCATCATGGCCTCAACACAGCCAGCTGCCATTCCTTCTGATGAGACAGCTCCTGGGGTGAGTGAGAGTGACCGAGACCAGACCCTGTTCTCTGTGTTAGTACGTCCTCCACCACCCCTCTCAAGTGTGTTCAGTGAACAAGCCAAAAAATTAGAGAAGCGAAATTCATGCTTAGCCACAGCCAATGCTAAGGACCTGTATGACATATTCTATAGTAGTGGTGGAAAGGGGGCCCCTGAGACTAAGCTAAGTGGTGGTCCATTGGCCAATGGGGAAAATAGCAACCTCTCTAGAACCAAAAGTTCAGACACCTCTTCTACTTCTCCTTTGAACAGCAGTGCATCCCAAGAGGAGTTGCATCAAGATGAGGGTTTGATCGCTGCTCCTATAGTTAGCAACTCTGAAAAGCCCATTGCAAAAACTCTGGTGGCCCTAGGGAAATGGTCAGTTGTAGAACATGTAGACCCAAAAAGCACAGGCAGCACCTATGGCTTCCTACAGCCTCTGACAAGGTTGTGCCAAAGCAGGCCTTATGAAACAATTACCCCAAAGACAGACACTTTGGCCATATGGACCTCTAGTTCCTTCCAGAGTGACACTAGTAGGGATATATCTCCAGAGAAGAAGAGTGAGCTTGACCTGGGAGAGCCAGGACCACCTGGTGTAGAACCACCTCCTCAACTGTTAGATATACAGTGCAAAGAATCTCAGAAGTTGGTAGAAATCCACCTCAGAGAATCTGTTAACCAGGATAAGGAAAGCCAAGAGCTCCGTAAATCTGAGGATTGTAGAGAAAGTGAGATAGAGGCAAACACTGAACTAAAAGAAAGGGTAAAGGAGCTGTCTGAGGGGATAGTTGATGAGGGAGCAAGTACCAGCATTGGACCCCACAGCATAGATGATTCTAATTTGAACCATGGAAACAGATACATGTGGGAGGGAGAAGTAAAACAGCCCAACTTGCTAATGATTGACAAAGAGGCTGAACAGTCCAATAAATTGATGACAGGAAGTGAAACTCCAAGTAAAGTAGTGATCAAATTGAGTCCACAGGCTTGCTCTTTCACAAAGGCAAAATTAGACTCATTTTTATCAGAAGCTAGGTCTTTACTCAACCCACAAGATACACCTGTGAAAATTTCTGCCCCAGAGTTGCTTCTTCATTCCCCAGCCAGATCAGCTATGTGTTTAACAGGTAGTCCACAAGAGCAAGGAGTTTCAGTTGTTAGTGAGGAGGGGCTAGAGAATTCAGCTCCAGAATCAGCTTCTAGAACTTCTAGGTACAGAAGTCTCAAACTCAAGAGAGAAAGATCAAAAGACTTTCAAGTTAAAAAGATCTATGAGTTGGCTGTTTGGGATGAAAACAAGAAGAGGCCAGAGACCTGGGAGAGCCCAGAGAAACCAAAAGCAGAAGCACTGGAGCTACAAGATGTCCATCCAGAGTTAACAGTGACAATAGAAAGCAAGGCCCTAGAAGACTTTGAAGCTACAGACTTAAAGGTAGAGGAGCTTACTGCCCTGGGGAATCTGGGGGATATGCCTGTTGATTTCTGCACTACTCGGGTAAGCCCAGCACATAGATCCCCAACTGCCTTGTGTCAGAAAGTGTGTGAAGAAAATTCTGTATCACCTATAGGGTGTAATTCCTCCGATCCCACTGACTTCAAACCAATCCCATCTTTTTCTGGGTTTCCGTTAGATTCTCCCAAAACCTTGGTGCTTGACTTTGAGACAGAGGGTGAACGAAACTCACCTAATCCCAGGAGTGTTAGGATCCCTTCTCCTAACATTTTGAAAACTGGACTTACAGAAAATGTTGACCGTGGCTTGGGGGGCCTAGAGGGAACACACCAGGCCCTTGACCTGTTAGCAGGAGGAATGATGCCTGAGGAAGTAAAAGAATCTTCCCAATTAGACAAACAAGAGTCACTCGGATTGGAATTAAAAACAATTAATTCTGCAGGCCTTGGGCCATCTCCTTGCCTTCCAGACCTTGTTGACTTTGTCACACGGACCTCTGGAGTTCAAAAAGATAAACTGTGTTCTCCACTCTCTGAGCCAGGTGACCCTTCTAAATGTAGTTCCCTGGAGTTGGGGCCATTACAGCTAGAAATATCGAATGCATCCACCACAGAGGTGGCAATTCTGCAAGTAGATGATGACAGTGGCAACCCTCTGAATTTGGTTAAAGCTCCAGTGTCAAGGTCCCCTCCAAGGGAGCAGGTAATTGAAGACGATATGGTCCCTCAGGGAATGCCTGAACAGGAAACTACAGTTGGTGCCATCCAGGACCACACAGAATCCAGTGTTCACAACTAAGAATAAATACCTAGAGCTACTTGTGAGTGAATCATTGGCTTCTAGAAATCAGATGCCCAGATGATCCAGGACTAGTTTGTTATCTCATCTGGAACCTACACCAAGAGATGCAGTCAGCATCTTACAGTAAATGTTCATGGAAGCTAAAAAATTTACCTCCTTTCCTTTTCCCTTTCCCCTTAAAACACCAGACAAATCGATAACAACTTATATATATATATATATATATATATATATATCTGTAAAAATGTATTTTCTGTTAATTTTTTTGGCCAATTTATTTTCTCCCACTTTGTCATTAAAATCAGATGTCTAACTGGCTCACCACATAGTGTGCTTTGATTGTATTTTGGCTTTGACTCTGCCATTTCTGAAATGTGGGGGAGGATGGAGGCAGCTGACCTCTCCAGTTGCTGTGTTGTATTCCTACCCAATTTCCTGGGCAGTTGATGCATCTCTGGGAAAAACACCAGAAAGCTTGCTGAAATGGAAAACTTGGAAGAATTGTTCATCTCTTAGGCTTCCATTTGGATGGGCCTGCCTTAACATTGTTTGAAATGCAGCGTGAGTAGCTCTTTTGTTTACTGTTTACACCCCTTATTGGCATGTCAACTCCTGTACTTCCCTTACTCTGTTGCCTTTCTTGAGATGCATTGTCCTGCTAACCCACAAACCTGTTTGGAAATAAACATGGAAGAATATCTGGCAGGCTTACTTTTAGAAGACGACAAATCGGTAAGGCTTATTCATGGTTCATTGCCAGGAGCAGATACGCTTTTGAGATCACTTTTATTTTTGAAATGGCCTTTGTTCATTGTATTGTGATCCAATAACACTTTGTATTAAATTGTTTAGCAACCATTTGTGTTGTGAAGGGGTAGAAGATCTCTGAAACTTGTCTTGAGATTGAACTCATTCCCTGTTCCACAAACCCATATGTATCCTTTCCTCTACCTCCTCCTTTCCCAATTAATTTCAACCATAGTATGATGTTTGGGGTTGTATATTTTGTTAAAAAGATTAAAGAATTTATGAGTTGGCTTGGACGAGTTTAACTTTATTTTTAATGTGTTAATTACTTGGAATAAATGCATTAATCTCATGTTTCCTTCTGGATTTTTGTTTTGAAATCACACACATTTGAACTCCAAAGGAAAACTAGAACAGTGAATCCCTGCTGCCCTATTGTCTATCCTCACCCCCAACCATGCTTTCCTCACTTGTCAGAACTACTTCATGCCAGAATGTTAGGATATATAGTCTGCCCCAGCGCAGCCTGGGTGGGTAGTGAGTAGGCAACAGTTGTCTGGTATTGGCATCTTCCTGTTGTGAAGCTTTTTATATACCTTTGTGTTGACTCTCCGTAGGATTTTCTGGGAACTGAGCTCCCCTAGGACAATCAGGTTCTTGCTCTTGGGAATTAGGGAGCTCAGTCCTCAGATTTTCTATCTCTGTCCCAGTTTCCTCTTATATCCCTGTTGTCAGCAGTTTATAACCTGACTCAACAGGGCCTTCGGAGTCTTATTTACCCACCTGTTCCTCAAAGATAATACAAAATTGCTGATCTGGATTAACCTCCCCGCTCCCCCAATTTTTTTTTTTCCTGTTTCCTTATGTACAGAGCTATAAAATCCCTAGGTCAACATTGGGAAGGATTTTTAATTTTTTTGACTAATGTCAATTTAGAAGTCATTCTGGCCTCTCTTATCATGTTATGGAAAGGACACAGATTTGGGAGAGCTAGATCCTTGACTGTGCCTCAGTCATTTACCTTGCTGTGATTTTAGACAAGTTAGTTTACCTTACTGTGTCACAGAGTTGTCTTGTGTTGTTTCCTTTGAGATAAGGATCGTTATCTTTATCCTAGCACCAATATGTACAGGGTCAGGGTATCCTGCCCGTGTCACCTTTCTAGCCCTGGTTTTTAGGACAAAGCCTGAGTTCAATGCAATTTTCTTGCTTGGAAACCATAGACTAACTCAAAAGGTGCCATTTAGAAGAGTTTAAACCCAAGTGAGCTTCAGAGAGATTTGTTTTCCCAGAGAACTACTCCCTCCCTGTTCTAGCAGGTTATCTATAGGAATTCAGGGAACATAATTTTTAATGCCAGTTTGTGCTGATTTTCAGTCCTGTTCACTTAGTTCCACTTCCCTTTAGGGAGAGACTGATGGTTTTAGAGAAAGAGTTGGGAGGAGGTAACCATATCAAGATCCCAATCCTAACCTTACTTCCTCAGAGGGCGTTGGAATCTTACTCTCTAGGTTAGGAGGGGGCTACTTGAGTGAGAAGAGAAAAAGAGGCAAAATTTATTGTAGGAAGGGCAGAACTAGTTCAGGTAGCTAGGGCTGGAGTACTTTGAGCCTAAGCTTTGGTAGTAACTCCTCTTGTATTCTCTGGATAACTTCAGGATTTACACCAAAGGCATCTACCAATCTGTGGCTTTTTCAAAAATAATGCTCACTTAAGAGTTACGGGAGTGACATTCTTTATATCTTCCTTGAACCAGCAGAGGGAGAACTTTGAGGATTCTGTATTCTGGGCAGGAAGTGTTGCTGCCTCCTTCCTTTTGGTTAGTGGGATCTAGCTTTGGAACCTATCCAGAGAAGACAGGTGAAAGGAAGGACAGAATTCTAACCCAGTAGCTGGAGATAGAGCATATTTTTTTGTTGTTCTCTACTATCACAGTACTGAATAAACTTTCAACTTAGGAGACTTAGGCACATGGAAGAAATGGGCCCTGAATTTTAAATGCAGCTTATGGTGTAATATAACTATGTTTTAAATTTTACAAACATCAGGAACAACTTTTATCAGATATCCTCAATTGTGAGAAGCAGATGATCAGCAATTATGTTTAAATTTGGGCAAATACCTAATTTTACCTAAGGTGTATAAATAACCCGCTAAAAATTCCCCCTGGCCTTGCAAATGGGGGGCTTCCTGCTTTACAAGCCATATTATATTCACAGGGCACATAATACTCTGCTAATACTGCTGAATAATATAGTTAAGTATTACTTCGCCCATGACACTTCATCTTTCTAAAAAGTCAAAAAGTTAATATTTTGGTAGCAGAGCATGCCAGCACATAGTCCATTTATCAGTCTGCCAGATTCCAGGACTGAGGAAGAATGGGGTGGGGAGGTGGACATACAGGACACATGCATCCAATAGGAACATAAAGCGTAATTTTAAAAATTGGAGGAGGGTTCAGAGAGGATGTAGCCTGTAACAGAAATAAGTGAGGTAGTTTCTTTTACATATATATATATGTATATATGTATATAGTTTTATATATACTATATATAGTATAGTTTCTTTTATATATATAATATAGATAATATATATATAAACATATATAGGCAAGCTTTGTTGATATATTAATATATATCCCTAAACCTTGGTTCTCACCTTAACAAAGCTTACATACTAAATCTAGGATAAGAACCTAAACAAAGTCTTCATTTATTAACAATTTATGTGAGAATATGGACAAATGAAAATAGTTTTGTGAGCACATCTCTTTAGAGTTTAAAATTGCAGTAATGTTTGTGTAATTTTTAACTAAGTTATGTATACAATATTCATCGATAAGCCACGAAGTTGAATTTATAATGAAAATCTACTCTTAAAATCACAACTCTCCTGATTTGCCCTCAACCCATATACACTTTCAGAAGAATACATATAAAACATGTATGTTTATGTTGTAGCATTTAATGTGGTTGTAATTTTACATTTATGTTTCTTTGATTAATATATGCTCCCCTTAAGTACATGATAAACTCCCCAAAGCAAGAAGTCTGTCTTTGCTTACTATTTTTTTAATCATTGTATTCACAGTGCACAGTTGTCTGGCATATAGCAGGTACTCAATAAAAATTCATTGAAAGAATCAATGTGGTAATAGTAGCTGTTTTTATTAACAAATTGTGAATACTTAGCAAATTATAAGTCAGTAAAAACTGTAAATTGCCTATTGTATTTTCTGGGTGTTTAGCACTCTAGAGGCCAACTGTCCTCTTGCTTCTGTCCTGGGTCTTTGTATACAAAGCACTGTATCATTGAGGCATGTCAAGGTTGCCATTGGTTCCCTCACTTCAACAGCATTCTGGAATAATGGCGCCAGGCCATGATGGGAACACTGCTTCTGCAGCTCCTAGAAGAGAAACTGAGGATGAGAAGGAGTTAAACTGACCTTACAGTTAGCAAAAAAAAAAAGGTTTTGGGGATCCAGTTTTCAAGTGGCCTCCTTTTTCCTTCCAGCCAGACTTCATAAGCATGCTGAAGTCAGTCAAACCCCAAACCCCTCTGATTTGGTTGAAGAAGTAATTCAACAGTTTATGGTCTCCAGCATCCTCTTGTCATCTCATCAAAACTAAATCGTAACCAAAAAAGGTTGCCTTTGGGAGAGGGAAAAGGAATGCTATCACTTTTTATTTTGTATCTTCTGTTTTGTTTCACCATTGTGACCATGAAAATGCATTTTCTATAAAATATAAATGTTTTATAAACTGTACACATGCACACACATACATGTATAAAATGATAACATGTAGTAAGGGTTATCCAGTGCTGTGGAATTATAGGCCAGGTTTTTTTTTACCCCTCTGTATACTTTTCTGTATTAAAATTATTTTTTTAAAGTTGTGTCTCTCCTACTCAGTGCATCCCTGTTTTCCTTCACACCTCTTGTCTGTTTTCCATCATTACAAATAGGTCCTGCTGCTTTTCCCTCAAGACTTCCTAAATTCTTCTATTCCCATCGATGCTGGGCAACATACCTTGTTCAGGAATGTCTTACCATTCTTTCCTTCTTCCTCTCTTCCTCTTCCCATTCTTTCCCCAACCTCTGTTGAACTGGTTGTTCATATTCATTAACGTTGTACAAGCACTTGGACATTAAATGATATAAATCAAGATACCTGTTTCACAAAGTAATACAGGTACACAAAAGATAAAAAAGTCTTTGTCGCATGCAAAAGGACAGAAGATAACATCTAGATGTAATGATTTAAAGATTTACAGGCTTTGGTTCCATTTGTGGAGGATTAGGCAAGAAAGAAGTTTTGTAGAAAATAAGGGAAATGAGTATGTTTAAGGGAAGTGAACGAACAGGGTGAAAACAGAGGCAGAGTTACATAACGGGAGAACAAAAGGTAGAGGATGTGGAGAAAGCAGAGATAAAATCAGCCATATTAAGATATTATTTTATTTCGTCTCTCTGACACTCTGCCCCTGCTAAGTTTCCACCCAGCCTTCCTGTAACCACCTTCCTAAGGATGACTATGGTCACATTGTTACAGACTCTCACCCACTTATCTTCCTTTCTTTTCAGGGGCAATTCCAGAAGTCTTCAGATTTCCAAAAGGAAGGACTGCAGCAGACATTTCTGCCCCCAGAAAGGCAGGGATAGAAACCACAGAGGCCACGGAAATGATGGGTGCCCTTGTGGCCAGTAGGCAATCACCTGAAGGAACTGACTTCCAGAAGGTGGGTATAACTGATGGGGGTGGGGATAAGTTGTAGAGAAGATCCTGTCATTTTAGCTGCCAGGAAATGGTGAGTTGGGTGAGTGAATGTGTATATTGTTGTACCTGTAGAGGATGAACAAGATTAGAATGTACATAGAGGGTATGTATTTTAGACTTGCCACTCCTCACCTTATTTAGCATTGAATAAATTATTCCTGAAGTCCCATATCTCATTTTGTGCCATGATACTTACATTAAAGCTGTAGAGTTCAGGTCTTCATATTCTTCCTGGGCCCTAGTCTCCAATGTGCCCCTAAGTAGAACATCTCTTATCTCAGTTCTAGCCTCTTTTATTGGTCCATGCAAAGACAAAGTAAAATTGGGTATGTCCTTAGAAGATTGGGGTATGAGTAAGCAAAGGAGACTCAGTGAAGCGGGGACAATCACAAAGGAGATGTTTGATCCTTCAATATCAGACTTCAGGGCAGCTGTCCACCAGTTTTCACTCTGTCTTGTACTTGTCCCACACACATTGAAACCTCTGGTACACAGTAGCAGGCAAGCATCATTTCAAAACACCAAGGAAACCCCTTACTCTCTGCTCATTTAAAATGCCAGTAGAGGACCAGGCATGGTGGCTCATGCCTATAATCCCAGCACTTTGGGAGGCTGAGGTGAGTGGAACGCTTTGAGGCCAGGAGTTTGAGACCAGCCTGGCCAACATGGTGAAACCCCATCTCTACTAAAAATACAAAAATTAGCCAGGTGTGGTGGCGCACACCTGTAATCCCAACTACTCAGGAGGCTGAGGCAGGAGAACTGCTTGAAACTGGGAGGCAGAGGCTGCAGTGAGCCAAGACCATGCCACTGCACTTTAGCCTGGGCAACAGAGCAAGACTCCATCTTGAAAAAAATAAAATCCAAGTAAGGGCTGGGCATGGTAGCTCACACCTATAATCCCAGCACTTTGAGAGGCCGAGGTCAGCAGATCAGTTGAGCCCAGGAGTTCAAGACCAGCCAGGCAACATAGTGAGACCCTGTCTCTACAAAAAATAAATTAGTCCGGCATGGTGGTCCATGCCTGTAGTCCCAGCTACTCGGGAGGCTGAGGTGGGAGGATCGCTTTGAACCCTGGAGGTTGAAACTGCAGTGAACTCTGATTGCACTATTGCACTCCAGCCTGAGCAACAGAACAAGACCCTGTCTCAAAAATAAATTAAAAAAAAACTAAAAATGGGCCAGGCGCGGTGGCTCATGCCTGTAATCCCAGCACTTTGGGAGGCCAAGGTGGGTGGATCACCTGAGGTCAGGAGTTCGAGACCAGCCTGGCCAACATGGTGAAACCCTGTCTCTACTAAAAATACAAAAATTAGCTGGGCATGGTGGCATATGCCTGTAATCCCAGCTACTTGGGAGGCTGAGGCAGGTGAATTGCTTGAACCCGGGAGGCAGAGGTTGCAGTGAGCCTTGATTGGGCTACTGCGCCTCAGCCTGGGGGACAGAGACACCATCTCAAAAAAAAAAGGGCTGGGTGTGGTGGCTCATGCCTGTAATCTCAGTACTTTGCGGGGCCAAGGCTGGCAGATCACTTGAGGTCAGGAGTTCGAGACCAGCCTGGCCAACATGGTGAAACCCCATCTCTACTAAAAATACAAAAAATTAGCCAGGGGTGTTGGCAGTCATCTATAATCCCAGCTACTTGGGAGGCTGGGAGGCTGAGGCAGGAGAATCGCTTGAACCTGGGAGGCAGAGGTCACAGTGAGCCAAGATTGCGCCATTCCACTCCAGCCTGGGTGACAAGAGCGAAACTCTGTCTCAAAAAAAAAAAGAAAGAAAAAGAAAAAAGGAAAAAATGCTAGTGGGTACCTTTTTTCTTTTTGGGGGGACAGAGTCTTACTCTTTCGGCCAGGCTGGAGTGGAATGGCGCGATCTCAGCTCACTATAACCTCCACCTTCCGGGTACAAACAATTCTCGTGCCTCAGCCTCCCGAGTAGCTGGAATTACAGGCGTGTGCCACCATGCCCGGCTAATTTTTTTATTTTTAGTAGAGATGGGGTTTCACCATGTTAGCCAGGCTGGTCTCAAACTCCTGACTTCAAGTGATCCACCCGCCTTAGCCTCACTAGGTGCTGAGATTACAGGCGTGAGCCACTGCGCCTGGCCAAAAAATGCTAATAGGTACTTTTATTCCTCTTTGTACTTTGGGGCTATGGGCTCAGAAACACAGTGGGAATGAGAACCAGAACCTAGTAAAATTAGGTGACCTTTAAATCCTGTAAACTCTGAGATTTATTTAAATCTAAGCTGTGTCAATTCCAGATTTATCCTGAAAACTATTAGGCTGGTTTTGTTTTTTTGTTTTGTTTTGCTTTTGGGTTTTTTTTCGAGACAGAGTTTCACTCTGTTGCCCAGGCTGGAGTGCAGTGGCGCGATCTCAGCTCACTGCAACCTCTGCCTCCCGGGTTCAAACGATTCTCCTGCCTCAGCCTCCCGAGTAGCTGGGATTACAGGCGTGTGCCACCATGCCTGGCTAATTTTTGTATTTTTAGTAGAGACAGGGTTTCACCACACTGGCCAAGCTGGTCATGAACTCCTGACCTCAAGTGATCCGCCCCCCTCGGCCTCCCAAAGTGCTTGGATTACAGGCGTGAGCACCATGCCAGGCTGGTTTTGTTTCTGATTTGTAAGTCCAGGCATTTTTAGAGTCCTGGAGGTCTAGTTTACTGCCCAAATACATCTATGGTTTTAGTAACTTTCGGGAATATTCATGATATAAGCAAAGCCATCAGTGGAATAAGAAGTCAATCAAGGGCAAAAAGTACCTCAGGGCCTCATGCTGCTGATATATTAGTTAAGGATTACTTATTCCTGAGGCATGACCTGGTGGATGAAGCAATGGAAAGCAACCTGGTGCCAGGGCTGCCAACACGTTGGTCACCACCACTTTCTCTCCTTTGTTCCAGCCCAAGATCTGTTTCTTATCAACTGTCACATTCCTCTGTTCAGGGACAGTCAAAGATGTTGGTCACAAGCTTTCATACAAACTATGACTCACAGCCCTACCTCCATCACCTGCTTTGCTGCTTAGACCTCAGTTCTCCAATGGTGTCTGAGCTGTACTGATCTGGGGGATAGGTGAGGGAAAGGGAACATTTTTTAGAATACTGTTTTTCCTTTCGGACTTCTTTTTTCTGTTATTATTATTCAAAAAGCTTCATTTTTATTTAGCTTTCTGACTCTTCAATACTTTTACAACAATTTTCTGCTCTTCAATAAGGAAAGCACGCTTGATCTTGTCATGAACACATTTAACACACATGGAACCACCATAGGCCCTGCTGACATGTTTTTTTGTTTTCCACAATCTCATAAGAACTTTAGGTCTCACAGTACAAACCCCTTGAAGTCCGCCTGGGCACACACCACATGCAGAATTTGGTGCTTTCCCAACCTTCTTGGTATAAAGGTAAACAATTATATTACCAGGGGTTTGGGACAGCCTGGTTTTGTTACAGGCTATATTGTAGGAAAGCCTATGATGGTATGTCAAATGCTGGACCACTCTGAGTGCCCCTACACAAGCTCAAAGGACTGCTCCTGAGAGCTCTAGGCTTCCTCAACTTTTCGATGGTGGCCGATTGTAAAGGAAATATAGACAGGGGAAAGAGAACATCTGCCATACCTCTGGACCCCTTTGGACTTCTTTTATTTTACATGAATTCACATGTATTATGAATGATGAAATACTTAAGATCTTTTTTATTGAATTACAGTTAATATGTTGAATTTCACAAAACGTAAAATTCACCTTTATTTTTTTGAGACAGGGTTTCACTCTGTCGTCCAGGCTGGAGTAGTACAGTCCTGCAATCATGGCACACAGCAGCCTCCACTTCCTGGGCTCAAGTGATCCTTCCACCTTAGCCTCCCAAAGTGATATGATTAGAGGCGTGAGCCACTGTGCCTGGCCAAATTCACCATTTTTAAGTGTATAGTTCTGTGATTTTTCGTATCTTCAGTGTTGTACAACTATCACCACTATCTAATTCCAGAACATTTCCATCATCCTCTAAAAAAAACATATACCCATTAGCAGATACTCCCAGTCACCCCTACTCCCAAGCCACTGGCAATCACCAGTCTCCTTTCTGTCTCTATGGATTTGCCTATTTTGAGCATTTAATATAAATGGAATCATACAATAAATTTCTTTTGTGTCTGGCTTCTTTCACTTAGCATAATGTTGTCAAAGTTCATCCATGTTATAACATGTATCATTGTATTTTATGGCTAATTATTCCACTGTATGGATATACCATGTTTTGTCTACTAATTGTTGGACATTTGGGCTATTTTCATATTTTGCCTATTATGAATAATCTGTGAACATTCATGTGCAAGTTTTTGTGTAAATATACGTTTTCAGTTCCCTAGGGTGCACAACTAGGAATATATAGTCATATGGTAACCGTTTAACTTTTTTCTTTTTTTTTTTTTTGAGTTGGAGTCTCGCTGTTGTTGCCCAGGCTGGAGTGCAATGGCACGATCTCAGCTCACTGCAACTTCTGCTTCCTGGGTTCCAGCAATTCTCCTGCCTCAGCCTCCCGAGTAGCTGAGATTTCAGGCGCTCACCACCATGCCCGGCTAATTTTTGTATTTTTAGTAGTGATGGGGTTTCACCATGTTGGCCAGGCTGGTCTCGAACTCTTGACATCAGGTGATCCAGGCGCCTCGGCCTCCCAAAGTGCTGGGATTACAGGGTGAGCTACCATGCCCGGCCCCATTTAACTTTTTTTTTTTTTTTTTTTTTTTTGAGACGGAGTCTCGCTGTGTCCCTCTGTTGCCCAGGCTGGAGTGCAGTGGCGCAATCTCGGCTCACTGCAAGCTCCACCTCCCAGGTTCAGGCCATTCTCCTGCCTCAGCCTCCTGAGTAGCTGGGACTACAGGCGCCCGCCAGCACTCATGGCTAATTTTTTGTATTTTTAGTAGAGATGGGGTTTCACCGTGTTAGCCAGGATGGTCTTGATTTCCTGACCTCGTGATCTGCCCACCTCGGCCTCCCAAAGTGCTGGGATTACAGGCGTGAGCCACCGCACCCGGCCTTAACTTTTTTCTAAGTAAACTTTTATATTAAAGTACAATGTTCATATTTTAAAAACAGGCTGGGCACAGTGGCTCATGCCTATAATCCTGGCACTTTAGGAGGCCAACATGGATGAATCTCCTATCCATGTTGGATAGGATCAACATGCGGGAGGATCACTTGTGTCCAGGAGTTCAAGACCAGCCTGGGCGAAATAACAAGACCCTGTCTCTACAAAAAATAGAAAAATTAGCTGGACATGGGAGCGGGTGCTTTTAGTCCCAGCTACTCAGGAGGCTGAGGTGGGAGGATCACTTGAGGCCACGAGGTAGAGGCTACAGTGAGCCATGATTGCACCACTGCACTCTGGCCTGGATGATAGTAAAACCCTATCTCAAAAACAAAAAACAAAACACATTACAAGTGTTAAGCTTAACAATTTCACAAAGTGAACAGACCTAGGTAACCAACACCCAAATCAAAAAATAAAATAGGACCAACACCCTGGAAGCTCCTCTCATGTTATCTTCCAGTTACCACTTCCCCAAAATGTAACCAGTAATCTGACTGTTATAACAATCTCTGGTACTTTTTAAAAAAAAATCGAGGTGAAATTTACATTATAAAATATGTGAAATTTTCATCACCCAAAATAAAACCCTATTTCCCTTAAGCAGTTAGTCCCCATTCCCACCTACCTACAGCCCCTGGCAATCACCAATCTGTTTTCTTTCTATATTGATTTATCTATTCTGGACATTTCATATAAATAAAATCATACAATATGTGACCTTTCGTCTGTATTTTTGTGTTACTATTTTTCCACTTAGCATAATGTTTTTGAGATTCATCCATGTTGTAGTATGTATCAGTGTTTTATTCCTTTTTATAGCTGAATAATACTCCATTATATGTATATATCACAATCTGTTTATCCATTCATTTGCTGATGGACATTTGAGTTGTTTCCTTCTTTGGCTATTTCGAATAATGCTGCTATGAACATTTCCTGCATAAGTATTTGAGTACCTGTTTTTTTATTCTTTCAGGTATTTACTAGAAGTAAAATTGCTGGGTCATACGGTTATTCTATGTTTAATTTTTTGAGGAACTGCCAGTTTTCCATAGCCCTTGAATCATTTTACATCCCTACAGCATTGTACAATTTCTCTATAACACTTGTTATTCCCCTTTTTTAAAATATAACCATCCTAGTATCTCATTGTGGTTTCAATTTACATTTTCCTTATGACAGCGATACTGAGCATCTCTTTTGTTGTTGTTTTTGAGACAGGGTCTTGCTTTGTTGCCCTGGCTGGCATGCAGTGGTGGGAACACGGTTCACTGCAGCATCAACCTTCTGGGCTCCAGTGATCCTCCCACCTTAGCCTCCTGAGTAGTTGGGGCCAAAGGCACACACTACCACACACAGCTAATTTTTTATTTTTTGTAGAGACGGGGTCTTGCTATGTTGCCTAGGCTGGTCTTAAACTCCTGGGCTCAAGCAATCCTTTTATTTGGCCTCCCAAAGTACTGTGATTACAGGTGTGAGCCACTGCTCCCAGCAGTGAGCATCTTTTCATGTACTTACTGGCCATTTTTTTTTTAATTGAGACAGAATCTCACTCTCTCACCCAGACTGGAGTGCAGTGACACAGTCTCAGCTCACTGCAGCCTTCGCCTCCTGGGTTCAAATGATTCTCCTGCCTCAGCCTCTGTAGTAGCTGGGATTACAGGCGTGGGCCACCATGCCCAGCTAATACTTGTATTTTTAGTAGAGATGGGGTTTTGCCATTTTGGCCAGACTGGTCTTGAACTCCTGACCTCAAGTGATCCGGCCGCCTTGGCCTCCCAAAGTGCTGGGATTACAGGCGTGAGCCGCTGTGCCCGGCCTTATTGGCCGTTTTTATATCTTCTTTGCAGAAATATTTATTCAAGTCCTTTACCTATTTTAAAATTGGAATGTTTGTCTTTCTGTTGTAGAATTGTAAGGATTCTTTATATATTCTGCATACTGGTTTTTATCAGATATATGACTTACAACTATTCTCTAGGTTGTCTTTTCAGCTTCATGATATCCTTTGATTGCCAAATCGAAGGTCTTAAAGATTTACCCTTTTGTATTCTTCTAAGAGTTTTACAGTTTTAGCTCTTATGTTTAGGTTGTTGTTCCATTCTGAGTAATTTTTATGTATGGTGTGAGGGATCCAACTCCATTTGTTGCACATGAATATCTGGTTGTCCCAGCACCATTTATGAAAAGACTGTTTATTCGCCCATTAAGAATCATGGCACCCTTAGTGAAAATCAGTTGGCCATAGATGTATGGGTTTATTTCTGAACTCATCATTCTACTCCATTGATTTATATATGTTTCCTTATGCCAGTCCCACACTGTTTTGCTTACTGTAGCTTTGTAGTATGTTTTGAAATTGAGAAGAAGGAGTCCACCAACCTTGTTCTTTTTCAAGATTGTTTTAGCTCTTTGGGCCCTGTTGCAATTTCATGTGAATTTGAGGATCAGCTTTTCCATTTCTGCAAAAAAATCTTGAAATTGTGATAGGGAATGCATTGAATCTGTAGATTGCTTTGAATATTATCATCTTGATTTCAAGTATTCTGATCCCTACACGTGGGATACTTTTTCATTTATTTAGGTCGTCTTTAATCACTTTCAGCAGTATTTTGTAGTTTTTGTGTATGTCTTTCACCTCCATGGCTAAATCTAATACTAAGTATTTTATTATTTTATATGCTATTGTAAACGTAATTGGTTTCTTAATTTCCTCTCAAAGTATTCATTGCAGGTGTATAGAAACCCAACTGATTTTCATGTGTTGATCTTGTACCCTGAAACTTTGCTGAATTCATTTACTTGTTCTAGTAGATTTTGTGTGTGTATAGATTCTTTGGGAATTTTTATTTTTTATTATATTTTATTTATTTATCTATTTACTTATTTGAGACAGAGTCTTGCTCTGTCACCCAGAATGGAGTACAGTGGTGTGATCATGGCTCACTACACCCTCAGCCTAGGCTCAAGCAATCTTCCCACCTCAGTCCCCCAAGCAGCTGGGACCACAGATGTACACCACCATACCTGGCTAATTTTTAAAATTTATACTGCTCAGGCTGGTCTCAAACTCCTGGGCTAGAGCAGTTCTCCTGCCTCAGCCTCCCCAAGTGCTGGGATTACAGGAGTGAGCCACCACACCCACCCTGGGATTTTTATATGCATAAAATCATGTCATCTTACAATAGAGATAGTTTTTCTTTTTCTTGCCTAATTGCTCCAGCTAGAACTTCAATACAATGTTAAGTAGCAGTGGTGAAAGTAGCATCCTTGTCTTACTGCTGATCATAAGGGGAAAACTTTAGTCTGAGTATGAAGTTAGCTGTAGGTTTTTCATAGATGCCCTTTATCATGTTGAAGGAGTTCCCTTCTGTTCCTAGTGTCTTGAGAATTTTTATTATGAAAGGGTGTTGGATTTTATCAAATATTTTTTCTGTGTCAATTGAGATGATCATATGTGGAGTTTTTTCTTTTATTAATGCGGTATATTACATTGATTGATTTTCTTTTCCTTTTTTTTTTTTTTTTTTTTTGAGAGATAGTCTTGCCCTTTTGCCCAGGCTGGAGTGCAGTGGCGTGATCTCAGCTCACGACAACCTCTGCCTCCCAGGTTCAAGCAATTCTCCTGCCTCAGCCTCCTGAATAGCTGGGATTACAGGTGCAGGCCACCACACCTGGCTTCTTTTTTATATTTTAATAGAGACAGGGTTTCGCCATTTTGGCCAGGCTGGTCTTGAACTTCTGACCTCAGGTGATCTGCCCGTCTCAGCCTCCCAAAGTGTTGGGATTACAGGCGTGAGCCACTGCGCCTGGCCTCTATTGTTTTTCTATTCTTTATTTCCTTTATCTCTGCTCTAATTGTTTCTGTTTCCTTCCTCCTGCTAGCTTCTCATTTAATTTACATTTCTCTTTTCAGTTCCTCAAGGTGTAATAATATTTGGTTGTTGATTGGAGATCTTTTTTTTTTTTTTTTTTTTTTGAGACAGAGTCTTACTCTGTCACCCTGGCTGAAGTGCAGAGGCATGATCTCAGCTCACTGCAACTTCCACCTCCTGGGTTCAAGTGATTCTCATGCCTCAGCCTCCCAAGTAGCTGGGATTACAGGCATGTGCCACCACGCCTGGCTAATGTTTGTATTTTTAGTAGAGATGGGGTTTTACCATGTTGACCAGGCTGGTCTCGAACTCCTGCCCTCAGGTGGATCCGCCCGCCTTGGCCTCCCAAAGTGCTGGGATTACAGGCGTGAGTCACTGCACCTGGCCAGATTGGAAATCTTTTAATAAAGTAAGTGTTTACAGCTATAATTTCTCTTGGCACATTTTTAACAGCGTCCCATAAGTTTTGAAGTGTTGTGGTTTTGTTTTTATTCATCTCAAAGTGTTTTATACTTTCTTTTATGAGTTCTTTGACTCATTGATTGTTTTAGGAACGTATTGTTTATCCAGGTGTAGTGGCTCATGCTTGTAATGGTTTACAGTGTAATCCCAGCATTTTGGGAGGCTGCGGTGGGAGGATTGCTTGAGGTCAGGAGTTTGAGATCATTTCAGGCAACAAAGCAAAACTTCACCTCTACCAAAAAATAAAAATAAAAAAGTTAGCTGGCTGTGGTGGCTTGAGCCTGTAGTCCTAGCTACTCAGGAGGCTGAGGTGGGAGGATCACTTGATCCCAGGAGTTCAGGGTGCAGTGAGCTATGGTTATGCTACCGCACTCCAGCCTGGGTGACAGAGCAAGACACTGTTCAAAAAAAAGAATGTGTTGTTTAATTTCTATATGCTTGTGAACTTATCAGTTTTCCTTGTTACTGATTTCTAGCTTCATTGCACTGTGGTTGGTGAAGATACTTGTATGATTTAGGTATTTTTCTAATGTATTATTTTGTAGCCACACTTGCTTTATGACCTAACACATGATCTGTCCTGGAGAATGTTTCATACACTTGAAAAGAATGCACATTCTGCTATTGTTGGGTAAAGTGTTTTATGTGTCTGTTAGGTCTACTTGGTTTAGTGTTGTTAAAGTCTTCTGTTTTCTTATCAAACTTCTGTCTAGATGTTCTATTTACTATTGAAGTGTCGTACTGGAGTCTCCAAATATTATTGTAGAACTGTCTATGGTCAGCTCTCCATAACCATGGATTCCACATCCACAGATTCAACCAACCTTGAATCAAAAATATTTGAAAAAGTTAAAATAAAAAATAATAATACAACAATTAAAAAATACAAATAAAAACAATTATAGTATACCAACTGTTTACATAGCATTTATATTTTATTAGGTATTATAAGTAATCTAGAGATTATTTAAAGTATATAGGAGAATGTGCATAGGTTATATGCAAATAGTATACCACTTCATATAAGGAATTTGAGTACTTGCAGAGTTTGTTATCCAACAGGGGTCCTGGAACCAATCCCCTGAATATACAGAAGGACAACCATATTTCTCTCCCTTCAGTTTTGTCAGTGCTTGCTACATATATGTTGGGCTTCTGTTGTCTGATGCATGTATGTTTATAGCTGCTATATTTCTTCTTGATCATTTGACCCTTTTATCAATATATAATGACTTTCTTTGTCTCTTGTAACAACTTTTTATTTTTTTATTTTATTTATTTATTTATTTATTTTTTTAAGAAACAGGGTCTTGCTCTGTTGCTTGGGTAGGCATGAGTGCAATGGCAGGATCATAGCTCACTGCATCCTTGAGCTCCTGGACTCAAGCAATCCTCCCACTTCAGCCTCCAAGTAACTGGGACTGTAGGCTCATGCCATGGCGCCCAGCTAATTATTTTAAAATTATTTTTTAGAAATGGGGGTCTCACTGTGTTGCCTAGGCTGGTCTTGAACTCCTGGCATCAAGTGATCCTCCTTCCTCAGCTTCCCAAAGTGCTGGGATTACAGGCATGAGCCACTACATTCAGCCTCTTTTAACAATTTTTTTTTACTTAAAGTCTGTTTTATCTGGTGTTAGTATATCTATCTCAACTCTCTCTTGATTACTATTTCCATGGAATATCTTTTTTCATTCTTTTCAACCTATGTTTATCTTTGGATCTAAAATGAGTCTCCTTCAGGTAAGAAAGGAGCTGTAAACAAAATTTTAAGAAGAATAAAGTAAAATAAGATGAATCTCTTATATACAGCATATAGTTGGATCATGTTTTTTCTTATCCATTCTACCAATTTCTGTCATTTAATTGATGTTTTAATCCGTTCAGCTTACTCTGACAAAATAGCTTAGATTGGGTAATTTAAAAACAACAGAAATTTACTGCTCACAGTTCCAAAGGCTGGGAAGTCCAAGATCAAGGTGCTTACAGATTTGGTGTCTGGTAAGAACCTTCTTCCTCATAGATGAAAGTCTTTTCACAGTAACCTCACATGGCAGAAAGGGCAAACAGGTTCCCTGGCCTCTTTTATAAAGGCACTAATCACATTCATGAGGCCTCTGCCCTCATAGTCTAACCACCTCCTAAAGGCCCTATCTCTAAATGTTATTGCATTGGGGATTAAGCTTTAACATAATTATGAACTAGTTCATAATTGAACTTGTTCATAATTATGTTCATAATTGAACTTGCTTTTCCTCAATTTTCCAGTACATTTTTTTCCAGCCTTTATTTTCCAGCCCTTTTTTTTCCCACCATGTTATCTTTTAAATCATGCATTAAGCAAATATGTATGTAAAACTACCTACAATATCATAACTTTACACAAGATGATATAATTCTTGTTTTGTTTTGTTTTGAGGCAGGGTCTTGTTCTGTTGCCCAGGCTGGAGTGCAGTGGCATGATCACAGCTCACTGCAGCCTCAATCTCCTGGGCTCAAGCAATCCTCCTACCTCAGCTCCTAAGTAGCTGGGACTACAGGTGTGTGCCACCACACCTGGCTAATTTTTGTTTTTTGTGGAGACAGGGTTTCACCATGTTGCCTAGACTGGTCTTGAACTCCTGGGCTCAAGCAATCCACCCACCTTGGCTTTCCAAAATCTGGGATTATAGGCATGAGCCACAGCGCTTGCCAGATATAATTCTTTTTTTTTTTTTTTTTTTTTTGTGATGGAGTCTTGCTCTGTCGCCCAGGCTAGAGTGCAATGGTGCAATCTTGGCTCACTGCAACTTCCACCTCCCAGGTTCAAGTGATTCTCCTGCCTCGACCTCCCAAGTAGCTGGGATTACAGGTGCCTGCCACTATGCCCGGTTATTTATTTTTTTTTAGTAGAGACAGGGTTTCGCCATGTTGGCTAGGCTGGTCTCAAACTCCTGACCTCAGGTGATCCACCCGCTTTGGCCTCCCAAAGTGCTGAGATTACAGGTGTGAGCCACCACACCCAGCCTCAACATATTCTTGTGTGCAAGAAGCATTTCTATTGTATAAAGATACGTGTTTTGTTAATTAGGACCTTTGGGGTTGTGTCAGAAACCTAATACTTTCTATATTGTCTAGTGGTTAAGAAGAAGAAAAAAAGAAACCTAATGCAAATAAACTTAAGAAAGACAATCGGAGTGGTGACTTATGGGTTGGTAACCAGGAAACTGAGAGCCACATCCAGAAGGTCAGAGATGTCATCTGGATTCTCTCTTCCCCAGTCCTTCTGCTCTGCTTGGCCTTATTTTCAGAAGTCTCTCTACTCAGAGGCAAGACACCCCCTTCAGTTTCAAGCTGTCTGGTCCTTATAGGCTTCTATCTAGAAATTGAGAGTATATCCTTTCTTATAATACCAGTCTCAGGGAGGATGATGATTAGTCTGATTTGAGCCACATTTCTATACCTGAACAATTACTATGGTCAGATGGGTGAAGTACTCGGACCAGGTCCAGGTTACAAGCTCACCATAAGAAGGCAGGGTCTGCCTTATTAAACCACATAGACAAATTTGAATTAACATGGAATAGGGAGAGATGAGGTTCTTCAAAGGAAATGCTTCAAAGTAGAAAATAAAAATATAAAGCTACAAAGGTTCAGTGCCTTCTTTGTAGACTTTCTCTTTATGGCTTTTATCAAAAGATCAGTGTTCAGTTTCTTGTCTCCACTAAGATGCTGCCTTCTTTTTTGGTAATAGGAGGGTAGAAATTACAAATAAGGGCTTTATAGCTCTGCCTGTTCCAAAAGCCCAGGAGAAGAAGAGGAAAAGCCCAATCATTTTGGATTTGGGAAGAGGGTGGAATTTGACTCCTGATTCTGTGACCTTGAGCTTCATAGAGGAAATGAAAGACTCCTCTATGGAAAGGTAAGCATTTGCATTTGTATGAATCACAAGATTAAACTGTTTTAGCCTCATTAACATAGCATTAACATAGTCTCATGACCTGTAAGGACTATTTTTGTATATTATTTAAAAATTACCCTCCAGACCTTAGCATGAAGATGAGGAAGTTACTAGGACTTTACGCCAACTCCACGGAGCATTGCCACCATCTATCAGATTTATAAGCAAGCTGACTACCAAGTTTCACTTCTTTCTATTCCTCCTCAGTTTCCAGCATATGGATACATTTTTCATGCTGCAAATTATTTGTAGGTAGTTATTTTTATATATTTTCAGATGAAATACACATTTCTAAGTGAATACTTGAAAAGCCAAATCCATCTTTGCATGAAAAACCATCGTTTAAAGATGTTATTGATTTCTTCGCAAACATAGGTTGAAGGCACTCATGGCAAAGGTTTAGGGTGTCCTTTCCTGCAGTCTTGATTCTGAATTAGTCTAGTTGATGCCACTGAATCACAAAATGTAGCCTACTCAATATCCCTAAGCAGCTAACCACTATTAGCTTTATACAGAGTACTCTCAACAGGTTCATGTAATGGCAAGATGATGCTGGAAAATGAGGGGGAAAAAAATTAAACAGACTCTTGCTAGAGCCATAAATGATGTTTATAACTGTACAGCAGCAGTTCTCTGTGGGTGGGGTGATTAGTATGTTTTAAGAAAGCAAATTCAGTCTGTTTTGTGTGTGTTTCCCTTTTTAAAAAGTAATATAAACTACAGAAAGTAAAGCTTTGTAGTTGGAGCAGACATGCAGAAGATGCAAAAGGTTTATGGGTAATAAGGATTAAGAAACACAACTATAAAGAAATAAGACTGATTTTTCATTAACTTACCAGAACTGAGTGATTTCCCTTTCAAAAGAGTTATCTAAGAACAAAGTTCTGGGTAATGCCTTAAAAGTCACAGGCATGGCTGGGCACAGTGGCTCACGCCTGTAATCCCAGCACTTTGGGAGGTCAAGGTGGGCAGATCACAAGGTCAGGAGTTCAAGACCAGCCTGGCCAACAAAGTGAAACCCCATCTGTACTAAAGATACAAAAAATTAGCCAGGCATGGTGGCGCATGCCTGTAATCCCAGCTACTTGGGAGGCTGAGGCAGGAGAATTGCTTGAACCCGGGAGGCAGAGGTTGCAGCCAGCCAAGATCACGCCATTGCACTCCAGCCTGGGTGACAGGGTGTGTCTCTGTCTCAAAAAAAAAAAAAAAAGTCACAGGCATATGACCATGTACTTGAACAAGCCTATAAAGACATAAATGGGTGGAGTTTGTCGTTGTAATCAAATTCACTGCAAAGCTAACCTGACACATAATAGCAGCCTTATTTATAAGGTTGCTTTATAGTTTACATAACACTTCCCCACATTCTATTTGCCACATAATTAATGACAGACATAATTGTGCCACATGCTAATTAAGCTTAATTAGTAAGTTCTTATGAATGACTACAACTGGTGGGACTTGTTTGCTACCAAAAGCAAATTTTCAGTTCTCTATTAATTAGTTACCTACTATTTATAATCAGGATCAGTTAAGTTATATTTTCTGTTTTGTATCATACATGTTGATCCTCATGTATATTAAGAAACAAAACTCCTGGCGGGGCACAGTGACTCACAGCGCTTTGGGAAGCCAAGGCAGGAGGATCTTTTCAGGCCAGGAGTTCGAGACTAGCCTGGGCAACATAGTGGAACCCCATCTCTACAAAAAATAAAAAATTAGCGAGGTACAGTGGCACATGGCTGTAGTCCTAGCTACTTAGGAGACTGATGGGGGGATTGCTTGAGCCCAGGAGTTCCAGGTTACAGTGAGCTGTGACCTGTACTCCAGCCTGGGTGACAGAGCAAGATCCTGTCTCTTGAAGGAAAAAAGGAAACAAATTCCTGAGACCTTATTCCTAGGCAGCTGAACTTCCTTCACTCCAGGACACTCGTTGTTACCAACTCTCAACCTCTACCAGTCCCCTTATTCCCACATCTCTCACTAGCACTCATCTATCACACTCAGGGGGACTTGTATATAACATGTAACATTCATTCACCAGCAAGTATTTGTTGAGCACTATGTGCCAGAGATTTGAGCAAGGCACTGGAAATATATGCAATGGTTGGCAAAGCAGCCTGGTCCCTGCTCTCATGGATCTCACAGACTAAGGGGGCAGACAAAGCCCAGATTGGAGTGGAGGAGGTAGGCAGGAAGTTACCATATTTATTTCACTTTCTAAACTACAACCTGTCCTTTATCAATAATAAAGATGATGGGCTGGGTGGTGGCTCATGTCTGTAATCCCAGCACTTTGAGAGGCCAAGGTGAGTGGATCACTTGAAGTCAAGAGTCCAAGACCAGCCTGGCCAACATGGTGAAACCTTGTCTCTACTAAAAATACAAAAATTAGCTGGGCATGGTGGCACACTCCTGTAATCCCAGCTACTAGGGAGGCTGGGGCAGGAGAATTACTTGAACCTGGGAGGCAGAGATTGCAGTGAGCTGAGATCATGCCACTGCACTCCAGCCTGGGCAACAGAATGAGACTGTCTCAAAATAGTAATAATAATAATAATAATAAAGGATCTCTGTTTGTCTTTTATTTCTTATTTGGTTCAGCACTCAGGGAAAACACAGCTGTCATAGTTTGGGCCCCCTCTACCCTCCAGGAGAGGATGGTGGTATAGAAACAGTGCTTGGGGTCAATAACCTGGTGTGGAGTAGTTGAGGGGGAGCTGAGGTTAGGCAGGAATTGATGAGGTGAAGATACTGGGGAAGTGAATTCTCAGAAAAGATGGCCTTTGCAAAAGCCCTGAGGCAGAATAGAACTTAACAGATTCAAGAAGCTCATTTGATGTGGTTGGAGGGGTCGATGCAACAGGAGAAATGGCTAGAAGACTGGAAAAGTGGAGGGTCCTGTCTTGAGGATACTGAGAAATCATGGAAAGGTTTTAATGACATTTCCCTGCCCCTTGCATCTCAACCCATTATTTTCCTGGATAGGCCCTCTTATCTTCAGGTATGGAGGTGCTGTGCAGACAAGTGTAGTGTCTTTTCAGGTTGAAACACATGGGCAAAAACCGTGCTTACGGGGGTATAGAGTGGAAAGAGTATGGGCTCAAGAGTCAGAATGCTTGGGTCTGTATGATGTTTTACACATTTCTTTTTTTCTTTTTCTTTGAGACTGAGTCTTGCTCTGTCGTCCAGGCTGGACTGCAGTGGTGCGATCTCGGCTCACTGCAACCTCCACCTCCCAGGTTCAAGCAATTCTCATGCCTCAGCCTCCTGAGTAGCTGGGATTACAGGCACCTGCCACCACGCCCAGCTAAGTTTTTTGTATTTTTAGTAGAGACGGGGTTTCACCATGGTGGACAGTCTGGTCTCGAACTCCTAACCTCAGGTGATCCTCCCACTTCGGCCTCCCAAAGTGCTGGGATTACAGGCATGAGCCACCGCACCTGGCCAAATGTTTTACTAATTTCGTAACCATACCAAGCCACTTTCTTTTTTATACAATTGGGAATGTAACATTTCTACCCTTCATCAGCTCTAGTAATGCCCTCTTTCTAACACAAGTTTCAAGCTCCTTTTTGGGAAAGGAATCACAGAATCATAATTGTTAAATCATGAAGAGGCTTTAAAGTTCTATCTGCCTATGATATTTGGATACCTTCTGCAACACTGAGGATCAGTTGGTTTATTGTCCAGTATTGTGTCCAGAAACAGGAAGCTCACCACTGTCTGAAGCAGCCACTGTATGTTGGGGCTCTATTGAAAGGGTTTTGGAGGGGACCTAATCCAAATCTGCTTCCCTGTGTTCTCTCTCCAGGGGTCTTGGTAGTACCCCTAATGCCTTTTCCATGTGACAGCCCTCCAGGGACTAGAAGTCATTATCTCTACGGGACCACTTACTCACCTAGAATGGAAAAGCTTGTTTCTTCAGCTTTTCTAACAACACTAATCAAACGGTCAATTCCTCGAGCAAACACAATCCTGAAACATTTATGTACCTAATAATAGAGCTTAAAAACATGAAGTAAAGTTAGTGGGAGAGTTTAATAATAATAGCTGTCATTTACTGATTACCTATACTGCACTCACTGTTAAAGATACACAGATAATTCTCCATCAGTTCTGTCAAAGTCAAACAAGTAAACAAGTGTCATACAATGTTACAGATACTGTAACAGAGAGGTCTGTGCAGGAAAAAGGCAGGGCGAGCACTAAGGGAACAGTGGTCTTTGTGAGAAAGAGGCCTGCCTCTAATGGGAGATGACACAAACTGCACCTTAACAATTGAGTAATACCTTCTTTGAGGTGGACTTACCCATTTGTAGTATTTATTAAAATATCATTTTAGAGACTTTAGTCACACCAACTGTTCTTCAAAACATCCACTGTCAGTAACTCAAATGCATTCCTACAAGAAATGTGTTTTCCCAGTTATTCTTTACATAGCTTCTGTTCGAGTCAATAATGGAAACCAGGCAAGGAAGAAAAGTGGACTACTGTAATTTGCTGTACCTGCAAATGCATAGTGCAAGTGTTTGGAAGGGTGGAGCCGCAACTAGTCTTTCCTAAGCACTGAAATAGAAGAGCCGAAGCATATTGTGAGATTAGGCCATACAATAAAGGCCCTACAAGATGTGGGGAGCAGTAAAGCATTTGCGCCACCGACTGATTGCAAGCTATGTGAAAGCAACATGGGACTCACACCGCAAGGTTTGTTCCTTTGTGTTGGGCCCTGTGCTAGATGCTGGGGTAAAGATGACCTGCCCAGGCAGATAAGGCAAGCACACAAGGTAATCCAAGACAGAAAGTGCTAGAGAACCTTGGAAAAGGATTATTTGATGTGTCCTGGAAGTTCTGAGAACCTGGGAAGATGAAATTAGCCTTCCTTGAGGAGGCAGCATATCTAAGAATAAACATACTGATGCAGTCCTCCCAACCTCCTGAAGTGGGTACTTCTCTCTGAGAGCCATAGGGAGCAAATTCAGTAAACCTGAGGAAGAAACTAATGACTCGAAGATGTACAAGTGGCAAACAGGTATATGAAAAGATCATCAACATAATTGATCATAACAGAAATACAAATCAAAACAGATAACATCTCACCCAAGTTAAAATGGCTTTTATCCAAAAGAGAGGCAATAAGAAATGCTGGCAAGGATGTAGAGAAAAGGGAACACTCATACACTGTTGATGGGAATGTAAATTAGTACAGCCACTATGGAGAAGAGTTTAGAGGTTCCTCAAAATCTAAAAATAGAGCATAGCAATATACGATGTAGCAATCTCACTACTAGGTAACCACAAAAACTAAAAATTATTTTTTGAGACTGAGTCTCACTCTGTTGCCCAGGCTGGAGTGCAATGGTGTGATCTCAGCTCACTGCAACTTCCGCCCAGGTTCAAGCAATTCTTGTGCCTCAGCCTCCTGAGTAGCTGGGATTACAAGCGTGCACCACCATGCCTGGCTAATTTTTGTATTTTTGGTAGAGACAGGATTTCACCATGTTGGCCAGGCTGGTCTCGAACTCCTGACCTCAAGCGATCCACCCACCTCAGCTTCCCAAAGTGCTGGGATTACAGGCGTGAACCATCGCATCCGGCTTCATTTCTTTTTTAAATAATTTTTAGGCCAGGCACGGTGGCTCACACCTGTAATCTCAGCACTTTGGGAGGCCGAGGCACATGGATCACTTGAGGTCAGGAGGAGTTCGAGACCAGCCTGGCCAACATGGTGAAACCCCGTCTCTACTAAAAATACAAAAATTAGCTGGGCGTGGTGGCGCACACCTGTAGTCCCAGCTACTCAGGAGGCTGAGACAGGAGAATTACCTGAACCCAGGAGGCAGAGGTTGCAGTGAGTCGAGAACGCACCACTGCACTCCAGCCTGGGCAACAGAGCGAGACTCTGTCTCAAAAAAAAAAAAAAGAAAAAGAAAAAGAAAAAAGAAAAAAAAAAAACAAGAAATGAGAGGCAGAAACAAGACAGGAAAATTCAGTGGAAGCTAAAACTAATATTTTTCAAATTTGTTAAAGAAGAAGCCTTTCAAGAAACAGTTATAAAACTAAGGATCTTGAAATATTCCCTGAAACAAGAAACAAATAATGAGAAAGTGTAGAAAAATTACAGTGTGGAAGGCTTCTACCCTTAGAACTTAAGAATGATAAAACAAGTGTTATGAGTAAAAAGGATTGATGGAGACAATTCAGGAACAGGAATATCCAGTGGAAGTTCATAGACCCCAGTCCCTACCCCATTACCCAGATGAAGGAACTGATGTCCCAAGAGGAGACACTTAAGACAGTGCTCCTTTCACCTAGCAGAGCACAGCACTGCAGTCCATTGATGAATTTCGTGCAAGCCCTTCCTCAACGGATTTGATGTAACAAAGGAACTTACTCAAGAAAACTCGGTTTCACTTCCATCCTTCATAGAGGGATTGATTATTGTCTCCTCTGCTGGGACACTGGCACAAGTTTATCAGCTCTTCCCTCCAGCTCTTCATTGGCTACCTTTCCCCCCAGTCCCCCTGCCTTTTTTTTTTTTTTTGAGACAGTCTCACTCTGTTGCCCAGGCTGGAGTGCAGTGGCGTGATCTCAGCTCACTACAGCCTCAACTTCCCGGGCTCAGGTGATTCTCTCACCTCAGCCTCACAGGCACATGCCACCAAGCCCAGCTGATTTTTTGTAGAGATGAGGTTCGCCATGTTGCCCAGGCTGGTCTCTAACTCCTAGGCTCAAGTGGTCCACCTGCCTCAGCTTCCCAAAGTGCTGGGACCAGGCGTGAGCCACCACTTCTGGCTGCCTTTTTTCTTTAAAGTAGTTTTCTTCAGGTTCTATTGTTGTTGTTGTTGTTAAGACATTACCATATACCATAAAATTCACCTTTTTAAAGTCTACAGTTCATGCTTTTTAGTATATTCCCAAGGTTGTACAAACATTACTGCTATCTAATTCCAGAACATTTTTATCTTCCCATAGAGAAGCTTCGAACCCATTAGTGGACATTTCCAATTCCATCTCCTTGACTGGCCAACCACTAATCTACTGTCTGTCTCTGTGGATTTACCTATTCTAAATATTTCATATGAATTGATTCATATGATATGTGGCCTCTTGTGTCTTGCTTTTCTTACTTAATGTTTTTATGGTTTACCTGTGTTGTAACATGCATCAGTATTACATTCTTTTTTACAGTTGAGCAATATTCTATCATACAGATATACTACATATTGTTTATCCATTATCAGTTAATGAACTTTTGGGCTGTTTCTACCTTTTGACTATTGTAAATAGTCCTGCTATGAACATTCATGTACAAGTTTTTGTATAGACATATGTTTTCATTTCTCTTATATACCTGGGTATAAACCTGGAAGTGGAATTGCTGAGTCAAATGGTAACTCTATGTTTAACTTTTTGAGGAACTGCCAGACTGTTTTCCAATGTGGCCACACCATTTTATGTTGCCACCAACAATGTATGAGGGATCCAATTTTGCCACATTCTTGCCAACATTTGTCTCTTTAATTATAGCCATCCTAGTCAGTATAAAATGGTATCTCATTGTGGTCCTAATTTGCATTTCCCTAATGACTATTGATATTCAGCATCTCTTCATGTGCTTATTGGCCATTTGTGTATCTCTAGAAAAACATCTATTCAAATACTTTGCTCACTTTTAATTGGGTTGTCTTTTTGTTATTGCATTATAAGTTATTTATATAATCTGGTTACTAGATCCTTATCAGATTTGCAAATATTTCTTCCATTCTCTGGACTTAAATTTCTTGAAATATCCTTTGAAGCACTATTGAACTACTTTTTTTTTTTTCCACCAGTTGTCAAATGATCCTTTATTGAAATATTTTCCTTTGTGCTTAACTGGCTGGGCATTCCACAGAACCACTGTTGATATCATCTATGATGTCATGAGGGTGGCAGCCATCAACATTACAGCCCACAGACTGGGCAGTCCCCATGATCTCTTTAATGGTGCCAGAGAGTCTATTAAACTACTTTTAACAAATATTTATCTGGGCATGGGGCATATACCTGTAATCCCAGCACTTAGGGAGGCCCAGGCAGGTGGATCGCTTGAGCCCAGAAATTCGAGACCAGCCTGGGCAACATGGCAAAACCCCATCTCTACAAAAAATACAAAAATTAGCCAGGTGTGGTGGCATGTGTCTGTAGTCCCAGCTACTCCAGAGGCTAAAGTGAGAGGATCGCTTGAGCCGGGCAGGTGGAGGCTGCAGTGAGCTACGATGCACCACTACATTCCAGCCTGGGCAACAGAGACCCTGCCTCAAATAAATACATTCATTAAAAAGACAAATATTTAAAAATTTTAAAGCAAACCAGATTAGAAATGTGTAGTTGTTCATTTTTATTTATTTATTTATTTTGAGATGGAGTCTCGCTCTTGTCCCCCAGGCTGGAGTACAGTGGTGCGATCTCGGCTCACTGCAACCTCCACACCTCCCAGTTCATGCGATTCTCCTGCCTCAGCCTCTCGAGTAGCTGAGATTACAGGCATGCGCCACCACGCCCAGCTAATTTTTGTATTTTTAGTAGAGACGCGGTTTCGCCTTGATGGCCAGGCTGGTCTTGGACTCCTGACCTCAGGCGATCCGCCCACCTTGGCCTCCCAAAGTGCTGGGATTACAGGTGTCAGCCACTGTGTCCAGCCACCCTACAGCTTTAGGAGTAAACGATTGTATACAGACCATGTTCTGAGGCTTCCAAACCGAGTCTTGAGTTCATTAAGGGATCCATCATAGTGATAGCTATAGCTGTTACAGCGTTTACATGCCAGGCGCTGTTTGGGCACTCTACATGTATTAACCTATTTAACTCTCATAACAATCCTATGAGGCAGAGACTGTTATCATACTCATTGCACAGATGAGAAAATGGAAGCAGAGAGGGAGGTTCAGTAATTTGCCTGAAGTCAAATAGTAGGGTACCAGAGACGGGCTCCAGATTTTGTTGCTTTCAACCACTTGCTATACTGCCAAGGTGGAATTTTGCATTTCAAAGAATGCCTACTCCCTCGCTTTGGAGAGAGTAGTGTTTTAATGATGTCTGCACTGTGGACATTTTTCCTGTCCTTACCGCTCCAGAAACTAGTAGAGCTCCCTGTCCAGGTGTCTTCGTTACACATGTGCCTTCCTAGTCTGGAGTCCACGGCTTCAAGATCCTCTCTCCTCCCCGTGGGTCTGACCGAGGCTTTAATGCTCTTTGAAGTAACAGCGAAATAGCCCTTTGTCTCTCAAGTGGAGTGGTTCTAAATTTCTGATAACCAATGAGCGCCGAGGAACCGCGGATTCCGCCCAGGGAGGCTCAAAGCTGAGCCGTGGGTGGAGCCTGCGGAGGGGGCGGAACTGAGCCGCAGCGGCGTACCTACTGTGTGCCGCGTGCGCTGCCTGGAGCGGAGCTATGAGCTGGACCTGTCCGCGTTGCCAGCAACCTGTTTTCTTCGGTGAGGCCCGGGCTGCGGAGGGGGAGAAGATGGGGCGAATGGGAGCCGCTGGATTCCCTGAGGACGCGGAGGGCTAGCCACAGTGTAGTCCCAGACACCCTTTTCACCTGCAGCGGCTGGTAGTCTCCGCACCACCCGCTCCCACTCGGGTCTTCTCCCTTCCTCTGAGATCTCTGTGGGGAGTGTGAAACCGGAGCGGGATGGAGCTGGCCTCCTGGAGACACTCATCTCCAGGAAGCAGGGCAGGCCAACCTAATTGCCTAGAGGGCCGAAGAGGGAAAGGAGGGGCCCTATGCTTGGACAGGCTCCTCGCAGCTCGGTTCCACTTTGTCCTCCACAGCTGAGAAGGTGAGCTCCCTGGGCAAGAACTGGCACCGCTTCTGCCTGAAATGTGAGCGCTGCCACAGCATCCTGTCCCCTGGCGGGCATGCAGAGGTAAGACCTGGCCAGGGAGCACTGCCCTGTTTACATCACTGCCTCCCACCCCCCAGGCACCAGCCCCCAACTTCAGCCCTGGAGGCCTGCCAAAGGGAACCTCAGTAGCCAACCCCAAGGCTGCCCACCTGGTGGACCCCACACCAGCCAGGAATTTGGGAACCTGGGTCGTGACTGTGGATCCCATGGTTTTGGGGATCAGGGTGAGTGGGAAGCAGCGTCACCTTCTGAGCTGCTCTTGCTCTTCCTCCCTTGACCACAGTGGAAATGCTGGCATGCCAGCCCATCCCCCACCCCTCCCAAGTCCACCAGACTCAGCCAGTGGACAGACACACCTGGCAGCCTGTCTGGGGTGAAGGCCTGTGGGGCATGGCTCCCGCTGGCCTTGAGTAACCCACTTCCCTCTGCTTGTGCCCAGCACAGTGGGAGGCCATACTGCCACAAGCCATGCTATGGGGCTCTCTTTGGACCCAGGGGTAAGTACCAGCCTTAAGGGGCCATGGGTCAGCAGAACCCTCCTTGTGGCTGGGAGCTGGGGGCTCAAGCCTGACCTCCCCTATTCTCTCTTCAGGGGTGAACATTGGTGGTGTAGGCTCCTACTTGTACAATCCCCCCACTCCCAGCCCTGGCTGCACCACTCCTCTCAGCCCCAGCAGCTTCAGCCCTCCCAGGCCAAGGACTGGCCTCCCACAAGGCAAGAAAAGTAAGGCTGGGCTCAGCTCCTCCCAGTCCTCCTCTCGACCCTTCCCCAAGCTGGAGCGGAGGTTGGGCCAGGTGGCAGTCTCCTATCCAGCCCTCTGCTTCACATTCTCACAACTTCATTCTTGGCAAAGTCTTCTCTATCTACTCCCCGCTTTTTTTTTCTTTCTTTCTTTCTTTCTATTCCCTTATGTGAGCTGCTGAGTTAAGAGGTAAATTGTTGGGAGGCCAAGGCAGGCGGATCATGAGGTCAGGAGTTCGAGACCAGCCTGGCCAGCATGGTGAAATCCCGTCTCTACTAAAAATACAAAAATTAGCCGGGTGTGGTGGCTCATGCCTGTAATCCCAGCTACTTGGGAGGCTGAGGCAGGAGAATCATTTGAACCCAGGAGGCGGAGGTTGCAGTGAGTCAAGGTCATGCCATTGCACTCCAGCCTGGGCAACAGAGCGAGACTCCATCTCAAAAAAAAAAAAAAAAAAGAGGTTAATTGGGCAGATGGCATTATCCCCTCTCCTCATGTTTTACAGGTGAGGAAAGTGAGATCCAGACAGAGCAAATGACTGTCCATTCACAAAGCTAGTCAGAGGCAAAGCTGGCCAGGAACTTAGGTCTGTCCCAGGCCAGGGCCGTGGAAGGAATGATCTAAAGGAGAGGAGTCATTGGGATAAGGCCAGCCTCTCATATTCTTCAACTTTTCTCCTCTGGTCCCTGTTCTTTCCCTCCATTCCCTGAAGTAGGCAATGACACTGTGCTCCCCAACACCTGACACCCGTGCTGTGGCCAGCTCCTATATCAGCTCAAGTTTCCTGAGGATTGAGTTGCTAACAGGGTTGGGATGGTGGGTACCTGAGCCCCTGGGAGGATGAAAAGGAAGCAGGAGAAGGAAGCAGGTAGTCCCTAATACACATAGGGATGGGGCAGGAGGTGGAGTCAGAGGGGGCTCAGCTCTAGGCCTGTAGAAGGCAGACTCTTGGGCGCCTGGGTGGGGCACTCTGGAATGAGCATGGCTTTTGAAAGAGGACAGCACCGTATGCAGGCAGGTGCTGGTGGGCATCTCCACCTCAGACATAGCCAGGGCCTCTTCCCCTTTAAAGGCCCTCCCCATATGAAGACATTCACTGGGGAGACCTCGCTGTGCCCTGGCTGTGGGGAGCCCGTCTATTTTGGTAAGTAACAGTGGAAAGCTTGGGGAGGGGGATACAGGGTGGGCAGCAAGGGGCAGGGAGGTGATCCAAGGCAGGTGGGTCTCCCTACTCTACCCCTAGAATGGAAGCATTACCACTTCTTTCCACCACCAGCTGAGAAGGTGATGTCATTAGGCAGAAATTGGCACCGACCGTGTCTGAGGTGCCAGCGTTGCCACAAGACCCTGACTGCTGGGAGTCATGCTGAGGTGAGCAGGGCAGGAATGAGTGGTTATGTTGGGAGGAGGCTGGAGATGGGAAGAGAACCAGGCTGAGACAGCTGTCTTTCTCTCTGTGTCTCAGCATGATGGAGTCCCCTACTGCCACATCCCCTGCTACGGCTACCTGTTTGGCCCCAAAGGTGGGCAGCCCCATCCCAGACACTGGGATGGCATGTACATACCTAAAGTATGGCATGTACATGGTCTGTGGGTATGTGTGGACAACTTCCCCTGTGGTTAAGCATACCCTGGCCCCCCCACCAAGTTCCCTCTAGGCCTGAACCCTGCACCACAGACCCAAGGCCTTTGGTGATAGGGCTCTCTCTCTCAGGTGTGAACATTGGCGATGTGGGCTGCTACATCTATGACCCAGTGAAGATAAAATTCAAATGAGACGCTCACAAAAAAGGTCACCCTAACTCAGGCCTCCCATCATGCCCCTCATGGTCCAATGGAAGCTACAAAAATCTCCAGTCCCATGGGGGTTGGGGAAGGTGGGATCTTGGGGGCCTGGGCCTAGGCTCCATGGTAGGCCAGAGAGTCTAGACTTTCTCTGCCAATTTTTTCCCTTTCCCATTTCTATCTGGTTAGGGAACAGCCTGTTTTGAAGGGTGTCCTCCTCCTGGCCATCACAACCCCTTTCCCCAGCACATTCTGGAGCTTCAAGGTACTCATAAAACTTGTGTTTATTGAATTTCAGCCTCTGTGGCTTCTTCAATAAAATGTCGGCTCCCATGCCTTCAACTCTTCTTTGGGCATGAGACCAGTGGGTTGGAGGATGGGGAGTGTGGGGGTTGGGATGACATGCATTGCCCTGCAGGGTGCCTCGGAGGTAGCAGGGCCAGCCATGAGAACAAAAAGCTCTGTTCTTTTTGTCCCTTGGGCCTGGCATTGGCAGTCCTAGCACCACACAGTGGACAGCATGCCCACCAGCCCCATTGGTACCAGAAGTCTCATATGCTAGTCCTTTCTTTAGCACCATCTCTAGAAGAAGCAGAAGCACCTTATTCAGTAACTCATTTGAGCATGGCAACAGATCCTATGGTAGGGCCTCCCAAGAGGCTTCATTATCCATTTGGGAGATGAACAGACTGAGGCCCAGAGAGGGAAAGCCACATGCTCAAGGTCACACAGCAAGTTAATGGTGAAGGTTTTATCAGAGCCCAGGGCAGACTCAGTGGCTTCCTATCCAGGGCTCTTCCCACAGCTCGTCACCACTGCCCCAACCCAAGGGGCACCTTTATTTACAGAATCCTCCCCAACCGTGAGAGGGGTGCCCAGCAGCCCACTGCATTCTGGGAAGTCAACTGTTCCTAGAAGCCAAATAATCAAGGATGGATGAGCAGAGGGAGCGGGTACTGGCAGCAACTCCGGCCCTAGGCAGAGGGTTCGATACTCCCAGCCTGAGTTGCAGGGCCTGCCCTTCTGCTCTCCCAGCCCCTGCTGCAGAGCTTCTGTGGAGGGCCTGCCTCCACTCCCACTTAGTTCTGGACCTGCTTCATGGGCATCTCTTCCTCCTGAAGACTGGTTGGGACACTAGGGAGGAAGGAGTTGTGAGCAATGGTGGGGTTTAATCCCCGAGCCTACCACCCCAGCCTGCCCCATCAGGGCTGTCCCAGGGCTCACCCCAGTTCCTGGTATACAAACGCCTGTACAAGTGACTCACACACATGCTTGTAAACACCCCTGATGTGTAGGCATACTTGAGTGTGCACACATACACATCTTCCTGAACAACCTTATGTATTTGTGTTCATACACTCATGTACACATTTATGCTTGCAGTTTACATGCCCCCAATCATGCACCCTGAAACACTCACCTGTGCACACACACATACATGCACCAAGTACACATGTGCAGATATAGTTTCCTGTCTGAATCCTAAGGTGTCAGGTATCTGAGCACCTGCATCCATATGCATGTGCTCACACGTACACAGACACAGTCCTGTGCACACACCTCTTTCTCTCCACGTCCTGGATGGTCTCTGGCAGCTGTGCCTGCCTCGTCTCTGGCAGCAGGAGGGCGGTGCCGGCAGCCAGCAGGGCGATCCCCCCATAAGTAAGCTTGGGCAGTGACAGCCACACTCCATCCAGCAAGGCCGCCAGTGGGGCCAAAGAGCCCCCCAGCCGGCCCACCAGTGCAGTCAGCCCCATCCCTGTCTGTCTGTTCAGAGAAAGAGGATGAGGGAGGCAGATGGTGTTCACACCTACCTGGAGTCATGCCCCACAGGGCTTCCCTCCAGGGCTGGCAGGCCCTGATACTCCCTTCTCCCCATATAGCTAAGAAAACTAGGACTTCTTTCAGTTGGTCTTCCCACCCACCTTCAGGCCAGGAGACCTCAAGCCAGCACCCACCAGAGGACAGGGCCCCCATTCTGACAGAGTACCAATCAGGTATCACTAAAAGAGAAGACAAGTCACCAGACTGGGGGATAAGGAAAGGGTGATGTGGAAGGAAGAAGGTCAGTAGTTTGTACAGGCCCTGCCATGTTGTTCGAGGAGGCAAACCTCTTTCTAAACATGACCAGATGCCTAGAATTTTCCTCTTCCCACCTCTCAGTAGCTAGCTGAAAGACCCCCCCAACCCCGGGCCTTTCAAGGGGTTGCTCTTGGGATAGTCCTCAAGGGCATCTCTGCCTTCCAGGGGTGAATGGGATGGGGGTGGGCAGAATGGGGCTTCTTGGGGCTGTTTTCTTCTTATTATTATTATTATTCTTTAATTTTTTTCTTTTATTTATGTATTTATTTGAGACAGAGTTTCTCGCCCAGGCTGGAGTGCAATGGCATGATCTCAGCTCACTGCAACCTCCATCTCCCAGGTTCGAGCGATTCTCCTGCCTCAGCCTCCCAAATAGCTAGGATTACAGGCATTCGCCACCACACCCAGCTAATTTTGTATGTTTAGCAGAGACAGGGTTTCACCATGTTGGTCAGGCTGGTCTCGAATTCCTGACCTTCAGTGATCCGCCCGCCTTGGCCTTCCAAAATGCTGAGATTACAGGCGTGAGCCACAGTGCCCAGCCTTGGGGTTGTTTTCTTAAGGAGGCCCAGAGAGGATGTCTGACGTGGCTCAGGGTCACATAGTACAGAAGATAAGATGCTCTGCCTTCTCCAAGACTAGGGCAAACACAGAGGGCCCTGATTAGCTCTGTATTCTGGGTGTAGTGTGGAGAACGAGTGAGAGGCTGGGTGCGGTGGCTCATGCCTGTAATAGTGCCTGTAATACGAGCACTTTTGGAGGCTGAGGCGGGAGGATCGCTTGAGACCAGGAGTTTGAGACCAGTCTGGGTAATATAGCAAGACCCCATCTCTACCAAAAATTAAAATTAAAAAAAAAAATGAGTGAGAGACCAGGTTGTGGTGCGTGTATGTAGAAGTGTTGGTTAAGACACGTGACTAACAAGCCCCATACCCCAGATCAGTTGCAGGCTTCCTCACCTGAGCACCGTAGGGTACAACTCTGAAGTGAACAGGTAGGCAGTGGTGAAGGCAGCTTCAGAAAAAGCTTTCCCCATCACTGCCAGGACAGTGCTCCAGGACTTCATATCTGGAGGGAAGCGGGTTCAGGTAGTGAGAGGGCCTTGGAGGAGAGCCAGGGGTGTTCTGGATAGGGCGCGGAGTCTCCAGAGTGGGCCAAACTTAAGTGGTGGAGAGTCTGAGCTCACTGGGTAAGAGCAGGGATCTGGGGGAGGAGTGGGTTCTTGGCCAGGAGGTGGGGTCTCCGGGGAGTGGGCAGGGTTCCTGGCCCGGCTTCTGGGGTGGGCAGAACCTATGGGACTGGGCTCACCGGAGGACACTAGCAGTCTAGTGCCGAACGCCAGGGCCGTGCCCAGCAGTGTCCCGGCTTGCGTGAGGCGGCGTCCTGCGTAGCGCACCGACAAGTAGACCAGCAGCTTGGAGGGCAGTTCCACAGCCCCGAACAACAGCTGCGTCTGGTACACGTTCAGCCCCAGCCCCGACACATCCAGACTCAGGCCGTAATAGGAGAAGTTCACTCCGAACCTGAAAGGAGTCTCAGTGCCACTTGGCCGACCCTCCTTCCCATCCCTCTTTGGCCTCTCTTCTCAGGAAGACTTGGCATTTTACAAGGGCAATCTCCTTCTGTCTCTGCAACCCCCGCTCCCCCCGCCAGGACCTTCCCTGACATCCATAATGCCCTCTGTGCAGCATGCGCCAGTAGTCAAAGCGCCTTTACCCTAATTTTCACAGCAACCCTGACATGGAACTGACAACAGTCCGTTTTACAGAAGGGACACTGGGGCTCTGAGTGGCTAAGTCATCTGTCCCTTTCCAAGTAAGGAAGTGGGAGTCTGAACTTGAACCCATGTGTCTCTGCTGCCTGCTTCATTTTCTGACTTCCCCGGGCAGATCGCCCATGGAGGTTTATCCTCCTGCCCTCCACAGTGACACTCTACTTGTCCCTCAGAGCCCTTCTCACATTCAGCACGAGCCTGGAGTTCGCTCCTCCCTCCCACCACACCCATGCCAGACCCAAGCCAGCCTCCTCACCACACCACCACGCAGCACAGTGAGATGTGTCGGAGCCGTGGTGTGCGGAACAGGTCTAGGTATGAAGGTCTTCGGACCACCTGTTCCCCGGCGGCCACTTTGCTCACAGCCTGGTAGGGAAGGAGGTGAGGTTGTAACATCAGAGTTGGCTATGTGATCTCAATGGGACACAGTACTCTCCCCCCACCCCTCTCTATTCCTCCCATCTGCAGTGGTGGGGATGGAGATGCTCATGGCAGCTGAGACGAGTGGGTCTCGAATGATGGATGTGGCCCCCTGGAGCCAGGTAGGACATCCTAAAGAGTTCGGAACTCTCTGTGGGGGCCCAGGGGCTTTTCCTGCCATATATGATGGGCTCTGGGAGGGAGGCACTTGACACAGCCCACTCCCCACCACACACATATATGCATGCTCACACACACGTTCACCCTCACCTCCTGGCTGAAGCTGTCCTCACACACTGGCCGCCCATTGAGCCTGGCACAGTGGAGCAAGTACCTGTGGGCCTCTTTCACATGGCCTTGGGTCAGAAGCCAGCGTGCAGACTCAGGCACCCACCTAGGAATAGGCAGAAGGTCCATCAGCCAGAAAGTCATGACCCTAAGCCACATGTTCCTGGACATACTACAGGCTCTCAACTTCCAGGCTCTTGCTCATGTAGCCTCCTTAGCCTGGAACATCATCTCCTCCCCAAGCCCTCCACACTTGATGAGCTCTTATTCATCTTTTAATGCCCAGTTTAAAAGCCACCTCTGGGCTGGGTGCAATGGCCCATGCCTGTAATCCAAACACTTTTGGAGGTCAAGGCGGGAGGGTGGGTTTGAGCCCAGGAGTTCGAGATCAGCCTGGGCATCATGGCAAGACCCTGTCTCTACAAAAAATCAAAAAATAAATATTAGCTGGTTGTGGTGGCACACGCCTGTAGTCCCAGCTACTCAGGAGGCTAATGCAGGAGAATCACTTGAGCCTGGGAGGTTGAGGCTTCAGTGAGCTGTGATTGTGCCACTGTACTCCAGCAACAGAGCAAGACCTTATCTCAAAAATAATAATAATAAAAATAAAACACCTCTTCCCACACTTCCTTGCCCAGGCCCAGGTCCTCCATAGCCTGGGAGTCCCTTATTCAACTGAATTGTCCTTACCCTCAAGACCAGCTCCCAGCACCAGCCACTCACTTCTCCCATGGGTGGCAGGAGGGAATGAGATGAAGGAGGGACAGACATGTAGACATATCCAGAAGGGTCATCCAAGGCCAAGTCATCTTTAGGAGGCAATGTAGTGCCCACCCTGCCTGTCCTCCCACTCTCCTGCCTGAGCTCTCCACCCCCATGCTGGCCCTGCCCCTATCCCCAACTCTCCAAGGGGCCAGCCTCAATTTATGTTTGGCTCTGTCTTTGTCTCTGACTCTCTGTATCTTGTTCTCTGTTTCTCACTTTTCCTTGCCATCTTCTTTCTGTTGATCTCTGTCTCTCTGTCTCTTTTTCTCTGTGTCTCTTTCTGTCTCTTGGTCACTTACTCCGTTTCTCTTTCCCTTCATCTCTCAATCTCTCTATCCTCAAATCTCAGGCTCTGATTAATCTCATCTTTCACTTCCTGTATCTCCCGCTCCCCAGCTGCCTGCAGTCCTCACCAGAGGCTGAGGATGCCTGGGGCACAAGGCAGGGTGACAGCTAGCAGAAGCCATCGCCAGTCCCGTATCAGGTACCCAACCAGTGCCAGTAGCATCACGCCCCCTGTCCAGAAGGTGCTGCTCAGGACTCCAGCCACGGTGCGGTGCTCCACATCCAGCCACTCCAGCTCTGGGCCAGGACAGGAGACAGGAAGATGGTTAGTGAGGACCAGATGGGCTCAGCCTCACTCTGACAACTGCCTTCTTCCAGCCCTCTAGGTCCTGCCTGTTTCTTGCCTGCCTCACCCAGTGGCATCACGATGATGGTAAAACCAGCCAGGGCTGAGCCAGTAAGGGTGCGGGTGATGGCGAACATTACATAGCTGACGGAGGCTGCAGATGCCAGGCCCAGCACCAGGGTACTCACGTAGGCTACCAGCAGCAGACGCCGCCGCCCAAACCTGCAAAGGGGTCATGCAGGGTCAGTTCCCTGTGGAAGGAGGTTCTAAGGCATAGGTAGACTAGGCTCATACCCCAGCTAGTGGGAGAAAGTTCCCCCAGCCAGTTTCTTATTGGCCCAGTGCCTCACCCCACCTGTCGGACAGATATCCAAAGGCCACAGCCCCCACCAGCACACCGGCGAAGAAGAAAGTGGACGCAGCTCTGTTCAGACCTTTCTGCTCACACACCAGATCCCACTGCAAGGACAGGCAGAAAGGGACCTCCCATGAACATCAGCCCCTCTCCAGCAGGCACCAGCTCCTCCTCTCCAGACCCTGGAGCCTTCTGAGGCGAACTCTGCCATTCTGGTACCTCCATGCCAGATAATAAACCTCCCAACGATTCACGCCAGCTTGGGGAATAGGAAACTTTGTCCCTCCCCAGTCCTGCAGCCTCAGCTTCTTCCCAAGGAAGGCCTCGACCTGCTGCCTCCCAGGGAGACTGCCTCCACCGACATTCCACCTCCAGATGGATTATGTAAATACCGACCTGGGACTGGAAAAGAGGAAGGGAGAAAAGAAGGCCTCTATTGTTTCTCCACCTCTTGCTGCAGAAATTGCCTTCTCAGCTCTTTGTCTCAACTCCCTGAAGCCACTTTAGCCCTTCCCTGCCTTAATCACCTCCCAATTAATGATGATGATAACAGTTCTTGTGTAGGATCCTGTTACTACAAGCCATGAACTAAAAGTGCCTTATATTCATAGCCCCCATCTACAGATTGGTAAACTGAGACTTTAAGAGGTAAAGTAATACATCTAATGCCTACACAGTAACCACCCAAGGCAATGGCAGGCCCATCCCTCTCACGTGTCTCTCAACTTCTGGGCTTAAGTACCTCAGTTGCAATGGTAGAGGAGAACTCTGAGTGGTCGTACTCCCAGCCCTGAGAGCAGGGCACTGTGGCAGGTTCATCCTCCAGCTCCCCACGGCTCTGCCTTTCTTCCCCCAACGTGGTGTTGGGGAGAGCCTGGGGGTAGGCAAAGCGGAGGCAGGAGCTGAGCGTGCCATCAGGCTCCCGGGGAAGATGGGCCTCCAGCCACACATCCTGATGGCTGAAGTTGGCAGGGGCACCCGGCAGGGCACATCGGTGGGCAGGCACGGCAGCCAGGAAGATGGGCAGGAGGAAGTGCAGTGGTAGCAGCACTCGGGGCAGGGCCAGCAGTGCCACATTCCGCAGTTGGAAGGGCCCAAAGCCGCCCACCTGCTCCAGCAGCTCCTCAAAGCCCATGCTGCTCACCCACCAAATGCTTCAGGTGCAGCCTCCCTCTAGTATCCAGCCAGCTCAAACTGCCCACCACATAGACCCTTGGACTCTGGAGGTGGGAGTGGATGGACTGAGTGGAGAGCCTGCAGCCAGAATCCAGCCCTCAGGGGCTGGCCCAGGACTGGGCCCTCCCCAGCCATCAGGTCTCCAGGGACCTCTACCTGTCTTGCCTGGTGCCTGGGGGAAGGGGAAGCCATCCATTCAGAGGTCACTGGCTCGTGGCTCTGGGGCTTACCCATTAGTGTTCAGGGACCAAGGCTACCATGATGAGGTAGCTGTGTGATGGCATAGGAGGTGAGCCCCTAGCCCCTTGGTCAGCAGAGCTCCCAGGATCCCTAAGAAGAGGAGGCCCCTGGGGCCTGGGGCCAGCTCTCCCAGGGTGCCCTTTGTCCTGTGAGACCTTAGGTCAGCCTTGCCTATTTGCAGCTACAGCCATGGCCTGGCCGACAGCCCAGGATTCAGGACTGAAAGCTGGATCCTAACCAGGTTTCTTTCTGCTGAGCCATGAGGCCTCCTCGCATCCCTCTCCCCTGCTGGGAGCTGATGCCCTGGCCTAAGACACACCTGTGATCACACTGGGCAACTTGATGTCTCTGAGGATCCCAGGCTCATCCCATTCCCACTTCACTCAGGGACTCTCCCCATACATATGGTTCCAACTGCCTGTCCCATTCCCCTATTTCCAGCAGCTTCCTAAATTACCTTTTGGAGGGATAGGGAATGGCGGGGGGGCATGTTGCCAAGGTACCTGCAATGCCTAAGATTACGTTTTGGAGGGGTAGGGAATGGGGGAGGGGGAGTTACCAAGGTCTTGTCAAAGGTACATGCAATACCTAAGACTCAAATGTTCAATCTGACCCTCCCACTCAATTCTCAATCATGGTCCCTGCAGCAAAAGTACAGCAGAAACCAGCAATGTCTGGTTTATTCTCATCTGATTCTCCAAACACTTGGCTGGCAGACCCACTGGTTTAATCCAGCTCCTACTTTGAACAGGTCAGAAAACTAAAGACAGGGAGGGGACCTGCTGGGGTCACACAATGACTCAGCAGCAGAGCCGAAGAAAAGACCAGGTCCCCTGACTCCAGACCAGGAATCTCACTTTTGACCTAAGCTGCTGAGCTGGTGATGTCCCAGTCTGCTCCAGGCTGGGCTCCCTGAGAAAGCGCTGGGAAAGGAGCTAAATCGATGGCATGGCGTGTGTTAATGGGGGTGCTGACAGCCATGGAGTGAAGCAAGAGGCAGCTAATGGTGGTGGCAGTGACAGGGGGTGACAATAAGAAGAAATGTTTGAGTCTCTAGTGCATCCTCGCCATTCTGGAGGGTACATAGATGCCTCAGACACGGTCCCTACCCTTAGGGAGCTTACAGGAGGGTTAAAATAAGCTAACCCTCCCTGTCTCCAGTCTCACCCCTTTCAACCCATTCTCCATACACTGGCCACAGTGAACATTTAAACACAAATCTAAGAGGGTCACATCCCTGTTTAAAACCCTTCACCAGCTTCTACTGCCTGAGGGGGAAAGTCTAGCTCCTTAGCTTGGCCCTTATGACTTCCCTAGGACTAGATCCTCTCCCCCAGTCCACCCCTGACCCCTCTCCAACATGCTCCCTTCCCTCTAGTTCTCTGCACACACCAGCTCATTGGCATGTCACACCCTAGTGTGGTCCCTTGGACAATGTGGCTTCCTCCTCATTCACCAAGTGGATGCCCAAACCTCCCTGAAGACCAGCTCAAGGGGAGACACCTCCACCCCTCTGATCCTCACTCACGTGTGACCTCACACTGTTGGTTCCTCCCTCATTTAATACTATGTAATGATATTATTAATATAAAATGTATAAAATACCATAACACTTTGCAGCTCCTGAGAGGTAAGTTTTGTGGTCACCCCATCTCCATGTCCCATCCAGTGGCTCCACAGGGTAATACTCTGAAGTTTTTCCACAGCCAGAGAGGACAGCTAACGAGGCCAACCTCAGCCATTGGCTGTGACGCCTTAGTTTTCACAATGGGAATTTCTCTCCTGCTTTAATATCAGAAATAGCTGATAATCATGCAGTGGTTACCTCTCCCTCTTGACATTGGCTCCTAGGAAACTCAAATCTAAATCTGCAGCCCTGGCCAGGCACAGTGGCTCATGCCTGTAATCCCAGCACTTTGGGAGGCCAAGGCGGGTGGGTCACCTGAGGTCAGGAGTTTGAGACCAGCCTGGCCAACATGGCAAAACTGTCTCTACCAAAAATACAAAAAATTAGCTGGACATGGGGGCAAGCGCCTGTAATCTCAGCTACTCAGGAGGCTGAGGCAGGAGAATTGCTTGAATCTGGGAGGTGGAGGTTGTAGTGAGCCGAGATCGTGCGACTGCACTCCAGCCTGGGCAACAGGAGTGGAACTCTGTCTCAAAAATAAAAAATAAAAAATAAATAAATCTGCAGCCCCTTTCTCCAGAGAGTAATTTGGCATTAATTTTACCTCTGGCTCCATCTTATTCCCTGGCCCTACCTCATATGGAAGCTCTCTTCTCTGATGTCATTGAAGAATGATGGTGACAGTGACCATGATGGCTGATGATGGAGCTGGACAGGCAGGTATGAAATGCTGAGTCTAACCAGAGGATAGATAGATCAACTCTGAATCACCAGTTAAGAGCTGGTTTTGATTATATTTTAACCATCCTCCCACCCCTCCAACCTGGGAATTCTAACCTGAGCTCAGAGGCCAAGGTAGAGACTTTCATTTATACCAAACCGGATGGAGAGGAGCCTTGTGCAATGGAAAATAACTCCTGGCCAGGCATGGTGGCTCACGCCTGTAATCCCAGCACTTTGTGAGGCAAAGGCGGGTGGATCACTGGAGGTCAAGAGTTCGAGACCAGCCTGACCAACATGGTGAAACCCCGTCTCTACTAAAAATACAAAAATTAGCTGGGCGTAATGGCTCGTGCCTATAATCCCAGCTACTCGGGAGGCTGAGGCAGGAGAATTGCTTAAACCCAGGAGGTGGAGGTTGCAGTAAGCTGAGATTGCACCACTGTACTCCAGCCTGAGTACAGTGTAAGAGTAAGACTCTGACTCAAAAAAAAAAAAAGAAAAAAGAAAAAAACTCCTTAATTGGAATTATTACTAGAATTATTGGAGGGTTCAGGAAAAATACATTCTTGGAATAAACAATTTGAGATTGCTTGCAATAGGGAATTCTTACACTTTAGGCCTTTTACTCTTTCGCCCCCGCCCCACTGAGTGACCTCAGATGACCTACCCATCTTAATTGGGGCTTCAGTGACCATTAACCATTGCTGCAACCAATGTAGTCATTTCCTACACTGTTGATGGTGGCAATGACAAAATCAATTGCAGTGGTAAGTAGGGTGGTGGATGGTATAATAGTAAGGGAGGTGGGATCCTGGTGATGGAAGTGATGGTGACAGGGGTGATTGGAGTAGAGATGAGAGGATGGGGCTAGGGCCGCTGGTAGTAATGATGTGGTCATGAGGGTAGTACTGGTGATGAGGATTATGTGATAGATGTGGTAATGATGGTGACAGTGATCTGGTGATGGTAGTGATGATGTGATGGTGGTAATGATGGTAGTGGTGATGTGATGGTAATGATGCTGGTGGTGATGTGATGCTGATGATGGTGATGTGATGGTGGCAATGATGGTGACGTGGTGATGGTGGTAATGGTGGTGGTGGTGATGTGATGGTCATGGTGATGTGATGGTCATAATGATGGTGGTGGTGATGTGATGGTGGTAATGATGCTGGTGGTGGTGTGGTGATGGTGGTAATGATGGTGGTGGTGATGTGGTGATGGTAGTAATGATGGTGGTGGTGATGTGATGTTGGTAATGATGGTGGTGATGTGATGGTAGTGATGGTGGTGGTGTGGTGATGGTAGTAATGATGGTGGTGGTGATGTGGTGTTGGTAATGATGATGGTGATGTGATGGTAGTAATGGTGGTGGTGATGTGGTGATGGTGGTAATGATGCTGGTGGTGATGTGATGGTAGTAATAGTGGTGGTGATGTGATGGTAGTAATGATGGTGGTGGTGATGTGGTGATGGTGGTAATGATGCTGGTGGTGATGTGATGGTAGTAATGGTGGTGGTGATGTGATGGTAGTAATGATGGTGGTGGTGATGTGATGTTGGTAATGATGGTGGTAATGTGATGGTAGTGATGGTGGTGGTGATGTGATGGTGGTAATGATGCTGGTGGTGATGTGGTGATGGTAGTAATGATGGTGGTGGTGATGTGGTGATGGTGGTAATGATGCTGGTGGTGATGTGGTGATGGTAGTAATGATGGTGGTGGTGATGTGATGGTAGTAATGATGGTGGTGGTGATGTGATGTTGATAATGGTGGTGGTGATGTGGTGATGGTAGTGATGGTGGTGGTGATGTGGTGATGTGATGGTAGTAATGGTGGTGGTGATGTGGTGATGGTAGTAATGATGGTGGTGGTGATGTGATGGTAGTAATGATGGTGGTGGTGATGTGATGGTAGTAATGATGGTGGTGGTGATGTGATGTTGGTAATGATGGTGGTGATGTGATGGTAGTGATGGTGGTGGTGATGTGATGGTGGTAATGATGCTGGTGGTGATGTGATGGTAATGATGTTGGTGATGTGGTGATGGTGGTGATAATGGTAATGATGATGTTGCTGATGTGATGGTGATGGTGAAGGAGGTGATGACAGTGTGTAAGCTCCCTGATGGCAAGGACCTTGTCTTTTGTTAATCATTATGTCTTCGAAGCCTAGTGGAGGTGATGGTGATAGTTTGGGAGAAAAATGTCTGTGATCTGAGTGAAGACGAAGCTAGTAATGGTGGATAATGAAGACAGAGGTGCGGATTGTGGTAAAATTGGTGGTAGTGGTAATGGATGGTGTTACACCACTTCCGGTTTAAAGGTGAGGAGAAATGCAGAAGATGCCACCTGGAGCTGCTGAAAATGGGCTTACGTCATATTACCTCTAACCCATGGCCAGAAAGACTCTCCCTCTATATCACCTCATCACCTTAGGCAATGAGCAGGCTCCTGAAACTCCTGAGAACTTAGAAAGATGGTTCTAAGTCCTTTAGCCTTGCATTGGCCTCATCTATTGTCCTGGCCTTGACTCATCAGTAGGCCATGGGAAAATCTCAGCAGGCCCCAGCGTCTGATGATTAGAGACACAAGACTCTCCACATTCCCACCCCTGTCTCTTTTCCGAGGGGCCCCTCTCTATCAAAAAAAGGCTCATCTAAATGTCCCTGGTCTGTGGCTCCCATCTAGCCCCTGACAGAGCAACCTTGCTCAAGCCATGTATTTCTCTGTGCCCCTGCCCTCACACCTCTCTTTGACCACGGGACAAAGAAATGTCTTTCTGTGAGGGAACAGGGAGAAGGTCTGCCAGGGACCAGAGAAGCCCTCGCATGCAGAGCATCAGATAGTCCTTGACAGCCAAGCTGGGCCTCGGGAAGTGCCTGACAAGTCTCAGGTTCCTGGGGGCAGGAGGTAGGCAGAGGGTCTCTGCAATGCCTTAAAGCCCTGTTCCTTGGCACAGCCTGTCCTGGCTCCAAGCCTGGCCCTACTCCCTCCTCACTCTTCTCTTCCACTCCACGATTTATGCCTGTGACTCCCCACACTGAACTCCATGCAGTCTCGCCCCCCACACTTTGCCTGTGCTGCTCCCCCATCCCCTGGGAATGTCCTCTCCTCTATCTGGCCAGCTCCTGTTTGTCCTTCAAAATTCAGTCCAAGAGGCACATCTCTAGGGGTTTTCCTTGAAGCTCTCAGTCTGGGCTGGGAGTTCCTCCCTATGCCTTGACTATCAAGGCACATGCCACATGTAAAATGAAAGTTAATTTCCAATCACTTTTTTTTTTTTTTTAGAGACAGGGTCTTGCTCTGTCGCCCAGGCTAGAGTACAGTGGCATGATCATAGCTCAGTACAGCATCGAACTCCTGGGCTCAGGTGATCCTCCTGCCTCAGCCTCCTAAGTAGCTAGGACTGCAGGCACATACCATCACACCCAGCCCCAGCCACCTCCTTCAGGTCATGCTGTGCTTTGTCTTAGCGCCTGGTCGGTGCCCGACATCTGGCATAGCCTCTAGCACATGTTGGGCTCAGCAATGGTCTGCAGAATTAGTTAAATTAATGGGTTGGATGAATGAAAGATGGATTAAATAAATAATGAATGAATAATCCATGACATTCATTCATTCAATCTCAATAATCGAGAAAATTAAAAAATACAATAAGGTACCATTTTTATCTATTTAATTATTTGGGGGAGGGTTTCTCCTAGAATTAGACTGGAAGAAGTAAGATAGGTTGGAGCCAAGAAGTTCTAGTGCCAAGTTTAGCACTATTTGAAATAGCGAAAATAGTGAAAAGTCGGAAAGAGTAATGAAAAACCAATATGGAGCTGGTTAAATAGATTATGGAACATTCATGCCATGGAATATGATGTAGCTATTAAAAAGAACACAAGGATTCTCATGATTGCTGGTGGAAGTGTAAAATGATGTAGCAATTTTGGAAAAGTTTGGTAATTATTCAAAATGTTAAACATATCATTACCATATGATCGAGCAGCAATTCCACTCCTAGGTATATACCCAAGAGAAGTGAATGCATACATCCAAACAAAACTTGTACACAAATGTTCATAGCAGCATTACTCATCATAACCTAAAGCAGAAACAACCCAAAGTCCATCAACTGACAAATGGATAAACAAAATGTGGTGTGTCCATATAATAAAATATTATTTGGCAATAAAAAGGAATGAAGTACTGATAAATGCTACAATATGGCAGTACCTTGAAAACATGCTAAGTGAAAGAAGATAGTTACCAAAACATCATATATATATACACATATATATGATGGGAGGACCACCTGAACCCAGGGCTGGGGAGGGGCGTCGAGGCTGCAGTGAGCCATGATTGTGCTGCTGCACTCCAGCCCGGGTGACAGAGTGAGACCCTGTCTCAAAAAAAAAAAAAAAACACATTTCAGAATAGTAGGTATAATATGCTCTTCTTTTTATTTATAATAAATATGTATATATAGACAGAGAGCGAGCTATTAATTACAAACAGGAAAAAGAAGGTCTGAAATGGTACACACCAAGCCATTTGTAAGAGTTACCTTTATGTGGTCAGCTTCATGGATAGGGAGGGGGCTTTTATTTTATATGCCTTTAGCATTTGCCTTTTTACCATAAGTATGTCCTGCTTTTGACAGTTTAAACAAGAAGGAAAGCGAAATCACATGGAGATTCCACTGAAGGCTGATGAATCAGGGCCTAGAGCACGCTGGCATCCATGCCAACAGAAAGAGTGTCCCAGGAGCCAGGATGTTTCTGGAATGCCAGGGAGTGGCCTTCTTGGAGGGACAGCAGGACTTTGCGAGCCTGGGCCTTTTTACCTTGGATCTCAGGCAAAGCCAGGAGCCTGGCCTGGAACCAAAGTTGTTTATACATTGACGAGGTGAAAGATTTACACCGAGTGAACCTAGGGTTCAAAATTCACAAGCTCCTACAGTATGTACACTAGAACAAAGCCTCCTTTCTGCCCAGCTCTCCTGCCCCATGGCGGCCGGACACCTCTCACTCATCTCACCTGCCTTTCCAGACACAAAATTGTACATTATATGTATGCTTCTTTTTCTTATTCTTGGTCTTGGAGACTGGTCCATAAGTGTATACTATACAAAGAGACAACTCCTTCATTAATTTTTTTAGAGAAAAAGGTCTCACTATGTTCCCCAGGCTGGAGTCAATCTCCTGGGCCTAAGCAATCCTCCTACCTCAGCCTCCCAAGTGGCTAGACTACAGACACACCACAGCTCTCAGCTAGCCTCCTTCATTTTAGAGTCTCACAGTACCCCATGGTTGGGACCCCATTTTATGGGTGGGCCATGCTCTACTGAGCAGCCCCAATTGGGCATTTAGATTTTTTCTGAACTTTTATAGGTCCACAGTCTCTTATCCAAACTGTTGGGATCAGAAGTACATACATGGTTGTACATGTATGGTTGACCTTTGAACAACACGGGTTTGAACTGCACTGGTCTGCTCATAAATTGATTTTTCTCAATAAAAGTCACAAGTTTTGTGCCTGTCTCTCCTGCTCCCCTTCCATCTCCTCCACCCCTGCCGCCTCTGCCACCCCTGAGACAGCAAGACCAACCCCTCATCTTCCTCCTCCTCCTCAGCCTTCTCAATATGAAGACAGTGAGGATGAACACCTTTATGATGATCCACTTCCACTTAATATTTTCTCTTCCTCATGGTTTTTTAAATAACATTTTCTTTTCTGTAGCTTACCTTATTGTAAGAATACAGTATATAATATATATAAAACATATAAAATATGTGTTAATCGACTGTTTATTATTGGTAAGGCTTCTGGTCGACAGTAGGCTATTAATGAAGTCTTAGGGGAATCAAAAATTATAGGCAGATTTTCAACAGCAAGGGGTTTGGTGCCCCTAACCCCTGTGTTGTTCAAGGATCAGCTATATATGTGTGTGTGTGTATATGTATGTGTGTGTGTATATACACACACACACACACACACACATATTCAGAAAGGTAATTTAGCATATATTCCATATATTGTAAAATACCCTAATGGTTGGCCGGGTGCGGTGGCTCCCGTCTGTAATCCCAGCACTTTGGGAGGCCGAGGCAGGCAGATCACCTGAGGTTAGGAGTTCAAGACCAGCCTGGCCAAAATGGTGAAACCCCATCTCTACTAAAAATACAAAAATTAGCTGGGCGTGGTGGCAGGCACCTATAACCCTAGCTACTGGGGAGGCTGAGGCAGGAGAATCGCTTGAACCTAGGAGGCAAAGGTTGTAGTGAGCTGAGCCCGTGCCACTGCACTCCAGCCTGGGCAACAAGAACAAAACTCCGTCTCAAAAAAATAAAAAATAATAAAATACCCTAATGGGACCTATCCCATCATCAAACATGTTAATGTTTCCACTGCAAATATGGATGATAAGTGGAATTAATAAAGATTATAAATGGTCTTGTCAGGTTTTTTTTTTATAACAAGTGAGTGTGTGCCAATCTAATGTGAGAAATCCCAGTTTTCAGAACTTTCTGGGTCTCAAAAGTGCAGATGAGGCTTTCTGGAGCCATACAAAGAATACTGCACTGAATAATTTTGGACACATGTAATTTTGCAAGTGTACAAATACATCCACAGGATACAGTTCTAAAGTAGAGAAGCAGGGACACAAGCTATGCTCATTTGTGATTTTGATAGATTTTTTCATAATAATAACTTTGCCTGTGAGCTGCTACACTGCATGGTTTTCCAGACACTCTCACTTTTGTCTGATAACTTTGGGGTAATGAAAATTCTTCCTCGAGAGTCGGAAGGAGGAAGAGAAGCAAATTAAAGGGCACAGGCGGGGTGCAGTGACTCACCCCTGTAATCCCAACACTTTGGGAGGTCGAGGCGGGTCAATCACATGAGGTCAGGAGTTCGAGACCAGCCTGGCCAGCATATCAAAACCCTGTCTCTAGTAAAAATACAAAAATTAGCCGGGCATGGTGGCGCACATGTGTAATCCCAGCTACTCGGGAGGCTGAAGCACAAGAATCACTTGAACCTGGGAGGCAGAGGTTACAGTGAGCTGAAATCACGCCACTGAACCCCGGCCTGGGCAACAGAGTGAGACTCCCTCTCAAAAAAAAAATAAAAATAAAAATAAATAAATGGTATAAACATACAGTGAGATAGAAGGAATAAATTCAATGTTCGAAAGCTGAGTAAGGTGACTATATTTAACCAAAATGTATTGTACTTGGGTAATGGATGCTGTGAACACCCTGGCTTGGTCACTACACATTATATACATGTCACAAAATTTCTCGTGTACTCCATCAATTTGTACAAATAATTTAAAAAACTCTTCCTCCTGGCCTGTCTGCACAAAGCCAGACTCAGGGTCTCTGGCCCTCAGGAGAAGCATCCAGAGGGCTGTGAGAGTGTACGATTTGCAGTCAGAAGGACAGCAGGACAGTCCCCTTCCTCCTCTGTGACCCTGAGCAAGTTACCTGTGTCTGTCCTGAGCTTTCATTTCCTCCCCTGCCTCCAGGACAGTCCCTCTGCACTTGCCCACCAACCTGTGCTCCACTCTCCTGGCCAGCCCCAGCCCCAGGAACTGGGTTTTGCCTGCCCTCCCTCAGGGAAGAAGAGTCCAAGCCAACAGAAAAAGGTCCACAGGCTTTTTAATGGTGTGATGGCTACTTCCCTTCCGAGACCCGATCTAATCATTGACAGTGGCTTCCAGGGTGTTGGGGTGGGGTGGACAGGTGCAGGATGGGCAGAGGCCATGCAGTGACTGGGAAGGGCTTGGGGAGGGGTGTTACATTCTGTTTGGCATGTAAACATTCTTAGGTGGCTTCCCGAGGGAGGGGAAGGGCAACTCCCTGCTCCCCACCCCATGCCCACCAGGGCTGGTCCCTGGAGTTCAGAAGACTGAGCAAACCAGGCCTCTGTGAGGAGCTGGGAAATGGGGAGCCTGGGGCACAGCCCCTCTCCTCTCCTGTGCCCCCTTCGTGCACGGTGTGGCTGGGGAGGGAAGGCATGTGTTGGGGTGAGCAGACCCTGCATCTGAGTCAGTGACATAGGTTGTTGTGATGGGGAAGTGCTGAGGGAGGTGGTGTGACACTTTTACAGAGGAAGGGCTCAGGACCTGGAGGCCTGGTGGAGAGAATGAATGCTCAGGGGGAAGAGGCTGCAGCTGGGGTTGGGGGCACGGGGAGTTGTGGCTTCCTCTGCCCTGGATGCTTCCTGGGGAGAGGCACAGAGGCAGTCCCCTAGGTGACCCCCTCCCCACTGGCCCACTTTCCCTCCCCCACCTCTCCTGGTGACATTCAGTGACTCAGAGGCCTGAGGTCAGTTGGGAGCCCTAGGGAGGTGTGGAATCCCAAGGGCAGACTGGGTTTTGCGTCTCTGCCAGCTCCAGTGCTGAGTGAAGCTGGGGGTAGAATGGACCTGGGGCTCTCTCAGGCCCCCCTCTTCCTCCCAGCTCCAAACCAGGGTGTTGTTGGTCCTGGGGCAGAGGTGAGGCTGGGGGCCCTACATTCACGGTTCGGTTGGTGGCAAGGAGCAGGCCCAGGGCCTGGGCACCAGGAGTCATATCCTGGTCCCCACCTGGCACGAGCTGATTGTCATTCGGAGAAGCTCTAGGTGGGAGGCAGTGGCCCTTCCTCCACTCCCTCTGCTGGACCCAGAGGGCAGTAGAGGGCCTTGGGAGGGCCTCAAGTTGACAAGGAGGGCTCTGTCCGGAGAAGTTTCCTGAGTGTTCTGGGAGCTTCTGCATCAGCGTGGGGTGGACGTCAAAGGCTGTCCACCCAGGAGTCCACCCCTCAGCTGGTCTGCAGAGAAGCCACCACCCTGGCCTGGAAGTGGCTGCCCAAGCTGCTGACTCTCCATGAGGGGGAGGCTGCTTTCAGGGTCAGCTGCCTTGTGGGCATCCTTCTGGGTGATGGTGGCTGGACGCAGCCAGACTGCTGGGGCACACTAAGGCCTTTCTTCCTCTTTCCCTGGATGTCTTGGCTTGCTCTCTGTGACTCAGGGAAGGACAGAGAGGCTAGGCCAGGGGACAGAGGCTGCAGGGGCCTGTCCAGATAGGCAGGGCTGGCTGTCCCATCTGCAGCCGGTGTGCTGCTTGCCCCAGATGTAGGCAGTTGAGGCTCATGATGAGGTGGGGTGAGCTATGCAGGAGCCAGAACCCAGGAAGAGTCCCCACATCCATTCCTGGAGTAGAGCAGCTGCACGGGCTGGGGTCGGGGCAAGAAGGAACAGGCTGAAGGGTGAGCTGAGGGAAGAGTGGGCTTGGGCTGGGGACCCATCACTCAAGCATACAATCTGGAAGTTAGAAGGGCCTTTCTGCCTCCAGGGGCCAGCTGTCTGTTGGTCCACCTGTCTCTGCTCTCTCTGCCCATTGCGGGAGACGATGCCTGAGCCAGCCCTCCCTCCCTCCCACAGGCGGGAGGACAGGGAGGGTGACCCCACCAGAACTGAGTCCCCGAATCTCCGAAGGGCCAGTGCAAAGATGGTAACCAGCCACTCTCCACCTGCTTTGAACTCAGGAAAGAGCAGGTTGGCTGGAACTGCAGTAGGCAGGACTGAGGTTAGATGACAGGAAGGAATTCCTGATGGTGAAGGGTCCTGAGCACTAGATCAGGGGAACAGGGGAGGGAGTAAAACTTTGTTAAAGCCCCCTCCAACTTCCCACTGGGAAATACTTGCCCAGGAAGGCAGCCCACACACTTCCTATGGTTCCCACAGAGGCTCCACCCAAATCTGGAGGCAAGAGGTTTCTGCACCCCAGAGGTGCAGGGGAGCACATCCCCTGCCCACAGAATCACCTGCCCACCCATCTCCAAGATCACTTGCCCACTGCCTCTCACCGAGTTGTCCAGGATGGAGCCAACTTTGGGGCAGGTCAGACCTGCCCCCTCACACCTGAGTAGACCGATGTTCCCTGGGTCCCCAACCCCAGCCTGGCAGTCCAGAGGCCGTCCCTGGCCACAATGGCTCCCAGAAGACTGTGGGGCTGGACCCTCGCGGGGAGGCTGGAGCCTCCACTTCTGGAATTTGAGGCTGCTTCTCTGAAGGGGTGGGGGGACTTTGGCTGGAAAGGGGTCGGAGGAGGGCAAGGCGCCGCAGGAGGTGTAGGCAGAGATTGCTGGGGGAGCATGGAGCGTAGTCTAGGCCTGGTGGGCGAACGAACCAGGCGTCCCCAGAAGTGGAGTCCTCGATGAAAAGTGGCTGAGCCTTCCCCGGGGCGGAGAGACTGATGTGAGGCTGGCCGGCCTGACGGGCGGCGGGAGGATGAGAGGACACAGGGCGAGGAAGGGGAGGCAGACCCTCCCCGCGGCGCGGGGCCGCGTCCCCCACCGGCCCTAAGGCCTGGCGGGGCGCCGCGTGTGCTCGCGCGCGTCCTCGCGGGTGCAGGCGGAAAGCTGGGGCCGCGGGTGGCGCGCGTCGGGCGCGTAAGGCTGTGCTGGGAGCTGCTCCAGTGTGGCCGGCTGCGGGTGGGGGGCCGGGGTGAGGGTGGGGGACCGCGGAGAGCAGCGGGCGTCATTATCTGGCCCCAGCCCGGCCCTCCGCGCCTCCTGCCCGGCCTTTGGTTGTTGCGCGCTGAGCCTGGAGTTTCCCTCTGGGTCCTTTCTTGGAGCCCCCGGGGGAGGGGGTGCCATCAGGCTGGGCCCGGGCCGGCGGGACGCCCCGGGGCGGGGGGACCCCGGACCGGGCCAGGTGCGAGGGGGAGGGGCTCTCTCTGCGGGACAGGGACTGGCTCCGGGGGGACGCGCTGGCATTGCGCGCGGCGGATGTGGACGCGGGGAGGCGCGGGCTGCGCGGCGCTGGGGCCCTGGCTCCGGCTTGGTCTCGCCCTGGGCCCAGGCCGCGGCCAGGAGGTTGTTTGGGGCGGAGGTCAGCAGCAGTGGCCGACCCTGGGGGCGTCTGCAGCTGGAGCCTGCTTGAGAGCAGAAGGCAGGAGAAAAGAAGAGGGCAAAGAAACAAAACAAGGAGAAATATTTCAGAATCCTCCTGGGCACTGGGCACTGGAGTCCGGCATCCTAAGAGCTGAGACTGAGACCATGGCACAGATGGGTAAACTGAGGCCTGGCTCTCTGTCCTCCAGGGCAGGACCTCGAGGGGCCACACGCTTCCAGGCTGCTGCTGGAAGAGCCTGCTGCTGGCTTTCTTTGGGGTCCTCATTTCATCTTTAAAATTCTCATGGATTTTGCATTCTAGCCTAGAATATACCTATGTTTATATTAATATGAAATAATGTTTTCTCCCAAGGAGTCAAAGCACTGGGCTTTATCCTTTGGCTTCCAATGCCCCATGGCATACCAGAGGCTGTGTGTGGACCCACTGGCCCCCATCAGCTTTTCCTAAGCCTGGCCTCTCCGGCACCCCCTCCACACATGACATGCTTACTGAAGCCACTTCACTGAGCCCAGTGACAGGGCTGGAACCCAAATCAGAGTAAGGCAGAGCACAGTTGGGAGGTGCTGGACAGGAGGTGTCACTGAGGGTCCCTCCTGATCTTCCATAGCCCCTGACCTTGGTTCTGGAGAAGCCCCTCCTGGTGGAGGCCTGTGGCCACCCTCTGCCCACCCTGGGGCTGGCAGCGGTTTCTCACCTGCTGGTGATGGCTGTGTCCGATGCTGGGGCCGCGCCATGGGATCTGCTGGCGGGCTGCTGGGCTGCAACAGGCATGGGCATGCGGAGGCCAATGGGGCGGGGAATCCGGCTCCTGGTGGCGGCTGCCTTCCCGCTCTTCCTGGGCAAGGCCGCTGCCGGCTCAGAGGCGGGCGTGTCCTCCTCAGAGCCCGTGCCTGAGAGGGTCTCAGAGGCACGGCGCTGCTCCTCACTGGAGGAGGACGAGGCCCCTGAGGCCAGCCGCAACAGCAGGCGGCCCTGCCTCTTCTCCATCACCAGCCGCGCCAGGTCCTGCTGCGGCCGAGCCCGCTTGCTCCACCGCTCTTTGGCCGACAGTGAGCCTGAGGGCTCCGAGCCCGTGTCCTCCTCAGAGAGCAGGACAGGGATACGGCTCCTGGGGCGAGAGCCTGGCATAGCATGGCGTCTGGGGGAGATGGTGGCCACTTTCTCAGGGCTTGGCTCCAGCGGGGACACTGGGGCTGGCCCGTCTGCAAGGGCCGGGCCATTGGGCAGTGAGTTTGTGGCCATCTCTGAGGGGGTTTCCCGGGGGGGCCCAGACAGGGCAGAGCCCTCTATCTCAGCCCCATTCAGCCCTGACAGGGCGAGGCCGTTCTCCAGGGGCGCTCGGGCCCCCTCCTCCACAGCGCCCCCATCAGAGGCCAGCTCCAGACCCAGCTCGCCCCCAGCGCTGAACTCCTCAGACCGCAAGGCTTGTCCACCGGAAGACATGACGTTGAGGTGGGTTTTCTCCGCAATGTGCACAAAGGTCCTCTCAACTTTGGTGAAGGGTGAGGAGGTGACTGCCACGCCCCCGACCCCTGTGGCCACTGTCCCGGCCCCCAGCCCTGCCCCAGGCCCCGGGGGCTTGGGCTCAGACTTGAGGACAGAGGACAGGGTGCCTGGCTCAGATACGTCCAGCTGGCTGCCCGTGGGCTGGGGCCGCTCATGCTGAGGAGTGAGGGCAGCCAGGGTGCCCAGGTCAGGGTCGGGGGCCAGTTCGGCAGTGACGGGCGACTTCTTCATGTCGCCAGGAGAGACAAGCACCAGCGTTTTGGAGCCCTCCTCAGGCTCCAGGTCCCCATCGGCCATGGAGGCCCGGCCCCTGGACTCCTTCTGATCGTCTGCCAGCAGCGTGGACGGGGCGCCCTCCTGGCTCCGGTCGGTGCTCCTCTCACTCCCCTCACTGCTGGAGCCACTACAAGGCCCCAGCACCTCCCCCAAGGCAACTGCCGCTGCAGCCTCCTCCTCCTCTTCCTCCTCCTCCTCTTCCTCCTCCTCCTCTTCCTCTTCCTCCTCTTCTTCTTCCTCATCCTCTTCTTCTTCTTCCTCATCTTCCTCCTCCTCCTCCTCTTCCTCCTTCCCATTAGCCTGAGGCTGAACAGGAGCCAGTGGGACCTGGGGGGCGGTGAGCAGCATGTGCGAGAAGCCCACCCTCCGGACCCTGTTGAGCAACCGCGCCCGTTCTCGGTAATCGGAGAGGTCTCTTTTGAAGTCCTGGTAGGGCAGACTCAGAGGCACAGCTCGTGGGAGGCCATTCACCTCAAATGGGGGCGCCACGGAGAACACCTGCAAGGGGCATACACAGGGACCCTCTGAGGTCACCCACCCTCCTGGGCCCAGGAAGACTTCAATTGCACCCACAAGCTAGGAGACTCACAGGCCCAGGTCGTCTACCAGAGTGTGAGCTCCATAAAGTTAAGCACAGGCACTGGGTCTGTCTTGTTCACTGCTCTGTCCCCAGGGCCTAGAATGGTCTCTGGCGCCTAGTGAGTGCTCAGGAAACCTCTGATGAATGACTGTCCATGCTCTAGGTCCCCTGAAGTCCCAGGCCCTGATCCTGGTGGCCTTTCTGCCTCCCAGCCTCTCTATGTCCCCAGCCCCTCTCATCGCCATGTGCATCCTGCACCCGAGTCAGCAACAATAACAGAAAATGAAAACTGGAAGGAACCACGACCACCACGCAGATCAGCCCTTCCTTTTACAGATGAGAAAGCCAGGTCCAGAGACGGGCGGCAAGTATCTGTGCCACTTCCTGGATGGGCTGTGCCGGGCTGGCTCCTAGATGCCCTTAGTACCACCTCAGGGTGTGCAGTTTCTCTGTGGCCAGAGAGCTGGCTGCCCAGGGCCACCAGATCCTGTGCTGGACAAGGGCAAAGGCGGGGCTGTCCTCTACCCTTAAAAGTGCAGGCTGGGCCCCTCGACCTCCAATCCATCCTCTCAGCCAGGAATTTGTACAGCCCTCGACAGGTATACTTGAGCTCCATTCCGTTTTCCTCTTCAGAGTTTTGTGCAGAGCCCTTGGCAATGTGATGGACAAAGCAGTCCTTGGTTTTCTAGACTCTTGCCATGTCCCCCTTAGCCTCCTTCCTTCCAGACTAGAAAGGTCTGACCACCTGGTCAGGACCTTGGCTGCTGTGTCTCCTTCACTCTAGCTCCACCCTGTTCAATACACAGACATCCCCAGGCACCCGCAATGCCCTGGGCGCATCAGGGCTGACACAGCTTTGTTCCATGGTGGGACGGTGCTGACGATGTCCAGCACTTTGCTAGCGTTTTCGAACACGCTGGGCTTCTGTCTTCCTAAGCTAGCAGAACACAGCCCATCCAGACCAGAAGCCCCGGGGATATCCTGCCTCCCCACTTTCCTGCCCATCTACGCTGCCAAGGAGTCCTGCCAAGCATCCTTCTTAAACTTTTCTGTGTCTGCTACCCCAGGCCCACGAGCACAGCCTTGCCTTTCCTGGTGGTTCCCCAGCCACCGGCCTGTTCTCTCCATTCTGCACTGCCATCCATCCTTTTTACATCTGCCTGAGTGATCTTCCTGAAACTTAATCTGATTCCATCTCTCTCTGCTTCAAATCTGCTGTGGCTGCCACAGTCCTTAGGAGACAGTTCAGATCTTTTTTTTTTTTTTTGATATGGAGCCCTGCTCTGTCGCCCAGGCTGGAGTGCAGTGGCACGATCTCGGCTCACTGCAACCTCTGCCTCCCGGGTTCAAGTGATTCTCCCATCTCAGCCTCCCTAGTAGCTGGGATTACAGGTGCCCGCCACCACGCCCCGCTAATTTTTTTTTATTCTTAGTAGAGACGGGGTTTCGCCGTGTTGGCCAGGCTGGTCTCAAACTCCTGACCTCAGGTGATCCACCCGCTTCGGCCTCCCAGAGTGCTGGGATTACAGGCGTGAGCCACCACGCCTGGCCTAAGACAGTTCAGATCTTTGACTTGGCCCATGAATCCCCCACCCAGCCCTGTGACCTGGCTCCTACTGGCTGCTCTGGTCTCACTTATTGCAACACCCTCCGTCCCCTGCCCCTGCCTACACTCCACGCATTCCGATGCTTCCAGAAGTTCCTAAGTGCATCTTCCAGCTCACACTTAGCCCAGGCAGTTTCCTCCACCTGGGGGCTCCTCTCACCTCCTCTCTGCACATGATAACTTGCTACCCTTCCTTCAAGACCAGCTCAAACAGCTCCTGGTCTTAGCAAAGAGGAGACAAAGCCTTCCTGTCAACTTTCCTGTCCACCCACCAAGCAGATTTACTTATTCTCCCTTTTCTACTTGTTTTCCACATCCTTCTGTGAGAGAATCTCCCACCTATTGTCCTACATGCGTGTATTTATAGGGTTCCCTCTCCTGATACACAGAGATCCCTGAGGGTTTCTTCATTCACTCCTTCAAGAAGTGGTCTTTAAATGTCTCTTGTCCTGGTCACCATGTTATAGTCTAAGAATCTGTGGATCAAGTATGAACAAGATCGAGATGGTCCTTATTTTTTCTATGTCAGGAAACTAAGTGGGGATATGCACATTCCACAAAGGTTGTGATCATAAATGAGGTCATATAAGCAAAGGCATATAGCAGTTGCTCAATAAATGTTAGCTCTCTCCCACCCCTACCTCCCACCTCCTGCTCTGCTCACTTTGGTTTGGAGGTCATTGGCCCCCTCCCCAACCCCAGAAAAGCCCGGATGCCACACCTATGGGGAATAGAGTGTGGGGAAAGGAGGGGGCTCTGCCAGCCGAAGCCTCCATGCAAATAGCACAAAGCCTGGTGGAGAGGAAGGCAGAGACCTCCAAGGCTGAGGATCTGTCCAGGGCTGTGGCTGCTCCCCTTCCCAACTGCCATGATCTTCCCTGTAATCAGACCATCAGTGAGGATTTGGTGGGGGTGATGCAAGAAGATAGCTTCAGATTCCAGCAGGACCCCAGCAACCCTGTTTGGGCCAGGTAGGGAACTTTCTTAGAAAACTTTTCTTAGTTAGAAAGTTTTCTTAGAAAGCTTTCTCAGAAAGCTCCCTACCTGGCTCTAACAGGGTTGCTAGGGTCCCCTCAGCCTGGGGAACATGGCAAAACCCTGTTTTCACTAAAAATACAAAAATTAGCTGGGCGTGGTTGTGCACGCCTGTGGTCCCAGCTACTCGAGAGGCTGAGGAGATCAAGGCTGCAGTGAGCTGTGATCGCACCACTGCACTCCAGCCTGAGCAACAGAATGACACTGTCTCAAAAAACACAACAACAACAACGAAAAACTTTGTCCCCTCCACATATAGGCTGGAAGTGTCCAGAAGAATTTACTTTTTCTGCACAATATTCGTTCTTATTAATCCATTCATTCATTTAGCAAACACTAAGCACCAACTGTGTGCCAGGCCTTGTGCTGGGACACTTTGCCAGTCACCAATGTTATGGCTAGAGAAAATGGCTGGATAGAGGTGGAGGGGCTGCTGTAAGCTCCCGGGTGAGTGGGGACCATGGGGTGGGTGGGTGCTGGCACTGAGAGTCAGGGACAGGTAGACAGAGAGCTCTGAGTATGTCTCTCTTGCAACCACCTCTGAACTCACCCAACTGGCACCAGCACATCCTGCCCAGTAGGGATGGCCTTTAACTCCACCAGGCCACCCATTCTCCTCAGAACCTTTACCTATTGTCCCTCTCTAATCCCTGGCACCTTGGTTAGAGACACCCTTTCCTTTGGTCTCTGGCCAGGCCCTGGATCTCTCTGAAAAGGCCCCATGTAGAGGATGGGATCCCCCGCAACACACACACACAGTGCTCACATTGGATGGTTGTAGGTGGAACCCTTTCTCCTGCCTCCAAGCCCTCCCCTCCTATTACCTGGGAGAGAGGAGGAATGAGAACTGGAAATCAATGATCAGTCATAAAATCAGACTGGGAAACTGAGGCACAGAGAGGGGCATGGATTTGGGCATTGGTCCAGGTTATGAAGCACATCCACCAGGGTGGCCCAGGACCCAAAACTCTTTCCAGTGTCTCCCACTCAGTCCCACATGGGGGCACCTGGAACCCTCTGCCTTTTGGGAGGAAGAGCCCTGAATCTCAGGGTGAGGACAACTTTGCCCTAAGGATCACTGCCACCCCCACACCAACCTAGGCATGCTGACTTTTTGGTTTCAAAGTCCCTCTGCCCTTCCCCCATCTGGCTCTGTGCTGGGGAGGGGCAGAGCCTGGGCTCAAATTCCTCCCTCCTCAGAGAGTAGCCTAACCCTCTCCCTGCCTCTCCTGAATGCCCAGTGAATTATTCATCCATTTGCCCATTTGATCTTGAGTTCATTCACTCAGCCAGTGATCCACAGACACCGTCAGTGTGCCTGGCTCTTTAGCTGTCTGACAAAGTTCACACCTTCTTGCTTCCTTCTCAGGGCAGCAACCTTTATGATTCTAATGTGCTTATTGTGGTTCCCAGGCCTGGCTCGGCACAACATTGTCCAGAGTTGCTTTTTAAAAATACACAATCCTGGATCCTACCCCCAGATTCTGTAGGTCAGAGAAGAGGCCCAGAAATCTGGCTGTTTTAAAGCTCCTTAGTGATTCAGAGTTCAGCCAAAGGCATATATGGTAAGGGTTGGGCTGTGGGGAGAGGAGGAGGACAGGCCAATCAAACTGATACCCTCAGAGAGAATGAAAGCCCCAGCCCCTCCCCTCCATGCACTGTGCCTCATCTAGAGGGCTAGGCCTCACCAGCTCCAGAGCACAGCCCAAGTCCATGTTTACTCCAGTTAGGAGGAAAAGTGAAGGGATAGGATGGACCAGACTCTGATCTTCAATTGCCACCAACGAAACTGGGCTCTCAGGCCCTTGGGGAAACTTCTCTGACACCGACACTGGAGACGGGGCTCCACATAGCCCCATCCTTAATCCCCACACAGGGTGCATGGAGCCACTCCTGCCTGGACCCCAGCAAGCCCCAGACTTCAGGCACTGCACCCCGGCCCACAGTCCCAAAGTCGAAGATGTGGGCCTGGGAGGCGATGTGTGATGAAAGCAGGAGGGTGAGCCCTGGCTCCCCACTCCTCCTATGCTGAGGTGGGGGGCTTGTGCCTCTCACAGCAGTTCCTCCTCCTCTCTCAGAAACTGCCTCGTGCATGCCTCCCACCTCCTCTCCTCCACTAGGGAAGAAGCACCCCCAACACCCCTGCTCCACCTGCGAGGAGATGAGATGTGCCTGCATCACCTCTGTCAGCTCCGCACTCAGCACCGCCTCTCCCAGACCCTTCACCTGCATTTGTCTGTCTGTGCCACCACTCTCCAAACGTCTCTGCCAAGCCAAGAGCCCTCCCTCCACTCCACCCCACACCCAGGAATGCCAGGGAAGGGGAAGGTGGCGGAAGGGGTAAGATGACCTGGGAACCTGGCCACCTACCCTGGGTCTATGCAGAACCACACCCACTTGACCCCACATCTCTGTGTCCAAAACCCACCCTTGCCTGCCCCAGGGCGAGGAGCTGACAGCCTGTGGGGGGCGTCTTCTAAATGCCCCGGGGCTTTGGGAATGCAGCTGGAGCTTGCCCCTTTGCCTTTCTGGTTGGCAGTGTGCGGGGATGGGGTGGAGGTATGGGGGGCCTTCCTCTTTTACATTGTCCTCCTCACCTTTCCTCTCTCTCTCCAGTCTCAGAAGTCTGCCATGATTTCCTTCTTAGTGGCCCACCCCTCCCACTGACTGAGTTCTCCTTCAACCCATGTTCCATCCCTGCACCCCCAACCCCAGGTTCTCACAGTCCATGCTCCAGTGTCCCTCCTTGGCGGGCCACCCCCACCCTGGCACCCTCAAGGCCAGGGCTGCATCTCCCATATCTCTCAGATGGCCCATCGTAGCAGAGGGCCAGTGGGAGGCTCCTCAGTACAGTGTCCTCTCACAGGCCTCTGGCATCCTAGCTTTCTAGTCCCACCAGACACTTGGTCTCAAAAGCCTGATCCCATACAGAACTGATCACTGGGCCTGGTGGGCCCAGCCCCCTACTTCTACACACCCTCCATCCCCACCCGGAAGTTGGCAATTTGGAGTTGAGTCCCAGAGACCAGAGTCCACTCACCCCTTCCCTCCCCACCCGTTCAGTGGAAGGAGACTGCCAGCAGGGCAAGGGTGACTCAAGTCCAACTAGGCCCAAACCTCTGAGGTGCCCTCCTCACCCAGCTGCCTGGCTAAGGTGTGGACGAAGCTCATCCACTGACCCAGAACTTGCCCACCCCTCAGTCCCAGAGTCAGCAACAGACTAGCCCCTGCCCTCTGCCCAGCCCGGCGACCTCAGAGCCAGGGTCTACACTGAGAGCTGGGAAAGGAAGGGGGAGGGTGAAAGAAAGCAGGCGGAGGCGCAGGTTCCTGGAAGGCGTCTTTAATCAGGATTTGGTAGTACACAAGCTCTCCGGATTGTCTGCATTAACATACAGGGACTTAAAAAGGCACAAAATCCCTCGCACAGCGACGCGTGACGGCGGGGCGCCCCCTCCCCGCCCGTGCGCGGCCGTGTGCGCGTGGGTGCGTGTCCGTGTCCCACCCCCGTGGCGGCGCCGCGCGTGTGCGTGTCGGTTTCAAGTGTTGGATTTGTACAGTACTCGCAGTCTAGGGGCGGGGGGCTCAGTGCATGCTTTTCTACCCGGGCCTGGGGCCACCCCCCGACGCCGCTATGTACACTAAGGAGGACGCACCCCGGAGAGAGAGAGGAAGAAAAAAAGCGTCCCATCTTCGTGTGCGTGTGTGTGCGTGTGAGCGTGTGTGTGGTTTTGAGTTTTTCGTGCATGCTTCCGCTGGCCAGGGTCGGGAAATAGTGCAAGCGTATAATACAGTATTATTGCAGTACAAAATGGGGGGTCGAGGGAAGGACTTACGATGGGAGGGGAAGGCTCAGGAATAAACCGACTGGGACTCAGGACCTCCGCGAGGGTCCTCTCGCTAATCCCCTTCCTATCCCTCCCCTACTCCGCCCCCACCCCCGCAATTAGAAGGCGTCTCCTTACGCAGGAAGGGGCTCAGCTGGGCCCCGGTGCTGAGTTTCTCTCTCCTACCAGTCCCGCTTTTCCGGGGGCAGGGCCAGCCCCTCTCCTCGCTCGACACTGAGAACTCTGAGGGCCCGGAGCCCCGCCCCCTCCCCCACGGAAGCCCCTCCGAGCGGGGAGCGGGGTCGACGGAGCAAGTGCAAAGGAAGCAGATGTTGGTCCCTGAGTTTTATTTTCGGGGGTGGGGGTGTGGGAAGAGCTGGAAATGGGGGGGCATGTTTGGTGACCCCCAGGGCCCTCAGTTCTGGGGTGGGGCAGGGGACGCGGACTGGGGCGTGGGCAAAAAAGGGGGCTGTTGGGTTGCTCTGAGAGACCTGGGCTCAAAGCTCTGCTTCCCCTCAACTCTGGGCTCTTTGGCATCCAATTGCAAGGCCAATTATTGGGGCGGGGGTGTGGGCAGCCCGACGGGCGGTGAGGTAACGGGAGTCAGGGGTGGGGCGACAGGGCCCTCCGAGCCTGGAGGCTTAGCCGAACGCCTCCGCCTGTCCCCATCCGCACCCCAGCCTGGCAGCACTGAGGGGAGCCCCACTCCAGCCCGCCCCCGCCCCGGGGCCAGGGACCCAGAGGCCGCCAGCCAGCAGCAGGGAAAAGCAAACGAAAACGGGCGCGAAGGCGGGGCGACGGGGGCGGCGGGGGACGCGAACCCAGGAGAAGCCTCGGCGGCGGGGTGGGGCGGGAGCGTGGCGGGGCCGAAGTCCGGCGGGGGGTGCAGGGCGCCGCGGGGCGCTGTGTGGGGCGGGCCGTACATTCGTGGCGCTGGCCGCGGGGGCGGGCGGATGGACGGGGGCCCTGGCTTGGGGACCTGCGGGGGTCCGGCTGCGCAGTCCTCGTGCCCTCCCGGCCGGGGCTGCTAGTGCAGGGTCCGGAGAGTGGGCGAAGTGCGCGCAGCTACGGAGGGAGAGTGTGTGAGTGTGGGTGTGAGTGTGAGTGCGTGAGGGCCGGTTAGTGAGTGGCCAAGTGGACCCCACTGCCCGCACCCCCACAGCCTGTGCAGGGAGGGAGGGTGAGTGGTGGGACTGACGGCGGAGCCAAGCGGAGGAGAGTCTAGGAAGGTTCTAGGAAGGAGTCCTGTGGGCTCCATTTCCCCCTCCTCTCCACCCCTTCCCCACCCCTCATTTGGAGGAAGCGGGCACTCAGGCTTGGGGCCTCCTGGGCTGGGACGCCCACTGGATGGTGTGTGGGGAACCAGAGGGATATGGGAGGGTTGTGGCCCTCAGACCTGGAGCCTTTCCCTTAGGGAGAAGGATGCTTGACATTTTCAGGGGCTGACTGTATGGAGGGTGGGCTGGTTCCTGTCCCTTCAGTTGAGTGTGTCCCAGGTCTAAGTGGAGTTTGGGGTAGGGTGGGATGGGGTTCAGGCCCTCCTGAGAGATCTACACTTCCATCCCCAAGTACCACATCAACCCCAGGACAGCAGAGGATACAGCATTTTCCAGGCTCCCCACACACAGCTGGAGTTGCCCCCATCCCCGGTCAGAGCCACACCCTCCCCAAGTATGGTTCCCTCCACTGCCCACTCCATATAAATACATTTACACAGCTCCTTCTGCCTACCCAGGGGCCCAAGGCTCCCCCCACCACTGCCTGAGCAAGACAGCACCACCCCTCCCCAGAAAAAGGGATCTAGGCAGGACAGAAGAGAGCGCGAGTCCGGGTGTCCTGGGACCAGCATGGCTCAGAGGTGCCACCATCCCCCACCCACTAGGCAGGGCTGTGTCTGTTTTCCCCAAAACTGGAAATGCAAAGGGATATCGTTGGGTTCAGGATGTTAGCGGTTGGGATGAGTGTTCAGTGGTTATTGCTGTGACCCAAGCTGCCTTGAGTGTGTGGGGGATGTATATTGAGTTATCGAAAATTTACTAGTGCATTTGTCACGGACCCAGGGTCCTCAGAACATACCCTCTCCCATGGAGAAAATACTAGTCCCACCAGGAGGCCCCCACTCACCACAAAAAGGTCCACTGGCCCCCACACTCATTCAGGCACTTATGCACACCACATGTATACACACAGCACACACCACACATCCCCACTGGCCAGGTTCGAGTTCCTGGGCAAGAACACTGTCGCCTTTGAGTGCTGCAGCCCTGGACAGAGGGTGGTGCGGGAAGTCCTCAGGCTCACAGTGGTTGCAAAATGAGTTTAGGCCACCTCTGCCTGTAAACCATTTTGGTTTGGTTCATACAGTGATTTTTCTTTTTAAAATTAGATGCCAACAATTAAAAATTGGGAGACTTCAAATAAAAATTAGAAGATAGTGGCAACAATTGGTTGAGCTGAGGATGGTAGGGGCATGGGAGTTCCCCTGTTTACCACAGTCCCTGAACCTGCCACTTCCCTGACACTGTTTGGATCTTGTTGATGTATGAGTTGGTGACACCCATTCGGTGTTCACAGATGACAGTGTCTTCCCCGTCTGTGAGCCTGACCCCTGGGACCTCACCAATCCCACTGAGGTCAGGCTTTGGAGCCCCTGCTTTCTCATGCTAACTCCTCCTCTGCCCACCTGATCCCCAGAGCTGCTGTGGGATGCTTGGGGCCATGTGGGATTGAGGGGTTAGAGGTCTCTGGAGAGACAGGGTCCAGCCATTTTAACCAACCCCAGTACTCTGGAGTGACTCCCATCTGGATGCCACCCCATGGCAAGGTGGGAATGGGAAAGGAAGGAAAATATGGCTTGCTGACAACTCCCCTCTTTTCTATAGACTGAGGAGGGGGCCCACCGCAAAGGACAATCAATCAACCAATACATAGACCAAGATGTTTCACAAACTCTGTCAAACAAGACCTCAGATTATTTGGCATGGGTGGGTTTTTTATATGTTCTGGTAAATAAAATGTTCTGATTAATTTGTTAAATGCAGATAATACTGGGATCTACCTCATAAGCTATCATGAGGTTTAAATGAGTTAATTTTGTAAAGTGCTTAGATCGCTGCCTGGCACATAATAAGCACTGTGTGCCAGTGGCTGTTAAATAAAATCACAAATAATTGTAAGCCACCACTAAATGCAGAGTGAGACTATCAAGTGCGAAAACACCACTTTCAAAATACAACAAAGACAGCTGTCTCTTTTCAAAGCTGACCCCGAGGAGGCTACACGCTTTCCCCAAGCAGGGTATCAATCTTGAAACATTCTGGCCTTCTCTTGGGAAATGCTTCAGAAAACGAGAGTGACAATATTGCAGGCTCACAGCATCCCCACCTAGCCTGGGAACCGGAGACCAGCAACTCGACCCAAACCATGTGAAACTCTGCCGAGCTTCACGTGAACTTGATCCAACACAAGTGGCTTAGATGACCTTAACAATCTCCAAGAGTCAAAGCCACCCCGAAAAGATAATATTATTAAGATCACCTGTTAGCTCAGCGCTTTATGGCTTACAAAACACTCTCCCCTCCACCATGGAGGATATACAAAAGGATGTCCCCCTAAAGGACAACATGCTTTGAACCATGGCCTTGCTTTAAAGGACACACCCTCTCCCACAGGTGTCAGTTCTGAGGTGGGGGGTGTGTGTTTGAAAACTCAGCCACCTTCTCAATGCTGGATCTCCCACTTCCAAAGGCGTTGGAAACAGTAATATGTATGTAATGCTAAAATGAGGCTGAAGCCAGTGCCATCATCTTCGATATTTCACAAGGCACTTTGGGATCTTAGAGTACCTCAGGGTTCTGGTCACTGAGATGGAGCTGTGCTCAGGGTTGAGTAGTGGAAACCTCTAGAAGGGAATGCTGGATCACAGAGTGCTTGGTTTCATCCAACCCCAGATTGGGTGGGGGGGTCCTTGCCCACATTGCTGCTGACTTATGGAGCAGATGGTGGGCAGGTTCCCTTCACTTCACCTCCTGCCACTACCTGGGGTGGATGGGAAGAGGGCAAGAGGAGGTGGCTGGGGGAGGCAGTGCCAGCAGGAGGGGAGTGGGGCCACTGTTCAGCCTCACCCCCTCACCTTTGTGCTTTTTGTTTTCTGTCCCTTCTCAAAGGGTCCACCTTGACCCTCTCCTGCCTACTGCCTGAGCAGGGTGCAAAGCCATCCAAAACAGCCCAGAGGGCAACAGAGGCTTGGGTTTGGGGAGATTCAAAAGTAAGCAGCTGAGATGGGGGTGGGGGTGGGGCACAAGTATTAGAACCCACATCTGGCTTTTGTTGCCAGATGGAGAAGGTGCTCTTGGCCCAGACATCCTCAAAAATAAATAAATGAATAAATAAATAAATAAATAAATAGACTTACAAAGAAAGATTTTGGGGAAAGGAGTGTGTGACTATGGAGTGGCTTATGTGGATGGTGTGGATGAGCCATACCACAATGGTGGCCCTCTGTGTGGACAGTTTGGCTCCAGGGCACTGCCCACCACACTTATGGCACCCCCAGGCAGGGGCCAGGGCCCTGAGGCCTCTACTCTAACCAGAGACATCTGGGGAATTGATGGGCCAAGCAGAGGTTACAGGGAGAGAGGGGTAGAAGAGTGAAGCTGGGATGAGAGTAGCTACATAGGAAACTACCAATGACTGCATAGACATCTTTCTGGCTCCCTAACACACATGTGCATACACACACTCATACAGCACTGTGCAACTTGCGCACGTGCCAGTCACATTGAGGTCTATGTAAATGGCACTTCCTGGAATTACACAGTGCACAGCCTGAGCATTCATCCATGGCAGCCCTTCCACATGCACAAACGCTCATTCGTAAGCACACTCTTATGCACAAGTGTACGCGCATGCACACAAGCAAACATACAGACACAGTCTCACTGAAATAAACATTTTGCAAATCTTTGGGCCTCCTCCCCTCCCCATACAGGCACTGCCCTTTCTAGTACCCACTTTGCTACTACCGCATTCCCCAGGGGAACAGAGGTGCTGGCTGACATGGGCAGGATGAATAAAGGGAAACTTGGGCTCCCTGCAGTGAAGGTTGGGGGCTGAGAAATGGGCAGAAGAGGCAGGCGCAAGCTGGCATCCTGACACTTCCCCACTCCCAAGTGTCCAGATCCCTATCCAACCTGCCTCTCTTCTGCTGTGTCTTCACCACCGCCCTTGGGGCTGACCGAGCACCTACAGGAAGGAGTCACCTTCTGAGAAGGGCAGAGGTGGGGCTGCTCCCGCCTGGGATTTGTCCTGAGACACTGGTTTTGCTGACAAGCACACGGTTTCTCGCCTCATCCTTAACAACCACCTTAGCTGCCACTGCTTCTAAGCTGGGTCTCCTCGTTGCTCAGTTCCAGCCTGTCTTGGGAGGTGGATCCCAGGCCCCTCTCATCCATCCTCAGTTCCTGAGGAGCCGAGGACAGACACCCAATCCTACCAGGGAGTGATGGCACAGGTGTCTTGGGGGAGGGGCAGCCTACCATGGACTGAGCCTTCCTGGGGTAAGATGTGTGAGGAGAGAACTCTGTCCTCAATGATGATGGCCTGGGAAAGTCTCGCTAGGTCACAGGGCTCCTCCCCCGATCACTGAGCATTGAAACACTCCCCACCACATTCCAAACCTGGCTGTCCTGGCCTCCATCCCATACACAGGGACACACACACACACACACACACACCATGCAAGGAGGGTCTTGGCCTCCCGCCAGCCCCTCGGGGTGGATCAGACCCAGCCATGCCAAGAGATCACAAATTAAACAGAACAAAGCCCATACCAGAGTGCCTCTGGCCCTGCAGGCCTCATCTCCCTGACACCTCTCTTTCCACTGGACTCTGGACCCATCAGTGGCTCCAGCTGAGCGCCCCTGCCCTGTCCTGGAAACTGTACCACCAGCCCCACCCTTCCCTGCACCATTTGGCTGGCACCTACAAAGGGAGCTGATGGGGAGGTGGGACGGAGACTCTGCTTGGGGTGGGAGTATTACAGTACCTTGGGCCAACGTTCTAGGGGGGCTGTATTGCATGATGGGGTGGGATGGGATATGTGAGTGTGTGATTATTGCGTCCTGGGAAGGAACCATGGTCCTCTGCCTGCTCCCCACCCCCCCCCACCTGCCCCCTCCAGGAGGGGGGGGGCCCAGCCTAGGTCTTGTGGGTGAACCGGGCCCACACCTGCTGCAGCTGGGACCGCGAGATGCGGAGCACCGAGGGCATGAGTCTGTGGTTGCCAGCAGCGAGGGGCGCGTGGCGCCGGTGGGGCGCCCGCACAGGGCTGCTCTCAGCCGAGCGGCTGCGCTGAATGAGGGAACCGGAGGAGCCCGAGGAGCCGCCGCCGCCGGGGTGAGGGTAATGCTCCGTCTCCAGCGTGGAGGAGGAGAACACGGAGGACGCCAGTCGTCGCAGGGGGCTGTACCGCGGGAGGGAGTGCCCCGAGAGTCTGTCCTCCTCCAACTGAAAGAGACCAAGAAAGTGGAGGGAAAAGAGGTGTCAGGCACAGACTCGACAGCTCCGTCTCCGGGGCCACCCACCGCTCACAGCCCCTGCGGCGCCGGCGTCCCGGGCAAGTGGGCGGGGTCAGGCAGGGTGGAGGAGGGTGCAAACCACCCGCCCCAAGGTCCTGCCTCAGAATCTAGGCTCTGGCCTCCAACGCCCTTCCCCCTCCTCCTTCTCTCTGGAACTTCTCACACTATGGTCTCTGCAAGGAGACCATGGTCACTCACCTCCTCCGAGAAGCCTTCCTGGCTTAGTCCTACCTAGCTCAGGGTTGTTCTGGACTGGGGAACCCTTTCTCTCGGGAAGGTGGCTGTGTGCTCTGAGAGAGTTCCTTGCCATGTGTTGACAGCTGTGTGTGGCCTGTCTCCCCAGCTAGATTCCGTGCTACTCATTAGGGCTCAGAAACTTTCCCTGTACACCCTCCGCCTTGGCACCCCCGCCCCATCACAGGGAGGTGTTGGGATCGGGGTGACCATGCGGCATAAGGTGGTACTGTAGAGCCCAATTACTCGTGTTTGAATCCCAACTCCACCACTTAAAATCTGAGTGACCTTGAGCAAGTTACTGCACCTCTCTGAGCCTCAGCTTCCTCCTCTGTAAAATGGGGGTCATAATGGTGCCCACCTCAAAGGGTGGTCGTGAGGATTCGATGTTATAAGATGTGCAGTACTTGGAACAGCACCCGCCATGGAGTAAATGCTGTGCTCTTCACTGAGCCATTTTAGTATCTAATTTTAAATCACTCTTCCAAATGAGGGAAGGGATGGACTCGTAGGAGGAGGGGCAAACTGAAGTCATTTCTTGAAAGTGGCTTTTTCCCTGCCCCCTCAAAGTCTGAGCCACCAGGCAGCTTGTGTACAGGGCTGGGCAGAACTGCTGCCTCATCGCCTTCTGGAAGAATCCTGCTCTGTGCCCCCATGCCCTCCGAGTGAAGTGGAAGTGTCCCAGATATGTGGGGGTAGAAATGGCGCCCAGGGTGTTACCAGACCTCTCCCAGCCTGACCCTCTCTCTTCCTGAGACAGAGGCCAGTTGAAATAGCTTTTACAGCAGCAGCAAGGACTGCCTGGGCCAGCTCCTCCAGGAAGGAGGGGGCCTGGGACACTCAGCTCCAGCATCCCTTGCTGCTGTCAAATGGGGGCACAAGGGACTTGGCATGGAGCCTCCAGCAGAGTAGGGAAGAGGGAGAACATTCTAATAGGACTGGCTTTGCTCCCACCTTGCTTTCCCTTTCAGCTTCTTTTTGGCCGAGTCTAGGATCCTTCTGAGCTAGTCCCATCTGCACCAAGGGTTAGGGGTCTAAGGCCCACCCAGAGAGACCAAGGGACAGAGGCACCACCAATGCCCAAAGCCCCCTCTCACAGCACATGTGGGTGGCTTGAGTTAACATTCCAGCCAGAGTTTGCTCAGCTGCCAGGCAGAAGGATTTTCATAGGATGGCATTGAATCCCAGAGTGCTCTTGCCCTTCAGATTGGGCACCACTTGTGGCCACCTACTTGTCTTCAACACCAGTTGAAATATCACCTCTGTGAGACCGCTCCAGCTCCCTCCCCTGCAAGCTCCCAGCTTCTAGCAGATAAGAGTGCTCTGTTATCTCCCTGATGGACCTGGATTGTTAACATCTTTCTAGACCTTTGCATCTCCACCCTACTGCTTGTGACCTTGAGCTCCAAAAGGGCAGGACTGGGCAGCTTTATTCATCTTTGTCCCCCAGCCCCTAGCACACTGTCCAGCACGTGGCAGGGAAATGCTTTGGTGGCTGCCGGGCAGTGTCTGTGTACTCAGCGCATGCTGACCTGCTGTGCTATCGGTCAGAGACAACCGGTAAAGGCAGGCAAACAGCCCTCCCCCAGATCACACACTTGCTAGCCTGCTTCACCCTTGCCCTAGCTTTTCCCGCAACTCCTAATTTGCACCTTAAATTTCCTTGAGAAGAAAGCCAGGTGTGAAAAAAGAAAAAAAACAAAAACAAAAAAACCCACCATCACCAAAGAACAATAGATACTTTAAAATTGTGCCTGCTTTCACACTGTTTCCCTCCCGGTTCCCCACATGTGCAGGTGACAGAGTTGTAGGTGCTCATAGTTTAAATGATTGGTGTTATGAGGAAGTTCATACATCAGGCACTGAGAAAATTGAGGTAGGTCTAGAGAGGGCGCCTCCAAAAAGGTGGTGGGAAAGAGGGAATTCGGCAGAGACTTCCTGCCTGCCCTGAGCCGCATAATCTCCGCCTGTGGGTGGAGAGTCCCAAAAACTGTGATTCTAGGAAGCAGCCAGATTTGGGAGGTCCTGCCATAGGCCCAGGCTGGGCTCACCACTTCCTTCAGGCCAGCCCAAAGACAGAAGAAAAAAATAGGCCAGTCCATTTCTCCCTGCTCCTCTACCCTTGATGAAGGAAGATCTCTGCTTCACCCTGCTGTCCTGAAGTACTTGGCGAAACATGTTTTACCCCATATGTTCATCCAGAGACACACACAGAGGCTGCCCTGCACACTGACATGGCCACAGGCACACCTGCTGACGTGGCCCAGACAGTGGGTATGCACAGAACACACACACACACACACACACACACACACACGCATGCTCCAGGCTCTCTCTGATCCTGCACAAACCATCTGCTCTCTCTGGCCTGTATGTTTTCTGTTAAACTCACAGACCTCAGGCTGGGCGCGATGGCTCACGCCTGTAATCCCAGCAATTTGGGAGGCCGAGGCAGGCAGATCACCTGAGGTCAGGAGCTCAAGACCAGCCTCAACATGGAGAAACCCCGTCTCTACTAAAAATACAAAATTAGCCGGGCGTGGTGGTGGTGCATGCCTGTAATCCCAGCTTCTCGGGAGGCTGAGGCAGGAGAATTGCTTGAACCTGGGAGGTGGAGGTTGCAGTGAGCCGAGATCACGCCATTGCACTCCAGCCTGGGGAACAAGAGCAAAACTCCGTCTCAAAAAAAAAAAAAAAAAAAAAAAAAATTCACAGACCTCAGACGGAATGGCTCAGAGCTCAGATCTCGGAACGAGTTGCCTGGGTTCAAGTCCCGGTGCTAACACTTACCAGCTGGTGGTCACCAGCTGAGCTAAAAACTTTGCTTCTCTGAGTCTTAGTTTTCTTACTTTTAAAATCAGGATTCCCTGTTCACAGTGTTGTTGTGAAGAATATACATGTAAACATGAAAGTGCTTAGGACAGTGCTAACTATTGTTGTCATTATTAGAATTATTACTCCAATTGTTACCATCAATAGAAATGCTTTGACATTCTAGGCATCTGTGGTTCTGTACACACTTGCAGACCTGCTGCATATTCTACACAAATGCAATAATGTGTGCACCCACATGCAGGCACATACATGTGGACACATCCATCCACCAGTGCACAGCTCGAGCTCTGCTGACACAAATGCACATGCACAGGGGCAGAGTGCTAACCAACCTTGATTCTATACACTGTGGGGAACCCGAGGCCCACAAACACCTCACCCCCAAAGACACACACAACTCATCTCTTGCTGACATAGGTAGTGCCAGTCCCTGTCACAAGCAGGACCCGAGCCCGAGACTGACTGATTACAGAATCGGCCTGTGCTTCCCCACCCCACCAAATCTCTCTCTCCCCACCCGCTTGGCCAGAATTCCCCAAAGTGAGGATGAGTCCCAGGACACAGGTAGGAATCTGCAGGTAAGAAAAACTTTAGAGATGAACCTCGGAAGAACCTCAGCTCCCTCACCTGGAGACCCAGAAAGGGACACTGACTGGCCCTCAGTCACTGGGAAGGGAACGGCAGAGCCAGGTCCAGACCTCAGTCTCCTGACTTTAATTCTCGGCTCTCTCTTGACACTGTCTGTCACCCTCCCTAGACTCTGCACTTCCTACGGGTACAACCTATTGTGCAAGTCACCTCTGATGCCTGTGGTACATGGCACACAGTAAATACTCAGTGAGTGTGGATGAATAAATGGGAGCGGAGCAAGGACCCCAAACACATTTTGCTCCCTCTCCTGCTGCCTGGTGCTGGGTGTGGTGGGAGCAATGGCTAGTTACAACGCAATGGTGCCAGCCCACGTGACTGCCAGGTCTGCCAGGGCTGCTCCTCCAACTCAGGCCAGCTAGGGCCTCTCTGGGTGAGGACTCACGGGCCCCACTTTTTGAGCCCCCAGTTTCCAGTGTCCAGGCAAGGCCGGGATGCATACTCCCCAGGATCACAGCTCAGAGGTCCTCTCTTCTAGAAGGGACCTCTAGATAGGGATGGGGTCTGCATACACTCCTGCCCACAGCTGCTTTTCCCAGGGCACCCATGTGATCCCAGGCAAGGCCTCCCAATCTGTGCAAGTGGTAGAACTGGCCCCTGGTCCAACACCTGGGCACCTCCCAGAGCCACCTAGAGTGTACGCCCCCAATGTGGGACCACTATGTGGAACGCGGCACAGCCCCTGAGCCCCTTCCGGCATCCCCTCCATGACTCTCCCCAGCCCTTCTGTGGGTTCATGGACCCCATTTGGAGTTTTCCTCCATTTCCCAGGTCAGAGTTCAGCCTCTGTCCCACACAGCAAAGCCTGGTCAGGCCAGTGGCTCTCTGCCTATTCTGACACCCTGTCCTTGTCAGAATAACCTAAATATCATGAGACATTTTGCAATTTGGCCACCATCTGGCCCCTCCCTGCCCTTCCAGCCTTGTTCCTCAGTCCTCCCACACAGGGAGGTGCCATTGCAGCCAGACTGGGCTCTCCCAGGGCACCCAACACACCTGTCCCTGTGCTCAACTATAGTCTCTCTCGCCTTGGCTCCACTCCTCCCCACGGCCATCCACCTGGCTCTCAGAGCTCACCTCCTCCATGAAGCCCGCCCTGATCATGGGAACCACTTCCCACTCCTCCCTGCTGCCCTCCAGACCTCTCCTGCCCTGATTTCGAGGACCTTCTCCCCTGTGCTCCTCCCATGCTCCGACCTCTCCCTCTCACTCATCATGCAGAGCTCCTTCTCCTCTCATTCCCCCTAGATGTGAGCACCTCTCAGCTTCTGCCCTCACTTTTGGGTTCCACACCCTGCACAGTCCTTTTGGGTAACATCACCCATTCCCATGGTTTCCCAAACCCCAAAATCTGTATTTCCAGGCGAGATCCCTCTCCTGAGCCTCAGGTGCCTACACGTGGACATCCCTTAGATTCCATGAAGTTATTATATTTATTTTATTTTATTTTATTTTGAGTCAGAGTCTCGCTCTGTCACCCAGGCTGGAGTGCAATGGCACAGTCTTGGCTCACTGCAACCTCTGCCTCTTGGGTTCAATCAATTCTCATGCCTCAGCCTCCCAAGTAGCTGGGATTACAGGCAGGCACCACCACGCCCGGCTAATTTTTTGTATTTTTAGTAAAGATGGGGTTTCACCATGTTGGCCAGGCTGGTCTTGAACTCCTGACCTCAGGTGATCTGCCCACCTTGGCCTCCCAAAGTGCTGGGATTACAGGCCTGAGCCACCGCACTGGTCAGATCATTGTATTTAAATCTGAATTCTCATTCCCTTCAAAACCACTCAGGGCATCAGCCGAGACACCAGACGCCCTGGCCCCCACTCCATCACAGCCCGCTTGGCCTATCCCCAACACCCTTGGCACTATCCACCTTGCCCCACATCCACAACCCCACCTCAGCCCAAGCCACTGGGACACTCTCTTGCCACTGCCTGCCACGTGGCCTGCTTGCATCTCATTTCATGCCATTTCAATCCATTTTCCACACAGCAGCCTAAGGATCATTCAACAGTACCAATGTAATCATATTGCACTCCTGTTTAAAAGCCTTCAGTGGCTCACCAAACCTGCAGCATCAAGTCCCGGCCCCTTAGTATAGCCCCACGTCCCTCCGTGGCAGGGCCCAGGGCTGACCTCACAGCCTTGTCTGCTGCAGTGTGCCATCAGCTCAGTGTTCTCAGATCGCCCCCTCCCGGCCTGTGCAAAACACTGTGCCCGTGGCCTGCGAGGCCCTTCTCCTGCCTTGTCACTTGGCTTCACTCCTCATAGTGCCAGACTCAACTCAGAACTGAGAGGACACTTCCTCTGGGGAGCCTTGCCTGCCCCTCAAACATGGTTTCAGACCCTTAAGCCTGTCTACCTCCATCACAGCCCTGTGACTGCTGGCTTACTGGTCAGTAGTGCCAGCACACGTGGAGCACCCCAGGCCTACACACCAGGACTCTGGGCATCTGGAGATGGGGAGTGGGGTGCAAGCCCAACCTTACCTGTCTCTGTGGGCCTGTGGGGTCCGACTCTCTCCGTCGAGGGCGGGGTCCCGAGTGCAGGGGTGAGTGGGAAGGGCTGCCAGGCGTGGGGGGCTGTGACGTCTCGGAACGGCCATCGGCCTGGCTCAGCTGGGGTGGCAGGGGCTGGGGCGGCAAATGCTGCAGGTCCTCCTCCGCCAGCGCCTGCATGCTGCGTCCCCGGGGCCGGACGGTGGGCTCTGCCCCCAGCCGCCGCCGCTCTTCGCCCTCCTCGGGCAGTGGCCGCAGCTCCTCGGGCTCCTCATCCGTGGTGCCCGATGTGCTGGGCTCAGCCCCTGGAGGGAAGTCCTTGAGCTCCGTCTCCTTGTCGATGATGACCCACTCTTTGCTGTCGAAATCCTCCTCCTCAGCCAGCGGCACCGAGCGGAAGGCGTTGCTCAGGGCCTCCTGCTCCACAGAGGCTGACACGTCCATGCGGCCACTGGCCTGTCGGTCAGCGTGGCCTGTGTCCACTGACAGCATCTGGGCTGGCTGAGAGGAGCAGGCCTGGCGCGAGGGCGAGCCAGGCAGATCCATCCGTGACCTGCAAAGCCACCCCTCATGGGGCTCAATACCTGGCCCCACTGGACCCCCAAGGACCCCACGCCAGCGGCAGGGTGGGGCGTGACTCCCAAAACCTCCTGACCGCAGTACCCCTCCCACCCTAAGCCAGGCCAGTTACCTCTAGGTTGTCACCCTCCAACCTCATTTCCTGTCAAGGCTTTGTTAGTTTTTGTTAGTTAGTTCATTCATTCATTCATTCATTCAACAAATGTTTTTGAATGCTTACCGTGCTCCAGGAATACAAACAAGCAGAAAATAAACTCGGGTTTCTGTGCAAGGAACGCTCTCTCCTGGGCCACCCTAGGGAAGCTAATCTTCCTCAGGCAAGCTTTGTTCTTGCCTCTCCAGTGCTCACACCCGCCAGTGGCTGCTTCCTGCTGCTTCCAGGCAAACACACCCAGCTGGCCCTTGAGTTTACAGAGGGCTTTCCAGCCTCCTCTGCCATCACCCTCCAGGCCTGCCTGGCTGGTTTCATCACCCCCAAGATGGCCTTGCTAGTCCCAGCTCAACAAACTCCAGTGACTCCCCGGCCCCAACAACAAAGTCCACATTCCTTGGTTTACACTCAAGGCCTCTCACAGCCTGAATACAGCTGTCTCCCCATTTCCCTCACCAGCCCCATCTCAGATTCCACCCTTACGGCCCACCCCCAATGTAGCCTCTCCCCACAGGACCTCTCCCCACACACAGCCTGTCCTTCTACCCTTTGCTGTCTGATACAGGTTGGCTGTCACCTTGGGCAGGTAGCCTGCCTTTCCCATCCTACAAGGATTAGTGTGTTCTATCTCTCTCTCATCACAGGGTGAACCTCATGTCTGTCACATAATCTGTCTCCCCAAGAGACTGTGAGCTCTGCTGCGCAGGGCCTGGGTCCCATCTGACTTTACCCCAAGGGCATTGATCCTGCCTTGGGACAGCTCTTCTGTCGTTATCTTTTTTTTTTTTTTTTTTTTTTTTTTTGAGACAGAATCTGTCACCCAGACTGGAATGCAGTAGCATGATCTTGGCTCACTGTAACCTCCACCCCCCAGGTTCAAGCTATTCTCCTGCCTCAGCCTCCTGAGTAGCTGCGCTTACAGGTGCACACCACCACGCCTCGCTAATTTTTGTATTTTTAGTAGAGATGGGGTTTCACCATGTTGGCCAGGCTGGTCTCAAACTCCTGACCTCAGGTGATCCACCCACCTTGGCCTCCCAAAGTGCTGGGATTACAGATGCGAGCCACTGTTCCCAGCCTCATTATCTTGAACTGTGCTGTGAATCTCACATTACTTTCAGAGCTTCTCAACTTGGGGCCATGCCAGCCCCAAGAGGAGGATATTTCTGATTGTACAATAGTGTGTGTGGGGGGAGGTGCTACACAAGAAAGAATTGCCCTCTCTCAAATGCCAGCGTACCCCACTGAAAGCCACCACGGAGGCCTAACCTATCTGGGGTTTGTGCCACTCCCTCACATTCAGGCTGTGGGCAGGGGGCTGACTTTCATTCTCCCCCAGCATCGAGCCTGTGGTTCAATGGCTCTTCAGCTGCAGAGGCAGGGGTGCAGATCAGAACTGCCTGTGGGGCTTCCTTAAAATACCACCGCCCCAGCCTACGTGGGACCTGCCCAATCTGACTGTGCACAATATTTTCATTGACTTGTTAATAAAGACTTAAATAAAACATCCTTGAGAGAGGCCACCTAGGGTCTTATATTTATGCTCCCATGTCAATGGCTGATATCATTTCCTTTCTGAGGCACAGTTTGTTTTGATGGATGTAAAGGGGAGAAAGGGTGCCAAAGAAGGCTCAGGGCTAGTGGTACTTGTGCGTGCGTGTGTGTGTGTGTGTGTGTGTTTGCATGTGTGTGCGTAATGGGAACTCAGACGGAGGGTTGGAGACAGGAGACAGTGGGGTGGGAAATCCAAATCTCAACTGCTTTTGTACTGTCTCCTGCTCCCGAGTGCCCCAGAGCCCATCCAGACCCTCTGCTGTCTATGATATCCTGTTCAGCCCTCAACTTTCTCTACCATCCCTGCAACTGGGATTCACTGTGAGCCAAACCAGTTTGCTTCTTGTTTCCTAAAAGCAGGCAGCCCTTCAGGACTGTCTCATTCAAGGCATTTCCCACCTCTCTTCTCCACTCATATCCCTTCCCAAACTGCCTTTCCTCATTTCTCCGTCTCCAGGGAGAGGGACTCCAGGCTACCACAGACGAAAATGGTGGTCTTCAGTCCTACGTAAGCCAACCTGTGTGAGTGTGTAAGGACTGAGGTTGCTCACAAGGAGACACACAGAGTGGATGCCAGAAAGGATACCCCTCCTATCCCCAGGACTGGGTCTTTGGAAGAGACCCCTTTTCTGGTGCAGAGAAGGCCCCAGTCCTACTGTGGAGTGAAGTCTCACTCAGAGGCCAAGGGAAGATGGAAACATCTCTCAGGGGCCTCCCCACCTGATGTTGTCCCACCCACCACCAGCACAGATGGGGACCGGGCCCTGGCCCTTGTTGTCCACCCACCATCCGAGGTCAACAGACCATTCTCCCACCCTCCCATCTTCACCTCCTAAAGGCTCACCTAGCTTCTCAATGCTCCTTTTCCCCAACTAGGTTCCCGCTGGTCCCCTCCCCTCTGTGACTTCAGATCCTTCAGCCCTAACCCCCAAAACTTGCCCTGCTCTCTCTTCCAGCAATTCCCAGGCCCCCTCCCCCAAAGCTGAAGAGAGCCTACCTCAGCTGCACTTGAAGCGTCTATAATTAGTCTCTAGGAGAAGAGATTCTGGAAGCACACACACCCACCAACCAACTCGCCCCTCACCCTTCCTGGGCCCAGGCGCCCCGCCTGTCCCTCCTGCAGCCTGCACTCACCCAATTACGTTTCCTGGCATGAGCTGGGACCTCTCTGGATCCCCCACTGGTTCTCCCAGGCCCTGTCTCTGGCCCCAACTGAGTCTGACCCCAGGCCCAAGTATAACCCTCTCAGCACTTCCCAGGGTCTGCCCACCTCCGCCACACATCTAACTTTTCCTCCAGACCAGCCACGTGAAGGCGGAGAGGGCCTTGGGCCCCAACCATGCCCCTGGCCCCAGACCCACCTCCTCTCAGGTAGCTCCACTCGCCCGTCCGCCGTGGACAGCCTTTCTGACTCAGGGCTGTTCACCCTCCGGTAGCGCAGAGAACGGACTGGGGTTGTGGGGGAGTCTGGGGGGGCACGCACTGGGGAGCTGGGGACCCCCATGCCTCGGCTCTGTTCCTCCTCCACACAGGGGCTCTGCAGGAGAGGGGAGTGCCATGAGCTGGGGCTGATGAGGCGGCTGTGGGCGGATGGTCTCCTCAGGGTGAAGGAGACAGAGGATGATGATGATGGAAGACACAGCGAGGCTAGTGCGGGGAGGGACCGGGAAACAGAGGCAGGGCAAGCAGGCAGACGGCCGGGGACAGGGTGCTTAGGAGGAACAGGGCGGGGGCCCAAGGCTGGGAATCGGGGGTGAGAGAAAAGGCCACCCACGCCCTTCGCCCTGGCGGCAGTTACTTTGCCGATGTTGATCCGGAGTTTGTTCCGGTTGACATCTGTCTCCTCCCAGACTTCAGCCTCAGGACCCCCGGGGTGGGGGACAAGGTGGGGACTGGGGCCCAGCCCCTCAGAGGGCCTCCCGGGCAGAATTGGGGGTGCATTCTCCTGGTCACTCAGGTGCTCTCCCTGTAGCACATCCTCGGTGTTCTCCCGGAGCAGGTCCCCAGGCACTGGCGTCACATTGACCACCCTGGAGAGGGCAGGAGGGAGCCATGGGCAAGGCTGGCAGGGGTGCCCTCTCCTTCCATGGCCCTCTCCTACCAGCACAGACCTGGAGACCACCCCCAGGAGCGGGCACAGAGGCAGTCCCGTCAGGGGTGAGAGTGTCCCTAGGCCCATCACCATTGCTGGCCCACAAAGCCTCTGAGACCAGACCACCCTCAAGTTGGCAGGGGCCACAAGGAGATGTAGCCATCTAGCTCTGTTGACTTAGTGGATCCTGCTGTCGTTCAAGGACCTGCCAGATTTCCATTGGCGTTCACTGTCTGGCTTCCTTTAGACCCAGGAATGGGTCTAAAAAGGAGAATCACTTTGGAGATCCTTTTAAATTTAGTTTTCTTTTATTATTATTTTGCAGTCTGGGAGCATAGATTGAAGTTGCCCTGAATATACACTTAAATTTTTTTTTTATTTAATCTTCTTTGATGATTAAACTTTCGAGTTCTTTAAGCAATGTCTGTATGGAACTGGGCACTGTAATGTGCTACCAAGTCCTGTTAAGTCTCCTTCCTAAATGTGTCCCCTGAAGCCCCTGCCCACCTCTCTCCTTGGCTTGCTCCTGGGGCTGGGTGGAGAGCCCCTTCTAACTCTAGCTCCTCCCTCGACCACCTCTGTCTTTGTGCCTGTCACATGGTTCTGAAATTGCTGACCCATCGATTTCAAACATCCCAGACTCAGCTGAGAGTGCTTTGAGGGCAGGAGCTGTAACTTTCAGGTGTATGGCCTCAAGACATGGCCGTTAAATTCATGCATATGAATGATAAGAAACAGATAAACTGTGGGGCTCAGGTAATTTCGCTTAGGGTTCCCTGCTCCCCCAGGGACCCACTAAGGTTAAAAACTCCAAATGAGGAAGATGCCCACTCTATGCTCAGATTGAGGGTGGAGATGTGGCAGAGTTTCCCAAAGTCCCAGAACTCCACTAAGGATAGGAAAGACAGCCAAGTGTGTCCAGGTAGGAAGAGAGGAGAGGAGAGGACCGCCTGCCCTCTTAGGTAACAGCTCCAGGCAGGGGCTGGTGGCTCGCCTTCCTGAGACTCACCCAAACATGGCTGCCGTCTGCCGGGTGTTCTGCTGGGGCGGGGTAGAGGTGCTCGTGGACAGGAGGGCATCGGTGCCTGCCTTCTCCCAGTCAAAGGCCTCATTCTCGGCAATGCCCCTCTCCTTCATGCTGTTCTCAAACACTGACATGATCAACTGCAGGGGGTGAGGGTGATGGGAGGACAGAGAGGTGATCCGGGGGCTAGCCAGGAGGAAGGGGCAGTTGCTGGGATCATAGGAGGAAGACAGGGACTTTCCAGGACAGGAATGGGCCTGGAGGGGGCATTGGAAGGAGAAGGGCACATTGATTTTAAATGAAAACATGCACATGATATGCAAATCAACATGCAAATTATCATCTTGGATTAAGCCCCACTGACTGGACATGAACCCTCTGAGATCTGTCCCCTGGTTACCATCTCCAAACCTCCTCTGCCATTTCCACCATGTCAGCAACCCTAAACCACTGGGAGTTTCCAAACCCACGCATGGGGTGCTGCCTCTGCACAGACTGCCCCTCTGCTGGGGCGCCCCTCCCACTCATCCTCTCCTCTCTGCAGCTTCCCTTCTCTTCACTGTAAATTCTCTCCACCATACAGCTGCCCTACAGGGCACAGTGCATCAGTTTGAATTGTCCACATGCCTATCTGTCAACTCTGCATCCCTAGCAGCCAGCACAGGGCCCCAGCCTGGGGGGTGCTCGCAGCTGTGTGGCTTTGGGGATCCCATGAGGCTAAGCCAAGATCAGGGGGCGTCTCTGCCAGGCCCTGGGTTCAGGAGGTGGCAGACAGCTATAGACCCTCTGAGGTCCCCAGAACACTCCACTTCTGGCTTGGCTGTCTCCAGAGCACAGGGCAGTTTCTCTCTGCTGAGAGGACCGGCTTAATTGAGTGCATCCTGTGTGCCTCAGGCTGTCTCTGCTCCTACAGTATGCAGCATCGTGCCTGGCGCGTAGTGGATCCCAGGTAGAACACTGCTGATGTTTCCCCCATTCTCTGATCAGGGTCAGTGGGTCCCATGGGGTGTGGTGATGGACGCTTGGAAAGAGCCCTGGACTCGGAGTCAGAAGATGTGCCTGAGCCCAGCCCTGCTCCTAACCACTATATTGGGCCTCAGTTCCCTCATCTATGAAATGGGCATGATCATCCCACTTGCCTCCCGCAGAGTTTTCATGTAAAGTACTTAAAAGCATTTGGCTTCATTGATTGTTTTTGTTTATTTGTTTGTTTGAGATGGAGTCTTGCTCTGTCACCCAGGCGGGAGTGCTGTGGTTTAATCTTAGCTCACTGCAACCTCCACCTCCCAAGTTCAAGCGATTCTTACACTTTAGCCTACTGAGTAGCTGGGATTACAGGTACCCACCACCACACCCGGCTAATTTTTGTATTTTTAGTAGAAACAGGGTTTCACCATGCTGGCCAGGCTGGTCTTGAACTCCTGACCTCAAGTGATCTGCCCACCTCGGCCTCCCAAAGTGCTGGGATTACAGGTGTGAGCCACCGCACTGGCCAGCTTCATTAATTGTTAAGAGCTGGGGCTGGGCACAGTGGCTCACACCTGTAATCCTGGCACCTTGGGAGGCCGAGGCAGGTGGATCAAAAGGTCAGGAGCTTGAGTTCACCTGGCCAACATGGTGAAACCCCATCTCAACTAAAAATACACAAATTAGCCGGGCATGGTGGCACGTGCCTGTAGTCCCAGCTACTCGGGAGGCTGAGGCAGAAGAATTGCTTGAACCCAGGAGGCAGAGGTTGCAGTGAACAGAGATCACACCACTGCACTCCAGCCTGGGTGACAGAGCAAGACTATGTCTAAAAAAAAAAAAAAAAAAGAGCTGGAATAATAATATAAGCAGCATTCATTATCATCAAAGGCTTGCTTGGAAGCTTAAATGAGTGAATGCATGAAAAGCACTGAGAACAGGGTAAGCTCTTGATAAATCTTGGCTGTGACTAGTTTACAAGAGCATACATGCCTTTAGTGCAGTTAGAAGACCAAGGGGAGAGGCTTGAGGACAAGGCAGGGCTGTGGAGCCTCAGCAGGAGCGAGGTCTGCTGGGGGACAGTCACTCACAGAGTGGTGTCTAGGGAGCGGGGGCAGGGTAGCAGGCTCCCACCTGGTAGTCGGGCTTGGTGAAGTAGTCAAGGCTGGCAATGTGGTCCAGGAAGAGGTGGAACTCTGACGGCATGTGCTTCAGCAGCATCCGGTGCTCATACTTCTCCTTGATCATCCCTACCTGTTCCTGGAGGCAAGAGGCCACAGGGAGATGGAGTCCCAGCTGCCCTGACACCCCTTCTGCCATCTCAGACCCAGCTGCCTGGGGCTCACCTTGTCCTTGATCTTCCTCCAGGGCAGCTGGCCCACCGCAAACTCCACCAGCATGTAGAAGAGGGACCACAGGTCGTCGTGGCGGCCCATCTCCTGGAGGTGGGGGGAGGGAGTCACCTGCAGCTCTCAGGTCCTTCCCTGGGAATGGGCGGCTGACCCTTCTCTGAGGGGCATCTGTCAGGGAGGCCTGACACCCAGGCCCCTAAGGACAGAACTGGGGTCTCCCTGAGGCCACAGCTCCATCCCCAACCCTCCAACACCCACAGAGTCCCACAGCCAAAACTACCGTGTGTGCTTCCTCACCGGACAGGGGTCTGTAGTGAGAACAGAGAGGATGGGGTTTCCGAAACAAATGAGGAAGGGGACACTGAGTCTGCCACAGAGGGGCCTTCCTCCAGCCCAGGGTCTCTGGGGTGGCAGATTGCAGCCCCTGCCCCACTCTCCTCTCCCCACCCCTCCCCAGCAGCACACTGCACCCCGACCTTGCCCCTCCCACCTCCACATCCTGCATCCCGGGCTTTGCCACTCACCCGGTTCTTGTGGGCATTGACCGAGGCATAGCGAACCGTTCCTCGAAACCCGGCCACATTCCGAGGCTGCAGAAGGGAGACCACCAAGAACGTCACCCACCATGCCCTCACCTCAGCCACCTCTCAACCCTGCCACCAAGTCTAACTCTTCACCCTGACCACCTCCCCTGGCTGGGGAGGTGGGCCTGCTCTCTGACCTTCCAGTCCTAAACCCGCCTGCTGACCCTGCTCGCTGCCCAGAGTGGGGAGGAAAATCGCAAGGTATGGATGTGGCATCCCCCAAGAGTACAGGCTAACGGCGAGAGGGGACAGGCCGAGTGTGGACCCCAGAGCTGGGTGGCGCTGATACTGAACACAAGGCCAGGCCAGCTTAGGCAGCTGTAAGAAAAGTGGGTGAAGGGTCCCCAGATCTGGGAGTAGGGGGGAGTCCTCCACTGTCCTCCCCGCCCCGACGGTACTCACGGGCCGCACATCCCCCGTGGTGTTGGTGTACTGCCGGGCCAGCCCGAAGTCCAGCATATAGCACTTCCTGTAGGTGGAGGGCAGCCTGCCCATGGCAAAGTTTGACTGGGGGAGACAGCAGCTGTGAGCTCTGGGGGCCCCAACCCCAGCTGGGCCACCTCAAGGGGCACCAAGAAACAGCTCTGCAGCTGGTGAAGGGCTTTCAGCCCCACATTCACTCGCCCGCAAGGAAATGTCAGTATTCACATGTGTGCACCAGGTCACAGCCTCTCATCTGAGGGGTGGGTGTGATCATCCCCATTTTAGAGATGAGGAAACTAAAGGTCAAAGAGCTTAGGAAGCATCTCTGAGATTACACAGCAAGTGGTGACTCAGCCACGTCTGTACAGCTCCACATTTTTGGGACTCCCCAGCAAGGCAATGTGATTTGGTGTAACTGGTGTGGCTGCCTAAGGCAGCAGGCCTGCTGGGTGGCCTTGAGCCTTTCAACTAACCTTTCTGGGCCTCAGTTTTCATCTCTTTAAGTTGGAGATTTTTTCCTAGCACAAATATTCAAGATGCCACAAAATCAGCTACTTGGAACTCCTTGCCAAGCCCCAGCCCCTCAGTCCCCTTCCCTCGATCCCTCCATCCTTTCCCAGCCCCTTCACCTTCCTAGGTTCCAGAACTGTCAGGTCAGGGGCAAGGGATAAGGAACAGAAGGGAAGAACAGAGGAGAGGCCTGGCCATGGCCGAGGGGCAGGCAGGGGTGCATGCTCCTGGGGAGCAGGGGAGAGGAAGAGATGGGGCCTGGGAAGGAGAGCAGGAGGGGCTTGGGGAGAAGAGGCTGTCCCATCACAAGTCCCAACCATGGTTGCAGAGGAGAAACCAGGAGACCCAGGGAAAGAATTAGGGGTGTGTTCTGGAGGAGGGAACAGAGAGGCGTGTGGGGGCAGTACTCACAGGCTTGATGTCACGGTGCAGGAAGCCCACAGAGTGGATGGCCTCGATGGACTCCAAGATCTGCTTGCCCAGCCGCAATGTGGTGCTCAGCGTGAAGGTGCCTCGCGGCTGGCTACGGCGCAGGTCGGCCAGGTTCCGGCCCTGCATGGGGGTGGAGGTGGGGGGTAGACTCACCCTCAGCCGTCATCCCAGACACCATCATTGTGATACTCTTCCCAGCCTCACCCCAAAGGGTTGTGCCCACTGCCCTTTCCCAGGGCCACAGTCTACCTTCCCTTCCCCTACCCTGGAGTCACAGCCCAAGCTCTTAGAGAGGGGAGCCAGGATGGGCCACGGGGACTCACCTGGAGCTGCATCACTACATAGTTAAACTTCTCGTTCCTGCCACAGCCAATGAACCTGCACACATGGTCCTTTCCTGAGGGGCACAGACATAGGTCTTCCAGCTCTTACTCTTTCTTCCTCATTTCCAACCCTAAGATGGGTTCCTAGTGCACTCTTGATTCCTGGTCCCTCCAGTGCTGGCCCTGTGAGCACCTGTCTTGCCACCTCCCTGGCCCTAGCCTCATCATGTCTCCTAGACTCCAGCTCGATTACTTCCTTGATCACCAACCCGGCCTCCTGCCCCATCACTGTCTTAGACCCCGGTCCCATCTCTCCTAGACTCTGGCTCCGTCACCTCCCCCTTAGCTCCTGGCTCCATCCCCTTTTCCCTCTACCACACGACATCTCCTCCCTCACCCCAGCTTCTGATCTCATCACCTCTCTTAGCCCCTGGCTTCATCATCTCTTCCTTCCCATCCCCCTGCCCGAGGCCCGAACCTTGCAACTTCTTGAGCACGGCCACCTCCATCTTGAGGACCTGCTTGGGCTGCTGGGCTGACTCCACCTTGAGGGCCACATTCTCCCTGGTCAGCAGGTCCATGGCCTCGTAGATCTCACCAAAGCCCCCGCCCCCGATCTTTTTCAGCTATGAAGATGAGGGGATAGGGGGTGCTCAGGGATCAGGCTGAACAGCTCCTCATCCCACCTGCTGCTTGGTTGCATCCTTCATTGGTGGGGAAGGGGGGTATCTTTTTTTTTTTTTTTGAGATGGAGTCTCACTTTGTCGCCCAGGCTGGAGTGCAGTGGTGCAATCTCGGCTCACTGCAACCTCCGCCTCCCATGTTCAAACAATTCTCACGCCTCACTCTCCTGAGTAGCTGGGACTACAGGTGCACACCACCATGCCCTCTTAATTTTTTGTATTTTTAGTAGAGACAGGGTTTCACCATGTTGGCAAGGCTGGTCTCAAACTCCTGACCTCAGGTGATCCAGCTGCCTCGGCCTCCCAAAGTGCTGGGATTACAGGCGTGAGCCACTGTGCCTGGCCAGAAGGGGGTATCTTTGAAGGGGCGAACCTCATGTCTCTCTTCTTTGCCCCACCCCATCAGCACCCCACCTCCTCTCCTAGTGCCCTGGGACAGACAGCTCAGCTCCTGAGCAACCACACACACACACACACACACACACACACACACACACACACACACACACACAGAGCCAGATGTCAGGAAAGGGTAAAAGACCTGTGACCCTGTATAGACATGGAGAAAGCCTAATGTAGGATTCTGAGGAGACACTGGGCCGCCCTTGACCTTTTCTTCTCTAGAAGGACAACAAATATCATGTTCCCCCATCCCCTGTGTAGACTGAGCGACCCCTATCCAGAAGGAAAACCAATTGCCAGACCTCCCAGTCTCAGGGCGGATTGATCCCCTGGGGAAGCCGGCACTTCCTGGGATTGGCAGCCACCCAAGAGTCACAAGAAGGAGAGAGTAGGTGGGCAAAAGGGGATTCAGCAAAGGATGTTCGCGGCCCATGCTCACTGCCGAAGTTCACGTCACATCACTCCCTAGGTCCCTGTTCAGATGCCCACAACCAGGATGAGCCTCCTCTCCAGGGCAGCGGGCACTGTGAGAGCGTGGTGGGACCGGCGCCTGGAGGGAATGGAGCAGCGGTCTGACCCTCTCGTCTTCCCCCTCCAGCCTCCCAAAGCAGGCGTGAGAAAGGCGGGGAGGAGAACCGCAATAAAGTGAAGGAAGAGCTGGCAGGGAGCCAAAGCTGAGTTCTGGGGAGGGGCTCAAAATCATTTCAGCTCAGAGGCCCGGGGGTCCTGGAGGGTGAGGGCTCTGCTGGCAGGCATGGGGAGCAGGGAGAAGGTGCCGAGTTCCAAGCTGAGACTGGTTTGGTTTTAGAAAGATGTACATGACCTCAGAGGAGGTCCACTGAAAAAAGAAAAAGAAAGAAGGATGGAGAGCTTGATGCTCACCCCCTCGGGGAGCTGCCTCACTGGGGGCCTGTCCGCTCTGTGCACCTTCCCAAACCCTCATTCTGTCCTGCTGGCTTGCGACTCTGATCAACCAGCAGACTCTGGCCGCTCAGCCTCCTGCATCTCTGAACCCGCCCCGAACGTCTGTTCAGTACCCAGATGACTTGTGATTGTTTAGTGGTGATTGACACTGCGGGATGGAGGGAGGAAGACCAGGCGGAGCTGGAGGGCTGGGAGTTCCCAGGTTACCATTGAACTCACTCCAGAAAGAGACAGGAGCAGGAAGGGAAGATATGGAAAAGAAGCAGAATGCTGGGTGGGAACTTCAAGGTGCTTGTGTCTGGGAAGGAGACAGGGAAAGAGGAAGGAGGAAGAACAGTGAGAAACCAGAATTCCTTTCTCTTAGAGACGAAATTTAAAGGCAGGATCTCAGAGCCAGGAGGGGACAGACTCAGACTAACGGGAAACAACGGCATGTCTGCCTCTGGGGTACTTTAAACTCTGGGGAGATGCGAATATCTTCTAGATTCCTTTAAGGTTTGCTTGTGCGAGAACAGAGGAAAGGGCAAAGGCGAGGGGAAAACCGCATCTTGGTCTCACAAATGTCATCTCAGTTAATCCCCAAAGGCTCCTGGCAACACAGGTGAGGAAGGTCATGTGATTCCCCATGTTGCACAGAAGGAGAACTGAGGCATGGGAAATGCAATGCCTTGCTCCACATCACACTGCTAGTTAATAGCAAAGCCAGGTCCAGGCACGGTGGCTCCCGCCTGTAATCTCAGCACTTTGGGAGGCTGAAGTGGTTGGATCACCTGAGGCCAGGAGTTTGAGCCCAGCTTGGCCAACATGGCGAAACCCTGTCTCTATTTAAAACTACAAAACATTAGTGGGGCGTGGTGGCGGGCGCCTGTAATCCCAGCTACCTGGGATGCTGAGGCAGGAGAATCACTTGAACCCGGGAGGCGGAGGCTGCAGTGAGCTGAGATTACGCCATTGCACTCCAGCCTGGGCAACAAGAGAGAAACTCCGTCTTAAAAAAAAAAAAAAAAAAAAAAAAAGCAAAGCCAGGCAGTTTTCATTTAAACCCAGGCAATCAAATGCAGAATCCATAATGTTACAGAAACTGTGGACCCATCAACATTAAAAGTGTGAGTGCTGAGATTCAAGCCCAGATCTGCCAGGCTCCGAAATCATTGCTAGAGATAAGTCAGGAAGGCTCGGGACAGCCAAGACATTTATGACACCTACTTCCCAATTTCCCAGGGTGCCCTAGGGTATTTCTCTACCACCTTCATTTCCCAGCAGAACCTATTTCTCCTTCTTTACACCCCTTCTTCCCCACCCACCCCCCACCCATTATGGAACCTCCATAAGACAGGGAACTGGGTATCTTCACCACCCACTCCACCAACATCCCTTCTCCCTTGCACCACAGCTAGGGCTGACTTATCCATGAGACACAGTGACTAGGCCCCGATACCTTTAGGGGGTCCATGAAAATGTTTTAATTTCTTTTAAAATCATAAGGGAGGCCAGGCATGGTGCCTCACGCCTGTAATCCCAGTACTTTGGGAGGCTGAGGTGGGTGGATGACTTGAGGTCAGGAGTTTGAGATCAGCCTGGCCAACATGGTGAAACCCCATCTCTACTAAAAATACAAAAATTAGCCAGGTGTGGTGGCGGGTGCCTGTAATCCCAACTACTGAAGAGGCTGAGGCATAAGAATTGCTTGAATCTGGGAGGCAGAGGTTGCAGTGAGCCGAGATCTCATCACTGCACTTGAGCCTGGGCGACAGAGTGAGACCCTGTCTCAAAAAAATAAAATTAAAAAAAAATCATCAGGGAAAAAAAATGAACCTTTAGGTCAAAGAGAACAATCTAGTATATAATATTAATATATTCCTCTTTATACCAATGCAGTCATAAAATACATTTTAAGTGCTTTCTTATGGAGGAAGGGGCCCATGAAAGTCACAATGTGGCCCTGCCCACAGTCCAGTAATAGGAATATTCTCTCAGTCTCCCTTTTCTCCACTCCTGCTAAATTTTACATGATCTCAGCCCCTGCTGAAGGACCTCCCTAAACTAGAGGAGAAATATGACACAATAGGATCAGCACTGGTCCTTGGGAGGAAGGAGACCTGGTTTCTTGGCCAGCTCTGGGTGACCTGGGGTGAGTTTCTTAAACTCTCTGAGCCTCCACTCTTCCTCCTCTGTGAAATGAATAGAGTTGGACTAGAATTGGTCACAAAGGTTTCTTCAGCTCAGTGGTCCTGATTCTTGGATGGGCTGATTCTTGTCAGACAGACCTGACAAGAATCAGCCCATGACACCTACTAGTCATGGAAATTTGGCAAATTAGCTAAGCAATTTCCTCAGTTTCCACACCTGTGAAATGGGATTAATAAATGGGAATACAAATCTACTTGGTAAGTTCTTGAGATAATGCACATGAGGCATTTTGCACAATGCCTGGCAACAGTGAATGCTCAAAACAAATACTAAGTCATTATTACTATTATTGTTTGCTATTCTGATTCTGAGAAGCACCCCTCAAGATGAATAAGATGTTATTATTTTATGTTTTTAGAGACAGGTTGACCAAGCTGGATTTGAACTCCTGGGCTCAAGCGATCCTCCTGCCTCAGCCTGCCAAGTATTGAGGATTTATTTATTTATTTAGAGGAGGAGTCTTGCTCTGTCGCCCAGGCTGGGGTGCAATGGCATGATCTCAGTTCACTGCAACCTCTGCCTTCCAGGTTCAAGTGATTCTCCTGCCTCAGCCTCCCAGGTAGCTGGGATTACAGGCGCCCACTGCCACACCCGGCTAATTTTTGTACTTTTAGTAGAGATGAGGTTTCACCGTGTTGGCCAGCCTGGTCTCGAACTCGTGACCCCAAGTGATCCTCCCACCTCAACCTCCCAAAGTGCTGGGATTACAGGTGTGGGCCACCATGCCTGGTCCACGTATTTATTTTTAAATGCCACATCTAGTGCCACTGACCCCCTTTTTCTTCTGGCCACCAAGATCTATGGGCAGTTTGCCTTGGTTCCTGAGCTCTGCCTCCCACCTCAGTGCCATCCTCACTTGGAACAGGCTGAAGGGAAGCATGTGGCCCCTCACCCTCTCTAACACTCCAGGGGTGGGGGTCGGAGGTGAGGAGAGGTTGGCATGCTTGCCCTCCCCCCAGCTCCCTGCTCCATTTCGCTCCCCACTCATCTTCTACTCCTTCCCTCAGAAATCACAAAAAAGTTCCAGCCTAAACTCAACATGTGTGTAAAAACTGTCTTTTCCTCACCACTTCAGTGCAAATGTCATTCTGCCTCCAATCCGCCAGAAACTAAGCTCCGGTGCCAGGGGCCCCGAGGTTTCGGAGGAACACTCCTGTCTTCGCCAGACCCTCGTTCCTTTTATTACTGCCCTGGCTCTTCCTCCCCCTATTTCTGTACTCTCCCTCTTGGGAAGTCCCCCCTCTGGGACATAAACAGCCCCTTTCCTCATCCCTTGGGGACCCCTAGAAGTCTCCTCCTCTTCATCCCTTCCACTCCCAACCCCCAGTCCCAGAGACATCTCTGAAAACGTCGCCACCGTTGCCTCTTTCTAGGTTTCTAGGGGACTTGCACGGCCGGTGGCTGTTGCCGTGGAGACCCGCCTGCACCCGGGCCTCACCCTCCTCTCCAACCCCGCACTCCCGTGAACTGAGCCTCCCCACTAAAGCACGCGGGTGCGCACACGCGCCAAGCACACACGCACACACACACGCACACACACACGACTCAGAGGTCAGGAGTGTACCTGACCTCTGTTGTTCTCCCTCCCCTCCCCCTGGCTCCCCACTCCGGTGCAGTCCCACAGGCTCACACACGGGTTTCCCCACACTGCCGCCCACAGTCTGCCCCACATTATCCTGCCCCCACAATAATAAGAGGACACCAGAGCGCTATTAAGTGACGGAAAAAGGGAGGTGATTTACAGTAGGTCTCGCTCCCCAAATACTATCATTCCCCCAGCCCTCACGCGCCCCCTCCGAGGCAGGCCCGGCTCCCGAGGAGGCTGAGACTACAACTCCCAGCAGGCCGAGCAGCCCGAAGCCCCGGGCTGGAGGAGCAGGGCACGCCGGGAGATGGAGTCTCGCCGTGCTGCACCTGCCGCAGGACCCGGCGAGGGGAGGAGGCTGGATGGAGAAGATGGAGTGCGGGTGCGGCGGGAGCAGCCTGCAGGGCCTCTTTCCCCAAACCCAAGCCTTTCCGTCCTCTGCGGAAGCGGAGGGACACATGCTCGTCCACTGCCCTTCTCCAAGGTCCGTCAGAGAAAAAGCTCCCTCCCCCACCCCTCTTCCTCCTCCCCACACTGGCCTCTGCAGCTCCTGCCCAGACATCCAACCAGGAGTTGTTCCGGGCTTGGCCTGACCAACGTGACCTAGCGGGAAGAGGGGTGAGAGAGGGCGGGGCTCGAGAGAGGGCACTGGGAGAAAGCTATTGTCCACACGTGTTGGCAAAAATAATGACCTGCAAGCAGTATGCAAATGAGCTTAGAAGCACCTCCCTCTTAGGGTAGGGGAGCGGAGGGCACCGGTTTTAACAAGTCTCCAGGTCCTCGCCTCCCTCCCCGCTACCCTCCCTCTGTCCCGCCGGGTCACTCACTCACCACCTTCCAGCGATCCTTGACCACGTAGTTGGCCGGCAGGATGTCGGCCTGCTCCCCTCCCCCACTCATGTTGGTTTCGTCCTTAAGGGCGGCCGCTAGGCACTGCATCCGCCAGCCAGAGGGAGGGGTGTCCGCCGGGCCTGCCCTGAGGGGGCCATCTACCTAGGGGAGTGAGGAGGGGCTGTGAGGGCGGGCTGCGGACCCAGGACCACCTGGCAGATATGGAGGAGAGGAGCTCCACTCCTGCTCTGCATTCTTCCTGGCCCCACTGGACAGATGCTCCAGGAGTTACCAGGGGAAAGATCGTATAAAGGCCAGTGCAAGGGAGATACAGACTACAAACTAGAGATGTTTAAAATCAGCAACAGGACACACATGTTGACCAATGAAGAAGAGGAAAATGACAGTGAACAGGCCGAGGGGAAAGAGACATACTCTAACTGATGCCAGGAAGACTTGCTGACCACGGGGGCATACCAGACTGGGACCCTTTCCCTTGTAGGGGAGGCCTGGGCTTTGGCTCCCCCTTAGGGGAGTCCCTGTGCCACAAAATGTCCATGGAGCTGTGCAACAGAGGCTTAGTGAAAAGGGAAGACCTGCTACCCAAGGGGTGACCCATGGGACACCCACACCAAAGTGACCTGCTAATCAGCCCTGGGAGATGTGGTAATCAAGAAAATGAGGGGAGGCACTAAAGCCCCTTGAGGGTGGTGTTAACTGAGGGGGATGGAGGTGCTGAGAATCATACACCTTTCTCAGGGTGAGCTGAACCCACTGACACAGCCATGGGGTTGGGAGGTCAGGATATAAGAGATGGGGTGAACACAGGTGATGGACTCAAGACATGGATTTCAGATAGACAGCAACCTTGTGGCCACTCCAGAGGGACAGAAGTGGGCTGAACTGGGGAGGACAGGAAAATGGAAGGGGCCTAGCAGGAGGCAGGAGAAGTGAAAGAGAACAGCAGGTCTGGGTGGGCATGGGGTGAGAGAGCCTCTGACCACACCTTTCTGTGTCTGCTTAGGAATCGACAAGAAAGAACACATCTCTCCTCGAATTAGGACAGGTAGAATTTGGATATCAGGGAGAGTTTCCCAATGGCGGGGGTTGGGAAAGACAGGCACATGTTACCGGAGAAATGCCCATGTGTGCATGTGTGTATGTCTGTGTGTGTATCTGTGCATGTATCCTTCTGTGTGTGTATGTTTCTTTGTGTGTCTTTCTTTGTCTATCTTTTCTGTGTGTCTGTGTGCTTTTCTACATGTATCTCTGTATCTGTGTGTTCTTGTGTGTGTTTTGTGTCTGTGTGTGATATGCATGTGTGTAGGCAAGGGGCCAGAAGACATGACTTTCTGAGATTTCTGCCAACCCAGGACAGGATTTGGAACCAGGATATTTTCCTCTTCTCTTTCCCTCACACTTTTTAGAAGCACACTACCGTGCCCTCACAATGACCCTGGAGAGTCACAAATAGAGAAAGAGGGAAGTTACTTAGGCTGGGGTTTGGGGGTTGCGGGTCGGGGGAGGAAGGTGGCTAAAGAGATGTATAGATGGGGTAGAAACTACATAAACCCACCTTTCCTTGGGATGAAATAACTTCCCAGGGCTCTTGCATCTAGACATCCTGCCATAGGGGACAGGGTGGGACGTGGAGGTGTGGAAACCACCTTCCAATTCATGATGGGCCATGGTGGACATATGGAGAAGGGATCTTCATGGGGAGGGACGCTGCCACTCCTTTTCTCTTTCTTCAAGTGCCTAAGCTGAGCTGTTTCCTCCAATCCTTACAACTTCAGAGCATCAGGACTTCCCTCTTTCTGCCAAAGTGGGATATGGGGCATCAGGAATTTGAAGGGCAGTGAGGGCAATGGCAGGATGAAGGGAGAGGTAGGGATGGGGGTTCTAGAATAAAGGTGGAGGAGACAGGTTGAGGACAAGACTGAAGAAGCAATTGAACTGGTGGGAGGGGGGCCTTCAGAAGCTAAACTGGGTGAACTCTGGTGGGCTTTCCAGTCCTGGGACAGTGGATCTGTTAGGTTGATAAGGAAAATTTGTGTCCTGCTCTCATTTTATAGATGAGCAAACCAAAAAGAAACAGATGAGGCAAGAGAAGGAAGAGTGGAGCCAGGAAGATAAATGAGGGTTACCTGCTTCTCCCTCTCCACCCTCCTTCTCTCTGTGTCTGAGGACTATGCTCAGCTGAGACTGGGTTGGATGATACAAACATGGGACACTTGGCTGCCCCGTTACTGCCGACTCAGACCCCTATGTGCACATGGGGGCATGGGCACATGGTGAAGGCGAGGGCTTATGCAGGAGTTTGTATGAATATCTGTCAGAGAGTGCAGGTAGGAGCATGTGGGGCCAGTGATGGTACACAGGGGTACGTGGAACTGGTGGGAGCTCATCATGACCTGTAAATACAAGTGTTGATGTGTAACTCTGCAAGGTGTCAGCAGGTGTGTGTGGGAATCTGGGAGCCCAGGTAAGGAGAGGTGATGGAGACTAGCGAGGGGTGATGGGAACAGGTGAAAGAGGTGTGGAGGGAGGCAGAGGGGAATGGCAGGGATGAGGAGCGACAGGATCAGAGGAGGGGAGTGGGTAGGATAGAGACCCGTGAGAGATAATGATGACAGGCAAGGAAGAGATAGGACCATGGGAGGAATCTCTGGGCACAGTTGAGGGGGTGAGGAAGTAGGTAAGAAGGCAGGTGGGAGGCATGGAGGGACTGAGGACAGGGAGGGAGGTTACGGAGACAGCCGAATGATTCGTCAGGGATGACAGGAGAGCCAGGGGTGAAGCCATGGGGACAGGGGACGGAGGTGAGTGGGGAGGAGCAAAGTGCCCGGAGGACGGGTTGGGGAGGGAGGTCTGTGTGCTGGGGACAGGGAGCGGCTCCAGGCCTCGGCGCGGCCCAGGCGGTGTAGGCCAGCGTCCCAGCCCAGCGGGCGGCGACAGCAGCGCGGAGGGGAGCCCAAGAAGGCTGCGCTGGGAGGCGAGCCAGGCGGAGCCCCCTGAGCCCACGAAGGAGCCCCCGCCCCGACCCCGGCCCGCCCCGCCCCGCCTCACCTGCTCTGTGCCCGCTGCGGCTGCGGCTGCGGCGGCGGTGGAGGCAGCAGCTCCGGGCGGCGCATCCCCCGGGGCCGGGGCGGGGCGGGGGCGGCTCAGTGCGGCGTTGGGTGACCCGCTCCCTCCGGCGGCGGCGGCCTTCCGACCCGGATCATCCCGGCCCGGCCCGGCCCCGATCCTCCTTGGGCGACGGCGGCGGCAGCGGCAGAGCGGGGAGCTGCCCACAATGCACCGCGCCGCCAGCATCAGCACCAGCCCTGACATCACCGCCCGCCGCCCGCTCTGACATCACGGCTCCTCCTCTGACATCACGTTCCGACGGCCCCGCTCCGCTCTCCTCCAGCCCTGGGACTCTCTGGCTGTCCCGCTCCAGCTCTCAGGTTCTCCTTACAGCTCTCTGCCACTCGCTTGACTCCATCTCCCAGCACAGCCCCATCACTCCTTACCTGTTCCCATAAAACTCACCTGTCTCCATCACCCTTTATCTTCCCCACTCCCAGCATGTCTAAAATTCCTCACCTGACCCATCAGTCTCGCCTGATTCCCCACTCCATCCTCTACATGTTTATATCGCCTTCCTCTCAACTCATCCCCCTCTCCTGTACCCATCCTCCCATACGTCCCCATCACCCACCACTTCTGGGACCATCCCACACTCGCACCCACCACCCGTCATGTGCAATTCTCACCTCACCACCTATATGCTTTATCTTTTGGCTCAATCTGTGTCTCTCTTTCTTTGGCCCTTTCTTTCATTTGTGGACAAACTCTGCCATTGGTTTTTACTGCTTACCAAATAAGATGGACACTCTTTACTGTAACATCAAAACATCTTCCCAACATGGACCCATAAGGCCATTACTCCCCTTCTGACATGTTGGGTTACTCAACAACTCAACATTCCAACATTCCTTGAACAACAAATTCTGCATGCCGCCTGTCTCTTTCAGTTTCTTCCTTCTTTTTTTTTTTGAAACAGGGTCTCACTCTGCTGCCCAGGCTGGAGTGCAGTGGCACAGTCTCAGTTTATTGCAACCTCTGCTTCCTGGACTCAAGCGAGTCTCCAGCCTCAGCCTCCCAAATATTTGAGACTACAGGCATGAGCCACTATCCCCGGCTAATTTTTGTATTTTTTGTAGAGACGGGGTTTCACCATGTTCCCCACGCTGGTCTTGAATTCCTGAGCTCAAAGCCATCTGCCCACCTTGGCCTCCCAAATTTCTGGGATTACAGGCATGAGCCATTGTGCCCAGCCAGTTCTTTCCTTCCTTAATGCCTTCAACAAATGCATCAGAGCAACTTCAATAATAATAACAACAACAATGGGCCAAGTGCAATGGCTCATGCCTATAATCCCAACACTTTGGGGGACCAAGGCAGCAGGATCGCTTGAGCCCGGGAGTTCAAGACTGGCCTGGGCAACACAGTGAGACCTCATCTGTACAAAAAATTTAAAAATTAGTTGGGTGTGGTGGTGTGCACCTGCAGTCCCAGCTACTCGGGAGGCTGAGGGGGGAGGATTTCTTGAGCCCAGGAGGTCAACACTGCAGTGAGCCGTGATTATGCTACTGCATGCCAGCCTGGATGACAGAGCGAGACTCTGTCTCAATAATAACAACAACAACAACAACAATTGCAGCAGTTATTTACTTCTGCCAGACACTACTCTAACTTTACATATGTTAATTGCTTTAATCCTGATGACAACCCTATGAAGTAAGAGTACTATTGTTATCCCTTGTTTTATAGATGAGGAAACTAAGATACAGACAGGTTAAGTAATATGCATTGGGTTACACAGCTAGAAAGTGGCAGAGCTGGAATTCAGTCCCTGGCTCTGGAGTCCATGGTTCTAATCACCACACTGGGAGGAAAGATCATTGAGCCTGCAAGAGTAGTCAGGGAAGGCTTCTTGGAGGAGGTACATTCAACTGTAATTTGAGGAATTAGTAGAATTAGTAGAAGTTTGCCAACAGACAAGTGGGACCAGGGCAGAGCATGAAAGAGACTTCCAGGCTGAGAAGACAGCATGAGATGAGGCTGGGGCGGGCGTGTGCAAGATCATGAAGGATCTTGTGTGCAGTGCTAAGAAGATTAGATTTTATCCATTTGGTTTTTGGAAGTGTAGTGGATACTGTGGAGAGCCATTCAGATCTCCCTCCAGAATGTAGGTGCTTATTCTCCCAGATATGAGATGTTGAAGGCTGACTGCTTTCAGCTGACCTGTTCTCTGGGAATTGCCCTTGGCCAAGGGAGCTGCCTCATCCAAGATCATACCCCCTTCCTGGGACATCCCACATCCAGTTGATGAGTATAAAGGCCTGACCCCCTTGCTTCAACTGGGGACAGCTCTGAAGGGATATCCTATTTTCAAAATTAATAGGGACAGCTGAGGCTTCTATTGAGACTATATCAGAGCTCAACTTCCCCTTCCATGCAACCTTGCCTTCTTCAGTCCTCCACAGAGGTTGATCACCAGAGCACTTCCCAATAAACTTACTGCGCGATCATCTCTGTCTCAGAGGCAGTGTCCTGGAGAGCCTGATTTTCAGATAGGAAACCACTGAGGAGTTTTGTGCAAAGATGAGACATGGTCTGATGTGAGTGTTGGGTTAGAATTCTAGTTTCTTTTTTGCTTTTGTTTTCAGTACTTTAAAAATGTTGCTCTATTGTCTTCTAACTTGCATTGTTTCTGATCAGAAATTTGCAATTTTCCTATCTCTGTTCCTTTGTATGAAATATATGTCTTTTATGCATCTGTTTTTTGCTTTGTTTTGTTTTGTTTTGTCTTTTGAGACAGAGTCTGTCTCTGTCACCAAGACTGCTGGAGTGCAGTGACACTATCTAGGTTCACTGCAACCTCTACCTCCCTGGTTCAAGTGATTCTCCTGTCTCAGCCTCCCGAGTAGCTGAGATTACAGGCGTGCACTACCATACCCAGCAATTTTTTGTATTTTTAGTAAAGACAGCGTTTCACCATGTTGGTCAAGCTGGTCTCAAACTCCTGACCTCAAATGATCTGTGCGCCTCAGCCTCCCAAAGTGCTAGGATTATAGGCATGAGCCACCGCGCCCAGCCCAATGCCTCTGGTTTCTTTTAAGATTTTCTCTTTGTCACTGGATTTAGCTATGTAAGCTATTTTATGATGTGTCTTTTTTACATAGTTCATGTTTTGTAGGGAAAAGAGATCAGACTGTTACTGTGTCTATATAGAAAGGGAAGACATAAGAGACTCCATTTTGAAAAAGACCTGTACTTTAAACAATTGCTTTGCTGAGATGTTGTTAATTTGTAGCTTTGCCCCAGCCACTTTGCCCCAGCCACTTTGACTCAACCTGGAGCTTACAAAACATGTGTTGTATAAAATAAAGGTTTAAGGGCTGTGCAGGACGTGCCTTGTTAACAAAATGTTTACAAGCAGTATACTTGGTAAAGGTTGTCACCATTCTCTAGTCTCAATAAACCAGGGGCACAATGTACTGCTGAAAGCCACAGGGACCTCTGCCCTTGAAGGCGGGGTATTTTCCAAGGTTTCTCCCCATGTGATAGTCTGAAATATGGCCTCGTGGGATGAGAAAGACCTGACCGTCCCCCAGCCCGACACTCGTAAAGGGTCTGTGCTGAGGTGGATTAGTAAAAGAGGAAAGCCTCTGGCAGTTGAGATAGATAGTGGAAGGCCACTGTCTCCTGCCTGCCCCTGGGAACTGAATGTCTCGATATAAAACCCGATTGTACATTTGTTCAATTCTGAGATAGGAGAAAAACTGCCCTATGGTGGGAGGCGAGATATGTTTACAGTAATGCTGCCTTATTATTCTTTACTCTGCTGAGATGTTTGGGTGGAGAGAAACATAAATCTGGCCTATGTGCACATCCAGGCATAGTACCTTCCCTTGAACTTAATTATGACATAGATTCTTTTGCTCACATGTTTTTTGCTGACCTTCTCCTTATTATCACCCTGCTCTCCTACTACATTCCTTTTTGCTGAAATAATGAAAATAATAATCAATAAAAACTGAGGGAACTCAGAGGCCGGTGCCGGTGCAGGTCCTTGGTGTGCTGAGCGCCAGTCTCCTGGGCCCACTGTTGTTTCTCTATACTTTGTCTCTGTGTCTTATTTCTTTTTTCAGTCTCTCGTCCCACCAGACTAGAAATACCCACAGGTGTGGAGGGGCAGGCCACCCCTTCATGTTTCTTGTGCTTGGGTTTGAGATTCTTGTATCTGTGCATTTATACTTTTCATCAAGTTGAGAAATTTTTCAGCCATTATTTTCTTAAATATTTTTTCTGCCCTCCCCTTTCCTTCAGGGACTCCAATTACCTTGTGTATTAGGCCACTTGAAGTTGTCCCACAACTCAGTGATGCTTCACTTTTTCCCAGCCGTTTTTCTCACTGTGTTTCATTTTGGATAGTTTCTATTGCTGTGTATTCAAGTTCACTAATCTTTTCTCTTACAGCATCTAATCTAATATTAATTCCATCCAATGTATTATTTTTCATTGTTGTTTACAATTCTGGAAGTTCGATCTGGGTCTTTTAAAATCTTCCATATCTCAGTTTTTTCTTCTAACTTCTTAAACATATGGAATAATTATAATGACTACTTTAATATATTTTTCTACTAATTTTATCTAAACAATTTCTGGATTAGTTTCAACAGATTTTTATTCTTACTATGGGTCATATTTTCTGCTTCTTTCCATATCTACTAATTTTTTACTGGATGCCAAATACTGTGAATTTTACCTTGCTGAGTCCTGTATATTTTTATATTTCAGTGAATATTATTCAGCTTTGTTCTGGACTGCAGTTAATTTTTAAGAAGCAAAAACAGGCCAGGCATGGTGGCTTATGCCTGTAAATCTCAACATTTTGGGAGGCAGATGCAAGAGGATTGCTTCAGCCCAGGAGCTCAAGACCAGCATGGGCAACATGGAGAGACCCTGTCTCAAAAAAAAAAAAAAAATCAAAAATCACCCAGGCATGGTAGCATGCATCTGTGGTCCCAGCTACTTGGGAGGCTGAGGTGGGAGGATCGCTTGAGTCCAGGATGTCAAGGCTGCAGTGAGCCATCATCATACCACTATACTCCAGCCTGGGTGAAAGAGCAAAATGCTGTCTCAGAAAAAGAAAAGAGAGAGACAGAGACAGACAGACAGAGAGAGAGAGAGAGAGAGAAAGAAAAGCCAGTTTGATCCTTTCAAAGTTTACTTTAAAGTTTTATTAGCTTAGACCAGAGCAGCGTCCAGTCTAGGGTTAATATTTCTCTGCCACTAAGGCAAAACCTATTTTTTTTTTGCCACCAAGGCAAAGCCCTATGAGTTTTCCATATGAGCCAGTAGGAACAGGCACTAGTTCCATCCCTGTATGAGCTCAAAAATTGTTAACTCTGTGGCTTTCAGATGTTTTTCCCTACCACGGATAGTTCCCTCATACACATGTGTTGATCAGTCCTCAGCTATCTATTCATGGAACCCTCTGAACCTCTCCAGAGCTCTCTCTCTCCTGTCCTGTACGCTCTCCTGCAAACTAGTGGCCTTGGCCTCCCTGGACTCCCAGCTCTATCTCCTCGATCAAAGAGACAGCCAGGCTCAGCCTGGGTTCCTCCATCCTGCAGCCTGGTAACCTTGCAGGCAATAAGCTGGGGCAAATATAAAGCTCGTCTACTTTTTTTCAGTCTTTCAGGGATTACAGTACTGTTCTGTGCTGCCTGATGGCCAGTGTTCAAACATTATTGCTCTATATTCATATATTCTGTCCAGTTTTTTAGTTGTTAAAGATGGGAGGGTAAATCTAGGTCTTCTGCTTCTTGGCCAGAAGAAGACATTTGATCTGGGTGTTACACGGCAGGAGTGTGAGGATAGACTGGAAGAGCTTCCCCAGATGCTTGATTTCTGCCTTCTTTGAGTCACTCAGTCCTTTGCACATTAATGCATGGCGTTAGCCTGATTTCTCCTATTCTTGAGCTAAGGCTGGCTCCCCCCAAAGCCAAATGGAGTCAAAAATCTCAGATGCTCTTCTTTACTCCTTTCTGTAGCTCTGTTAGTGCCCATTGAATGTCTCACACAAAATAAATGCTTTTAAAGTGTGTCGCCAACCTGTACATTAAAAGGGATTTAAGGCCGGGCACAGTGGCTTGTGCCAGTAATCCTAGCATTTTGGGAGGCTGAGGCAGGAGGATTATTTGAGCCCAGGAGATCCAGACAAGCCTGGGCAACCTGGTGAGACCTCGTCTCTCTGGAAAATAAAAAATGAATTTAACAAAAATTAGCCAGGTGTGGTGGCGTGCTCCTGTGGCCCCAGCTACTCAGGAAGCTGAGGTGAGTGGATCGCTTGAGCCTAGGAGGTCGAGGCTACAGTGAGCCATGATCATGCCACTGCATGCCAGCGTGACAGAGCAAGATCCTGTCTCAAAAAAATAAATAAAGGGGACTTAAAAGATAAATAAAAATAGGTAAGGTTAAACTATACTGTCTAGAAATGCACATTTGGGTGATAAAACCATAATGAAACTTAAGGGGCCGGGTGCGGTGGCTCACGCCTGTAATCCCAGCACTTTGGGAGGCTGAGGCGGGCGGATCATGAGGTCAGGAGATCGAGACCATCCTGGCTAACACGGTGAAACCCCATCTCTACTAAAAATACAAAAAAATTAGCCGGGCCTGATGGCAGGTGTCTGTAGTCCCAGCTACTCGGGAGGCTGAGGCAGGAGAATGGCGTGAACCCGGGAGGCGGAGCTTGCAGTGAGCCGAGATCGCGCCACTGCACTCCAGCCTGGGCGACAGAGCGAGACCCCGTCTCAAAAAAAAAAAAAAAAAGAAAGAAACTTAAGGACCTTTAATGAGTTTTTGTCCTCACTATAAAAGTAAGGGCAGTGGTTACTTTTGGAGGGAGAAAGGTGGCTGTTTGGGATGGTGCACATGGAAACTTCTGGGTAGTTGAAGATCTATTTTGAGATGATATGGGTGCAAGAGTGTTTGTCTTACAATAATTCATTTGTTTAGGTGGTTTTCTGTAGCTGGGTTTGATTTTATAATAAAAGTATAATTTTATTGGTATACCCCCGCATGAATGAATGAATGGTGAATTATTAATACTTCTGGGTATTTGAAGATCTATTTTGAGATGATATGGGTGCAAGAGTGTTTGTCTTATAATAATTCATTTGTTTAGGTGGTTTTCTGTAGCTGGGTTTGATTTTATAATAAAAGTATAATTTTATTGGTATACCCCCACATGAATGAATGAATGGTGAATGATTAATACATCTGGGCATTGAGTATCAATGGTTGCTCACATCAAAACAGAGAGACATCCCGATGCTATGTGCCCATGTTGGGATTACACACCACCCCTTGTGAAATAGTGTTGCCCAAATTCAACCTGAATCTGACTAACCCTCTACATCCAACTCCAATGTACAGGAAATAAGGAATATAGAGGAACATGTCCAAAGACATCACAGGGATATAATTGGCAAACTTCAGACTGAAGGAAACTGCAGGATGAGAGAGAGAAAGATAGAATATATGGGGGAAATGTATATATTAAAATAGACTTAAAAGGCATGTCAACCAATCATAATATGCGGATCTTGATTTTAAATAAATTACAAACATTTATAACATTTGTAAGACAAGAAATTTGAACACTAATGGAATATTTGATGACATTAAGAAAATTTTGTTAAATTTTTCATCTATGATATGATAATAATATTTTAGTTCCTTTTTTTAATAAGACGGGGTCTCACTATGTTGGCCAGGTTCGTCTTAAACTCTTGGCCTCAAGCAATCCTCCCACCTCAGCCTCCCAAAGTGCTAGGATTACAGGCATGAGCCACCAAGCCCAGCCTTGGTTACATTTTTAGTAAAAAAGAGTTATCTTTTAGAGACATATATAAAAATATTTATAAATGAAAAATGTAATCTGAAATTTGCATCAAAATAGTACAGTGAGGAAATTTAGTATGAATACAGATGAAACAAGACTGGCCATAAATTGATAATTATTAAATCTGATACTATTTTCTCTACTTCATATTTTGCTTTGTTAAAAAGTTTTACTGTTGCAAATGGCAGGATTTCCTTCTTTTTAAAGACTGTTTAATATTCCGTTATACACACACACACACACACACACGTATTGCCACCACATCTGGCTAATCTTTTAAATTTTTTGTAGAGGTGGGGTCTTGCTTGTTGCCCAGGCTGGTCTCAAACTCCTGGATTCCATCAATCCTCCCACCTCAGCCTCCCAAAGTGCTGTGATTATAAGCATGAGCCACAGTGCCTAGCCTACTGTAGCTTTATAATATATTTTGAAATCAGACATGAATGAACATGGAGGGCATTATAGGGAAATAAGCCTGTCACAGAGGGACAAATAATGCCTAAATTCAACTCATATGAAGGATGTATAATGGGCAAACTCATAGAAGCAGGCCAAGCCTGCTAACAAAAATTGGCCAGGTATGGTGGCACCTGCCTGTAGTCCCAGCTACTTCGGAGGCTGAGGTGGGAGGATCACTTGAGGGGTCGAGGCTGTAGTGAGCTGTGATGCCGTGATGGTGCCACTGCACTCTAGCCTGGGTGACAGAGTGAAACCCTGTCTCAAAAAAAAAAAAAAAAAAGGAATCTTTCTGTCACTCCCAAAATGTTTTCTTGTGCCCTCTGCAGGCAATTCCTGCTCCCACCCCCAGCCTTAGGCAACCCCCAGCATTTGGTCTGCTTTCTGTCTCACCAAATATGCCTTTTCTGGACATGTCAAATAGAATCATATGATATGTAGTCTTTCGTTATTCTCTGTATCAGCATATAAATTTGACATTTTCCATAATAAATATAATTTTTGTTTAATTGAACAATGACTTACATATGTATAGCACTTTATTTTTAAATGGACTTTATTTTTTAGAGCAGTTTTAGGTTCACAGCAATACTGAGCAGAAGGTACAGAGAGTTCCCACACACCTCTGCCCCCACAAATGCACAGCCTCCGCCATTATCAACATCCCTACTGGAGCGGTACGTTTGTTACGATCGATGAACCTACATTGACCATCATTATCACGCAAAGTCCATAGACTACATTAGGGTTCACTCTTCATGTTGTACACTCTATGGGTTTGGATAAATGTATAATGACATGTATCCACCATTATAGGATCAAACAGGGTAATTTCACCGCCCTAAAAACCCCCTGAGCACTTTGTGTGTGTGTGTGGTTTTTTTTTTTTTTTTTGAGACAGAGTTTAGCTCTGTCGCCCAGGCTGGAGTGCAGTGGCGCGATCTCGGCTCACTGAAAGCTGCGCCTCCTGGGTTCACGCCATTCTCCTGCCTCAGCCTCCCAAGTAGCTGGGACTACAGGCGCCCGCCACCATGCCCGGCTAATTTTTTGTATTTTTAGCAGAGACGAGGTTTCACCGTGTTAGCCAGGATGGTCTTGATCTCCTGTCCTTGTGATCCGCCCACCTTGGCCTCCCAAAGTTCTGGGATTATAGGCGTGAGCCACCACGCCCGGCCTTTTTTTTTTTTTTTTTCAGACGGAGTTTCGCTCTTGTCACCCAGGCTGGAGTGCAGTGGCACGATCTCACTCACTCCGCCTGCCTCGGCCTCCCAGAGTGCTGGGATTACAGGTGTGAGCCACTGTGCCTAGCCTATATTTTCTAATGTGCCTTCACATACTTCACTGCACCATGCTCAAACCAGGTGAGTAGGGCAGGATAACATTTCTTACCAATTTTATAGATGAGGGAACAGGCTTGGAGAGTTTAAAGGACCTGACCAAGGTCACAGAGATAGTAATGGAATCAAGATTGGCCTCCTGGGGCCGGGCACAGTGGCTTATGCCTGTAATCCCAGCACTTTGGGTGAAACCACATCTCTACTAAAAATACAAAAATAAGCTGGGCGTGGTGGCGGGCACCTGTAGTCCCAGCCACTTGGGAGGCTGAGACAGGAGAGGTGAACCTGGGAGGTGGAGGTTGCAGTGAGCCGAGATCACACTACTGCATCCAGCTGGGGCGACAGAGCAAGACTCTGTCTCATAAAAAAAAAAAAAAAGAAAGAAAAAAAAAGAAGACTGGCCTCCTGTCACCTGGTGAGATATTTTCCCTGTCAAGCTGCCTCGCTAGGCTCCCCACTGCCCTCATTCCTCCATCCCATCACTTAGTACCCCGTTCCTCCAACTCGGGCCTCTCTGCATTGAGCCAGAAGGTCTGAGCTGCAAGTCATGGCTCGCTCTGAGTCCTCACCCAACTGACAGTGGATTAGAACCAGTCTCAATGCCTTGTTTCCCAACTGGAGAAACACAAAATGTCCCTTCTACACTTTTACTCTTCTATTCAAAATATCCCTTCAGCCTGAGGTAGAAAGGAGATCCCAGCCAGAGCAGAGGTGTGGCCCCCAAAGAGATGGGGGCTGGCTGGTTTATGTATTGATTTATTTACTTATAAGATACAGAGGCCACTTTAGGAGGCCGAGGCCGGCAGATCACCGGAGGTCGGGAGTTCAAGACCAGCCTGATCAACATGGTGAAACCCCATCTCTACTAAAAATACAAAATAAGCCGGGCGTGATGACACATGCCCTGTAATCCCAGCTACTCGGGCAGCTGAGGCAGGAGAATTGCTTGAACCCAGGAGGCGGAGGTTGCTGTGAGCCGAGATCTCACCATTGTACTCCAGCCTGGGCAACAAGAGGGAAACCCTCTCTCAAAAAAAAAAATAAATAAATAAAAAGATACTGAGAAACAAGATGGTGTGTGTGTGTGTTTGTGAATGTGTGTTCCTTGTCTTTGGGGGGGAATGGAGGGAAGGTGTGAGCGAGGATAAGGAGTGTTGGGGAGATTGCCTGTCAAGTCTGCTGGCACATGAGGCCTCCTTCCTAATCTGTGTATGCATGTTTGTGTGTGTGTGAGAGAGGGCACCCGGAGGTGGAGGGACAGGTGTGCAGCTGTGTCTTCTTGTTTGCCCCATGGTCCGTGTATACCTAGCTGGGCCCAGCAGAGCAGTGGGCAGAAATACTCTGAAATCTCTATCTCCCTTTTGTATCTTAGCATTAAAAAGATACATATTGTTGCATCTTCTCTGCAATTGCATACTTCAGTATTTTAATAGTTATCTTTCAGGAAGAATACGGAAGAAAACACTGATGGAGCTTTCCTCTGGGGAGTGGGGCTGGGGTCTCAGGACTTTCTTTCCACTGCATACTCTCTTGTTCCATTTGAAGGTTTTGTCATATATTTGTGATTGTCATAATAAAATGAGGATGAAATCAGTATTGGTGAACAATGAGTGCTTGCCTGTCTCCCTGAAGATACCGCCTCTATCAGCCTACTTACTACAGGGCTGAGCAGACTGTGAAGTGCTATGAAATACATCCTCTCATTTAAACCACTCATTCATTCAACAAATATTTAATAAATGTTTCTTATGTGCCAGGCATAGTTCTAGAAACCAGGGATAGGCTAGGCACAGTGGCTCACACCTGTAATCCCAGTACTTTGGGAGGCTGAGGTGGGAGGATTGCTTGAGCCCAGGAGTTTAAGATAAGCCTGGGCAACATAGTGAGACCCCATTTCTATAAAAAATTAGCCAGGCGTGGTGGCACTCGCCTGTAGTCCCAGCTATTCGGGAGGATGACGAGGGAGGATTGCTTGAGCCTAAGAGTTTGAGGCTGCAGTGAGCTGTGACCATGACACTGCACTCCAGCCTGGGTGACAGAGCAAGACACCATCTCTTAAGAAAGAAAAGGAAAGAAAGAAAAGAAAAAAAGAGAAAGAAAGAAAGGGAGGAAGGAAGGGAGGGAGGAAGGGAAAGAAAGAAGAGAGAGAGAGGAAGGAAGGAAGGGGAAAGAAGGAAGAAAGAAGAAGAAAGAAAGAAAAAGAAAGAGAGAAAGAAAGAAAGAAGAAAGAAGGAGGAAGGAAGGAAGGAAAGGAAGGACGGGAGGGAGGAAGGAAGGAAAGAAAGAAAAAGAAAGAAAGCAGGAATACAGCAGTGAACGACCTACTAGGTATAGAAAAACATGCAACAAAATTAATAAGTTATATGGTGTATGAGAAGGAGAAAAGGCAAGGTAGGGAAGGGTGATAGAGAGTACTGGGGGATGGAGGGCTGCCATATTGAATAGGGTGATCAGGGAAGCTGAAGTGTGAACAAAGACTTGAAGGAAATGAGGAGTGAGCCAGGAAGCTACCTGGGAGAACAGTGTTCCGGGCAGAGGGAACAGCAAATGCAAAGACTCTGAGGCAAGGGCATGGCTGACATGCTTAAGGAACAGCCAGGAAGCCAGTGAGGTGGCAGAGAAGTGAATGAAAGTAATAGAAGCTGGAGTTAGGGAAGTAAGAGGGTGACAGGATCATCTGGAGCCTTGTGAGCTACTGTGAGGTTTTCAGTTTTTACCCCAAGTGAGATGGGAACCACTGGAGGGTTTTGAGCAGAGGAGGGTCATGACCTAGATCACTCAAGCTGCTGAGTGGAGAGCAAACTGTAGCAGGGAAGGGCCAGGGGAGGTGTATAGAGAACCCTTGACATAAGTAATTCCATCTTAGAAAGACTCCATCACTGGGCACATTCGCTTATGCCTGTAATCCCAGCGCTTTGGGAGGCTGAGGTAGGGGGATTGCTTGGGTCTAGGAGTTTTGAGACCAGCCGTGGAAACATAGTGAGACCTCGTCTCTACAATTTTTTTTTTTTTTTTGAGATGGAGTCTCACTCTGTTGCCCAGGCTGGAGTGCAGTGGCGTGATCTTGGCTCACTGCAACCTCTGCCTCCCGGGTTCAAGCGATTCTCCAGCCTCAGCCTCTGGAGTAGCTGGGACTACAGGATTGTGCCACCACGCCTGGCTAACTTTTTGTATTTTTAGTAGAGACGGGGTTTCACCGCGTTAGCCAGGATGGTCTCGATCTCCTGACCTCGTGATCTGCCCACCTCGGCCTCCCAAAGTGCTGGGATTACAGGCATGAGCCACCGAGCCCGGCCAATTTTTTTTTTATTAGCTCAGCATGGTGGCACGTGCTTGTAGTCCTAGCTACTCAGGAAGCTGAGGTGGGAGGATTCCTTGAACCCTCAAACTTGAGGCACGAGTTTGAGGCTGCAGTGAGCAATGATCGTGCCTCTGCACTCCAGTGTGGGCGACAGGGACCTTGTCACCAAAAATAATAAATAAATAAATAAATAAATAAAGTTTTAAAAAACTTCATCTTACATTTCAAAAGGCATCAAGCCAACAGGGTCCAGATGTTCGCCTAACCAATGGAGACAACACCCAACCAGATAAGGGCATCACCTTTTACTACAAGTCCTCATCAGAGGACTCAAGGACCATAAAATGAGCAGGACTTCAGCAGCTAGACACGGCCACCTTAACAGACCGAGTCTTGCTATCACTCGTGCCCAGCACCTGGTGTCTGCCTCTGAAGGCTCTGCCCAAATCAAGGACTCTTCCTTGCAAGCTCTTGATGACTATCCCCATCAGGCCGGGACTCTGTCCACAGCACTCTCCTTGGACTGGTTCGTTAACCCCTTTTCTCTTGATGTTAAATGTTCTTGTGTTTGATGTGAAATTTTAACCTGTAACATTTATATGCTTACATATAATACTATGGATGGTTTGCAATACAGTCTGACTTGTGGAGTGGCTCCAGCTTGCATGCCCGCAGCTCTGACTACCGAGTGAACAGGTGGTCCTAAGGAGAACTGACTTCTTGGGAACTCCATGTGACGCCTAGCTTTTGTGATTGAAATAGCATCAATAAAAACCTGATCTTGTGGGCAGACACAAAGGTGGGTGGACCTGGTTCTGTCTGACCTTGAGCAGTTCACGACATGTGGAGACCTGTTAGGAGGCTGTGGAGAGCCGAGAGGAGGCTTAGACCAGGGTGGTGGCCCTGTAGGCGGTCGTGAGATTTCAGATTTGGAAGGACGAATCCACACGAGTTGTCAATGGATGGGACGCAGAGTTTGAGAGAAAGGGACCGATCCAGATGACTCCGAGGGTCTTGGGCCTGAGCAGCTGGGAGGATGCAGCTGGGGAAGACGGCGGGGAGGAGGGGAGCAGAAGCGGGTGAGGTGGGGAAGCCCTCGAGTTCTGCCTGGACAAGGTCAAGTTAAGGTGCGTGTTAGGCATCCGAACCTCAAGTCCAGGAAGGGTGTGTTCCCGAAAGGGTCCCGGCTGGATCCTCCCAGCTAGTCGTCCCCATTCCACAGATGTGGACTCAGCAGCCGGGCTCTGCGCTGGGCCGGGCGGGGTCACGTGGCCGCGGGCTGGCGCCCCCTGGCGCCGGAGAGCGCGGGCCGCTGGGGAATGGCTGCTGCCATGGTGCCGGGGCGCAGCGAGAGCTGGGAGCGCGGGGAGCCTGGCCGCCCGGCCCTGTACTTCTGCGGGAGCATTCGCGGCGGACGCGAGGACAGGACGCTGTACGAGCGGATCGTGTCTCGGCTGCGGCGATTCGGGACAGTGCTCACCGAGCACGTGGCGGCCGCCGAGCTGGGCGCGCGCGGTGAGGCCCTGGGGCCGCGGGCCGCGGGGACGCGGGCGGGGACCTGGCTGGGGGGGCAGGGACCCGGCCTGTCCGCCCCCCCGACCCCCGGCAGCTGCGCTCCCGGCTCCCGGAGCCCGCCCTCCTACCCCGGTGCTCCATCCAGCGCCCCAGCCCGAGAAGGAAACGGGCCGGGGCTCGGGCTGCGTGGGTCCCAGCAAGCCTGCGGGTGTAAGGCAGACTCAGCATTATCTTGACCTTTGGTTCCTTCTTGGAGAACTCTGTCTTCAGCTGCTTTCAGAGCGTTTGTAGGGTGCAACAGAAAGAAGGTAGATTGGGCTGCTTTGCTTGGGCTCAGTTCCCACCTCACCCGCTGGAATCTTTTCCACCACCCAACACGAAAGGTATCCTCCTGCCTTCCCACCAACTTTTTTTGTTTTGTTTTGTTTTGTTTTTGAAACGGAATCTCACTCTGTCGCCCAGGCTGGAGTGCAGTTGCGTGATCTCGGCTCACTGCAACCTCGACCTCCCGGGTTCAAGTGATTCTCTTGCCTCAGCCTCCCGAGTAGCTGGGACTACAGGCACGCGCCACTACACCCGGCTACTTTTTGTATTTTTAGTAGAGACGGGGTTTCACCATATTGGTCAGGCTGGTTTCGAACTCCTGACCTCAGGTGATCTGCCCGCCTCGGCCTCCCAAAGTGCTGGGATTACAGGCAGGAGCCACCGCCCAGGGCCTGCCTCCCCTTTTTCTGTGAAGACATCAGCACTCTTTTAGACCTGGCTGACCCCAGTTCTCACTATTACCCTCTCTCACATTTTTGTTTTGTTGATACAAGGGCCTCTCTGTCACCCAGGCTGGAGTGCAGTGGTGCGATCATAGCTCACTGCAGCCTCGGCTTCCTAAACTCATGATCCTCTAGCCTCAGCCTCCTATTAGCAAGGACTGCAGGGGCACGACACCATGCCTGGCTCAAAATTTTTCTGTAGAGATTGGGAGTCTCACTATGTTGCCCAGTCTGGTCCCGATCTCCTAGCCTCAAGTGATCCTCCCGCCTCAGGCCTCCCGAAGTGCTGGGACTATAGATGTGAGCCCCCATGCTGGCCTCATATTCTCTTTCAGGCCATTATTGTGTTCTGCTCCTGGCTGCTGGGTTTTTCTTTCTCTTTCTATTTATTTAGTTATTTATTTGGAAACAGGCTTGTTCTATTACCCATGCTGGAGTGCAGTGGCAAAATCTCAGCTCACTGCTAACCTCTGCCTCCCGGGCTTGAGCAATCCTCCCACCTCAGCCTCCCAAGTAGCTGGGACTACAGGTGTGTGCCGCCATACCTGGTTAAGTTTTGTATTTTTTATAGGGACGGGATTTTGCCATGTTGGCCAGGCTGGTCTTGAACTCCTGAGCCCAAGTGATCTGCCTGCCTCAGCCTCCCAAAGTGTTGGGATTACAGACATGAGCCGCTGAGTCTGGCTGGATTTCTCTAAAGCATATTTGATGTGCTGGTCTGGAATCTTGCAGATCCTTCCAGTTTGAAAATTGTATCTTGAATGCTTGTGCTTCTGCTCAGAAAACCTTAAGTGGTTTCCACTTATCCTACCCAAGAGCAGACCCACAATTTGTGGGACCTCATGCAATTCTGGGAGACCTCTTTAAAAAGACAAAAATCACAATACAAAGTTGCTGATGGTTTGGAAAGGGCCTGTGCAAGTGGAGGACCCTGAAGCTTACAGCTCATTAGTTCATGGTATATCCAGACTGCCTGGTGGCTCTCCAGGTCTTTAGTGTCATCTGAGGGAGCCTGTTAAAAATGCAGGTTCTGATCATCTGGGATAAAGCCTTCGAATATGTACTTTTTTTTTTCCCCAAGACAGAGTCTTGCTCTGTCGCCCAGGGTGGAGTGCAGTGGAGTGATCTCCGCTTATTGCAACCTCCTCCTCCCAGGTTCAAGCTATTTTCCTGCCTCAGCCTCCCGAGTAGCTGGGATTACAGGCGCCTGCTACCACACCTGGCTAATTTTTTAATTTTTAGTGGAGATGGGGTTCCACCATGTTGGCCAGACTGGTCTCAAACTCCTGACCTCGTGATCCTACCGCCTTGGCCTCCCAAAGTGCTGGGATTACAGGCGTGAGCCACTGCGCCTGGCCCGAATCTGTACTTTTTCTTGTTTTTTTTGAGATGGAGTTTTGCTCTGTTGCCCAGGCTGGAGTGCAGTGGTGCGATCTCAGCTCACTGCAACTTCCGCCTCCTGGGTTCAAGTGATTCTCCTGCTTCAGCCTCCCAAGTTGCTGGGATTACAGGTGTGCACCACCACACCCAGCTAATTTTTGTATTTTTAGTAAAGATGGGGTTTCACCATGTTGGCCAGGCTGGTTTTGAACTCCTGACCTCAAGTGATCCACCCGCCCCAGCCTCCCAAAGTGCTGGGATTACAGGCATGAGCCACCGCGCCTGGCCCTGGAATCTGTACTTCTAACGAGCTCCCCAGTGGTCCTACCCTGATGCGGTAGGCTGAGCCTCACTGTCCTGGAAGATAACATTTAATCAAGCTAGGACCTGAGATCCCTACCTTCTGGGCCCAGGATGCCTCTCCTACTTTTGGCTAAGTGCCCATGCACCTTTCCCTAATCAATGTCATCCACAGTTAGTGCTGCTTATGTTCTCATTCGGCCCTAATCACATGTCCCACCTTGCGTAGGGTTTAATTTTTCTTTTTGTGGCTATTCCATTTCCTCGCTGCTTTGATGAGATTGTCATGTTTGGTCAGGTCATCTGGCACAAGGCTCCCACCCTCCCTGAGCAGGGTGGGTATGGACATACAAGGGCATAGGAGTTACTGGGAGCCAGCATGAGGCATGTCCTTGACCAGCTTTCCCTCAACACAGGGGAAGAGGCTGCTGGGGGTGACAGGCTCATCCATGAGCAGGACCTGGAGTGGCTGCAGCAGGCGGACGGTGAGTGGCGCTCCCTCCTTCCAGCACCTAACTCCTCTGGAGTGCTGGGTTCCCCTGGACATCCCAGCTCCACACCTAGAAGGGACTCCCAGAGTTCCCTCCTCACCACAGCCACACCGTCATCTTCCTTATGAACCTCAAGTGCCCCCAATGCTGAGGCTTCCTCTCATCATCTTTCCTCCCAGTGGTCGTGGCAGAAGTGACACAGCCATCCTTGGGTGTAGGCTATGAGCTGGGCCGGGCCGTGGCCTTTAACAAGCGGATCCTGTGCCTGTTCCGCCCGCAGTCTGGCCGCGGTGAGCACCCCAAGCCTCCCTCCTGGCTTTCTATGGACCCAGCCCTCAGCTCCTTCCCTGGTGGGCTCTGAGCACCGCGCCTCTCCCAAGGGGTAAGGGAGCTGTGAGGGTGTGGATGGGAGGCAGCTTCACCTTTCCCTGCCCTTTCCAGTGCTTTCGGCCATGATCCGGGGAGCAGCAGATGGCTCTCGGTTCCAGGTGTGGGACTATGAGGAGGGAGAGGTGGAGGCCCTGCTGGATCGATACTTCGAGGCTGATCCTCCAGGGCAGGTGGCTGCCTCCCCTGACCCAACCACTTGACTTAATCTTTCTTAAATTCTTCTATTCTCAGACATTGCTCTAGTACCATTCCTTCCTCTTAGCCCCAGGAGCAAATTAAAAGGTACAGTTAAAATCCTAACTTTCTGTCTTGTGTGAGTCATGGGGGTGGGGCAGGTCCTCAGTAATACCCTTTCCTGCCACACTTCACTTCAAGATAGATGCTTTAGAAATCTCTAGGCCGAGAGGAGGACAACTCCTAATGCCCTCAAGCCCCCTCCTCCCCAGGAACACTTGGGAGGAGGGCCGGGTGCGGTGGCTCACACCTGTAATCCCAGCACTTTGGGAGGCCGAGGTGGGCGGATCACGAGGTCAGGAGATCGAGACAATCCTGGCTAACACGGTGAAACCCCGTCTCTACTAAAAATGCAAAAAATTAGCCGGGCGAGGTGGTGGGCGCCTGTAGTCCCAGCTACTCAGGAGGCTGAGGCAAAAGAATAGCGTGAACCCGGGAGGTGGAGCTTGCAGTGAGCCCAGATCACGCCACTGCACTCCAGCCTGGGCAACAGAGCGAGACTCCCTCTCAGAAAAAAAAAAAAAAAAAGAGTTGGGAGGAAAGGCTGGGCACAGTGGCTCACGCCTGTAATCCCAGCACTTTCAGAGGCTGAGGCGGGCGGATCACCTGAGCTCAGGAGTTCGAGACCAGCCTGGCCAATGTGGGAAACCCTGTCTCTACTAAAAATATAAAAATTAGCTGGGCATGGTGGTGCATGCCTGTAATCCCAGCTACTCAGGAGGCTGAGGCAGGAGAATCGCTTGAACCCAGCAGGCAGAGGTTGCAGTGAGCCGAGATCACACCATTGCACTCCAGCCTGGGGGACAAAAGTGAAACTCCATCTCAGAAAAAAAAAAAAGAGTTGGGAGGATGGTTGCTCCTGCGGGTGGCCGTCCCTCTCTCTGTCTCCTCTGAACTGGGCTGGGGCTGCACCTGGCCCTTTCCATGCCAACCTTCACCAGCTTAAGTCAAATGAGTCTGCTCTGAGCCTTCTCGGAGGATAGAAGAGTCCGGAGGTCTAAAGGAAACATAAAGATGAGGGGTGTGGGTAGATATGAGGCCAGGGCAGTGGCAACTTGGCTGGCCCCTGGTGAAGCTGTCAGCCTGCTCCCAGAGATGTGTGTGAGAAAGAGACCTTTATTCAGCAAACAGGAGGCACTACAGACGCTGGGAATCCCCCTCCCCATGACAGGGGCAGCTCCCGCCCCCTCAGCCCCGTGACTCTGGGGCTGCTCTAGGTGTTTCCTGCATCTGCCCCCTCAGTCATAGGCCTCATCTTCATCCTCCTCCTCATCACCAAAGAAGAAAGTCTCTTGGTCCAGGTTCTCAGACTCATCGTAGGAGAAGCTGTCATTGTCCAGCTCCTCATCAAACTCATCCTGCTGCCACTCGGGCACATCATCCTCATCGTCTTCCTCCTCCTCTTCCGCCTCTGGCCCTGAGGAGGCCTGGGGCCTAGGGAGAGCCACCACACTCAGCCCAGAGGAGGCTGCCATGTCCCACTGCCTCCTCCATGGCTCTGCCCACCCCACTTACTGACTGCCAGGCATGTTGGGTCCTTTTGCCTCCCAGGCCTCTACTGATGGACTCTGAAGACCAACCCGGAAATCCTGGTGAGCAGACAGAAGGATTTGAGAAGGAGGTAGAGGGCATGGGGCCTTTGGACCCAGCATTCCTTCCACTGATGCTCTGGGAGGGCCAAGCTCCTGCTAGGACTGCTCCCCTCCCAGCACAGCACTTCATGAAACACTGCCTTTGTGAGTTCACCCACAGATGGTCTCCAGGGATACGGGGTACCAGGTGAGGCACACCACCCTGTGCTTAAAGAGCTTACAGAATCTATGTCTTTTCTGCCCATGTGACTTACCAGTCAGTAAGCAACCTGAGGACAGGACTCACAGTTTAGACTCAGCATCAGTGCATTAGAGCTGGAGAGAGCCTGGGAGAGCCCTTGCTCCAGTGACCCAATCCCCTGATGCCCACTCCTAGGATTTCAAATCCCTATCTGGGAAGTACAGTCTGGAAAAGTTCCCCAAGTGATTCTGATAGGCACCTGACCAAATACCCTTGATGTGGGCTAGCCAACCCCTTTATTTTGTAGGAATCCCCAGGAGGTGAAGTGATAGGGTCCAGCAGCATCAGGCAGGTTGGCCCAAAAGCCGGGATGTGCGCCCAGGTCTAACATCCATTCACCCGCTTTGCTGCCTTTCCTTCTGGACTCGCCCCAGGGCAGGGGCTGTGCTGGGACAGGAGGACCTCAACTCCCGCAGAATGCAGGAGCAGAAGGGGTCTGGGCTGGGCAGTACCTGGGCAGAATGCTGCAGGATGGCAAGCAGCCTCTCCTGGATCCGCCGGAGCAGCTCCATGCCCGTGCTGAGGCAGTCAGCCCGCAGGAGGCGCAGGGAGGAGGCCAGGTCTCTGCACCGCAGCAGGGTCTCCTCTGCAGAGGGGGCAGGCACAGAGGCTCCCTCCCTTCTCATTCTCATCCATTCCTTCCTCCAACAAACACCTATGGAATGTCTACCAAGCGCCAGGTGCAGCTCTAGACATTCTCATGAAGCTCCCTAGGGGAGCAGGGTAAAGACCAGAAACCAAGAAACATCCACGAACATCTGCGCCCTTGGGCACCTTACAATGTAGGCTTTCGACCTGAGCTTTAACAGCCAGGCAGTGAGAAGGCCATGAAGAATGAAGAGGAAGAGGAGAGAGGGAAGGTAAGGGTGCCGCTTGACCTGTCTGGGAGGGACCGGGCTGTGCAGCAGAGGAGAGGAGGCAGGAGGAGGGCCTGGCTGGCAGGGGTGGCTCACCCAGGAGGATCTGCAGGGCATTGGTGTGCAGCTCCAGGTTCTCTGTCTGCTGCTCCACCACATCCATGTACTCTGCGTCCTGGCTGTAGAAGCTGTACACACAGGCGTAGGCCAGCACCTGCAGGGGCTCCCATCAGCTCTCCCGCCTGCCCTCTCCTCATTCCCTTCATCCAGGCAAGTCCGATGAAAGCAGCCAAGCCCCCCAGACCCATTTGGCACACCCCTCCCCTGCTCTCTTCCCCCACCCGCTACCACCTTCCGAGCCTGCTCCAGTCCCTGGCAGGCATCATTGAGGAAGGTGAAGGATCTGGGCGGGGGCACTTCATGGATGGCAGACACCCGGTTCCGCAAGTTCACAGCAAACTCCTGTGTGGAGGAAGGTGTATCAGTACCAGCACAGGTGGCGCAGCACCACTTGCCCGGTCAGACCTTCAGCCCACCCCCCTCCACCCCACCACCCCAACCTGCTTCTGCAGGCATCTACCCGCTGTTTCCTCCCGACTCACCCGCGCCTGGTGATGGAAAGTGCACCTCTCATTATAGTCCTGAAACCGCTTCTCCTGGCGAGCTGCCTTGCTTACCTAGCAAGGATACGTTGAGAGGGCTATTGGGTGTTTTGTTTGGACAGGAGGGAGTTAATAAGTGGAAAAGCCAACATTCATGGAGGCCTTTCTACACCTCCCCCGATTATCTTCATTCAGTCCTCATGACTGTGTGGAGTAGGTCATATTATTCACCCCTTTTGCAGAGGCTGTTGAGGCTTGGAGAAGTAAATGAACTTGCTCAAAGCCACATGCTAAGCAGCAGAGCCAGGCTCTAAATGCAGGGTCCCTGCTCTTTCCTGCTCTGCCCTGCTGCCTTCTGAGAGTGCCCAGCCCTCCCCAGCCTTTCTGTAGCCACCTCGGTATGAGAAGTCCTGTTCTGGAGCTGAAGGTCCCTGTGAACATCTGCATTTCCAGCATCTGCAGGCCCAGGTGGCTCTGTCTTCCCCACAGTGAGCCTCTATCCCAACAGCTAGAATGCTGCACTGCACACGGAGCCCTGTCTGCCCAGGACCTGGTAGCAGCACCCCTCCCCAACAGCTCTGGGCCTCTGCCCTCCCCTAGTGCCCAGCGCCTTACCATGGCAGAGCAGTTGTAATAGTCTTTGTGATTTGGCTTCCAGGACTTGAGGCAGCGCCAGCAGAATCCATGGTTACATTTGGCACAGGTCATGCTATGGAGGAAGCTGGCTGGTCAGGGACTCCTGCCTCTGGGCAGGGGCGTGCCAGGAATGCCAAGGGCCCAGATGTACCGCTGTTGATGCTGTGGCCTCTGCTCCTGCCCTGATAGTCTCCTTAGTCATACCCAGCCCTGCTGAATGCACCTCTGCTTTTGAACTCCCCCAGTCAGTGTGGACTTACGAGTGGGAGAAGGAACATTAAGATCCAGGAAGTCACTGTGGAGGCTGCCACGTGAGGGGCGGCTGAGGAACCACCCTCTTTTGCTGAGCTTTACACTAAGCCCGTTCCCCCCTCCTTCTGCCAGGCCTCCTCCCCCCTCCTTGCCCTCTGGCTCCCCACAGTACCCCCCTTCTTACTGCAGGCACCCCTCGTTCTTCTCGATGGGAGCCTGACAGCTGGGACAGCGCTTGGAGATGAGCTTGGCCAGGTGCTTGCTCTGCGCCTCCACGCTCATGCCGTCATAGTAGCCACCATCATCGACCCACTGAGACATATGGCCACAGCTAGCAGGGTAGTGTGCCTAAGGCAAGAGGGCATGGTGGGGACACAGCTGAGCCGTGAGGGCAGCATGGCTGGTGTGCACAGGAGAGAGGGGAGCAGGCACAGGTCACATTTGGAGGGCTCCAGGAAGAGGAACAGAGCTCAACTGGGTGGCAGAGGCTGAGGAAGGACAAGTCACAGTCTGTGTGTGTGGCGGGGAGGGGATATTAAGCAGGGAAGGAGTGAGAATCCTTGCTCAGGGTCAGGGCCAGTGTGGGGCTCCCACCTCAGGGAAGCTACAGTTGAAGCAAGAGGCCCAGCCACACTTGGAGCAGGTGGTCCCACAGCCCAGGCCCTGGCGGCACAGGATGCGGTCGCAGCCCTGGGGGTTGGTGCACCAGGTCAGGTTGGAGCAGCTCTCCACATAGCCACGCAGGAGCGCCTTCTCATACTGTGGAGACGCAGGTGCCACGAGGTAAGGGTATGGCTCTCCAGGATGCCACACCTCCAGGCCCCCAGCACCCCATAGCTCAGCCCACTCCCTGGGGCACACTCCTTTGGCTCTGCACTGGAGCCTCTCTCAGACGAGAGGGGATACCTTGGAGATGACCTCTGGCGAGGAGACGATGGCACGAATGAAGGCTCCGGTGGGCTGGGCGGGACAGTCGGCAATGGGGCAGGTGCAATTCAAAACAAGGTTCTGCTCAATCCGAGTTGTCAGGTACTCATTCCAGCAAGACTGGGAGGGACAAAAGGAGGGGCTGCTCACAGACAGTGTGGGAGCAGCACGGGGGGAGCGTCCTGGTAACTAAGCTAGCGTCCCTCCTTCCCTTCCCCTCCACTACATCGTGGAAGGCCAGAGACAAGCCTGCCTCTAGATCAACCAATGCTGACTCCTCTCTCCAGCTTTGCTGAGACTGGCCCAAATTACAGTTGTCTTTGAGGATGGGGTGGGCTGTGTATTTGCCTAATCATAATTACTGTTGGGATGGACAAGGAGGGAATGGGTAAAAATAATTAAGAAAAAGGAGAACGATTCAAATTCTCAGAAAGATATGCAGAGAGCAGGAAGGTCCGAGAGAAAGGAGGCCTGGGAAATGGGTTGCCTGGGTGGCTGACAACACGGCTCTGGTCTCTCCTCCCAGCTCCAGTGGCTTATGTCCAATGACTGTCCGGATGCTCCTGTCTCTGACTTATGCCTCCAACAGACCCAGCCTCTTCTCTACAAAACTGACTTGCCCATTGCGTCCCCCAAACCCTGATCAACTTGCACCACTGTCCCCCTCGTCACCAGTGTTGGAACTTTCATATCGTTCTCTTGCTCCCATGTCACTCCCCCATCCTAAATCAGGCCATTATCCCCTCATCCCTAAACCACTGTGAGAGCCTGTTCTGATCCATGGTCTCCTCTCCCGGTCTCTCCCTACACCATCCATTTGGTCTATGCACGAGCAGCCGTTGCAGCCGTCTGAGCCTCCTACAATACTCCATGAGTAACCCCTGCCTCTCACACTGCCTATGGCCATGCCTTCCAAAATGATGGGTCTAAACCCTCAGGACACCGTGTGTCTGTGATATCAAAGCTGCAGCATAAATTTGAAGCACCTGACTAGGTCATTTTTACTCAAAGTACCAGACCAAAGTAAACAAAACCCTTTCTGCATTGAAACAAACCCAGACAAAGTTGGGAAATTGAATGCAAATTCTTACATTTTTGAGATAGAACAGGGAAAATTTTCTCTGAATTCAGACCCTATTCTTACAGGCACACCAGTGCCTCAGGGTCCCCCTCTGCTCTGGCATCTCAGTCTGGGGACTCCCAGCTGCTCTCATGACTACTGTCCAACCCAAGTGGTGGGGCTCACCCTGGGAGCTGTCCGGCTGCTTCTCTTGCATTGCTGTTGTGCCGCTCAGCTGTGACCAATGCTGCACAGGCTCCTCCTTGCAGGGGCTTTTCAATCAGCCTGTTCATCTGCCTGGTTTTCAGGCCCCTTGTCTCTCTCTCTCTCTCTTTTAAACAAAGTCTCGCTTTGTCACCCACACCGGAGGGTAATGGCACAATCATGGTTCACCACAGCCTCAATCTCCTGGACTCAAGCAATCCTCCCACCTCAACCTCCTGAGTAGGCAGGACTATAGGTGTGCACCACCATGCCTGGGTAAAGTTTTTTTCTATTTTTTGTAGCTATGGGGTCTTGCTGTGTTGTCTAGGCTGGTCTCAAACTCCTGAGACCCCCCGTCTCTATATCTTTACAGGCTTGGTTCCCTGGGTCTGCTTCTTTCTCCTTGGGTAAGGCCTGCCAGGCCTCTCCGCTTCATTCCAAATTCAAAAATCCACTGTCTACCTGCCAGTTCCACACAGGTGTCCAACAAGCAGCTCAAACTTCACAGGGCCACAACAGAGTAAAGATGACACATGCCATCCACCTAGGTGCTCAGGTCAAAGCACAGGAACCATCCTTGATTCCCCTGTCTGAAGCCCCTACATTTAACCCACCAACTCCCGTCAGCTCCACTTCCAAATGTGTCCCAATCCACCCTCTCTCATCGCCACTGCCCCAGTCCAAACTACCACCATCTCTTGTCTCTCGTACGACAGTCACCAAATGGGCCTTCCTGCTTCCACTCTTGCTCCCTCCAAGCCTTTTCTCCACACAACGGCAGAAGCGATCTTTTAAAAAATGTAGGGCCGGGCGCAGTGGCTCACGCCTGTAAGTCCAGCACTTTGGGAGGCTGAGGTGGGTGGATCACGAGGTCAGGAGATCGAGACCATCCTGGCTAACACAGTGAAACCCCGTCTCTACTAAAAATGCAAAAAATTAGCCGGGCGCGGTGGCGGGCGCCTATAGTCCCAGCTACTCGGGAGGCTGAGGCAGAAGAATCGCTTGAACCCGGGAGATGGAGGTTGCAATGAGCCGAGATCGCGCCACTGCACTCCAGCCTGGGTGACAGAGTGAGACTCCATCTCAAAAAATAATAATAATAAAATAAAAATAAATAAATAATATAATAAAAATAAAAAATGTAAACCAGATAATATCAATATTCTGCTTAAACCCACCATGGCTTCTCATAAAATAAAATCCACTGTCAGGCTGGGTGTGGTGGCTTATGCCTATAATTCCAGCACTTTGGGAGGTCAAGGCGGGAGGATTGCCTGAGACTGCCAAAATTCAAATCCTGACCTTTGGCAAATTACTTCACCTCCGAGTGTCTCCCTCTGTCATGTAAAACGGGAATAACAAAAATACCTACCTCATAGAACTAGTATGAGAATTAAGTAAAATAATGCATGTAAACAGCACAATGCCTGGCTCAGAGTGAGCTCCCATCAATATTATTAGCTCTCTGGTCATTTCTTGCTGGGATTTTTTTCAATACCTCATTTAGCACCCAGTGCTATGCACGTAAGTCCATGAGAAATATTTGTTGAATGAAAAAATGAAAGTGTAAAGGAAATAATTAAGAACCTGGGGAAAAGGGAGCATAAGCAACTATGTGAGAGGAGAAGCCAGAAGCACAGCCAAAGGGAAAGAGAAAAAGAGAATACGCATGCATGCACGTGCACACAAGCACATGCAGACACGTCTATCACCCACTACTGGGGAAACGCTGTTGGCAGAAGCAGCTGGAATTCATGGCAACCAGGAGTGCCCCTCCTGCTAAGCTGAAGTGTTTGGGCTTGGCACCAGTTCTAAAGAGCTGTGAGGCAGGAATATCGGACTCAGTGCTCCAGGTTCTCTGTACCTCAGCCCCACATTTTTTATTTTTGAAGATGACTCACTCCCCATCTGCAAGCTTCTGTGTCCACTATATAGAAGCAAGCCTATAGAGCAAGAAGACCCTGAGGCAGGGTCTCACTCTGTCCTTCAGGCTGAAGTGCAGTGGCGAGATACTGGCTCACTGCAGCCTCCGCCTCCCAGGCTCAGGTGATCCTCCCACTTCAGCCTCCCAAGTAGCTGGGATTATAGGTGTGCACCACCATGCCCAGCTTATTTTTGTATTTTTTTGTAGAAATGGGGTCTTGCCATGTTGCCCAGGCTGGTCTCGAACTCCTGGGCTCAAGCAATCTGCCTACATCAGCCTCCCAAAGTGCTGGGATTACAGGCATGCACACTACCTCACCAGGCCTATTTTTAAAAATTTTTGTATTAAATGAGAGTATATGATAAAAGCAGTGATAGTGCACTGAGATGTGGGGACTTAAATGGTAATAAGGGCAACCACAAACTAGAGTCATCACCAATCTACTAACACTTTTGCAAACACTTCACAAAGTGTCTTGACATCTATTTTACACGTGTATCTCTTAGTTCTAACTTGGCTGATAATGGGAATCCCGTGAGGAGGCTTTAAAACTTCCACTAGATTTCTCACCTCCAGAGATTCTGGTTTAATTAGTCTGAGGTATCGTCTGGGCATTAACACTTATAAAAGCTTCCAGTGATTATAATATGAAGGTCAGCTGGAGCACCATTGGTATATATCGCTGGATCCCAACCACCACCCTTTAGAGTGTCAAGGCAGGTGGTACCACTTACAGATGACAAAACTAGTTTAAGAAGGACTAAGAGACTAAATCCACTATTGCCCAGGTGATGAAAATAGCAGTGCTGGGCTAGAACCCAAGAATTCCCAAGGAATTTTGTTAGGGTAGGGCAGAAAGCCAGGGGCAGGAGCAATGCTGGTGGGGCCTCACCTTACAGCAATAGTGCATGCAGCAGAGCGAGGGCAGGTCATCGTCACACCCCAGGGGGCTCACACAGACGGGGCAGTGGTCAGGCCGTACGGGTACAGCCTGAGCCTGGGGTACGCACAGCCCAGCTGCCAGCAGCAGTGGCTCAGGGTCCTCACTGTAGCTCTGCAGCAGCTGTTCAGCGCCCCAGTGGGAATGAGCCAAAAGGTGCTGAGCGACATCTGGCTCTAAGTTCAGCGTCTCCTGCACCTGACGCACCGTCTGCTTCATCAACCCTTCTACTTCCTGGGGGCTCATGGTGCGGCCTGCAGGCAGCTGTAGAGATGCCAGGGTAGCCACAGCTTCTGGGCTTGTGGGGAGGGAAGAGACAGAAGTCAGTATTCCTGCCCTGCTATCCAGCCTACTAACAACCCCACCTGGCCCCCAGCTCCCTATTTGAGCATACTTGCTCGCTTGCCTAAGCAGCCTCAGGATAACCACCCAAACCAACCGTCAGAGCAGATCCTCCACAGAAGCACCTGTAAATGTCAGGGTGGGGCTGGCTGTTGCAATGACTGGGGACAAAATAGGTATCTAGGGGTCAGGGTGCTAAGAGACCAATAGCTGATGGGACAGTCCCACTGTAGGTCTCACCCCAAATGGTGGCAGCACCTGTAGTGAGAACAGGAGTCTCCATCCTTACTGCTCAAGTGTGGTCTGTGGACCAGCAGCACAGGCAGCACAGAGAGCTCTGTTGTTAAATCTGCATTTTAACACTGGCGCCATGTTGAGGTTTGAGAAAGATTACTCGCGATAATTCACTTTACACATGATGCAAACAGCAGGCATGAAAAGCAGGGCCATAACAGCTTCCAATGAACATTAAAAAGCTTTAGGGGTGCTGGTTGATTAGAGAAATCCTATGGCAAATTCCTCTGTAGAACAAACTTCCTGAAAGTTTGTATATTTAACTGAGTAGAGTACATAGTTAGCGCTCAATACATATTTGCAGGCCTCTGATTGGAAAGGGGTGGTGGTGCTAGGAGGGTCAATAAAAACTACCAAAGTCAGGGAAATAACAGGGATAGGGAAAAGGGGATCAGACAAAGAAAGAAGGGAAGTGTTTCTCCACAAGGGATCTTGGCTTTGGCATGACCACCTCTCCCGCCTCACTGCAAGGGGTCAGGTGCGGTGGCTACCTGGGCTTGGAGGTTTCGCTCTGGCTGCCACAGAAAGGGACATCTGCCTGACCCCGGCAGGGCCCCATGGGCTCTGGAGCGGCATACATCAGGATCTGGGGCCGGTCATCACGCCGTTTCACGTAGCCCTGGCCTAAGAGGTGCAGGATGCAAGAGAGGACATCTGTACTGGTACAGGCCACACCCCCAGCAACAGTGTGGCCCAGGGTTCCAGGAGGATTTGGACCCTTCTGCCAGGCCTCCAGCACCTGGATAGGAGGAAAGAAACAAGAAGTCCACTTTTATGTAGGGAGCAGGCTGCTGGGCTCAATGCCCAGCTCTGCCACTTATTTTCCCCCCCCCCTTTTTTTTAAGAGACAGTCTTGCTCTGTCACCCAGGCCAGAGTGCAGTGGCCTGATCATAGCTCATTGCACCCTCAAACTCCTGGACTCAAGTAATCCTCCTGCATAAGCCATGGTGTCTGGCAGCTCTGCCACTTACTAGCTGTGTGATTGTGGATTAGTTACTAAGTTTCTCTCTTTTTTTTTTTCCCAACAGTCTCACTCTATTGCCCAGGCTGGAGTGCAGTGGCACCATCTCTCACTGCAATCTCTGCCTCCTGGGTTCAAGTGATTCTACCGCCTCAGCCTCCCAAGTAACTGGGACTACAAGTGTGCACCACCACGCCTGGCTAATTTTTGTATTTTTAGTAGAGATGGGGTTTCACCATGTTGGCCAGGCTGGTCACGAATTCCTGACCTCAAGTGATCCACCCACCTCAGCCTCCCAAAGTGCTAGGATTACAGGCATGAGCCACCGCGCCCGGCCACTACTAAGTTTCTCATACTTCACTGTTCTTATCTGTCAAATGAAATAAAATAACATTTCTAGGATTGTTGTGAAGATTAAATGATGACTTTTTTTCTTTTTGAGACAGAGTCTTGCTCTGTTGCCCAGGCTGGGGTACAGTGGCAGTCTTGGCTCACTGTAACCTCCGCCTCCTGGGTCAAGCAATTCTCATGCCTCGGCCTCCCAAGTAGCTGGGATTACAGGCATGTGCCACCATGCCCAGCTAATTTTTATATTTTTGGTAGACACAGGGTTTCGCCATGTTGGCCAGGCTGGTATCAAACTCCTGGCCTCAAGTGATCCGCCTGCCTTGGCCTCCCAAAGTGCTGGGATCACAGATATGAGCCACTGTACCTGGCTGGATTAAATGACTTAATCATGCAAACTCTTAGCATAGGGCCTGGTGCATGGTAAACACTCATGCCTTATCTTTATCTGCTGTCTATCTGCTCTGTCAGGAACAGAAAACCCAGATGGAAATGTCACCCTACAGAAGTCTTATATTGAAAGAGTTCACTGTGTTCATCCCCAATCCCAAGCATAACTCCCTCCCTCCGCCAACTTCATGGTCCCCTCTCTGCCTACCAGACAAACCAGCTGATCAATGTGGAGGCCCTTTTCCCCATGGGCTTTGAGAATACGAACAAGAAGACAGCTCAAGAGATTCCTCTTCTGTTCCAGGGTTCGGCCCTCATCCTTCTCTACGTTCAGGTATGCCTGGGGAGGTATCAGCCACAGGGCCTCCCCACTGCGCTGGGGCCCAGGCTCATGAAGCTGCAGCACACCTGGAACCCGCTCCCGGTCAGGTACCAGAGGAGGCAGAGGGACAGATGAATGGGGACTAAGATGACCCCATTCTCACAGTCCCCCCATCTTGAGGGCGACCCCCCGACCAGCAGCAGAGGCTCAGCCCGGCCCCCAATGACCTACCCCCGTGTGGAAAGTCCTGGCCCTCATGCAGGGTCAAAGGGCCATTCCCTGAGGTGAGGGGCATGAGTGCCTGGAGCAGCAGCTCTGGGGAGAGGTCAGAATCCTTCAGCAAGGTCTCTACTGACACCTCCTGATGAGGAGAAACGCCCAGTCAGGAGTCAAAGGAAAGAAAAGGAAGAGGGGAGTAAGGATGAAGGAGGAACAGGGTTTAGGAGGAGAACAGCGACAGATAAGGTAGCAGAGAAGGCAGAGAGAGGCTAAGGGCTGAAGCACCTCTGTCTGATTGAATTTCAGCAGCAGCCACATCTGCACGGTGGACACATGCAGTGTCTGGTTCCCAAACTGCAGCTCAGCCCGGCCCAGCCACGTCCACTGCAGTCGCCGATGTGGTCCCATGTCCAGGACTGGATGGTTCTGACCTAGGCAAGTGTCAAGGAGAAGGGTGGAGACACAGAATGGGCGAAACAAGGGGTTTAGGGGTTGAGGTGTCAAGCTTTGCTCCTACTAGTCCCTATGGGGAGGAGGGCCCCAGCATTTTCAGACAGAGAGATACCTTGTCAAGCTTCCAGATCTCAGCCTTCTCTGCGCCTGCCTCCCTGATGAGCCACGGGTATCTAGGAGCCCATCCCTAGACCCAGCGCCTAGCCCTGAGCCAGGCAGGTTCCATGCAAAAACACCAGAGAGAAAACACTTGCATTTTGCCCTCAAGGAGCTCACAGTTTTAAAGACCCACTGGGCTGGATCTCTTCCTCCTCCTGTTTCACAGCTCAGGCAAGGTGAGCCTGAGACATCTGTTCATACTGGAAAGCAAGGAAGCTGTCAAAGGGAGAGTATTAAAGGGACTAGGAGCCTGCCTGAGAGATGCTGTCTTACCAAAGATGGGACAATTTGAGAATCCAAAAAAAAAAAAAAAATCCACCTGCAATGTGTGATGGAACCACACAAAATATTTTAAAATCTGTGAGTTTATAATGATATATTTTTAAAAGACCTCATTGGTTTTATTTAAAAGTTACTAGAGAACCACCGTATTATTTTTAAAATGAGTTAAAAATAATTGGAAGTGGAAACAATCAAGCCTTTCCTGTATAAACCGGACTTCAGGGTAGATAAACAGTTAGTGAAAGGGTTTCTCTTGAAAGCATTCCAGCTAATACATGAAGAAGGAATGACAGAACTAGATATAACTATTTCAAAACCCCTAATGAAATGATAGACCTAAGCAATGGTAGAAATGCCTGCCTGGTGAAAAGCCGATGGAAAATTACATGTAATGTATAGACAAGACTGACACACTGAAATCCATTGATCCATCTCAACATCACAAAGGGAGACAGGCTGAACCTGCCTCCTGGTGGAAGGACACATACCACCAATGAAGTGGTTCTTGCCTGAGAAATCAAACCCAAATCTGAATAAGCCTCTACACCTACAAATCAGTTTTCAGGAAATAAAGGAGACAGAGGAATATGCTTGAGGACACCACATGAATGCAATCAGGAAAATCCAGCCTGTGAATGAATAACCCACTTTCCTCCAGAAATAATTGCAAGGGGGATACAATGGGAGGTGGAAACCTACAGAGTAAGGGAGATGTAAGATAATGCAACCAAATGCAATGCGTGGACCTTGTTTGGATCCTCACTAAACAAAATAACTAACCAAAAAACCCCAAGGCAATCAGGGAAATATGAGCAATGACTGTACACTTCATACAAGGAACTGCAAATTTCTAAATACTTGATAACTGTAGTATCCTTTTTTTTTTTTTTAAACAAAGAGTACTTATCTTTTAAATTTTGGGGGTGGGGAATAGATGGGGGTACAGATTGAAGCAAGATTGGCCATGAGCTGATATATGTTGGAGTTAGTCTGTCTACATTTGTATATGCTTGAAATTTACAATAAAAAGACTTTTTAAATGAGGGTGAAAATAACCCTTCTCAGACAAATAAAAAAACTGGTAGGGTTTTCCACCAAACTCCTCAATGAAGACACTTTTTTTGTTTGTTTGTTTTTGAGATGGAGTCTCACTCTGTCCCCCAGGCTGGAGTGCAGTGGCACGATCCCGGCTCACTGCAACCTCCACCTCCCAGGTTCAAGCAATTCTCCTGCCTCAGCCTCCCAAGTGGCTGGGATTACAGGCGTGCACCACCAGGCCTGGCTAATTTTTGTATTTTGAGTAGAGACGGGGTTTCGCCATCTTGGCCAGGCTAGTCTGAAACTCCTGACCTCAGGTGCTCTGTCCGCCTCAGCCTCCCAAAGTGCTGGGATTACAGGCATGAGCCACCGTGGCTGGCCTGAAGATACTTCTAACAGATGTATTTTAAAAAGAAGAAGGACCAAGAGGCAAAGGAAACGGTGACTAAAGCAATTGGCATGGTGGCAAATGTAAATATCCCTGAATAAATAATAATAATGACAATGTTGGAAGTTAACAAAAGATAATTCTAAAATATGGAACAACAGTAATAACTAATATGGGAGTTAGAGCTGGAGTTAAGATTTTCTAAGGTCCTTTTATTGTTCAGAAAGGTAGGAAGTGATATTAGCTAATCAATGATGCAGGTTAAAAATACAAGGGTATTCAATTATAGAAATAGAATGCCTAAGTTCTAAAACTGATATAGACAAAAAAGAAATGTTTTAAAAACAATCAATCAATCCAAAAGAAGAAAGAAAAAGATAGCACAAAAATCCAGGGTAGAATCATATGTATATAGGTGTTAAATTTATTCTTCTTTAAATATAAGAAGGGTAAACAAAAACACAAAATAATAAGTTAGAAACAGTCAATTAATGAATAAATTAATTCATTGAGTTTATTATTTATGAATTTATTATGAATTTGTTATTCATAATAAATAGGCTAAAATTGACATCTTAAAAAGAGATTGTCAGGTTGAAAAACAAATTCTAGGTTTTTATAAGACATGTGCCTAAAACATTAAGGGTATGGCAAAGTTAAAAGCAAAACAATCCCAGGGGAAATTCTAACAAAATTAGAATACTGGCATGATTTTAAAGTATCTCCCCCGACAGACTGCTTATTAATTGTAGCAAGGAGAAAAAATATTAACTATATGAGTGGAGAAAGCAAACAATCTCTTGGCTAGGTTGACAAAATTAACAGATAAAGAAGGGGCAGATGAAAACCGTGTGCTCCAGGGTGTAAAGCCTTGGGAAGTACATGCCTGCCACATACTTAGTATTTTGCCTGGGAATGCATAACCTGAATCTAATCACAAGGAAATATCATACAAACTTAAAACAAGGAACCATTTTAAAAATGTCAGCCAGGCATGGTGGCTCACGCCTGTAGTCCCAGACTTTGGCAGGCCAAGGTGGGCAGTTCACAAGGTCAGGAGTTCGAGACCAGACTGGCCAACATGGTGAAACCCCATCTCTACTAAAAATACAAAAATTAGCCAGGCATGGTGGTGGGCACCTGTAATCCCAGCTACTCGGGAGGCTGAGGCAGGAGAATTGCTTGAGCCTGGGAGGCGGAGGTTGCAGTGAGCTGAGATCGCACCATTGCACACCAGCCTGGGCAACAGAGCAAGCCTCCATCTCAAAAAAATAAATAAAAAATAAAAATAAAATAAAATAAAAAGTACAAAAGGGTCCGGATGCAGTGGCTCATGCCTGTAATCCCAGCACTTTGGGAGGCTGAGGCAGACAGATCACAAGGTCAGGAGTTCGAGAACAGCCTGGCCAATATGGTGAAACCTTGTCTCTACTAAAAATACAAAAAAATTAGCCAGGTGTGGTGGCACACGCCTATGGTCCCAGTTGCTCTGGAGGCTGAGGCAGGAGAATCACTTGAACCCAGGAGGCAGAGGTTGCAGTGAGCTGGGATTGAGCCACTGCACTCCAGTCTGGGCGACAGTGCAAGGCTCTGTCTCAAAAAAAAGAAAGAAAGAAAAGAAAAGGACCGTATTCTCCAGAAATCTCAATGTCATAAAAGACAAAGAAAGAAAGGATGGGGAACTGTTCCAGATTAAAGGAGACTAAAGAGACATGCCAACTAAATGTTAACAGGTGATCCTAGACTGATCCTGTCCTGGACAAAAAAATGAAGTCATAGAAAACATTATGGGTCAGTTGAAAAAATTAGAATGGCCGGGCACGGTGGCTCACGCCTGTAATCCCAGCACTTCGGGAGGCCGAGGCAGGCAAATCACGAGGTCAGGAGATCGAGACCATCCTGGCTAACATGGTGAAACCCTGTCTCTACTAAAAATACAAAAACAAAATTAGCCAGGCGTGGTGGCAGGTACCTGTAGTCCCAGCTACTTGGGAGACTGAGGCGGGAGAATGGTGTGAACCCGGGAGGCAGAGCTTGCAGTGAGCTGAGATCACGCCACTACACTCCAGCCTGGGCAACACAGTGAGACTCCGTTTCCAAAAAGAAAGAAAGAAAAAATTAGAATATGGAGGCTGGGCACAGTGGCTCATGTCTGTAATCCCAGCACTTTGGGAGGCTGAGGCAGGAGTTCGAGAACAGCCTGGCCAACATAGCAAAACTCTGTTTCTACAAAAATTAGCTGGGAGTGGTGGTACACACCTATAGTCCCAGCTACTTGGGAGACTGAGATGGGAGCATCACTTGAGCCTGGGAGGCGGAGGTTGCAGCTAGCCACCTGAGATCATGACACTGCACTCCAGCCTGGATGACAGAGTGACACCCCCTCTCAAAAAATACAAGTAAAAGGACAAATTGTATACTTTGAATGGTTAAAATGGCAAATGTTACGCTAGATATATTTTACCATAATTTTAAAAAAGGTATGCAAAAGATTAAGAACTTCTCTCCATGCAAAAACAAAAAGCTAAAGATAGAAAAAGATAAACTGGAAAGCCAGTAACCAAAGAAAGCTGGTATACTATTAATACCAGAGAAAAACAGACTTCTAGAGAAAAAGCTTTATTAGAAAGAAAGAATGTCACTTCATAATAACGTTTCGTTGACTCTGGAATTTCTAAACCTGCATGGTCCATCATAGTAGCCATTAGCCACATGTAACTATTTAAATTTAAACTGATTACAGCCGAGCACAGTGGCTCACGTCTATAATCCCAGCAATTTGAGAGGCCAAGGCAGCTGGACCACCTGAGGCCAGGAGTTTGAGACTAGCCTGGCCAACATGGTGAAACCTCGTCTTTACTAAAAATACGAAAATTAGCCAGGCATAGTGGTGCACACCTGTAATCCCAGCTAATCGGGAGGCTGAGTGAGGCAGGAGAATTGCTTGAACCCAGGAGGCGGAGGTTGCAGTGAGCCAAGATCAAGCCACTGTACTCCAGCCTGGGTGACAGAGTGAGACTCTGTCTCAAAAAAATTAAAATAAAATAATAAACTGATTACAATTAAATTATTTAGTTCCTCAGTTATATTAGCCACATTCCAAGTACTTAATTGCCACCAATGACTATCATACTGAACGGTGCAGAAAAGAATTTTTCAATCATTGCAGAAAGTTCTACTGGATAGCACTGTTAAACTATTTTAACCTTCTAACAAAATAGCCAAAAAATATTTATACAGTTAAACCAGTATGATTAGCGGTTTTAAAAAATTCACCATCATAGTGGTAGATTTTAGCACACCTCTCTCAGTAGTAGATCAAGTAGACAAAAACTAGTAACTTTACAAAAGATGTGAACAAAACAATTAACAAGGTCAATTTGGTGAAATATGTAGAATCCAGTTAAGAATACACATTCTTCTTAATCATACATGAAACAGGTAAAATATGACCATCTACCAGGCCATAACGAAGTCTCAATAAACTGCAAAGATTCAGAATCATAGAAACCATGCTCTTTGGCCACAGGGGAATGAGGTTAGAAATATAAAACAAAAAAAAAAATTAAACAAAGAAAAACTTGTTTGGAAATTAAAATATATATTCTTCTGAAAAACAAAATAAAGAAATAATAATAGAAATTTAACAATTCTTAGAACTAAACAATAATAAAAATAATACATAATAAAAACTTACAGAACATCCCAAATGCCCATAAACAGCAGAAAGGGTAAATACATCCATACAATGGAATATGACTCAGCAAAATAAATGAATAAACTAATGATACCCCTGACAACCTGAATAACCCTCACAGACAGTATGTTTCGTGAAAGACATCAGACACAGCAGAATACTGTATGATTCCATTTATATGATGTTCAAATACAGGCACAAATCTATGGTGATAAAGGTTAAAAATAATGATTTCTCCTGGAAGAAGACATTGACTGGAAAGGGGGCATGAAGGAGACAGCCTTCTACGATGCTGGAAATGTTCTGTATCTTGATGGGGGTGTGAGGGAGGTAGATACATGGGTGTATATGAATATAATAATTCATGAAGCCTTATAATTAAGACGTGTGCACTTTACTGAATACTAGTTATATCCCAATCTAAAAAATCTTTTTGGCCGGGCACAGTGGCTCACTGAGGCGGGTGGATCACCTGAGGTCAGGAGTTTGAGACCAGCCTGGTTAACATGGTGAAACCCCGTCACTACTAAAAATACACAATTAGCCGGGTGTGGTGGCATACGCCTGTAGTCCCAGCTACTCGGGAGGCTGAGACAGGAGAATCGCTTGAACCCGGGAGGTAGAGGCTGCAGTGAGCAGAGATTACACCACTGCACTCTGGTCTGGGTGACAGAGCGAGACTCCATCTCAAAAAAATAAAGAAAAAAAATCTTTTAAAACTTTATAGGATGCCACTAAAGCAGTATTGAGAGGGAAATGAATAGTCTTAAACATTTTTATTTGGAAAAAAGTCTGAAAAGACTAAAAATCAAATAAGCACCTCACTTGAAGTTAGAAAAAGAAAACAGAACAAATTCATAGAAAGTTGAAGAAACTGATGAGAGCAGAAATTAATGAAACTACAACCCATGCTTTCTCATCCCTCGCTAGGAGCGGATATTTTTCTTCACATCTATATCCTGTCCAAAGGTCCTCTCCTCTTCCTCTCTTGCCACCCCGAATCTCACCCCGATCTCCAATTTCCTCTCCCTAGTTCCTCACTCTGGCTGTAGAAACTGGAGAAACGGTCAAGGGCATCACAGAATTCTGTGGGAAGGCACTTTCTGGGATGGTACAGGTAGCAGAGTGGGGAGACGGGCCAGCAGCGTGGTGACAGGACCAGTATAGAAATGGCTGGACTTGGATCTTCGATAAATAATTCTTTCTCAGCTTCCTCTTCCTCCTCTTCCTCCTGAGGGACAGAAGGATTTCAAGGGCCCTTGGGCTCCCTTCCTTGGTCTAGTCTTCTCTCACTCTCCTATTCTCCCTGCTCTTACCTCCTCTTCCTCTAGTCTCTTTTCCTCCTCATCTTCCTGCTCCAAGAACAACTTGTCGAGCCGCTGGAGCTGGAAGAGGTGGAACTGGCGCTGCAGCTCCTCAGAGGTGCTCAGGCTCTGCAGCATCAGCTGTGGGAGGCGGTTGGGAAAACAGAGGCCAATCTGCTCTAGCACAGCCCCCTCCAGCCAGCTCGAACCAAAGCTCAGGAGACGGTCCGCCATATAATGCCTGCAGCACACACAGCCCGGGCCAAGCCTCAGTGTGGGTGCCAGCATGGCCCAGCCTCCCCCTCGAGAACGTAGGTCCCTCTGTCCCTCTGCCTGAGTCACATACCCTACCTCACCTCTTCTTTCCCACTCCCTTTCCACCAATGCATGACCACCTCCACTTTTTTTTTTTTTTTTTTTTTGAGACGGAGTCTTGCTCGTCACCCAGGCTGAAGTGCAATGACATGGTCTTGGCTCACTGCAACCTCTGTCTCCCGGGTTCAAGAGATTCACCTGCCTCACCCTCCCGAATAGCTGGGATTACAGGTGCCTGCCACCACGCCACCACACCTGGCTAATTTTTGTATTTTTAGTAGAGAAAGGGTTTCACCATGTTGGTCAGGCTGGTCTTGAACTCCTGACCTCAGGTGATCTGCCTGCCAGAATGCTGGGATTACATGCGTGAGCCACCGCGCCTGGCCAGCCATCTCCACATCTTAATCTCTCCTCTGCACAGCCTCTTTTCTCATCCCCCCTATAAGACTCAAATCTTTCCACTCTCTAGATCTAGGCCTCCCATCCCCTATGCCTCCAGACCTGCACTCACTGATAGAAGTGCTCAAAAGTTGTGGCCAGTTCCAGACCAGAAAGGACCATAATGGGTTCCAGGTGCCGCTGAAGCTGCCCCAGCATTTCCACTCCAGGGGCTCCACCAATCAGGCCACCCTGGATCTGTTGGTCAATGTACCTGGCAAACTGCTCACTCATCTGGGGGCAGGGGAAAGGGCATGAGCAAACCATGAATGAGGGAGTGGAGTAGGAGACTGGGGAGCGAAAGGAGGTGAAAGGGCAGAGCAGAAAGAGATGAACTTGGAACACAAGCTTATAGCCCTGTGGGGAGCTGGTGGGACTCACGTGAGCAGCAGTGAGGAAGGACTGCTGCAGCAAGGCGCCAGAGAAGCCACTGCGCAGAGCCAGCGTGAAGGCTGCCCGAGGCCCAAACAGCTCGGAGCCTGCTCTCTGCAAGTGCTCATAGAGTTTACAGTAACGAGGCACAAAGTCTGGGGCCCTCCAAGCTGCAGCCAGGAATCTGCCGACCTGAGGAGAAAAGCAAGAAATGACATAAAAGGAGCAGCCCCTCCCCTCTGCAGACTTCTGCTTGCTTCTGCCCACCTGCTCCTGCACCACGCTCAGCCAGCACTGGGTTATGTTCCTCAGGCTGCTGCTTGGAAGCACTGGCGAAGGCGCCGGGCTCCGGTCCCGACCCTTGCTGTTCTTGCTGACTGTAGAGACAAAGGGAGAAGGAAGGGGTTTCATCTCAGCCTCTGGGTGAGTACACCGGTCTTGGGTAGTGATCTCCTGGAAAGGCCAGGGGTCTCAGGGGCCTGGAAAGGCCGGTAGCAAAGCAGCAAGAGTATGACCCAGGGAGGAGGGAGCCAGATACACCACTGTCCGCAGTCTCAGCTCCACTGGCCACAGCTGGGACTTACAGGGCCGAGTGGATGGCTCAGGAGAAGGCCCAGGAGGAGGTTCCACATGCACCAGCAAGTGGCAAAGGCGACGAACTCGAGAAGCAAAGGACGCTGCTCGACTCAAGGGGTTCCGAGAGGTCTCTCTCTGTTCTAAGTACTGATCCAGCAGCCATCCCAGGGCACTCACGCCTTCCGCATCTGAAAGAAGACAGGTCAGGAACAGGTCTCCATGGGAGATGGGAGAACAGACAGCTCAGGGCAGAGGAGGGAGAAAGATCAATTGTACAAAAAGGCTTGAGGGGTAGTGGGGCCCTAGTCCTCCCCTCACCAAGGTTTGTTTCAGCTGGAGTCAGGGGAGATGTTAACAGGGCGGGGATGGGGTAGTGGGAAAGATTCAAATACCAGAGTCTCAGGGAGCAGTGCCTGGGGCAGGAAGGAGAGAGGAACACTGAGGTGACAGGCCTTCAGGGATAAAGACAGGAACCAAAAGAACCAAGAGCATTAACTCAGGTGATCCCTGGGAATAAGGACAAGGAACTGGTTAGTGGGGCCAGGTGTCAGCATGGTTACCGGGAGAGGTGATGTTCTGCACCAGGGGGCTGACCAGGGCCTCCCAGCAGGTCTTGCCCAGTGCCTGGGCGGCCTCATCATCAGGGAGGAAGCGGTCAGCAAAATTCTGCTCGTGGCGCAAAACCCTGTTCAGTCTGGGAACAAACAGTGCATGGTGGAGGATTAATGGCACCGATTTCCCAGAGGCCTCCATTCAAGTGCAGATCAGCTCCCAATCACCCCTGTTCGGTTCCTGACCCAACTTTTCCCAATTAACACAAACTTCTCACCTACGTTCACCTTCCCCCTCATGTCCTGGCTGCAGCTTTCCCTTCCGGACTCCCACAGAAGCATCCCTCCTACTTCTCACAGTGTCCTGTTCCCTTACCCATCTTCCCTCCTCAGGCCCCACCCACCTGGGACAGAGCTGGAGGAGGCGCCGGCGGTCCTCTGCTATGTCCCGGCTCCAGGCTTGTGCCCGAATTGTGTAGAAGAGACATGTTCGGCGACACAGCTGCTCCCGGAACAGTGGCCAGAATGTGGGCTTAGGGCCCAGGACCTCCACACCCCGAACCCGGGTGTCAATGCCGCCCTGGAACATGCACAGACTTATCTGTCACCCAAGCCGCTTGAGCCACTAAGTACTACCAAAGCCAAGCCTCCTGCCCTAAGCTCCCTAGAACTGCTCAGGACATCCCCACATCTCTGGGACTCAACAGGTCCTGGGCCATCTCCCAAGCAGATCAAGGAGAAACTTGTGTGCCACCTCCTCCTCCTCAGCCCTGGCTGACACCCTAACACCACCTGCTGGCAGCGCTTTATGCGGATCTGGATGATGGGCCAGAAGCGGTTCAGGTTCTCCAAGAGGATCACCCGGCTGGCAGAGGGCATCACATTCACCTGGTAGGGGGCAGGGGAGAAGAGGGAGAGGAGAGAACTGTCACCTCCAGAAACAAGGTTGGAAAAATTGTTGACAGTAACCAAGTCGGTCATGGTGTGTGCCCTTCACTTCTCCTGCAGAGCCTAGGGATGGACGTGGCTCTGCATCCCTAATCCCACTCTCACTGCTTACAAGGCAACACCTTCCCAAGGGGAAGGGATGTCACCATTCCCCAGGGACTAGGTCCTTCCCACAGGCACTGGGACAAAAAGAAGGATGTGGAGCAAGGTGAAGGTGGGCACAAGGGTCCCCACCGTGTTGAGCTCAGTGCTGATGCAGCTGGTGCTGTCACCCCCAAACACCACCACCCTGGCTGGCATGTAGCTTGAGTCCTCACTGGCCACCAGCAAAGTGAGCTGCCTGGGAAAGAAGAAAGGAAACAGTCAAAGCTGGGCCTCTGGACGTGGTGGCTCACATCTGTAATCCCAACACTTTGGGAGGCTGAGGTGGGAGGATCGCTTGAGGCTAGTTTAAGATCAACCTGGGCAACACTGCAAGACCCCACCTCTACGAAATAAAAATCAAAAGCAGGAAATAAAAAGGCCAGAGCCCTGGTTTTAGTTCAAAACTATTTCAAGCCACCACTTCTTTCTCAGGCTCCTGTTCCTCTGCTGGCTCCTGAGGCAGCTGTCCCCACTAGACCCTCTGCTCTTCCCTCTATATTCACCCAAAGTGACTTAATTTAAACCCACAGTTTCAACTGAAAATTAATACACAGAGGACTCCAAATACACATCTCTATCCCAGACCACTCTCCTGAGCTTTCATGCTGTGTCCCCAACAGGTATTTCCATGTCATGTCCCACAGGCACCTCAGAGTCAGCATGCCCAAATGAAATGATCATCTGTCCACATAAACCTGTCCCGCTTCCTGTTTCTCTCCTGGGAAATAAAACTTCCGTGCACCCAGTACTCAACTAGAATACTGTCACTGAGGCCTTCACCCTCTCATGGCTTCCCTCACCCAAAGGCAAGTCTTGTGGACACCACCTCTGAGGATTTCCCAGTCAGTTCCCACTCCTGCTGTCTAACTGAACACATGGATCCTTTCTCTACTAGACCACTGCATACACCTTCCACCTCCTTCTTCTACCTCCAGCCCAAACTCCCATAGTTGCCACAGTGAGCTTTCTCAATAAAAAATCTAGTTTTCTCTCCTCCCTTCTTAAAATCTTCCAATGGCTCTCCCAACTTTTGGAATAAAGTTCAAACTGCTTAGCTCACAAAACATTTTGTGATCTGCCTTTGCCTACTTTTCTGGCCTGTATCTTCCGCCACTTAGACATACACAGCTTTCGGCCGGGCGCGGTGGTTCACGCCTGTAATCCCAGCACTTTGGGAGGCCAAGGCGGGTGGATCACGAGGTCAGGAGATCGAGACCATCCTGACTAACACGGTGAAACCCCGTCTCTACTAAAAATACAAAAAATTAGCCAGGCGTGGTGGCAGGCGCCTGTAGTCCCAGCTACTCGGGAGGCTGAGGCAGGAGAATGGGGTGAACCCGGGAGGCAGAAGTTGCAGTGAGCTGAGATCACACCACTGTACTCCAGCCTGGGCAGCAGAGCGAGACTCCATCTCAAAAAATATAAAAAAATAAAAATAAAGATATACACAGCTTTCAATGGTAACCAAATATGACTTAAAGTCCCTCCAAATACACTTTCTTACTTCCATTTTGCACATATGCTGTCCTTATGCCTAGACTATTGCCCCCTCTTTATCTACCTAATTTCAATGTCAAAACCCAGCTCAGTCACCCCCTCCTTCCAGAAGGAAGTCTGCTCTCATGCCTGTCAGTCTCAGGTCCACATGTGGACCACAATGCTTTTTCTTACTCTGTGCTCTTACTTGATTTTCTAGTGTAGCTCCCCAGCTGGAATGTAGGTACCATATCTTATTGTCCTTCTATTTCGAGACCCTTGCACAGTGCCTGACACAAATGCCTGGCATTAAGCAAATGCCCAAAGGAGAAATGGATAAGTGAGCTGTTTATCTCCCTCAACACTAAGCACAGGGCAGTGCCATCTGTACCTGTTGGAGTACAGATCACCAGACTCTGGGAGTGAGGGGATGTCTATACTCAGCAAAGGCAGGTCAATGTGTCTATGTGTTCACTGCACAAAATAGGTTTGAGTGTGTCCCTCAGGCATTGGGGTTATAGCTGGGGTTGTGTGTATCTGGGTGCTTTGGGGAAGTATCCTGGGGCACAGCAGAACAATCATATATGTGTGTTCACACCTAACAAGAACACCACGGTGCATGTGCAGGGTGATGTAGTGGGAGCCGGTGCTGCCGTTGGACTCCCAGTAGGTCTTGGGGTTGTGGTCCGTCAGCTTGCTGGCCCGGTGCGGGTTAGAGGACACCTCCACCTTCTCCCAGCACTTGTCCTCCTTCACTTCCACACTGGAGCCTGGGGGCAAGTGGGAAGGGGTGGCAGTCACAGCTAGGTTAGTTAAGAGGAAAAAGGAAAAGGTCTAAGGAGCAGGAAGGGAAGGGGAGAACAGACACTGGATGGGAGCCAGGAGAAAGCAGATGAGGGCACTAACCCTGGCAGAGATGCCTGAGGAACACATCAAAGAAGGGGATATTGATGGGTTGGTGGGTTCGTCTGTGGTCTTCGATCTGGCCCAGCACCATCTGCAGCCGGAACATCAGGGAGAATGAGGAAGAGGAGAGGGAGGAACACAGAGAAACGCCCAGAAACAGGTAGAGAGAAAAAGTCAAGGGTCAACGGTATACTCAACTCCTCTCTCCCCACATTTTGACAGAACCATGTGGAGTCAAGGTTAGGAAACAAGTGCCCCAGATTTGCTACAACCTGTGCCAAACAGGGATACCAAAGAGGAACACAGTGAATCCCCTTCTCCTGCTTCTGACTTGCATTCTCTCAGCTGCATACCCGCAGCCGCTCCTCACCTGAATGCAGCCGGCCAGGATGCTGGAGGTGAGGTTGCTATAGAGCTGTGCATACTTCTCACACTCTGTCACCAGGTCCCGAAGCTCACAGCCCAGCAGCAGCTGAGCTGAGTGCTTGTCCAGGACTTTGGAGAGGATCTCTTTTGCTCCCAGGCAGCAGAGCACCACAGCATAGTCCTTATGCATCGAGGCCAGGCGATGTAGGAAGCAGGTCAGCTCCTGAACAATCTGAGCCCAGAGCCACATAGATTAATTTACAGGAAACAAGAGGTAGGACATGTAAGGATTGAGGAGAGGGTTCAGTAAAGGAAGTGTCGTGGCTGAGATTGTGGAGACATGCCAACGCCCAGGGAAACAAGAGTACCAAATTCAGGGTGGAGTAAAATAGAGGAGTGCTGGGACTCCAGAGTGAGTTGGCAGAACAGAGCTTGGGCACAGCTTTCCAGGCTGCTTCCTGCCAGGCCAAGCTATGTTAACCCTGGTGCCTGAGCCTTGCTCTCCAATGCACAAACCCGGAAGGGAGGACAGCTGTCTGGATTGGTGAATGTGGGCTTCTCCTTAGTCCAGAATCTAAACTCCAAATCTAAAATCATCTAAAAGGTTTATACTTCAAAGATTCCAGTTCTGGAGATTCTTAGATTACATTACCCTTCCTCCTCCTACACCCATCCCAGTGCCCCAAGATCCATTCAGAAAGGCTCTGCTGTGCCCTCCAGAGCCTCACAAGGAGTTGGTGCCCCAGATGCTGCCCTTCCCTCTCTTCTCCTTGCCAGGGTTCTGGTACCTCGGAGTCACTGCTAGGGCCACTCAGGCAGTTGAGGCAGGGCTCCAAGACCTCGTGCCAGGGGAGGACCATTGCCTCAGGGAAATCCAGCAGTCGGGTTATGACCCTGGTGAGGGGGTAGAAACGAGTGAAGTCAGGCCAGGCACGGTGGCTCATGCCTGTAATCCCAGCACTTTGGGAGGCCGAAGTGGGCGGATCACCTGAGGTCGGGAGTTCGAGACCAGCCTGACCAAAATGGAGAAACCCCATCTCTACTAAAAATACAAAATTAGCTGGGCATGGTGGCACATGCCTGCAATCCCAGCTACTCGGGAGGCTGAGGCAGGAGAACCGCTTGAACCTGGGAGGCAGAGGTTGCAGTGAGCCGAGATCGTGCCATTGCACTCCAGCCTGGGCAACAAGAGTGAAACTCCAACTCAAAAAAAAAAAAAAAAAGAAAAAAGAAAAGAAACAAGTGAAGTCCCTGAAGTCTGCCAGTTTCCCTCGTCCCAATGCATGGTGCCTCAACAGGCCCCTCACCTCAGCACAGACAGCAGCAGAGTCTTGTTGGGCCCCGGAGCATCCAGAGTCCGCAGCAACAGGAGGAAAGGCTGGGTCTCCTGCTGGAGGCGCTTGAGGAGGGGCCTCACGGCACCTCCGGGGCTGCCCTCACGGCACAGCACACGCTCCAAGTCCAGGAGTAGTTCTGCAGATGGGCCCCCAACCAGGGATCGAATCAGTAGCTCAGGGGACCCATCCTGACCCTGGATGATGGGGGTCTCTAGTGCTGCAGCCAGACACACCAGAGGGAAAAATGTGGATGAAGAGTCTTACCAGTTTGTCAAACTGAGAACTGGGAAGGTCCAGAAAATCACCCCAAAATTTTCCTTCTATATTGAGGATGTCTATAGTTTTTAACCAAACTATGAGGGGTTTTCTTTCCTGACCCCAAATACAAACCTAATCAGATTTGAAAAAAAAACCTAGTATAGCAAACACTGTCGAGTTAAACACAAGACATTTTAAATCTCTTATAGTCCTATTATTAAATGTTAGTTATAGTAAATATTAACTATGATGATTATATCCCTGTACTACCTGCATGGTGGCTTTAGGTACACAGACTAAAAGATACATACATATTTCCTATTTTGTAGGAATACACAGAGCGCTGTCACCCAGGCTGGAGTGCAGTGGCATGATCTTGGCTCACTGTGACCTCCACCTCCTGGGCTCAAGTGATTCTCCTGCCTCAGCCTCCCAAGTAGCTGGGATTACAAGCACCTACCACCGTGCCCGGCTAATTTTTGTATTTTTAGTAAAGATGGGGTTTCACCATGTTGGCCGGGCTGGTCTCAAACTGCTGACCTCAAGTGATCTGCCTGCCTCAGCCTCCCAAAGTGCTGGGATTAAAGGCATGAGCTATTGCACCTGGCCACGTATTTCCTATTTCAATATCCCTCCACACTTCTAGGTTTTCACTTGTTTTTCAATCACAAAGGATTTCTTCCCCAGTATCAATATCTAATGTTTCCAGGCACAAGTGTTCTGTACCATAAATTATAATTTCTCTTAAGAAGGCCTCCCTATTCTGTGAAGAGAAAGTTAAGCTTAGACCAGGCACAGTGGCTCACGCCTCTAATCCCAGCACTTTGGGAGGCCAAGGCGGTCAGATCACGAGGTCAGGAGTTCGAAACCAGCCTGACCAACATGGTGAAACCCTGTCTCTACTAAATATACAAAAATTAGCTGGGCGTGGTGGTGCGCACCTGTAATCCCAGCTACTCAGGAGGCTGAGGCAGGAGAATTCCTTGAACCCGGGAGGCGGAGCTTGCAGTGAGCAGAGATCGTGCAACTGCATTCCAGCCTGGGCGACAGAGTGAGACTCCACCTCCAAAAAAAAACCAGTTAAGCTTAAAACAAAAAAAGAGAAAGGCCTCCCTAGATGTCATTTCAATGAGTCTTCTACTGTCCAATAATACTGGGCCAAACCTAGCCCAGATGGATATGAATCCACATATGTTTAAAGCCATTCAAGAAGGCAATTTACAGCCAGGTGCAGTGGCTCACACCTGCAATCCCAGCACTTTGGGAGGCCGAGGCAGTGGAACTCCTGAGGTCAGGAGTTCCAGACCAGCCTGGCCAACATGGTGAAACCCTGTCTCTACTAAAAATACAAAAATTAGCCAGCTGTGGTGGCAGGTGCCTATAATCCCAGCTACTCAGGAGGCTGAGGCACGAGAATTGCTTGAACCCAGGAAGCAGAGGTTACAGTGAGTCGAGATCGTGCCACTGCACTCTAGCCTGGGAAACAAGAGCAAAACTCCATCTCAAAAAAAAAAAAATGCAATTTCCTTGCACATGTTCCACAGTCTCCCTCTTCTTGGTTGGGAAGTTCTACTTAAGACCTAACTTAAGCACAATGCTTGCTCATTTCCTGAAGTTTCCTCATATCTTTCCAGTAAGGAGCTGATACATAAACCTGGCTGGCACTGTGTGATTCCTCTGCAAAACCACCCCTCCACAATGGTACCTGCACACTCAGGGCTGCCCGGCGGCTCTGAGTAGCGATTGAGAAGCATCATAAGGATGGTGCGTGTGGTAGGCATAGGTTCTGTTCCTGGTGCTATCCCTGAGTGCCTAAACAACGTGTCTCTCAGCTCTCGGGTTATAATCTGGTCTCCCAGAGTGTGGTGGTTGCACAAAAGTAGGTTGAGCAGGAGTAAGCCATTTCTCGCTGCAGAAGAGCACCTGGGAGGAGGGAGGTGACCAGGAAGAAACTGAGAGACCATGAATGCAATGGAAGCAGCAAAGCAAGCATAGAAGGCCGGGCAGCTAGGGAGCAAAGGGCTCCAGTGGGCCCTCTGAGCCAGGACATCTGATCCCCAGACCTCGGGCCACTCCTCCCAAACCCATAAAGGGAAGTCAGTGTGTCTCTGCCCTCTCTGGGAATCTCCCTATCCCCAATCCACTTGGGTTCTCCTCCAACAACAGTTGGCAGCGCCACCAATGCTTAATCCGGAGGTGACAGCGTGAGGGGAATTTCTGTGGAGTACATGAGCCTGGAGCACAGGAGTAGCAGGGTTTGGGACTAAGCAGGAGCCTGAAGTTGGGAAGGTAATGCCCTGACCCCTCAGTGTTCAGCATCAGGATCACGGCTGCAGGGACAGTGAGGAGCAGGCTCTCAGAGCCCGGGCGTGTGGCTGAGTCGATGCTGGCGAAGATCTCTCTGGTCATCTGAGCATCAAACAAAGAGTGGATAGAATCTCGGCCAGTAACAAACGTGGGGATCTCCGAGGAGCTGGCGATGGCCAGCATCTTCAGTGCCTGTGAGGGGGATGTGAAAGCAGAGTGAGGAGGGGGCAGAGGCACCATGAGGAAAGGGAGGCCTCATTCTAGACCTCAAACTTTGGGGCAGCTGAGCTGTTTGCAGATAGGTAGAGTAGGAGACAGAAATGGAAGAGGTAGTGATGGGACATCAAATACTACAAAGAGAGGGAAGGAGGGAGGGAGGAAGGAAAAGAAAAAAGGAAAGAAACTAAACAACAACAAAAAACCCTGAGACTGGATGGTAAAATCAGCCTTCCACTCCTCTTGGCCTCCAGGCTCGCAGCACCAAGGCTACCAGAGTGGGACAGCCGCCCCTCCTGTATCTTCCCTTCAGGATGGTGCCCCTCGCAGCATCTAGTTGTCTTCAGGGGCTTCTTACAGTTGTCTCCCATCTCACTTGCACTCCTTTCTTTGCAAAATCTCTCTTCCCTTGAGTTCCATGACTTCACATCCTCCTGGCTTTTCTCCTACCTCTCTGGTGTTCCTTTGCCCCAAGGAACTAAGGTTCCTTGTCCCCTTTCTCTGGACTCTGCACTCACCCACACTGAGGCAACCAGGTCCATTCACATTGCTTCAATTACCACCTATACACCAAGTCTCCAAAACCTGTGTCTCCTGGCCTTAGCCAGCATCCAGCCCTTCTAGATAAGACTTCTTGGTTGTCTCACAGGCAGTGGTTGGCATTATAGGAAAAATAATTGTAATGTGCAAACCTGTTTGCTGGGACTATAGAGAAAAATTAAATTAAAATAGACACTATACAATCAGAGTGGAGAATGTCTCTCCTGGTGAAAGGGTTGATTCTCTACAAGAAACCCATGAGAGATGGACTGGGCTAGAAATAATTCTCAGGACAATGCCTCTTGTAAGGCCTGGACCCTCCAAGCAACTTCTACTTCTCAATGAAGCTTTCTCCCTGTAGTTACACCACCCTCCCCCAGTTAGCTGAGTTCTGTAGACTTTAAGTTATTAACAAGATGATGTAATTTTATTTCAGGGCAAGATTTTTTTGAGATGAAGTCTCACTCTGTCGCCCAGGCTGGAGTGCAATGGCGCAATCTCAGCTCACAGCAACCTCCCGCTCCCGGGTTCAAGCGATTCTCCCACCTCAGCCTCCCAAGTAGCTGGGATTACAAGCATGCACCACCACGCCCGGCTAATTTTGTGTTTTTAGTAGAGACAGGGTTTCACCATGTTGGCCAGGCTGGTCTCAAACTCCTCACCTCAGGTGATCCACCCGCCTTGGTCTCCCAAAGTGCTGGGATTACAGGCGTGAGCCACCACACTCAGCCATTTTTATTTTTTTTTTTTTTTGCCATGATCTATAGTGGATGGCAATTGCTATGTTTTGGTCACGTAATTTGAGAGGATCAGGGAATTCTTTGAGCATGATGATCTGGACTATGAATGCCTGGCTGCTCTTGGTCCCATAAAGAAAAGCACCTCCCAGGCTGGGTGTGGTGGCTCATACCTGTAATCCCAGCACTTTGGGAGACTGAGGCGGGCAGATCATGAGGTCAGGAGATTGAGACCATCCTGGCAAACATGGTGAACCCCGTCTCTACTAAAAATACAAAAAATTAAGCTGGGCATGGTGGCACGTGCCTGTAATCCCAGCTACTCGGGAGGCTGAGGCGGGAGAATCGCTTGAACTCGGGAGGCAGAGGTTCCAGTGAGCCGAGATTGAGCCACTGCACTCCAGCCTGGGCTACAGAGCAAGACTCCGTCAAAAAAAAAAAAAAAAGAAAAGAAAAAAGAAAACAGAAAAAAAGAGAGAAAAGAGAAGAGAAAAGAAAAGCGCCTCCTGGCCTCTCCCGGGACAGCCTGCTTTAAGAGGACACATGCTCCCGTTCATGCTGCTGCCATTATACTACTGGAATCCATTCTCAGAACTGCTCTGGCCGAAGCCTGCCTGTCTCCCTCAGGAACCCTCAGGCTACACAGAGCTCCTCTGCCCACACCACCCTACCAGCCAGCACTTCTGTCTGGAGTAACCAGGAAGCCAATTCTTCTGTAAGCTACTCTGGATAAGGGCCTTCCTTCCCGATTCTCTGGGCAATGGCAATGCTGGCTTTGTTTTACCCAAATCTAGTAACAGAGTATTTTCTATGTAAGGGTGCCACTTAGATAAAAGAGGAAAAAAAAATACTTTTGGTTTAATGGTCACATCTAGAAAATTAGCTTTTAACCAGACACCTAATAATAACTAAAAAGGCAGGAACACTCAATACACCTGAAAACTCAACTCCTGACCTTCACCCCATATCTCCTCCTCCTGCAACATTCTCTCTCTCTCAGTAAATGGCCACTTCATGCACCCTGCTCCTTAATTTTACACCGGGGAGTCATTCTTAACCCCGGCCTGGGCCGGGCACGGTGGCTCATGCCTGTAATCCCAGGAGGCTAAGGCAGGAGAATCACTTGAACCCAGGAGGTGGAGGTTGTAGTGACCCGAGATAGCGCCACTGCACTCCAGCCTAGGCAACAGAGCGAGACTCCATCACAAACAAACAAACAAACAAAAAACCTCCTGGCCTGGCACAGTGGCTTATGCCTGTAATCTCAGCACTTTGGGAGGCTGAGGTGGGAGGATCACGTGAGCCCAGGAGTTCAAGATCAGTCTGGGCAACATAGCAAGATCCTGTCTCCAACAAAAATAACCCCAAAACTCCCTTTCCCCTTTTTCCAAACACTTAATCCCGAAGAATGTCCAGATCAAACTCTTAAAACCATCTGCATCTTTCCATTCCAAAGTCTACTCACTGATCTGAAGCACCAAAGTACCTCCTCAAGATCAGTAGTCCCCAGTCTGCCTGTCTTGCCCATTGTTCTCTCCCGCCAGGCCCAATGTACTCACCGCCAGCCCAGCCTGCTGCACCAAGACAGAAGTCTTATATTCTTGCATGCAGACCAGCACAGCATAGATGCCACCCTCCCTGGCAAAGAGCGGCCGCCACTCGTGCTTGGTCATGAGCAGGTAAAGGAGGCGCAGGGCCTGCACGACCACCATCTTCTCTCCCACCTGGTTGGTCAGCAGCTCCACCAGCATCTTCACTAGCTTCTCTCTGACAAGAGAAGAGATATTGGGGCTCCCCATCCCAAGGAGTCTTGCCTGACCTCCCAGCCATGGCACCGTCGGACTCCCTGACCAATCCCATCCACCAGATCTAGTCCATCCTCTCTGCCCCACCCAAACCTGCTCTCCTGGCTTCAGTCTCACCCCAATCCCCTCCCCTCTGCAGCCTAACTGCCTCTGGCTCCTCGGCTAATGAAGGAGGCATTAGAAAAAATGTTTATAAACTCTGGCTCACCTTTTCAAATAAATCTATAAATTCAAAGTGATACTAATCAAAATGCCTAAAAGGTGGTTTTGTTTGTCTTTTCGTTTTTGAGATGGAGTCTTGCTCTGTTGCCAGGCTGGAGTGCAGTGGCGCGATCTCAGCTCACTGCAACCTCCGCCTCCTGGGTTTACGTGATTCTCAAGCCTCAGCCTCTTGAGTAGCTGGGACTACAGGTGTGTGCTACCACGCTCAGCTAATTTTTTGTATTGTTTTTCAGTAGAGACAGGGTTTCGCTATGTTTCCCAGACTGGTCTCGAACTCCTGGCCTCAAGCAGTGTACTTGCCTTGGCCTCGCAAAGTGCTGGCCTAAAAGGTTTTTAAAAACACCACAACAGGCAGATCCAGGCCTTGGAAATGTTGAGAAAAAAATAGTGGTAGTCAGGTGCAGCAGCTCATGCCTGTAATCCCAGCACTTTGAGAGGCTGAGGCAGGTAAATTGCTTGAGCCCATGGCTTTTGCCATGGGCAACATGGCAAAACCCCATCTCTACAAAAAATTATCTGGCATAGTGACCTGTGCCTGTAGTCTCAAGTACTTGGGAGGCTGAGGTGGGAGGATCACCTGAGCCTGGGAGGTCGAGGCAGCAGCAAGCTGTGATCATGCCACTGCACTCCAGCCTGGCTGACAGAGTGAGACCCTGTCTCAAAAAAAAAAAAAAAAAAAAAGAGAAAAGGGGTAGGCTTGCCTATTATTATCAAAATATAAATATAAACTTGTAATAACTACAACCCTGGAACTGATATAGGGTAGCTAAATAGATCAATAGATGAGAAGAGAGATAAGGGTGGTGTATAAGCCAGTAAAAAAAAAAAAAAGGAAGAACCATTTAAAATATAATGTTGTCTGGGCACAGTGACACACACCTGTAATCCCAGCACTTTGGGAGACTGAGGTAGGTGGATCACTTGAGGTCAGGAGTTCGAGACCAACGTGGCCAACATGGTAAAACCCCATCTCTACTAAAAATACAAAAATTAGCCAGGCGTGGTGGTGCGGGCCTGTAATCCCAGCTATTCAGAAGGCTGAGGCAGGAGAATCGCTTGAACCCAGGAGGCGGAGGTTGCAGTGAGCCGAGATTGCACTGCTGTACTCCAGCCTGGGCGACAAAGCAAGACTCTGTCTCAAAATTAATTAATTAATTATTGACTGAGGCCTTGCTTGAGGCCAAGAGTTTGAAACCAGCCTGGGCAACATAGTGAGACCCCATCTCTACAAAAAGTAAAAAAAAAAAAAAAAAAAAAATTAGCTGGGTGTGGTGGCTCATTCCTGTAGTCCCAGCTACTTGGGAGGATAAGCAAGAAGGGTTGCTAGAGGCTAAGAGTTTGAGGCTGTAGTGAGCTATGTGATCTTGCTATTGCACTCCAGCCCGGTCAACAGACTGAGACCCTGTATCTGAAAAAAAAAAAACAAAAAAACACGCGCGCACACACACAATGCAATTTAGAGACACCTGGCTATCCATATGAAAACACTGAAGCTGGAGCTCTATTTCACAACATTTGCAAAAATAAACTGCAAATGAATTTTTAAATAAATTAAAAAAAAACAAAATCATGGGTATTTTTGGAAAATATTTTTATAATTCTGGAACAGAATAGATCCTTTTAAGTAGGACACAAAATCTAGAAGCCATAAAAAAGCTGAAAAATGTAGCAACAAAAAGTCTGAAACTCTAGCATGATGAAAAAAACACTATACACAAAATTACGAGACAAGCGCAGGAGCTAGAGAAAGGGGCCAGTGGAAATGCTGATCTAAAAGAAGAGGAAGACGTGCCTCTAGAGTCCCTAGATCATGGTGAGGGTCAGGAGAGAAAATAGCAGGTATTGACTCTTGCTTAACAGTGACAGCGAGGCCAACGGAGGAGGTGGCTCGGGAACTACGAGGGGAAAGAATACAGAAGAACTTCTGGGAAAGTTCTGTTTTTAATCTATCTTTTCTAAGAAGTTTAATAATGACAACAGTGTGAATGAAATATGCTTGAAATACATATCCCCTTCCATGGCCATGATTTATTATATACCAGATAATATACATGGGTAATACATATGACTAGAGAAATAAGTAAGGATGTTTACCAACATGTTAATAGTGATTGTCTCTGTCTTAATGGCTTTCAGATTTTTTTTCTGTCAATCTCACTTGAATATGATCAGATAATTTTTATTTTAATAATTTTCTAACTTTTTTACCGTATGTATTATTCTATAACCAAAAAATAAAGCTAATATGATTTTTAAAAAGACAAGCAAAATATCTGGAACATAAATAACAAAGGAATAACCAAAATGCCTATAAATACATTAAAAAAGGCAAAGATCCAATTAAAAAGTGGGCAAAGGATAATAACAGAATATTTATAGAAAAAAAAAAACAGAACAAATGTATGCAAATGTGCCTAACTTTACCAGAACTAGGAAATTAAAACAAAGAGATACCAATCATTTAAAATGCTGCCAATTAGATAGATTAAAAAAGACGACAATATTCAGTGTTGGCAGACGTAAGGAAAAACAGACGCGTTAGAACACTGCACTTGAAACTGGAGATAATCACACTGCAGGGTCCCATGCAGCAGTAAAAATAATGAGGCAGCTCCACCCAGACTGATATGGAAAGCCCTCTAAGACACTGAGCGGGGGCAAAAAAAAAAAGTTGTAGAAACATGTAGAATGGGATTACATAGACTAAAACAAAGACTCAGAAAATGCTCTATTTCCAAACACACAATTACAAATGCAAATCTGTAGGATATAGTAGACTGATAACAGTGGTGAGAAAGGACTTTGGCCTTCCTATGTCCTTTTACATTCTTCAGATCTTTTAAAATGAGAATGCGGCTGGGCATGGTGGCTCACACCTGTAATCCCAGCACTTTGGGAGACTGGATCATCTGAGGTTAGGAGTTCAAGACCAGCCTGGCCAACAGGGTGAAACCCCGTCTCTACTAAAATACAAAAATTAGCTGGGCCTGGTGGTGGGCACCTGTAATCCCAGCTACTTGGGAGGCTGAGACATAAGAACTGCTTGAACCCAGGAGGCGGAGGTTGCAGTGAGCCAAGATCACACTATTGCACTCTAGCCTGGGTGACAGAGTGAGACTCTGTCTCAAAAACAAGTAAATAAATAAAAATAAATAAATAAAATGAGAATAAGTTGTGTGTTATTTGTATAATTTAAAAGTAGAGGGCTGGACGCGGTGGCTCACGCCTGCAATCCCAGCACTTTGGGAGGCCGAGGCAGGCAGATCACGAGGTCAGAAGATCGAGACCATCCTGGCAAACATGATGAAACCCTGTCTCTACTAAAAGTACAAAAATTAGCTGGGTGTGGTGGTGCCTGTAATCCCAGCTACTTGGGAGGCTGAGGCGGGAGAATCCCTTGAACCCGGGAGGCAGAGGTTGCAGTGAGCCGAGATCGCGCCACTGCACTCCAGCATGACGACATAGCAAGACTATCTCAAAAATAAATAAATAAATAAAGGTAGAAAAAAATTTCAAATAAAGTAGGTTTTAAGGTCTAATGTGGAAAAAAAAAAAAGTACGTAGGGACAGAAAAAAAAGAAAAAGAAAGAGAAAAAACTCCAGTTCTAGAGCCAAAAAGACCTAGGTTTGAATCCTGGCTCTGCTATCTGTAAAACTCTAAGCAAGTTACTTAAATTCTCTAAGCTTCAGTTTCCTCACCCATACAGTAGGATAATAATATTACCAACGCTTCCTCAGGTGTTAGGTGGATTTAATGAGAGAATGCATGTAAAATACTAGCACAGTGCCTGGCATAACAGAAGTGCTCCAAGAATACGAGCCATTAAAACATCCAACCCTCCTGCTCGGCTGCTCCTCAGGCTGAGCCTTCCTTCACCCCAAGCTTTTCTAATTCGTGATCTCAAAGCTCCTTCCCCACTACCACCATCCTTTGCCTACAGCTTCAACCAAAACCTCTTCCCTCCCCAGTATGCTAACCTCAGCGATCTGTCAGGACGGACCAGAGGGTGGTCCCGCTCAGTGACCTCCTCCACAGCCTGAGAGAGGGCAGAGAGCCCTGAAAGCTGCAGGTGTGTGTCCAAGCTGGATATCTGCACAGTGGCCACGACCGCTGCCACATGCTGATCCAGGGAGCTGCGAGGACCGGGACCCCGCAAGGCTCTGGCCATTTCTGAAATTGGTGGGAAAAGGCAATGGCTAAAAGAACTGTGGCACCTTGAAGTTAGAAGTCTTTAAAGTCAAGCCCAGTTATCCTACCAATATTTAAACACATTATCGGCTACTGCAGCTTGCAGAGTTTTCCAATTCTGTGTCAGGGATCTAATGATCAAACAAAGGAGATGAAGACACCCTAGAAAACGGATCCTCCTTTTCCAGAGATACTAAAGGAAGGGAGCGCTGGTTAATTAAATACAATCAAGGTCAAAAGGAAGAAGATGGACGCATGGTTCCAAGGCATTTTCCCCTGCAAAAATCACCTTCCTCCATGGCTTTCCTTCGATCCTGACTATCCATTTCTTCTACTGAGACTACCCAGGACTTGTTCCAATTGCTTCCTCCCAGAACCTGACTCACCACTGGCTGCCTCCTTCATCTCAGTGGGCAGGGTCATCCCCTCAGTCACCAGAAGCTGGTTAAACAGCTGAGAATCACTCTGTGCCATGGGGGGCTCGGTCCTTGTCTTGGTGGGCTCGGCCTCTGTCTTAGGGGCCTCAGCCTTTGTTTTGAGGGACTCAGTCTCTTCCTCTGAGAAGCTGGCCTCCGACTTGGACTCCTCTTCTGGATCTGGGGTACAGGAGTGATTTCGTGAAGTAGACGAGCTGCTTCGTTCATTAGACAGCAGCCCATACTTGGTGTAGATCTGGGAGTTGAGCAGGTCATTGAGAGTGCTGCCCTCAAATCGACTACTGAGAACCTGCAGCAGACTCTCGGCCATTTCCACGGACACAGAGATCTCACCTAGGGCCTTTTCACCCAGGGTCTGTCAACAGAAGGGGTATACGTTTAAGAGACAAGCAGACACAAAGGTCTTGGGGTCAGTAATGGGAAGGGTGATCACTCCCTACCATGCCCCCACACCTTCTACATACTAGACCCTCACAGCACTTGCCTCCAACCCCCAGCAGGACTCCTCCTAACCCTAATCTCTAGCTCCAGCCTCCCCCTAAGCGGTATCCCCTATCTGAAACTCCCTCTAGAGAATCCCACCTCTAACCCTACTAGAAAACCCCCAGGTATCTCAGGCCTATAATACCTCATCCAGGTTCTTCCAAAGATTCTGGAAAATTGGCTGCTGCTCACACAAGTCCAACTTTTTGATAAAGAAAAGCAGCTCCCACCATTCAGCCTGGGTCAGATATCCCACTCTCTCATTCTTCTGAGGTTCGGGCTGGAGGTACGGCAAAGGGTACAGCCCATCCATAGGATTCCAGTCCCAGGAGGGAAATGCTGAGGACACAGGCATGGCGGGCATCAGCACCCCTCAGGAATGGGGTCTATTTCTGGACCCCTAGGGCTGCTCCTGGTCAGAAGTGGCTTCATCCCAGTCACTAATCCTCTGTTCAGAGACATGCTATCCATGTCCCCTCTTAGGCTCACCTGTGCCCAACACAGTAGCCCCTGCCCCCTTCTCCACAGCTGCTGAAGCCTTATCCTCAGTGGCTTCCTCAGGGCCCAGGATCTCCAGCATGTGCCAGTGCACCCAGTAAGTGCGGCCTGTCGACTGCCAGAAAACCTGGTATGAGGGAGGAAGAAAGAGAGCAGAATAGAGAAGGCTCAACCCTCTAAGCCTTGGCCTGTGAAGGCTTGAAAGGACATGCCCAAGCATAGATCTGGGGCGCACCCTCAGATACACACCTGGCTAAGCCTGGAAAAACCCCCATATGGCAAAAGGCTTCCTTCCCTTATCAGGAGTGGGCCCTGCCTCTTTTCTTAACCATGATTCTCTGCCTCGACATTCCTTCCTAGCCTCTTCCACTGGTGTTGGTGGGGAGGTATCTCCATTTATCAGTTCTGCTTCCTGGGTGAGTCTCCCATGAACTTACAGCCCACCCACACCCCTGCCAGATTTTCTCAGCCCTCCAAATGCACCCCGCACAAATGCCAACCCCCTCGTATCATTCCAATTCCCCAGGGGGGTTCTTCTTGGGTGGCCTGCAGGAGTCCTCCTTATGAAGTCCCAGCTACACCCCACCCCAAATAAACTCCCAACAGTGTCTCACCACCATGTGCTGCCCACCTGCACAGGGGGAATGCCGTTGTTGCTCTGCCGGAACTCGCCCTCGTCCCCAGCACTGATCTCCTCATAATCATCCAGCATCCGCACTCGCATCCCTGGCTGCAGCGTCTGCTGCACATATTCTCCATAGCCACTACGGCTGGAGAATTCAGAGCGCTGGCGGAAGACCCACCCTTGTCTTCTGGGGGTGGTGACAGTGGTGGGGAGTAAAAGGCTGGGGCCTGAAATGTAGGGCTGAAAGATGGACCGGGTTGGCCGGGGAGGTGACATGCCCTGTTCGCTGAGGTTCCGGGCCCAGCCCATGCTCCGCACAAGCTCAGAGATGAGGTTGCCCACAGCCATGCTGAACTCCAGTTCCCGCTGTCCCCGGCTTTTCTCTCTTGTGGCACATGGGGAGCTTTGGTCTCCAGCTCCCAGCTCTGGACTGCTATTCAGCTGATCCAGGAGGGAGGTGACACAAAGGTAGCGCTTCACCAAGGAGAAAAGCAGCTTTCCTGGGATCTGTAAGACACAATCTTTGGGACAGGTTCATCTCTTCCTGGCTTTAGCCTCTCCCCTTCCCTGAAGTATCCTCCTCTACAGAAAAATATAAAGGCCTTCTCCCCAGGCCTGTAGTTCTCAAACTTTGATTTGTGTAAGAAAGGCATAGGGAGTGTCTTAAAACACAGATTCCTGGGTTCTCATCTCAGAAATTCTGAATGGAGAGGGGCTGGGAGGGAGGACATGAACCTTCATGTTAACAAGTTCCCAGGTGGCTCTGGTGCTAACATTCAGTCCTGAACCACGTTTTCATAAATAATGTCTTAGCCCTTGTACACAGCATTTCCCTACAGCTGGCAGTGTACCTGAGGCAGATGAATGCCCTCAAAGGCCATGCAGTGTTCTTCAGAGGATGTGGTTTCTGCAAACAGCTCCAGCAATGTATAGCGACTGTCAAAATCCATGTGCTGCTCGATGCCATCTTGCTGGCTCAGTGATAGAAGGACGTGAGCCCGACTCCCTGTAATCCATACCCAATCCATATCTTCTCCTCAATCCCCAGTACTTTCTCCCTGCCTTTCCTAGATTCTATCTCCTACCCCAGAGGCTTTCAAACTTTGTTACTAAGGCTCACAGAAAGAAATACATTTTACATGGTAACCTGTTACAAACATACATACATATAACTGAAACATATATTTTATGCTACAAAATTTACCCCTACTAAGTGCTACACACTAATGACTTAAGTTTTTAAAAAAATGTTGGTTGTAACCCACCAAACTGATTTCAAAACCAACTAATAAATCTCAATCCAGTTTCAAAAATACAGGTAAGTCCTATTCTCTTCTCTGGTCAATGCACTGAGAATGAACAGATAAGCCAGAGGCTATCATTTTAGCCTCTTTATATACCTGAAATAGCCTATTAATCTATATTTTTTCCTTTGCATCAAATTGATATTCACCAAATACTAAGTGTTCTTACAGAGCTAGGAAATCTCTCCTCTTTCTTATTCCCTGTGGCCCCATTTTCTCCATTGCTTTCCTTCTTCCCTGGCTGTCTCTTACCAGCATCGTGGGCTGCCAGAGCCTGCAGCATTTTGCCTGCACTCCGGCGGATCTGAGGCTCAGGATTGCACAACATGTGCATGAGCAGGTCTAGGGCTCCTGTCTCCCTGAAGACACCAGTGAGGGGCCCGATGCTGGCGTAGGCACTGAGCACGTGGATGGTGTGAAGCACAGCGGCCGTGAGGCTTGGGGTCCCACTTTCTGCCAGCTGCCTGGCCGCCCTGCGTACCAGCGCCTGAACATCAGCCTCCATCTCTCCCATTGCCACTTCATCCAGGCCTCCTGGATCTCGAGGAAAGCTTCCTGAAACCCCAGCTGGTTCGTGCTGAAGTCCCTTAGATAGTGCCCGCTCACCTAACAGCCCAGGGCAGTTGGCGTAGACCTCAGGAGCCGACAGCCACATGAGGATGTGCTCTGCTTTGCCTTCTTCCACACCCACTTTGCCCACTTCCCCACACTTCAGGACACTCCATCGGATCAGGTATTCAGGATGCCCGTCATGCCCAGGCCTCTGTCGAATGAGTTCTTCAGGATATGCCTGCAGCCGAGGCCCTAAGGGCACCATGAGGTCCCCAGCATGCCGTTCCCCCACCATCCTGACCTCCTGGGATACACAAGGAGAAAGATAAGGCAGTATGAGAAAAGAAAAAAAATACATGGAGGGGGTGGAATCTTGAGACACAGAGAAGGTGGGTGGTGATCGGTAGGCTGCATGGTAGAATTTAGGAGGCCAAACAGAAAAGGCAAAAAATAGGATGGAATAAATAGCTGAACATACTTTGGGATTTATAACAGAAGGAGAATGGAGTGAAGACAGAGAGGGGATGAAGAAGGGGTTTAAGAAATGGAAGAGTTGGCTGCGCCCAGTGGCTCACGCCTGTAATCCCAGCACTTTAGGAGGCCAAGGTGGGCAGATCACGAGGTCAGGAATTCAAGACCAGCCTGGTCAACATAGTGAAACCCCGTCTCTACTAAAAATACAAAAATTAGCCAGGTGTGGTGGCACATGCCTGTAGTCCCAGCTACTCAGGAGGCTGAGGCAGGAGAATCACTTGAACCCAGGAGGCGGAGGTTGCAGTGAGCCAAGACCGCGCCACTGTACTCCAGCCTGGGCAACAGAGTGAGATTCTGTCAAAAAAAAAAAAAAAAAAGAAAAGAAAAGAAAAGAAAGAAAGAGAGAGGAAGGAAGGAAGGAAGGAAGGAAGGAAGGAAGGGGAGTTTACAAAAAGAGAATGAAAACAGTAATAGGCAAAGTAACAATAAACAGAGTGACAGTTAAGCAAGACAGTTTAGGCAGGATAGCAGGGTGGCTGAGGGTTACAGATTAGGACTTAGAAGAATGACATGGGTGGACAGGAAGGACAGCAGCATGTGAGGCAGTGGGATCAGAACATGTGAGGAAAAGTAGGATAGCGGAGGGGCAGGACAGGGAGCATAAATGACAGAGTAAAGCTGCAGGGTGGATGTAAAGGGTGGGCCATGGCAGATATAGAGAATGGAGATGACAAAAGGCTGGGATGTTGGGGCAAATGACTGGATAGGAAAAGTATATTCGAGTCTTGTGAAAGGGGGAGGGCCCTAGGGACCAGATAAAATTATGGGAAAGATGACCAGGTCCCACCCTGCCCTTATACTGTATGTATGGTAAGGATTTAAGTAAGTTAGGTAGATAAGATAGAGGTGGTAATCATGGGGTTAAAGGTAGGAAATGAGGTCAGGAGAGAAGCAATATTCAGAGATTTCAGTATCAGATAAATGTGACTCTGAATTCTGGCTTTCTGTCTCACTGTCTGCATAGTTTGGAACAAGTTACTTAACCTCTGAGCTTGTTTCCTCTTCTGCAAGATGGTAGTAATATTCATAGTTACTTCATGAATTTAGTAGGATCATGTATGTAAAGCACTTGGAACAGCATCTAGCACATAAAGAGTGTTCAGTAAACATAATCTATTATTATTCTTAGATGGAGAAGGTAGGGGAGTCATCAAATAAATGCAAAGTTATTAAGACCGATTATAAATGGGAGTGGAATAATCAGGAAAGATATGCGTGATATGAAGCAGTGCAGGGGCAACACGGAATAGTGAGAATAAGAATGGAAGAAGGTAAACCCAGATGAAGATATAGTGGTCAGGGCAGGGGTCATGTTGGGGTACAGGGACAGAAGATGAGAGTAGAGGTGAAGAGGAGGGAGAAAGATGGATGTGGACCTCAATGGAGGTAGGGGTCCACTTAGGATGGGGGGCAAGCCTGGATGGTAACCAGCGATGTGCCAGCGGGCAACTGATTAGCAGCAGGGGGAAGTAAAAGAATCGGATAGGAGGAGGTAGGAGGTGTAACGTGGGCCTAGAAGAGCAACAATAAACTGAGGTGTGGGGGTGAGCTCTGGACGCATGGATGAGACCAGCAGATAGCAAGGTCAAGCCCAAGCTTGCAGAGCCGTGGGGAGGTGGAGGAGGCCAGCACGGCAGAGGGAACGGGTTTGGGGGGAGGGGGAAGGATGGTTGGGGGCGCGGTCCAAAAAAGCTGAAAAGATCCAGTGAATCTCAGAGAGCAAGACCTGGTTCCCTTCGTCAGCCCCATGGACAGTGGCTAAAGGACCGGGGAGGGGACAGGAGAAGGGGAGGGATTGGGTCGGCGCAGAACTCTCCTCTCACCTCCCACCGCCCGGCTCAGCCCTCGCTGGGACCCAGCGGCCGGTCCCGCCGTCCTGGCCCCGCCTCCTCAGAGCTCCCTTCCGGGTCACACAGCGAGTGCACGCACGGCCGGGCACCTACGGGTCCCACCGCGGCCCACGCCGAGCGTGGCGGAACAGCGCGCGAGTGGAGCATGCGTGCTACCGCGGGCGGCTGCACTGGAAGAGGGGCGTGGGGGCGCGCTACCGGCGGAGCCTGGGATCGAGGTCACGTTGCTCCTCTCTCAGCAGCAGGAAGAAGCCGTTTCCATCCAGTCAACTGTGAAGCCCCCTCCTCTTCACTGGGTCGGCCCTCCTAATCCTCCCTCTCCCATCACAGCGATCATGCTGACGAAACATAGTAACCCACATTCCCACCTTTAAGGCTGCCCTTTTGGACTTTTCAGTAGGTCAGGTGCCCATGAGTTTCCCAAACCCTTCAGCAGTGCTTTGGATTAGTTGTGTCACTTTTCCTGTTAATTAAAATTTGCTCCTCTTGCGTTGGCCTTAACACCTAGCAAAGCCACGCACAGGGAGAAGGTCCTCGGCCCCGCAAAACTTTCCTTAAATTAAATCGTATGGAATTAAACAGCCCAAAGCACACCTTAGCATTACCGTTCTCATCAAGCAGCCCGGATCGCTACTCAGAGCAGCAATTTTAGGAGTTTGCCTCGCGTTCATACCCCCATCCCTCCCTAAGTAGAAAAACAGAACCAAAGACCCCACAGTCTGTGCACAAAAATGATACATTTATTGAAAGAGTATTTTTTTTTTAATACAAAAGAAAGCTCTGTACATAGGACTGTGACCATGTCCACTATTCCTGGGTCAGCATCCCAGGGGAAGTAGAAACCACTGACATACACACTCACATTCAAGCACACACACTCACTCAGGCGCACACACCCACACACACATACCCCAGAGCCACCGAGGAAGGGAAACACCAAGGGTCGCTGCACATAAAAATGCCACCTCAACTCATCCCTGACACACGCATGTCCTCCCAAGGCCACGCTCACACAACACACATTATAAGCACTTTGCCTGATTCACTCACTGGGTCTGTCTTTTGTGGGAAGGAGAGGAAGAATTCATCAAAGGTCTCCTCCCCATGGGTGGGGGAGTGGGGAGTGAGTGAGTGATGGTGGAGTGAAACAAGAGCAGAGAAAAGGGGCTGGGCAGTTACAGACCTGAGTCCCAAGCTCCCCTGCTCTCTGGCCCCTGATTTGCCACGCCCCAGCCTTGAAAGCCACCCATAAGCCCCAGCTATCTCCAGGAGAAAGCCCAGAAAGGTGACTTCCATCTTGGCACCCCAAACTGGGGCAAGACAGCAATGAGGGTTAGAGGTTAGGGGGTTCTCAAACATGTCGGCAAATCATCCCCTTGATAACTAGGCTGTGCGTAAAATCTTCCCCCATCCCTTCACCTAATCACAGAAGCCAGCTTGTTCCTACTGAAGGCAGTCTTAGGGGTTAAGAAAATTTCACCCCACTGCTGCCCTGTTTCTGAAAAAGCTCCCCTTCTGGATATAGGTGGTGAAGGTAGGCTCTGACACAGGGTAAAAGACCCTCCCCCCTATGCTGGCCCACCCTCAAGGTCTACCCCAAAGGGGGAGGAGGGGGGTGGGGCATGGCCCCTGTACAAATTACATAAATACTGAGGTTACACTTAGAAAAATAAAGTCATTTTCTTCAAGGCTTTTTGTCTTAATTTAAAAAAGTTACAGTAGCTGCTCACTCCCTGGGAGAACTGCCCATTTCTGGCTCCCCTTTGGCTGCACTCAGCCCAAGAAGCTGCTCCCACTTCTTCTGACCCCCATTCCTGCCTCTCACCCCCTCCCAGACCCCACCCTGCTCACTGCAACTTGGGCCCCAGGCAGCTGCATGCCTGGGACAGCGCAAGGCTGCAATGCCCATGCGTGTGGCACAAATGAAGTCAGTTGCCTCTGCCTGACGCCCTCCCACCCCAACCCCGACATTTGGTCTCCCTCTTCCCTCTCCCTAGCAACAGCCCTAAAGGGCAAAAAGAGGCCCAGAGCTGTGGGTCACCCTCCCCACCCCGTTGGGGCATGGCCTGAGGGCCCCTCCCCCGGCTTTCTCCTGGAAACAACCCAGGACTGGGCAAACCCAGAATCTCCCCCACACACTGGTGGACCCCGAGCTCATGGGGTGGCTCTGTCCCCAGGGGCCCAGCCAGTTCTGGGGAGCCTGAGGGCTCCCCAGGGAAGGGGAGTTTGGGCAGGGAGGGGGACGAGAAAAACGCCATAAAAAAAAGTTAAATATTTTAAAAATATATATTTATAGATTTGTTTTCACTTCGTCTCCTCAAATAAAAAGTTCAAAATCAACTTTAAGTAAAGCAGCTGGGAGGAGAGGGGGGAAGACAAGGGGGAGAAGGGAACGCTGGTGGTTCCCTCCAACCCAGGAGCCCCTGGAGGTCCAAGGGGAGCGGCAAGGCAGGGCAGGCGGCCCCAGGAACCTGCCCAGTGCACAGGCCCAGCTACTCAGGAGCTGAAGGGGCAGAGGACAGCAGTGTGAGGAAGAAGCCCCCATCTCCCCAGCTGGCCCCCTGAGGGGCAGAGCCAGGGCTCTTTTGACCCAGCCTGTGACAGACACAGGGCTGACCTGGGGTCAGCAAGGAGGCTGGCAAGAGGGCCCCAACTGCTTCCTCAGAGGAGGACACGGTGCCCAGCCCCACAGAAGGCCTGTGTGTGGGGAGGTGGGGCACGGTCCCATTGGGTAAGCTAATACTCATGGCAAACATCGAGCCAAGCTGGCGAGGGGGTCCCAGGAAGGAGGACAGCCCCTCCAGCAACAGAAATGGGAGGTGGGGCGGGAAGAAGGGGAGGCTGAGGGAGGATGGGTGGAGGCAGGCAGGCCCATTTCTTTGGCTGGAGTGAGAGGGCTCAGTCCTGTGGCTGCCCGTTCCTCCTCCCCGCCTCCCTCCTGCGGCCCGTCAACGTGTGTGTAAAGAAAACGTGAAAAGGCAACAATAAATAAGTGGTGCCATCCCTTGGGCCATCTGTCCAGGGCGGCGGGCGGATCATTCACTCTTGGTGCTGTGGGCGGTGTCCAGGTTCACCACCTGTAGCTCGGTGAGGTTGCTGCTGCTCCCGGCCTGCTGCCCTATCACAGCCATCTGGAGGGAAGGGGATGTATGAGGAGGGGCAGGGACTGGCCAGCCAGTTCAGGCTCCCCTGGCTTCCCTGCCTGCCAGCCACAGGCCTGAGCAGAAAAGCAGATGGGCTTCCAGGCTAGGGATTTTGGCTTTGATGAACTGGTAACAGGATCCCCTAAGGTCAAGACAAAGAAGTGGCTATCTGGGATGGGGTGAAAGATATCCCTACCTACCTGGTGGAGCTGAACTGCTGAAACAGGGATCTGCACTGTCCCAGATGATGCTGTCAGGAACACCTGGGGGACGCCACCTACATTGGAAAACCACAGGAGATACTCAAATTGTTTGTTGAAACTTCCAGATATTGGAGGAGTGGTGTCAAATGCACAAGTGACTGGGGGAGTCTCAGATGTAAGAGCCCAAGGGAAAGGGTGCCAGTGTGTCTGAGGGTGCATGCGGGTGTGAGTGTCCAAGTGTGCATGGGTGTCCAAATGTGTGTGTGAGCATCCAAGTCTGTGTTGTATTTGGGTAGAAATATTTGTAGGCATCAGTGCATGTGTGTGTGTGTGTGTGTGTGTGTGTGTGTATAAAGAAGGAAACGGTCCTCCTTTCCTTAGCCCTGCTCCTCTACTCACCTGGCTCCTGGACCTGGCTGTGTGACACCTGCATGGTGGATGGTGCCTGGGAGAAGGCATTCAGCACGGTGAGGCTGCCATCACCCAGGCCCGAGGTGGGGGCATACATCACCGCATGCGGGCTAGGGTACATCATGTGGCCACCCACAGTTGTGGGCACGGATGACGTCATGATGGTGGCGGGCAGCGTCACTGGCAAACACAGACATGTGTCAGCTCGGCACTGGTCCCCACTGATAACTCCCATTCCGTCCGTAGGAATTCCAGGCCCCCAGAGCCCTCTTGCCATTTCCCAGGTCAGAAGCTAGACACGACTATTCCTCAGCTCCATCATCAACTAAGAAAAGCCTATTTTTTCTTGAACACAACAGCATCAATCTTTAATTGTATCCTATCACATTGTACTATTCAATTTTCTATCTACTGAATTCTCTAAGTCCTAAATCTTGGGAAAAACAAAGATTATGACTGACCTACTCTCAGAAAACTCAGATACTCCCCTTTTAGGAGCTCTAACATCTTATTTTTTATTTGTTCTCATTCTCCCTCCTTTTTTTTTTTTTTTTTTTTTGAGATGGAGTGTCACTCTGTCACCCAGGCTGGGGTGCAGTGGTGCGATCTTGGCTCACTGCAAGCTCTGCCTCCTGGGCTCATGCCATTCTCCTGCCTCAGCCTCCCGAGTAGCTGGGACTACAGATGCCTGCCACCAAGCCCGGCTAATTTTTTGAATTTTTAGTAGAGATGGAGTTTCACCGTGTTAGCCAGGATGATCTCAATCTCCTGACCTCGTGATCTGCCCCCCTCGGCCTCCCAAAGTGCTGGGATTACAGATGTGAGCCACCGCACCCGGCCTCTCCCTCCTTCTTAATGCACAGCTAACAAATTCATCTTTCAAACAAGCACTTCTCAAATGTTAACGTGCATTATATGGGAATCTTGTTAAAACACAGACTCTGGGCCGGGTGCGGTGGCTCAGGCCTGTAATCCCAGCACTTTGAGAGGCCGAGGTGGGTGGATCACGAGGTCAGGAGATCGAGACCATCCTGGCTAACAAGGTGAAACCCCGTCTCTACTAAAAATACAAAAAAATTAGCCAGGTGTGGTGGCGGGCATCTGTAGTCCCAGCTACTCGGGAGGCTGAGGCAGGAGAATAGCGTGAACCCGGGAGGCAGAGCTTGCAGTGAGCCGAGATGGTGCCACTGCACTCCAGCCTGGGCGACAGAGCGAGACTCCGTCTCAAAAAAAAAAAAACAGACTCCGATTCAGTAGGTTTGGGGTGAGACTCAAGATTCTGTATTTCCAACAAGCTCCCAGGTAATGCTGGTGTTCCCAGTCCATAGGCCACACTTTGAGTAAAAAGGTTTTAAATAATAAGAACTTAAAATTAACCTTACTTTGAGAGTATCTCATCATTTCTGAAATGTCTAGAGATACCTGAGGGTAACTGTGGCTACTCAAAACCTATAAGACCCTCGCACAAAGAGAAAATTGCTCTCTAAGTCCTTCCTGATAATTAAGCAAATGTGTCTTTGAGCAAGTAACTTCTTATTTCTAGGCCTCAGGCTCCTCATCTGAATGAGGAGGTAGGTCAATGGTCCCTAATTTTCTTCTGGAATCCGCTGCCCACTGCAGGGCGGGATTCAAAACCCAGTCATCCTCACCTGACTTCCCCATAATTATTAGGCCCAAAGCCTCAATCTCCACTTTAAGAAATCCCCTGACTTTAGTTACAGGAGGGTTACTGTTGGGCACCTACTGCTAGGCCTCGTGGGGGAAGGCAGGGAGGGAGGGTGACAGGGCTGCGAGCTATACCTGTCCCGCTGGAGGAGGTCTGCGTGAGGTCTGTGCTGCTGTCACGGGAGGGAGACGCTTGCTGTGGGGCCTGGTGCACTTGAATGGCCTGCACTGGGACCTGCTGGGCCACTGTCCCACCTGCAAGACACAGAGTCTTATTTGTGCTCTGTCCCACCCAATTGCCACCTCCACCAAGTACCCATGGACACCCCAGTCCCAGGGTCTGGCACAGTGGTCCCCAACTTCCATCACTATCTTTCCTGGAAGCCAAAGAGGCCCTTCATGCCTGAGTCTTCCCTCTGGGGGCTTCCACGCTCTACTCTTGCCCATCCCTCCTCCTCCTGCCCTGGGCCTTGTCTCTCTTTTCTTCAGTTGACCCAAGAGCTGGCAATAACCCATCAAAGACATGATCTGCCTTCCAGTCAAGGCAGGAAGTGGTGAAACATCTACTGCCCTGTGGCAATGAGGGCACGGGGCTGGGGTAGCTAGACAGGGCCAGAATATATGGTTGAAACTTACTGACAAGGACAGCAGGGGTCTCAGTGGGCAGAGGTATGCCTGCCAACAGGATATAAGAGGCTTCTCTCAGGCTCTGGCCCCTATTCACCTTCCTTCTGAGCAGGGAAAGAGGTTCTCTTGGTGCCAGCCCTAAACACACTCTTAGCATGCTTGATTTGCCCCAGGAAGGACGAATCTCTCCCTGCCCCTCGTGACTCACCAGGCATGAGGGTGAAGCTGGTAGGCAGCTGCATAAGGCCCCCAGAGGAGACAGGGCCGCTGCCTGTACTCTTCAGCACAGTCCCATTGGCACTGCTGACAGCACTGGGGCTGACACTAGCAGACACTGGTGCCAGGTAGTTGGTGATGGGAAAGGAGGGGCCGCTGCTGACTTGCATGGTGGTAGAGGTGCTAGGTGCTGTTTGGATGGTGGAGGTTGTACCCGGCAGGTTGGTGACTGTGAACGCCGGCTTCAGTGTGTCCTATACCCAGAGTAAAGATGAAGCAATGAGCCTCTACCAGATCCTGCCTTTGCAGAAGCTTTGTGTGGACTGAGAACCCAGACTGAAACCAGTGAGCTTGGGTTCAAATCCCAACGCCACCATTTACCTGATGCCTGACTCTTAGGTAAGTTATTGATCTACTGAGCTACAGTTTTCTATCGGTAAAAGGAGGATAATACCTACCCCCTAGGTTGCTGTAAGGATTAAGTAGGTTAGCATATGTAAATCACTTAGAAAACACTACCTGGCACATAAAAAAACCAAAATAAATATTTTTTGCTCTTATGATAATTATTATCATTGTCATTATTATAATCCCCTGAGTTCTCTGCTCCAGCGGACTGTGGTAATCCCATTGGCTGGGGAGTCAGGACACCAAGGTCTGTTCCTAGCTCTGGTAATGACCATCTAAGTGACCCTGAAATAACCACTCCCCTTTTCTGAACCTCGGTTTTCCTCTTCTATAAGCATGAGGGGGCTGGGCTACTACGTTTTCTTTCAAAGAGTTCTTCCAGCTCTAATTTGTCAGGCTTCTGAGATAGGAACTGAGTTTCTCAGGGAACTTAAGAGTTTGAGAGAGATCTTGAGAATCTGGCAATGACACACTATATGTCAAACACCCAAGATGTAAACTACCAAAAGAATGCACTCATCCAACAAAATTTCCTGGGAATAAATGAGCCCTACTGTTATAAAAGTTTAAAAATTATTACAGATGATATGCCACTAAGAGAGGAGGTAGCCTACAGCACTGACTCTCCCCTAAGGAAGACTTCGTTCTTAGAAGGGGAAGAAGGAAACTGAGAACCAAGCCACCAAGCCCAGACCCGAATTGAGTCAACCAGAGGCTCAAAGGCTGCGGGGTGGGTCAGCACGAGACGTTTGCTAAGCAGCTGGGCCCAAGACCCTTGATTGGCAGAGGCGTTGCTAAGGCAAACAGTGCCGCTTCCTCCCATTGGCCAGTCAGTTAAGTGCCACCCGGAAGGTGGAGCTCCCCAGACAGCAAGAGAGGAAGCCCCACCCCCTCTCCTTACCGGGAAAAGGAAGGGGGAGGAGTAACAGCGCAGGCATCCCTAGCAGCAGGCAAATGCGCTCCCTAACTGCCCAGGCCCCCAACACCCTGAAAGGGCAGCGGCTGGCTTGTAAGGTAGTCCCCGGCCCAGTCAACCAGCCCGCCTGCCAAGAGTGCTGGATTCCCAGGACCCCGGGACCGGAGTGCTCCCTTTCTACTCCCTGGCGACCCAGCCCGGAGGGCCGGGCTAAGCTACACCCCCGCCCCTAGCGGGGAGACAGCTGGCGGGAGGAATGCAAAGGCCCTGCCAGGCAGGCGGGCTGCGGGCGGGAGGCCGGCGTGGAGCCCAAGCCGGCCTTATATGGGCACGGAGGCCGCCCGCTTATCTAGGGGGGCGGTCTTCTATCAGGAAAGCGAGGATGGACACCTGTCCCCTAGGACGAGGGTCGTTAATCCGGCTCCACTCCACATCGGTGGGCACCTATCCACCTGTCCTGGGCCAGAAAGGGAGAGGGACCCCGCTCCCTTCCCTCCTCTCACATAGGCAACCCAAACACACCTTGGTCTCCCCACTGCTGTCAGACTCCGACACCTGGTAGGTGAGATCTGTCTCTTCAAAGCCAGTGGCACTCATTCTCTGGTCTGTTGTGGGGTCTGAACGGGGTGGAGAGTCTGGCGAGTTGAGGCAGGTCTGAATCAGTGCCTTGCCGGTCTCACTGGTGATCATGGGCTGCAGTTTTCGGGTGGCAAAGGTATACACATGGCCTGTCTCACTGGCCACCAGCAACAGCACCTGTGTCCCTGTCAGCGTGGACAGCTCATAGGCCTGAGGGGTGAGGAGGGAGATGGGCAGGTCAGCAAACTTTTTATCTCTACCTTCCTTGAGAAGTTGGAAAAAGAATTATACAGTGATGTCATTCCCCCATTCCCATAATGACCTTCGTCTCTAATGACTCTGAGGGCAGGGTGTCCTATCAGGATCTCTGGAAGCAGCAAAACTACCCATGCTCCTCCTTTGAGGAGCAGCCCCATTGACCTGAAGATACCCCAAGCAAACAGTAACAGCCCCCAGTGATGGAACATATAACTTCAGGGGATACGAAGGACCCAGCTAGCTGCTTCCCAACACAGCTTAGTGCCTGGAATGTCCCAGAGCCTCACCCCTTCTTACTGTCACAGGGACCACGATGGATCCCTACCTATCACACTGGAATTTGTACAAGACATTAGTGATAATGGACCATTTAAGCTCCAACTGTCCCATGTTTTTTTCCAGAAACTGCACAGGCTCCAACTTGTTGCCACAGCCTAGTTTCTCCTTTTGCCCTGTAATACTTTACTGCCCTTACTCCTTTGTCTTGGGAAGAAGGTTATGGAAGGAGAGAAGAGAGTTTTCCTTAATTACCTCCCCCCACAATCTTCTCCACTGATGATCAAGTGACAAGGGACACTGATACAACAGTGTCTGGAGTGATGGGAGACGAGACCTAGATTAGCACTAAACATCCTGCCATGAGCCCAGGAAGGGGACCTTCAAGGATGGCCCCATAGATGCCATACTCTCCCAACAAAGTTCTGCAAAACACCTTGGAAGCAGCTCTGGTTTCTACATGGGACAGAAATAAACACCAGCCAGTGTTCCCAAGGATCCAGCTCCTTGTCTCCCAGTTTCTCTGCTTTCATCTCTTCCCTTAACGTCTACACCCCAAAATGACTCCTTTCCTCAACACTTTTCACTGGCTGGCAGAAGAGGAATTCCTAGGTACCTCTGCAAGCCTCCCTGACTTCTCCCAAACCCCATCCAAGCATAGATTCTCCCTAGGGCTGGAAACCCCACTTGTCCTAACGGCAGGAGATTCTGCAGCGGGTCCTGCCAGGAGCATGTGGTTCCCAGTGGATGCCATGGAAGACTCACGGCCGGCGCAGGACTAGGTTCCTGCTGCTCAGGGCAGCACCAGTTCTCCTGCCCCGCTCCCTTACCTGGTCCCTAACCCTGCCTGTCCTTCCAACCAGCACTACTCTCCTGGTGCCCACTTCCTCCCACACATGCTCGCTCATTGTTGTCATGCAGCTCCAGCCTCCTCACCTCCATACCTTCTCGTTTGCTCCCTGCTTTTCCGGCGCCCTCGTCCGAACACCGGAGTGCACTGGACCTACTGATCCCGGGTTCTCATTATCCACCTCCCCGGCAGCCTCGTAGCCTCCCATCACCGCTCCTCACCCCTTCACTCGGCAAGGGCCCTCTTCCTCTCTTGCGCCGGTCACTCCCACCTCTGCGCCTTTCCCCACGGTTGCGAGCGTTCGCGGGATCTCCCCTCTCCCCACATTTCCCCGGCGGCCCCTCCCCTTCGGCCCTCCCCGGGCAGGAGCCATCCCCTCCCACACACCTCCTGCGGACTCGCAGCCTCTCACCTCCGCCTCGGCTCTGCGGTCCTCCCGGGCTCCCTTTGCACATCCCCACCCCAACCGGGCCCCGGGGCCGGCCAGCCCCCCGGCTTGGTACCTTCTTCATGATGCCCGTCTTCCTCTTGCTGAAGGTCGTGTAGCGCCGCAGCTTGTTGTCGATGAACTCCATCTTGATCTTCACGCGGCCCCGGGTCTTCTTACCCGGCTTGGCCCCGCTCACCGCGCCGCTCACCGGCCCGTAGCCCCCGGTGGCCGCTGCCGACGCCTCGGGCCCACCGACCACCATACCGATCTCCATCTCGCTCAGGCTCCGCTTCAGGCCGCGCCGCTCGGCGCCCAGCTCCTCCTCCTCGCCCGACTCCGAGTCGCCCTCGCTGCCGCTGTAGAGGGCCCCCGCGGTGGGCGCCGGGGTGGTTGCCGCCGCTGCCGCAGCCTCCCGCTCCAGGCGGCCGGGCCCGAGCCCCGCGCCATTCCCGGGGACCCGGCCCCCGTTAGCCCCGCGTGTCCCGCCGCCGCCGCCCGGCCGCCCCGTCGGGGTCCGGTTCAGGCTGCCCCCCAGGGCCGAGCCCCGGCCCAGAGCCGCCGCGGCCCCAGCTTGGCTCGGTAACATGGCGCTCGATGCAGGAGGGCGGACGGGCAGTCAGCGAGGAATCGGAGCCGCCGCAGCCGCCGCCATCGGCTTCCCGGCTCAACCCGGCACTCCCGCTGCTGCTAGTGCCGCTATCGCTGCCGCGGCCGCCGCTGCGAACCCGGGGCCCCTGCACGCCCGGGCCGACCTGGGCCCTCACTTTCCTGCCCCTGTGGCCCGGGTTGCCCCAGGCCGCGCGCAGCGCCCCCTGTCCGTCTGCTAGGGCGGCGCGCCGGGCGGCCGTCAGCGTCCCCCGGGGGGCAGGGGCTGCTGGCCGCGGCCGAGACGGCGGGTGGAGGGGGCCGGGACCACGCGCTGGCGGCGGAGGGATCCCCCGACCCTTCCCCCCATATAAAGAGATACAATGTTTCCTTTTATGGCGAGGCCGCTCCTTATATGGTGAGCCCCAGCGCCCCCGCCCCATTGGTCCGTGGTTCCGGCACCTCCGCTCCCCATTGGCCCACAAGAGGGCGCTTATTTGCATAGACATACCGAACTCGTTGCTGTCATCTCGCGTCAGACCGCGACTCTGAGAGGGGTGGAGCCGACGCCTCTTAAAGGAACCGGAGAACAGGCACGATCCCGCCTCCCTGAACCCGAGAATGATAGAACGGTTTGGGAGGCACCCGCGGAGAAGGAGGCTGGGACTGGAGCGCAGTCTTGCGGAAGAGAGGGAGCAGCACTAGTAAATGGGCACCGGGACCGCTGGAGGCATACACTGGGGAAACCCCTGGGTGGATTGTGGGGTTTGCAGTAAATAAAAAAATACAGCCCAAATTCCAAGGGAGGAGTGCAGGGATTGATTGGAGCATTTCCTCACGCCTTCCTAAGGGAGGCACAGTTATTGGCTGAGCGGAGAGAGCTTGGGTCCCCGGTGTCCAGACTCGTCGCGCCCCAGCCGCTCAGCTCTAACTTTTCCCCTCCCCCCAACTTCCCTTCCCTTTCCCTCGCTTTTGTAGGCGACGAAACTTTCCCACCGGGCTGGCTCGAGGATCTTCATTCATCATCCTCTGCACTGGGGGGTCTTTGGCAGACATACATCTGGAAAAGGCTGGTGGAGGGGAGGGCGAGAGACAGAGATCGGCCTCCCAGTCCTGAGGCGGGCAGGGAGGAGAGACGGAGATCAGTGAAGACTTCCAGCTGCAGGCTGGACTTGGGGAGGAGGACGTCCCGAGGATAAAGCCCACCCTACAGCCAGTGCAAAGACTTGGGAAAGTGTGGCCCGACAGAAAGTTTAAGCCGAAGCAAGCACGCTCGCGCACACACACGCACATACACACACTTCTCTGGAAAGCCCGTTGGAGAAAAAAAAAAAGTTTCAGACAGGGTATCGCTCTGTCGCCCAACCTGGAGTGCAGTGGCGCGATCTGAGCTCATTGCAACCTCTGCCTCCCGGGTTCAAGCGATTCTCCCACCTCCGCCTCTCACGTAGCTGGAACTACAGGTGCGCGCCACCACTCTGGCCTAATTTTTGTATTTTTTGTAGAGATGGGGTTTTGCCATGTTGCCCAGACTGGTTTCGAACTCCTGGCCTCAAGCGATCCTTCCCCCTCGGCTTCCCAAAGTGCTGGGATTATAGGCATGAACCACCGTGCCCAGCAGAAAAAAAAAAAAAAAACTTAAAAGATTAGAACTGGGGTGCTGCAAAGTGAGGTTCAAGCTCTGGGTCTGGGTCTTTTCTCCAAAGCAGTGAAAATAGCTTGGACTTTGCTGTTACAGAATTATTTAAATCTGGAATCTGCCTCTTGGTAAGCCCTGTGCCTGGAAACAAGTGACAAGTGATCTGATCTCTCCAGACGCAATATTCATCAATGTTGCTATCCATTCCATGAGTTGTTGTTTTTTTTTTTTTTTTTTTTTTTTTGAGACAGAGTCTCGCTCTGTCGCCCAGGCTGGAGTGCACTGGCACGATCTCGACTCACTGCAACCTCTGCCTCCCCAGTTCAAGCGATTCTCCTGCTGCCTCAGCTTCCCAAATAGCTGGGATTACAGGTGCCCACCACCACACCTGGCTAGTTATTTTGTATTTTTAGTAGAGATGGGGTTTCGCCATGTTGTCCAGGCTGGTCTCGAACTGCTGACCTCAAGTGATCCTCCCACCTCGGTCTCCCAAGGTGCTGGGATTACAGGCATGAGCCACCATGCCGGGCCTATTCCATGAAATTCTTAATGCAGATTTAATGACCTAAAGACTAAAGGGCAGAGTAATTGGTCAGTGGTTAGGCAATAGGAGTTACCTGGAGTAAGTCACCTCATCCTAGGGATAAAGCATCTTGGCATGTTTAAGGGGATGGGAGGCAGTGATTATTCCTGCCCGAAAAATTATGAAGATTAAATAAAGCAGTTGATTGTAACCTAGTCATTACTGGTAGTGGTAGTGATATCAATTCAGTATACTACAATCAACATTTAAAAGAATAAATTAATGGGTATCACAAAAAGCAAGGGCAAATATTGTTGCATAAAATGTTTGTTTGCATTATATATAGGTTGAACCCTACAAAATTGCCATTTTATAGGTCAAGAAGGTGGGATATTGTCAATTTCTCATAATTCAGTGTATGTGTGTAATGGATGACAATATTAACTGCATTTCTTACTGTGAGTCACAATCCAAAAGCTTGAAAAATACTGAAATAAAATATGTGCAAGTGATCAGTAAAATATAGTGTGTATTTTGTGTGTATAGTGAATAAAATATAGTGTGTATTTTTTGTCATATAGAGATAAGGTCTCCCTATGTTGCCCAGGCTGGTCTCAAACTTCTGGGCTCAAGCGATTCTCTCACCTCGGCCTCCCAAAGTGCTGGGATTAAAGGCCTGAGCCACTACACTCAGCCCCCAATAGTTTTAAAGAGGTCTCCCCTCCCTCCACTAATTTACTCTTTACAACAGGTACTTAAACATATGGAATGTGTTAGCCCAAGAGGAAGAACAGGTCAAACAGATAAATAGGTTCCAGAAGGGTTTTAGGGACCACAAATGATGCCTGGGGTCATGTTTTGTCTGAGCACCATAATATTACAGCCAAAGCCCTGGGATTTCATTCCCACCTGCCCTCTAAAGACCCTTTCATTTGCGCCCCCTAGTTTAGACACATGCAGGGGTGACATCCCTCAGCAGGGACAACTGCTCTCTGTCACATCTATAGGGGAGGGTGTCTGGGAAGAACGCAGTCCTTAGCTTCCCTCCAAATAGGCTGCCCTCTCTTCAACTTCTCCCAACTCCTGGGTCATTGCACACCAGTGTTAGTGTCACAGCTTCTCTGTCTGCTTGGGATGGCCCATCTTCATGTCCTTTGTCACCACAGGGAGTCAGGAGGAGACCTCTACCCATACTATTGGATTACTGCAGGTTCCAGAGCCAAAAGTATTGCTAGGGATAAAGTCAAAATCAAAAACTGTCTCATAGAGGTGTTTTATTTGGACCTTATAACATTTAAAAATCATAAGAGTTTACATAAAAATCTGAATGTCTGGCCGGGCGTGGTGGCTCATGTCTGTAATCCCAGCACTTTGGGAAGCTGAGGTGGATGGATCACTTGAGGTCAGGAGTTCAAGACCAGCCTGGCCAACATGGTGAAACGCCATCTCTACTAAAAAAATAAAAAAGTAGCCGGGCATAGTGGCACACATCTGTAATCCCAGCTACACGAGAGGCTGAGGCAGGAGAATCACTTGAACCTGGGAGGCAGAGGTTGCAGTGAGCCTAGATGGGGCCACTGTACTCCAGCCTGAGCTACGGAGTGAGACTCCTTTTCAAAAAAAAAAAATCTGAATATCTGACCTCTCTCAAAAAAATCAGAATTTTTGGTAACACTGGGCCTAGGTACCCACAAAAGCATTATAACCTGGAGCTGATGGTGGCCATAGAAGAGGCTCTCCACTTTACCATAGACTCCACGCAGCCTACTGAGCCTAGGTAAGCTCCCGCCTGGCTGCTCTGAAATGTGAAGTTGAAATGTTCCTCCGAAAAGGCCTGATCAGAGTAGCACCTTGCAACAGATGGGAGCTCATGTCCACCCCAGACCATGAAGGGCCTCTGTAAGTGCATGGGAATTTCAGCCAGATCCCTCACACCACACAGATTCCACCCCGACCTTTCTTTCTTTCTTCTGATTTTTATCACCTAACTAATAACAAACAAAAATTAAGGATTGCTTTTTAAAATTACTGTCATGGCTGGGTGCAGTGATTCACACCTAAAATCCCAGCACTTTTTGAGGTCAAGGTGGGAGGATAATTTGAGTCCGGGAGTTTTGACACCAGCCTGGACAACACAATGAGACCCCATCTCTTAAAAAAAAAAAACCACAGGCAGGCAAGGTGGGTCATGCCTGTAATCCTAGCACTTTGGGAGGCCTAGGAGGGTGGATCACCTGAGGTCAGGAGTTCAAGACCAGCCTGGCCAACATGGCAAAAATCCCACCTCTCCTAAAAATACAAAAATTAGCCGGGCCTGGTTGTGTATGCCTATAATCCCAGCTACTCAGGAGGCTGAGGCAGCAGAATCACTTGAATCTGGAGGGGAGAGATTGCAGTGAGCCAAGATCGTGCCACTTCATTCCAGCCTGGGTGAAAGAGTGAAACTCCATCTCAGAAAAAAAAAAAAATGCTGGGGCACAGTGGCACGCATCTGTAGTCGCAGTCCCAGCTACTAGGGAGGCTGAGGCGGGAAGATTGCTTGAGCCCAGGCTGCAGTGAGCCATGATGGCACCACTGCACTCAATCTAGGTAAGAGGAAAACCCTGTCTCAAAAAAGAAAAAAAAATTACTGTCAAAATACCCTAAATCTGTTTTCATTTGGAATTAACCTTTACCCAGGGATTCATAATTTTGCACAGAGGCAAAGAGGGTATCAATTGTGATGGCAGCATTAGCAGTAATGGAAAAGAATTTATGAGTCATTGTGCCCAGGAAAAGTCTGGAAAGCCACACTCCAAACACTAATAGTGCTTACCTATGGAGAGTGAGTTTTGGGATGAGAGGGGTGTGTTTTTTTGCTTTATATAAGTTTGTACCATGTGACTTCTTTGACAATCAATATGACTTTTATATTTTTCTTTTAAAATTAAGCAAAAATAGGCCGGGCGCGGTGGCTCATGCCTGTAATCCCAGCACTTTGGGAGGTTGAGGCGGATGGATCGCTTGAGGTCAGGAGTTTGAGACCACACTGGCCAATATGGTGAAACCCTGTCTCTACTGAAAATACAAAAAAAATTAGCTGGGTGTGGTGGCGGGCACCTATAATCCCAGCTTCCGGGGAGTCTGAGGCAGGAGAATTGCTTGAACTCAGGAGGTGGAGGTTGCAGTGAGCCAAAATCAAGGCATTGCACTACAGCCTGGGGGACAGAGCGAGACACTCTTTCAAAATAATAATAATAATAATAATAAAATTAAGCAAAAATAGGCTGGGTGTGGTGGCTCATGCCTGTGAGCACTTTGGGAGGCTGAGGCAAGTGGATCGCTTGAGCTCAGGAATTTGAGACCAGCCTGGGTAACATGGCAAAACCCTATCTCTACGAAAAATACAAAAATTAGCTGGGCTTGGTGGTACGCACCTGTAGTCCCAGCTACTCGGAAGCTGAGGTGGGAGGATCCCTTGAGCCTGGGAGGCTGAGGTTGGAATGAGCCATGATCTACCACTATACTCCAGCCTAGGTGACAGAGTGAGACCCTATCTCCAAAAAAAAGAAAGAAAGAAAGAAAGAAAGTAGAGAAAGGAAGGGCAATGACAGTCTCAGGAGAATAGCCAAGGCAGGAGAAAAACAAGCCTTAGGCGGGGCGCGGTGGCTAACGCCTGTGATCCCAGCACTTTGGGAGGCTGAGGCGGGCGGATCATGAGGTCAGGAGATCGAGACCACCCTGGTTAATACCGTGAAACCCCATCTCTACTAAAAGTATAAAAAATTAGCTGGGCATGGTGGCAGGTGCCTATAGTCCCAGCTACTCGGGAGGCTGAGGCAGGAGAATGGCGTGAACCTGGGAGGCGGAGCTTGCAGTGAGCCGAGATTGTGCCACTGCACTCCAGCCTGGGCAACAGGGCAAGACTCTGTCTCAAAAAAAAAAAAAAAAAAAAAGCCTTAGCCAGGGCTGGAGAAGGACTGGCCAGAGAAACTGTTGACAGTGTAAAAAAGTGAGGGAGGGTGGGGGGGCGCGGTGGCTCACGCCTGTAATCCCAGCACTTTGGGAGGCCAAGGCGGGTGGATCATGAGGTCAGGAGATCGAGACCATCCTGGCTAACATGGTGAAACCCCGTCTCTGCTAAAAATACGAAAAATTAGCCGGGCGTGGTGGCAGGTGCCTGTAGTCCCAGCCACTCGGGAGGCTGAGGCAGGAGAATGGCGTGAACCCGGAGGCGGAGCTTGCAGTGAGTTGAGATCACGCCACTGCACTCCAGCCTAAGTGACAGAGCAAGATAGTCTCAAAAAAAAAAAAAAAAAAAAAAAGGTGGGGACGGAGGAGAGTCTCTGAAGAGGAAGGTATGGCCAACAATGTTAGCCACTATGGAGTGCTCAAGGAAGAACAAGAGTTAGAAGAGGATTTAGTGATTAATGACTTTCCAGAGCAGTGCCTTTCAAATATTTCTGGGTGCAACCCACAGTCAGAAATCATTTTTACATTGCAACCTGTGGTCAGTTAGATTATTGCTCCCAACTCTTCACACCCTCTGTTGGAATTATATACATCAACATCCTTGCCGTGTGACTTTGCAGTATGTCCTACTGGTGCTGATGTTGGGTTTTACTGTGTGACTTGCTTTGGCCAATAAAATGTTAACAGACGTGTGTGTGTGTGCGTGAGTGTGTGTGTGTAAGAGATGGGGTCTATTTTGCCCAGGTTGGAGTGAGTGTAGTGGCTATTCACAGGAACAATCATTGCACACTACAGCCTCAAACTCATGGGCTTAAAGCGAACCTCCTGCCTCAGCCTCCCAAGTAGCTGGGACTACAGGCACATGCCATGGTGCCAGCTCAGACTTGTGGTTTGAAATGTGCTTGCACAGTTTGGCTTGACCTCTTGCACTCTGCCACTGCATAAGAACATGCTCTGGGTGCCAGCAGACTAGACCTAAGCCAGACCTCCAGCCTGGCACCAAGCACAGCCAAAATCAGCCAACCCTCACCAACCTGCAGATACATGAGTCAGAAAAAAATCTTGTCAGCTAGTAAGATTTGGGGATTACTATGCAGTATCACCACCCAACAGTTAACTAACACACTATCCAATATATATATATATGCAGCAAATATAACAAAATTTTGTAAAACAACAATTACCCTTAAAGGATACAATGTACTCTGATAGTGCCTATTATGTTTCTTTTTTTCCCTTTTTTTTCTTTTTTAATGCTGGTTGCAAACCAGAGTTTGAAAAACACTGCTCTAGAAAAATTTTCCCTTCAACACATCTGAAGGATGTAATGCATGGTGTATACCAGTGACTATGGCTCACTTACTAGCTGTGTAACCATGGGCAAACTACCTGACTTCCCTTGAGACTCAGTTTCCTAATCTGTGAAATGGAAATAATCTCATCTGGCTAACAGAGTAGTTGCAGAGATTAAATGAGATAATGCATATTAAGTGACTAGTGCAGATAAAGTCTTCAAAAAACATTAGCTTTTCTTTTCTTCTTCTTCTTTTTTTTTTTTTGAGACAGGGTCTTGCTCTGTCACCCAGCCTGGAGTGCAGTGGTGAGAACCTCCTGGGTTCAAGAGATCCTCCCTCCTCAGCCTCCAGAATAGCTGAGACCATGGGCACACCCCCACTACCCCCAGCTAATTTTTTTTTTTTTTTTTTTTTTTTGAGACAGAGTCTCGCTCTGTCTCCAGGCTGGAGTACCGTGGCATGATCTCGGCTCATTGTAACTTCTGCCTCCCAGGTTCAAACGATTCTCCTGCCTCAGCCTCCTGAGTAGCTGGGACTACAGGCACGTGCCTCCATGCCCAGCTAAATTTTGTATTTTTTTTAGTAGAGACCATGTTGACCAGGATGGTCTCTCTCTTTTTTTTTTTTTTTTTTTTTTTTTTGAGACAGAGTCTCACTCTGTCGCCCAGGCTGGAGTGCAGTGGTGCGATCTCGGCTCACTGCAAGCTCTGCCTCCCGGGTTCACGCCATTCTCTTGCCTCAGCCTCCCGAGTAGCTGGCACTACAGGCACCCACCACCACTCCCGGCTAATTTTTTGTATTTTTAGTAGAGACAGGGTTTCACCGTGTTAGCCAGGATGGTCTTTATCTTTTGACCTTGTGATCCACCCGCCTCGGCCTCCCAAAGTGCTGGGATTACAGGTGTGAGCCATGGTGCCCGGCCCTACACCCAGCTAAGTTTTAAATTTTTTGTAGAGGTGGAGTCTAGCCATGTTGCCCAGGCATTTCTGTCACCTCAGCCTTTTAAAGTGCTGAGATTATAGGCGTGAGCCACTATGCCTGTGGCCTGTTATTATTATTATTTTTTGAGACAGAGTCTTGCTCTGTTGCCCAGGCTGGAGTGCAGTGGTGCAATCTTGGCTCACTGCAACCTCCGCCTCCCAGGTTCAACCGATTCTGCCGCCTCAGTCTCCCAAGCAGCTGGGACTACAGGTGTGCACCACCACGCCCAGCTAACTTTTGTATTTTTAATAGAGACAGGGTTTCACCATATTGGCCAGGCTGGTCTCAAACTCCTGACCTCGTGGATCCACCCACCTCAGGTCCCAAAGTACTGGGATTACAGGCGTGAACCACCGTGCCCAGCCGGCCTGTTTTTTTTATTTTTTTGAGACAGGGTCTCACTTGATCACCCAGGCTGGAGTGCAGTGTTGTGATCATAGCTCACTGCCACCTCAAACTTCTGGGCTCACGTGATCCTCCTGCCTCAGCCTCCTCAGTAATTAGGACTACAAGTGCATGTCACCACACCTGGCTAATTTTTAAATTTTTTGTAGAGACAGGGTCTCACTATGTTGGCCAGGCTGGTCTCAAACTCCTGGTCCCAAGTGATCTTCCTGCCTCAGTCTCCCAAAGTATTAGGATTACAGGTGTGAACCACCATGTCCAGCCTGCTGTTATTTTTATTATTCAGAAGTTTGGTGAGGAGTAAAGGAACTAGAGCAGGAGTTCAGGACTCGTTTCTTTTGGACGGTGAACCAGGCTGAAGTTACTGGAATGAGGCAGAGGATAGGTGAGGACACAAGATTCAGGCATTAAGCACCGTCTCTCAGCTTGGTTCTACCTACTTCACTTCCCTCCTAGGGTCTTGAAAGGACTCAGAGACCTGAGTCTGTCACTAACTCCTTCTCCAATCCTACTCTAACTTGCTCCCCTTCACACTTCTACCCTCCCCATCTGAGCACAAGGATTAGGCCCGTCTAGGTGACAGTCAGAGGACAGCATAGGGTTGCACAGACAACAGGTGATCTTGCCTTCTTCATGCCTGCATGCTCACCTGCCCTGCAAACTGGAGAGAAGAACCAATATCCACCGGTTCATCCTGTCCAAGCCCCACCAGACTCCATGAAGGCACACGGCCCTTTCATTTTTCTCTTTTTTTTTTTTTTGTTTTTTTTTAGACAGAGTCTCACTGTCACCCAGGCTGGAGTGCAGTGGTGTGATCTCGGTTCACTGCAACCTACATCTCCTGGGTTCAAGCGATTCTCCTGCCTCAGCCTCCCAAGTAGCTGGGATTACAGGCGCCTGCCACCATGCCCAGCTAATTTTTATATTTTCAGTAGAGACAGGGGTTTCACCTTTTTGGCCAGGCTGGTCTCGAACTCCTGACCTCAGGTGATCCACTGGCCTCAGCCTCCCAAAGTGCTGGGATTACAGGCATAAGCCACTGCACCCGGCCTGCACACGGCCCCTTCTCACCAGCGGGGGAAGAAGGAACATCTTCCACGAGCAAGAGCAGGGAATGAATCGCAGAAACAGGTTGTAAAAAAGGCTTATTTATTGAGAGCAGCGAGTGTAAAAACAAAAACAAAAACAAAAAAACCAAAACAAACAAAAAACGACAACAATAAAAGTGTGGGGTAAGGATGGCCCACCCTGCTCATCTCCAGGGCCCACCCCTACCTCCCATGCCCACCCACCCCACGCTGCAATTACATATAAAAGCCGCCCGTGGTGCATACAAAAAGGGCGGGTTATATAGTGTCAAAAGCTCCTGAAAACTCCTTCATCTGCCAGGCACTTAGGATGAGGAAAGGAGAGAAGGGTGGGGAAGACGTGGGTCTGGGTCAGTATGCACAAGCCCAGAGTGGGGAGGACTCACTTGCTGTGTCCTCTATAATCCTGGTCTAGACCCCCAAGTGGGACCAGTGGGCCAAGAGACTCATTAACCCTGTGTGCCCAGAACTTGAGAATATTAAGGAACTCCCCAAAAACCCAGCTCATCCCAAGCCTAGCCCTCCCCAGGCAAAGTTGGCAGATGAGTGGCAGAGTTGGACCTGGTCAAGGGGAGAAGTTGAAGGCCAGAAATTGGGGTTACCTGTGGCACCCACACTGTCCCTGATAGAGGAAGAGGTGGCAGGGAAAACTGCCCAGCTCAAAGCCCTAGTCGCCCAGTTTGGGTCCAAGTCAGCCTCCCAAAGGATGAGGGTGAGGAAGAGGAGGAAAGGCCAGGCCCTGCTCAGACCTCAGCAATGCCTGTTGCACTAGGGCAGGGGCCTCAGGGCCCAGGAGGACAGGGATCTTGCCCATCATGCTGTGAGCTTCCCTCTAGAGATGTCCTCCCCTGCCCAGGCCATCCTGAGCGGGCTCCCTCCTCACGGCTTGCTGTCCACGGGGCTGTCTCCCAGGGCGCTGGCAATCTCACTGAAGGAGGGCCGGTCCTTGGGGCTGAGGGCCCAGCAGCGCTGCATCAGCCGATAGAGCTTGGAAGGGCAGCCCTCGGGCTGAGGAAGTCTAGCCTTCCCAGCCTGCAAATCTGTAGGGAAGACAGCAGGTGCAGTGTTGGCCAAAACATTCAACAACTTGTTCAACACTTTGTGGACCTTGCAGTTTATACAAGCAGCCACCCAAGGATGCCTCTGGGGCAATGCTGGCCCGTGGCAGGTGGGTACCCGCAACGGAAAAAGATGACTCCCCTGGCCCCACTCACTCTGGCTGGTAGGACGGGGTCCATGCATAGGAGCTGAAGTGGGCTGGCGGACAGGCGTCAGAGTGGCTGGAGTGGGCACTGGGGGCAAAGGCTATTTACCAACCAATATAGAAGTATTGCAGTATTTTTGGCCAGGTGTGGTGGCTCACGCCTGCAATCCCAGCACTTTGGGAGGCCGAGGCGGGTGGATCACAAGGTCAGGAGTTTGAGACCAGCCTGACCAACATGGTGAAGCCCCCCCCATCTCTACTAAAAATACAAAAATTAGCCAGGGAGTGGAGGTGCGTGCCTGTAATCCCAGCTACTAGGGAGTCTAGGGCAGGAGAATCGCTTGAACCCGGGAGGCAGAAGTTGCAGTGAACGGAGATCGAGCCACTGCACTCCAGTCTGGGCGACAGGGCGACACTCCGTCTCAAAAGAAAAAAAAAGTATTGCAGTATTTTAACAACCAGAGTGGTTGTATCTGTGTGCCTGCTCAGTAGCAGCCCTGAGAGGGCAGGTAGGCTGAACCAGCCCTGGGGCCCTGAGTAGGCCCCATCTGGGGCCCATCTGGAATCATCCCCTAGCAGCAAGGCTGCCTACCTGCCAGTACTTCATCATCTGCCTGCCCACCATGGGGCATCTCTCCATGTGTAAACACTTCCCACATCAGCACACCGAAGGCCCAGACATCAGACTTGGTAGAGAAGTCACCCTCCAGGATGGCCTCGGGGGACATCCAGCGCAGCGGCACCCAGGCCTGGCGGAAGTGGTAGTACTCACTGCAGGAGAGAAGCAACCCAGGGGTGAGGTGGGGTGGGAGCGTGGCCTGGCGCTGCACCCTCATCTCCCCATCTGGAACGCATCCCCAAGCCGGGGACCCAGCCTTTCTACATACAGACATCAAGAAATTGGTCACATGCGTGCTGAGCATGGGAGTACACTAGACAAAATCTGGAGGTAACCACACGAGGGGTTTGATGGTTAAAAAATTTCCATTAAGAATCAAACTTTGCCTAAATGTTAACAGAAAAGTTAACAGTCATACATACTTTCTATATTGGTTGTAAAAATGTAAAAACTAAGAACTGTTAAATGGAAAGAGCTTTATTAGTGATAAACCAATCCTCACTACAGCTATAGTCAGACAAATGGGGGTGACCTGGAACCAGAGGGACTCAGGGTGATGTTCCCGGCAGCGCTGCAGAGCCCTCGTAGGCTGTCTAGAGCAAGCTCTGGCATGGGTGCTGAGGCATAAGTCTCAGACTTCAAAATAATAATGACTGAATTCAGGAAGTTACAGAGAGAGCCATATAAATAGATTATATATAAATCCTTATCAAATTTGCCTATTTTTTAAAAAAGGTTTATTTATTTATTTAATCGCTAGAGACATTTTACAACCACCAAGGGTGTGCACTGGGTGGGAAGCCTGCTGCACCCTTGGAAAAAGGATGAGAAAGCTCTTCCCTATCCCAGGCCCTCCAGCTTTGGACTAAGCAGGCACTAAACCCTTTCCCACACCCCCCAAACTATCTGTCCTCTGCCCCTCACCCTCTGGGAAAAAATGGGGAGCCCCCACCCCACGCATGCCCTTCTACCTGTTGTACACATCCTTGCTGAGGCCCAGGGCAGACACCTTCACTTGTCTCTGGGCACTGACCAGGCAGTTACGCGCAGCCAAGTCCTTATGCACAAAGCGGTTGTTGGACAGGTGCTCCATGCCCAGGGCTACCTGGGTGCACAGGGCCACCTGGAGAGATAAAGGGGCCTGTTAGAGCAGCCCAGGAATAGGCGTCAAGATGACCACCCTCAACACAACCCTTGGTAGCGTTTCAACGCTATTGGTGTGCTGCGTAGGAAGCCCAGAAGCACAACAGCCTCAGCTTCCTTCTCTGTAAAACGAGGATAATAACAGTACCTGCCTTCCTGGGTTGTTAGAAGACTGAATTAAGCAAACTAAAGTGCCTGACACCATGCTGACACACAGCAAGTGCCAGATTAAGTGAGTGGCACATGGGCCTAAGGGCACATACATAGTAACCACTTGTCCAGTGAAAAATAAGTGGGCAGAAATCATAGCTGATATTTTTTATTTTCAAGTGACAGGGTCTCGCTCTGTCACCCAGGCTAGAGTGCAGTGACACGATCACAGCTCACTGCAGGCTCTAAACTCCTGGGCTCAAGCAATCCTCCCACCTCAGCCTTCCAAGTAGCTAGGACTATAGCTGTGCATCACCATGCCCAGCTTACTTTTTTTTTTTTCTTTTGAGACGGAGTCTTGCTCTGTTGCCCAGGCTGGAGTGCAGTGGCGTGATCTCGGCTCACTTCAAGCTCTGCCTCCTGGGTTCACGCCATTCTCCTGACTCAGCCTCCCGAGTAGCTGGGATTACAGGTGCCTGCCACTACGCCCAGCTAATTTTTTTGTATTTTTAGTAGAGACGAGGTTTCACCATGTTAGCCAGGATGGTCTCGATCTCCTGACCTTGTGATCCGCCCGCCTCAGCCTTCCAAAGTGCTGGGATTACAGGCATGAGCCACTGCGCCCAGACCCCAGCTTACTTTTTAATTAAAAAAAAAAAATTCTTTACCAAGGCAGGCGGATCACCTGAGATTGGGAGTTCGAGACCAGCCTGACCAACGTGGATAAACCCAGCACTACTAAAAATACAAAAATTAGCTGGGTGTGGTGGCACATGCCTATAATCCCAGCTACTGGGGAGGCTGAGGCAGAAGAATCGCTTGAACCCAGCAGGCGGAGGTTGTGGTGAGCCGAGATTGCGCCATTGCACTCCAGCCTGGGCAATAAGAGCAAAACTCCATCTCAAAAAAATATATATATATTTCTTTGGTAGAGACGGTGTCTAGCTACGTTGCCCAGGCTGGTCTCAAATATCTAACCTCAAGCGATCCTCCTGCCTTAGCTTCCCAAAGCACTGGGATTTCAGGTGAGTGGCACCATGCCTGATCTTAGATGATATCTTTATGGGTTGTTTCTTTTTCATTTTACTTCAAAAGTCTATCTTTTCTACTAGTTGTGTTAAAAATATGTGTGTGTATGCTGGGCATGGTGGCTCATGCCTGTAATCCCAGCACTTTGGGAGGCTGAGGCACGAGGACTGCTTAACCTCAGGAGTTTGTGACCAGTCTGGGCAACATAGTGAGACTCTACTAAAAAAAAATATATATATAGATATATCTATATCTATATCTATATATATCTATATCTATATCTATATATATATCTATATCTATATATATATCTATATATATCTATATATATATCTATATATATCTATATATATCTATATATATATCTATATATCTATATCTATATCTATATATCTATATCTAATCTATATCTATATATATATCTATATATATATCTATATATATCTATATATATCTATATATATATCTATATCTATATATATATCTATATATATCTATATATATCTATATATATATCTATATATATATCTATATATATATCTATATATATCTATATATATATCTATATATATATCTATATATATATCTATATCTATATCTATATCTATATCTATATCTATATCTATATATATATCTATATATATATCTATATATATATCTATATATATATCTATATATATATCTATATATATATCTATATATATATCTATATATATATCTATATATATATCTATATATATATAGCGTGTGTGTCTGTGTGTGTGCACGCACGTGTGTGTATGTGTTAAGGCATATAGACCCATATGACTGGCTGCCTCCAAGGAAGGGAACTGGAGGCTAGAAGGTAGAAAGGTAAGAAAACTTCTGGCTTACATTTTTTTGTGGGAAAAAAAAAACAAAACACAATCCAACAATGCTAGCACTCAAGAGTTCCTTCCCAACCATATGTTCTCCCTCCCCTCAAGGAGTAACCACTACCCTGACTTTTGTGATAATTTCTTTCTTGTTCTTTGTAGTTTACCACTTACATGTTCCTAGATAATATAATTCTATTTTGCCTGTTTCAGAGCCAGATTAAAACTGGAAGCACACAAAATGTATACTCTTTTGTGCCTGGATTTTTTTTTTTTTCACAACATTGTAAGATTCTTTTGTTTGTTTGCTTGTTTTGAGACCAAGTCTCGCTCTTGTCACCCACGCTGGAGGGCAGTGGTGCGATCTCGGCTCACTGCAAACTCCACCCCGCTGGGTTCAAGTGATTCTCCTGCCTCAGCCTCCCAAGTAGCTGCGATTACAGGCGCGCACTACCACGCCTAGCTAATTTTTGTATTTTCAGTAGAGATGGGGTTTCATCATGTTGGCCAGGATGGTCTCGATCTCGTCCTCATGATCCACCCTCCTCAGCCTCCCAAGTGCTGGGATTACAGACATGAGCCACTGTGCCCGGCCTTTATTTTTTGAGATAGGGTCTCACTCTGTCACCCAGGCTGGAGTACAGTGATGGTGATCACGGTTCACCGCAGCCTTGCCCTCCTGGACTCAAGTGATCCTCCCAACTCAGCCTCCTGTGTAGCTGGGACAAAAATGTGTACCATCAATCCCAGCCTTTTTTATTTTTGTATTTTTTTGTAGAGACGGGGGTCTCCTTACGTTGCTCAGGCTGGTCTCAAACTCCTGGGATCAAGCAATCCTTCCACCTCTGCCTCCCAAAGTGCTGGGATCACAGGTGTGAGCCACTGGGCCAGCCAGATTAATTTTTTTAAATCACTGGACATGGTCTGTTTTTCATTATAAACATCTCATATTTTAATTCTTTTTTTTTTTTTTTTTGAGACAGGGTATTGCTCTGTCACCCAGGCTGGAGTACAGTGGCATGACCTCAGCTCACTGCAACCTCTGCCTCCCAAGTTCCAGTGACTCTCGTGCCTCAGCCTCCCAAGCAGCTGGGATTACAGGTGCCCACCACGACACCCAGCTAATTTTTGTATTTTTAGTAGAGATGGGGTTTCACCACATTGGTCAGGCTGGTCTTGAATTCCTGACCTCAAGTGATCAGCCTGCCTCAGCCTCCCAAAGTGCTGGGATTACAGGCGTGAGCCACCATGCCTGGTCTCATACTTTAATTCTAATGCCAATGGGTTGTTTCCAGTTTGGGGCTATTAAGAACAGCGTTATTATGAACACTTTTATAAGTGTACACATGTATGAGTTTCTCTAAGATACCTAAGACGAAGTCTAGAATATGAATATCTCTAGCTATACAAAATAATGCCCAACTCTTTTCCAAAGTGAAAGAGTTGGGGAGATTTTTCATTCATTAATACTCTTTTTAGAATTTTGAGCCAATGTGAATATATTATATTATACACTATATATGAAACAACTAAATTACATTAACTTTTTTTTTTTTTTTTTTATGGAGTCTTGTTCTGTTGCCAGGCTGGAGTGCAGTGACCCGATCTCGGCTCACTGCAACCTCCGCTCCGCCTCCCGGGTTCAAGCGATTCTCCTGCCTCAACCTCCCGAGTAGCTGGGTTTACAGGCACATACCACCATGCCCAGCTAACTTTTGTATTTTTTCTAGTAGAAACGAAGTTTCACCATGTTGGCCAGGCTGGTCTCGAACTCCTAACCTCGTGATCCACCTGCCTCGGCTCCCAAAGCACTGGGATTACAGGCATGAGCCACCACACCCAGCCACATTAACATTTTAAAAGTATGTATTAATGCACTGAACAAATATAAATTGAAGCCAGGCACCTGTAGTCCCAGCTACTCAAGAGGGTGGGGTAGGAGAATTGCTTGAGCCCAGGAGTTCAAAGCCAGCCTGGGCAACATTGTGAGATCCTATCTCTTTAAAAAAAAAAAAATTTGAGTATCTACCACGTGCCATATACAGTGGATGTTGGTGGAATATAACAGGGCTGGCCAAAGCAGGGCTCTTGATGGGGAGCTGCAGCCAGGTTACTTGGTGCAAATAAGAAACCACCCATTCACAGAGAAGGGGAAGGGCCATTTGGTGAGCACCTGCTGTGTGCCACACCCCAAACAAGGCTGGTTGCCTCTCTCCACACATGCACTGTGAGGCAGGGCCCAGCCTTGGCTTCATTGAGGGGCCCATGGTGAGGCTAGCGCCAAAGGCCGGCTCTTCCCTACCACTGCAGCCGCCTCTCTGAATCACATCACTGCTGATGGACTGTGTGCCCACTGGGCTGCTGGCTACTGAGCTGGCCCTTCAGCATCCCTGGCTAGCTCAGAGCAGCTTCCCCGCCTGGCTCCCAGAGGTCACAAGAAGGCCAGCAGAGGTGCCAAGCCCGAGTGCTAGGAGAGGGGACACTCCAAAGACATCTCTTCTCAGTTTTCTTGGGCAGTGGCCAGTGACATCCCTGTGAGCCCCACTGCCTCTACTGGTGGTTTGCTAACTATGGTCACAATCTCTATGTCATGAAACCAATTTAGGGAATCTTAGCCAGCATTAAAGAAAAAAAAAGGCAACAGAAAATAGAGTGCATCACACTTAGTAAGAGCATCATTCATGAAATGTTTTCATTTTAAAAATATATACATATGTGTGTATTGGGTTGTGATGCAAACTGTACTTTTTGCCCAGTCAAAAAGTTTTTAAAAACAATGGTCTACATCTGTGCTGTCCTATACAGTAGCCACTATCCCATGTGGCTATTTAAATTTAATTAAAACTTTTTTTTTTTGAGACAGGGTGCCTGTTGCCCAAGCTGGAGTGCAGTGGTGCAATCACAGTTCACTGTATCTTCAACCTCCCAGGCTCAAGTGATCCTCCCACCTCAGCCTCCCTAGTAGTTGGGACTATTGGCATATACCACCATGCTAATTTTATTTATTTATTTATTTATTTAGAGACTGAGTCTCGCTCTGTCACCCAGGCTGGAGTGCAGTGGCGCTATCTCGGCTCACTGCAACCTCTGCCTCCCAGGTTCCAGTGATCCTCCTGTATCACCCTTCTATGTAGCTGGAATTACAGGTGCCCACCACCATGCACGGCTAATTTTTTTATTTTTAGTAGAAACGGGGTTTCACCGTTTTGGCCAGGCTGGTCTTGAACTGCCATTAAGTGATCCACTTGCCTCGGCCTCCCAAAGTGCTGGATTACAGGCATGAGGCACCACGCCCGGCCTATTTTTATTTTTTAGAGACAGAGTCTCACTTTGTTGCCTAGGCTGGTCTCAAACTCCTGGCCCAAGCAATCCTTCCACCTTGGCCTCCCAAAGTGCTGCGATTACAGGTATGAGGCACTGCACCTGGCTTTAAGTTAATTAAAACTCAGTAACATTTAAAATTCAATTCTGTTTAGCGCAGTAGCTATTGCTGGCCTGTAATTCCAGCGGTTTAAGAAGCTGATGTGGGAGGATTGCTTGAGCCTAGGAGTTTGAGACCAGCCTGGGCAACATAGTGAGACCCCATTCTCTAAAGAACATTTAAAAATTAGCCAGGTGTGGTGGTGGGTGCCTGTAGTCTCAGCTACTTGGGAGGCTGAAGTGAGAGGATCACTTGAGCTCCACAGGTCGAGGCTGCAGTGAGCCATGATTGCACCACTGCATTCCAGCCTGGGTGACAGAATGAGACTCTGTCTCAAAAAATAAAATACAGGCCGGGTGCGGTGGCTCATGCCTGTAATCCCAGCACTTTGGGAGGCCAAGGCAGGCAGATCACAAGATCAGGAGATCGAGACCATCCTGCCTAACACACAGTGAAACCCTCTCTCTATTAAAAATACAAAAAAATTAGCCAGGCATGGTGGTGGGCGCCTGTAGTCCCAGCTACTCGGGAGGCTGAGGCAAGATAATGGCATGAACCTGGCAGGCAGAGCTTGCAGTGAGCCAAAATCATGCCACTGCACTCCAGCCTGGGTGATAGAGAGAGACTCCATCTCAAAATAAATAAATAAATAAATAAATAAATAAATAAATAAATAAATAAAATACATTAAATAAAATTCAGGCCGGGCGTGGTGGCTCACACTTGTAATCCCAGCACTTTGGGAGGCCGAGGCAGGCGGATCACTTGAGGTCAGGAGTTCGAGACCAGCCTGGCCAATGTGGTGAAACCCCATCTCTACTAAAAATACAAAAATTAGCCAGGTGTGGTGGCACGCACCTGTAATCCCAGCTACTCAGGGGGCCGAGGCAGGAGAATCATTTGAACCTGGGAGGCGGAGGCTACAGTGAGCCGAGGTCCTGCCACTGCACTCCAGCCTGGTCGACAGGGTAAGACTCTGTCTCTAAAGAATACATAACATAACATAACATAGCATAACATAGCATAACATAACATAACATAACATAACAAAAATAAAATAAAATTCAGTTCTTCTGTTGCTCTAGCCAAATTCCAAGTGTACAGTTGCTATATGAAGCTAGTGACAACTATATTGACCAGAACAGATACGGAACATTCCCATCATCCTCCTGATCAGTGCTGCCTGAGGCTCTAACAGGCAGTGCATTAATGCAGAGGTGCTAAATGAATGATGTAATTAGAGTTGGGAAAAACCTCATCCAGACGGAGTCTCACTCTGTCGCCCAGGCGGGAGTCTCAGCTCTCCGCAACCTCCGCCTCCCAAGTTCAAGCAATTCTTGTGCCTCAGCCTCCCAAGTAGCAGGACTACAGGCACGCGCCACCACGCCCGGCTAATTTTTGTATTTTTAGTAGAGACAGGGTTTCACCATGTTGGCCAGGCTGGTCTCAAAGTGACCGTGAATGATCTGCCTGCCTCGGCCTCCCAAAGTGCTGGGATTACAGGCGTGAGCCACTGTGCCTGGCTGCTTTGGTACATTTCTTTATCAACAGTGAAGACATAAAATCTCAGGATAGCTTTCAACTAAATGTGTAACCAGTGAGGAAGGTTAAAGAAGCGGGCGGGTGGTCTGGGCGCAGTGGCTCACGTCTTTGAGCGGTGGCTCACTTTGGGAGGCCGAGGCGGGTGGATCACAAGGTCAGGAGATCGAGACCATCCTGGCTAACATGATGAAACCCCGTCTCTACTAAAAAAAATACAAAAAATTAGCCGGGCTTCGTGGTGGGTGCCTGTAGTTCCAGCTACTCGGGAGGTTCAGGCAGGTGAATGGCGTGAACCCGGGAGGCGGAGCTTGCAGTGAGCCGAGATCCCGCCACTGCAGCCACTGCACTCCAGCCTGGGCGACAGAGCGAGACTGCCTCAAATAAAAAAGGGGGGGGGGGGGGCGGGGGGGGCTGGGCGCGGTGGCTCAAGCCTGTAATCCCAGCACTTTGGGAGGCCGAGGCGGGCGGATCACGAGGTCAGGAGATTGTGTCCATCCTGGCCAACATGGTCAAACCCCGTCTCCACTAAAAATACAAAAAAATTAGCCGGGCATGGTGGCGGGCGCCTGTAGTCCCAGCTACTCTACTCGGGAGGCTGAGGCAGGAGAATGGCGTCAACCCGGGAGGCGGAGCTTGCAGTGAGCCGAGATCGCGCCACCGCACTCCAGCCTGGCGACGGAGTGAGACTCCGTCTCCAAAAAAAAAAAAACAAAAAACAAAAAAACAAACAAAAAAACGGGGCTGGGCGCGGTGGCTCACGCCTGTTATCCCAGCACTTTGGGAGGCTGAGGCGGGCGGATCACGAGGACAGGAGATTGAGACCATCTTGGCTAACACGGTGAAACCCCACCTCTACTAAAAATACAAAAAAATTGGCCGGGCGTGGTAGTGGGCGCCTGTGGTCCCAGCTACTCGGGAGGCTGAGGCAGGAGAATGGCGTGAACCCGGGAGGCGGAGCTTGCAGTGAGCAGAGATCACTGCCACTGCACTCCAGCTTGGGCGACAGAGCGAGACTCGGTCTCAAGAGAAAAAAAAAAGAAGGCAGGTGGATGGCACGTCAGGATTACTGGGCCTCTCTTCTCTGGGTACAGGGAAGTACACTGGGGTCTCCATGAAAAAGCACAGTCTGGCTGGGCACAGTGGCTCACACCTATATTCCCAGCACTCTGGGAGACCAAGGTGGGTGGATCACAAGGTCAGGAGTTCAAGACCAGCCTGGCCAATATGGTGAAACCTCATCCCTACTAAAAATACAAAAATTAGTTGGGTGTGGTGGCGGGCTCCTGTAATCCCAGCTACTCGGGAAGCTAAGGCAGGAGAATCGATTGAACTTGGGAGGCAGAGGCTGCAGTGAGCCGAGATCGTGCCACTGCAACCCAGCCTGAGTGACAGAGACAGAGTGAGACTCCATCTCCAAAAAAAAAAAAAAAAAAGCTGAGTCTACATCCCTAAAATAACCCCTGCAGCACCGTCCTCAGAATGCCTCACGTGCACTGGTGGTAAAGGGGCCAGGCTGCTTCAGTGGCCATCATAACCAGAGCCAACTCCACTTCAGGCTTCAAAATCCCAGGGCATTGTCCAACCTTGCTTGATTCTCTGTAAGCGGCAGGCAAAGGTTTTGGTAACGTGCCCTCATCAGACTTGTGAGTCCCCTCGGCCTGCTCTCTCTGATCTGGCTCACAAGCTAAACAATCTGCTGCTAGTCAAGGTAAACAGAAGAAGGTGGACTTGGCATGGTAACTGACTTGCTATCTTTCCAGAGAGGTGGTGCTTCCGGAAAGCAAGGGCAGTAAAAGGGAATTCTGTTAGACTCAAGCCAATTCGGTGTTTCCTTTATGCTGGGCAAGATGCCATCAGATAGCCACTGGAATAATTCTCAAATACTGTTATAAAAGACCCGTTCTTTGGTAAAGATCAGACCCACTCCTTCCTTTCCAATTTTAACACCCCAGGGGTTTGCCCATGTTCTGGCTAACCCACTGTGATGCTATGAGATCTCACAAGAGGCCTTCTGTTTCCTGCCACGGCATCTGACTGCATAAAGCGTGGTCCACCAGGTGTGCTAAGCTGATCCTGCTTCTCATCACATCATTAGTTCACAAGTGATCCATGGAGCAATCACAGATTACAGCTCTCTGATATCATCTTATCAGCTACTCTAAAAGGCATTACCTACCATTATGCCAACACCCAGGACCCATGTCTTTGATTTCTGTCACTACCTCACTGCTCTCTTAAAATCCTCCTGAGGCTCCCCTCAGCCCACTCACACCCAATATGGCACTTTGGTGCCAACTCTAGCTGGCCAGGGAACACCCTGCCTACCACTCCACCTCCCTAGAATACTTAAGTTCAAGACCAGCCTGGACAACATGGCGAGACCCCCATTTCTACAAAAAATAAAAATAAATAAAAAGAGGACAGAATAGAAAACATCAAGTGCATCAAACACAACATTGTGAAAGTTTAATTTTAGTTATATGAGCCTGCACACCAGATCATGAGTAAAATGCATTTCTTTTTTGTTGTTGCTAAGTGATGCGGGTCTTGCTATGTCACTCAGGCTGGCCTCAAACTCCTGGGCCCAAGGGATCCTCTGGCCTCAGCCTTCCAAGTAGCTGGGATTACAGGCACATACTGCTGCACCAGCTTAAAATGCATTTCCTAAAAGGGATTATAATCAAAAAGCATTTCAAAGCTACTAGTCTCCACCAGGGCTCCTTGAACTTTAATGAGCTCAGGAATCAGCTGGAGAGCTTGTTTGAAAAATTCAGGTCTTTAGACCTCACTCTCAAATACTCTAATTCCCTCATTCTGAGTCATGGTCCAGAAATCTATTTTTTTTTTTTTTCTTTTGAGACAGGGTTTGACTCCTGTCACCCAGGCTGGAGTGCAGTGGCAAGATCTCAGTTCACTACAACCTCTGCCTCCCAGGCTCAAGCGATTCTCCTGCCTCAGCCTCCCAAGTAGCTGGAATTATATGCACGCGACACCATGCCCAGATACTTTTTGTATTTTTAGTAGAGACAGGGTTTCCCCACGTTGGTCAGGCTGGTCTCAAACTCCTGGCCTCAAGTGATCTTCCCGCCTCAGCCTCCCGAAGTGCTGGGATTTCAGGTATGAGCCACTGTGCCTGGCCTGCATTTTTTTTTTTTTTTTTTTTTGAGACAAAGTCTTGCTCTTGTCTCCCAGGCTGGAGTGCAATGGCACGATCTTGGCTCACTGCAACCTCCATCTCCCGGGTTCAAGTGATTCTCCTGCCTCGGCCTCCCGAGTAGCTTGGATTACAGGCACCTGCCACCACACCTGGCTAATTTTTGTATTTTTAGTAGAGACGGGGTTTCACCATGTTGGCCAGGCTGGTCTCGTACTCCTGACCTCGTGATCTGCCCGCCTCGGCCTCCCAAAGTGCTGGGATTACAGGTGTGAGCCACTGAGCCCTGCCTGTTTTTTTTTTAAAAGCATCCTCTCTATGTAACGCAGAGTATGGTCCTTGGAGAGTGTAGAACCCAACTTATTAAAGTTCCCCCATCATATTTAAGACACTATGGCAAAAAAGTGTGAAAAAAGATATTTAGCAAAGATGGTGATGACTTGCAGTCAAATAGAGTCCCTTAGGTCACATGAGAAAGGTAACTGACTTCCTGTCAGCCTATGTCTCATCCCAGCCAGAGAATCCCACCTTGACTCCCCTGACTCTTGAAGCCATCCCCTTCCTGCCATTCAACTACTTCCTGTCCTTGTGAACTAAACTCAAATGGTTTTCTCTACTAGGAAAACTTCTTTGTTAACCACAACCATCTGTCCACCTACAGGACATGGGTGTCTTCAACATCTCTTAATGCCTCCCACTTGCTTTCTGTTTTACCTCAAGTCTGTAAGGCACAGGTCATACTCATGTACCTAATCTCCTCACTAGATCATAAGTGCCCCAAGGGCAAGATGCCTGTCCTTCCCCCCCGCCCCCCCTTTGAGACAGGATCGTGCTCTGTTGCCCAGGCTGGAGTGCAGTGGTGTAATCATGGCTCACCGCAGCCTCGACCTCCTGGGCTCCAATGATTCTTCCTCCTCAGCCTCACAAGTAGCTGGGACTACAGGCACGCCCCCATGCCCGGTTAACTTTTTTTTGTTTTTTTGTAGAGACAGGGTCTTACTATGTTGCCCAGGCTGGTCTCAAACTCCTGAGCTGAAGCAATCCTCCTGCCTTAGCCTCCCACCGCACCTAGCTGATGCCTGTCTGTTTTAATTTTGCATTCCCAAGGGCCCTTGGGGCCACACCTGGCTCAGTGAGGATTCACTGGCTCTGTGAGTGTCCTAATTTGTGAGCTCTTTAGTCCTGAAATCTCACTTAGCTGGTGTAGCAAGTCCCATCCTGTGGCTTCTCCTCTACAGCCACTATACACAGTTCCTGCAGCTTCATGGGGAAGGAGGTAGGGGTGTGGTGTCAGGTGGCCAGGTCACTTGTCCTGTCTGGGTCTTAGTAAATTCACATGTAATAAGAGGGGGCCAGCCTGAAGGGCACAGAGCTGCTTCCCCAGAGAGATTGGGGGCAGCCAGGGTCCCATTCACCTGACTCATCTGCCAGCCATGCCTTTCTGCTCTGCCTCCAGAGTCTGTGACCTGGGACAGCCTAGCAGGCAAGGAATGGTCCCCTGGGAGAAAGGGCAGAGCCTTCTGCCTACCCTGCCCTGAGCTCTGATTTGGTTTATGAGGTCACTTCACTGCCAGCTTGGAAGCAGACTCCCCAGTCACATGGAAGGAAGTAGATCCATTTCAGAGGGGAGAGGAGGCAGCTGTGGGCAAGAAGAACCTGAGGGAAGGAAGAAGGGGCCGGGCCACAGCAAGCCCCAGGCACTGGAAAGGTATGGACTGAGGCGGCCGGGGGTAGCAGGCAAGCTTTCCCTTCTTCACTGTTTCAACCGAGGTCTGCTCTACCACAGGGGCCCCAGCCAGGGCTCTGTGCCCAGAACAACCTCTGCGCAAAAGGCAGGAGGAAAACTGGAATGAAAGGCTGGGCAGCTACAGCCCAAGGGAGAGGGCAAGATGCAAACCACAGAGGGGGAAACCCAGGCAGCCCATTCACAAAAGAGTCTTCTCCACTCAGAGCTGAAGAAACACGCTCAGGCCCACAGCTAGCCCAGCAGGCCCCTGCACTAGGACTGCTTGCTGCTTCTCCAGCTCACAGCTCACTGCAGGTGGGCAGGTGTCCTGCTCCAATGCAAGCTCCTGCCCAGAGGCAAGGTCCGAGGGTAGCTCTTCTCCGTGAAGCCAGCATGGCAATGCAAAGCCACTTCCAGGCTACATGACCTGGGACAGGTCAGACAACCTCCTAAGCCTCAATGTCTTCATCCACAAAATGGGGATAGTAGTATATATTTCAGAGGACTACCGTGATAATTACAGTAACACATGTGAAGTTCTTACCATAGGGCCTGGCCCATAGAGACCCCTCAATAAATGGTGCCTCTGTTGCTCCTGGCCCACCCCTGGGCACCCTCTCCCTCCCTCCTTCACTCCCTGTCCTCACCTTCTGCTTGGTGCTGAGGGGCTGTGACTTCAATTTTTCATCCTTGCTCTTGGAAATCCTCAGGAACTGCTTGAGGTCTCCCTAAGGGAAAAGCCAGGCATCTCGCTCAGGTCAGTGCACAGCCATTGGCTGTAAAGCCTCAGACCAAGCAGGTGCTCGCAGAATTCCTGCCTGGGGAGGCAGTGAGAAGGCCTAAGCTAGCCTGGGCCCCTTTCCCAGGGGGAAAGTTCACTGGGAGTGCAGAACTTTAAAAATATATAGGAGACGCCTCCTAGAGGCTGTCTCAGTTAGAAAGGAGGAGAATTGGCATTTCTACCCCAAGGGGAACCTCCAGACAGGTGGGGCAACAGAGCCCCTATCTTCAGTGAGCCAAGAGGAAAACAGTCCCCTACCCTCTGTCCTCAAAGATTCCTGAGAGGAAACCCCTGTCCTCCAGAGCCTTACAATCTAATCTAAACAAACAGAGGAGAAAGCCAGCAGCAGAAACATACATAAAGCATTCATTAGTACTTGTTTGTTTTTAATTTTTTTGTAGAGACAGAGTCTTGCTATGTTGCCCAGGCTGGTCTCGGACTCCTGGCCTCAGGCGATCCTCCTGCCTCAGTCTCCCAAAGTGCTGGGATTACAAGCGTGAGCCACTGTGCCCAGCCGCGTAAGTACTTGTTAATGGAAAGACTGATAGGACTCCTGCCCGCTCTTGCCCCAGAACTAGGGATTTGAGAAGCAGCAGTTTGAGGACCATGGGGTGAGGGCCAGGACCAGCCGGGGAATGAAGAGGAAGGGGCAGCTCTGGGAACGACACCCTGAGTGGAGAGGAGAAGGCTGGTGGCTGGGGTAACACTCATGTCACAAGTGGTGCTAGGAAGGAGGGAAGCAAAGTGGGTTCTGATATATTTATTCTCAAGTGGGGACAAGCTTTTGGGGAGGAAAAAATAACAAACCAAAGAAAACAAGAGTCAGAGAAGATGACCTGGAAGGCATCCCTGCAGTGTGAGTGAGAAGTCCCAGAAGAACTTAGGACCAACGCCCCTGAGATACAGATGGAAAGACTGGGTGCCGATAAAGGGAAAGCAGGCATCCAAGAGCAGGGAAGGCAGAAGCTGAGCATCATAAGGTGGGCAAAGTGTAACAGCAGGCAGGTGAGGTCTCGGCTGAGACTGCACGAGACAAGGTTTTCACGGTGCTCCAACCACTGACTCCCACCTTTGTAGGACACTGCCCTCCCTACCCGAGACCCCCACGTCCCCTGCCAACAGCATACCAGATCCACATATTCCAGCACCATGTAGTGGGGCTCAGCCTCCCGGCACAGCCCCAGGAGCCGCACCACGTTGGCGTGGTTCAGCTTCCCAAACATCTCCAACTCCCTCCGGAAGTCCAGCTGCTGCTGCTCATCCTTGCTCTGCAGGCTCTTCACAAGTACCAGGGTCTCTGCCACTCCCTCCTCCAAGCCCTGAGCCTTTGCCAGGAACACCTCCCCAAACTCACTCTTCCCTGTGGGTACAGTCTGAGTCAGCCAGCCACCTTCACCCAGGCCGAGGAAGCTCCTGACCTGGGGGAGGGGCCTAGCCTCTCCCACGGTGGGGACCCACCCACCTGGGCTGGGCACGAGACCCGGTTCTGCTGTGACCCCCTCCCTCCTTAGGCTTCAGTGTCTGCAGCAACAAAATAAAAGGGTGGGACTAATATTCAGCATTTTCCAAAGTGTGACTCGCGTGAGAATTTTTGGTGGCTCATGGTAAACATGTCTTAACGTATGCTAGGAAAAAACGTAACTACGACAAGCCCATGATTTCTCATATTTTTTCCTAGAACAATGGTAACTTAGTTTTTTTTTAAAGAGTCAATTTAAATAAAACATCAAGTAAATAATACCACAGGTAGTACACAGGAATGACAAAATCTGCACGAAGGGCAGTGAATAACAGGCTCTGGGGCCACACTGGGCTAGATCTCTACCTATGCTTCCCTCCACCTCTAACATTCTAGGTTTCAGGGACCTCAGAACACTAGCCCGTACCCAGCCTCAAGACACAGCGGGTGACTTGTAGTTAGGCAGGGGCAGCTGTAGTCAAGGCAACATACCCAGCGTGGTGATGGGCTGCAGGCTAGACCGTGGGAAGTGCATCTTATCACTTGTGCTGTGGCGTTTGTTGGTGGCCGCGGGGCCGGAGCCCAAGCTGGTCAAGGCCACTTCCTCTTGGATCTCTGCTGAGGGCTGCCCGTTCTGCAAAGGCCCACCTGGGAAGAAGGAGGACAAGAGCGTCACGATGAGACCTGACACTCTGGCCACCACGGGGATTTCTGTTCTGTCCCCTGGTCTTCCACTCTTGCCAACTTGGGTCCAATCACAGTGCTCCACATGAAAGGGCAAGCCCAAATGATGAAAAAATGGGGCTGGGGCTGGGTGGGGGATGTATGGCTATCCCCTAGGGTATGACCCCTTAGTGATGCAGCTGATTATGACCTTTGAGATGAAGCCAACTGCAGACGTCTAATCTGAATCACTGGTCCTTGAATACCACAGCTACACATAAGGATTTTTGCTTTCATGGGGCCTCCTATTGGGCAAAGCCCTAAACAGGCACAAAGGGAAAATCACAATAATGGAGACCCAACCTCTGCTCCTGAACACCTGAGCTGATAGGAGAGACCCAGCAATGACCTCAAGGGAGCTCCCAGTCCAGGAAGTGGGGATAGGAGAAGGGAAGTAAACAGAAAGACTGCCCTTGGGGGAACTCTTAGACTCATAGGGGGAGACAAGACATGCAACAGCAACATGTGTACATATACTAATGATATCTGTGGTTTTGTGCTGGGAGGAGGAAACAGCAGGGAATCATAGGAAGCTGGTCCAAGGGGCTCCAATGAAGAAGTCTCAAGCCAGGTTGCTCAGAAGACGAGGCCCTGGGAATCGGCCAACTCCAGGCTTCCCGCTAGGGGTGGGGCAGTCCCAGCTCCAGGACCCAGCAACAGCCGCTCGGTTTCCTGCGTGCTGGCGCTCTCCCCTCCGTGGCCGCGGGAGGGCGCTCAGCTCCCGCACACGGGCACCACCTCCCCCTCCAGGGCCCCTCACCATTGAGGCATTCCATCTCTGGCTCCTCGCCCTCGGGCTGCTTCTGCAGCCGCTTGGCTTTGCAGCGCTTCTTGCAGTAGAACATGAGGCCCAGCACGGCAATGATGTAGGCCACAGCGGCACCCACCGACAACCCAATGGTCTGGATCATCTTGTAAGGGGGAGGGCTGCCAGGGCCCTCCGACTCCTCCGGCACAGGCTTGTCTGAGAGACACACAGATGGGTCTGGGCAGGGGCTGCTAAGCAAAACAAGCCCTGCTTCTCTACTAACTCCTCCCAACCCCATCAACAGGGCAACTTAACAGATGGCCCGGGAGGGTCACCACCTTCACTGGCTTTAACAAGGGCCAGCAGGTCCTCATGCCCCACCAAGGTCAAACGAAGACTCTGAAGGAGATGAGGCCAGGGGTTCCCAAGCTGGCTTTGCATCGGAAGCCAAGACAGGTGACACGGATAAGCACACCTGTCAAGGAGCTACCACAAACCCACGTTATTTGTTAAGCTTCCCAAGTGACTTGATAATGTGAGCCAGGCCCCGGAGAGCAGCATTTGGGAGCTTCAGGTTTAGAATTCCAGGCACTGCCTGGCACAGAGCAGGTTTTTCAATAAGCAGATCTGTAGAAGGGATCTGCCGGTCTAGGGGCCTTTTAATGGCCCACACTGAGGGGCCTCAAGAGGCATTAGGGGAATGAAGGGAGACCATGCAGGATCCCCCAACTGCCACACACACCCCAGTGGCTCCCACCAAGGGGGCCTCCTCAGTTCATTTTCATCCATTTAAACTTTCACATTATACTTTGTCTAGAAAAATAACTCTGCTGCCAAACCAAGAAAGTTTAAGAGCTTCTCATTTAAACCACCTTCACCTGTGGATGCAGAAACAAGTCCCCAGAGGAGAAATAAGTCTCCCAGGGGCAGAGAGTTTAAGTGCAGGGCCTTTTACCTGACCCATCATCCTCTCTGGGCCTCCTGGAGAAAAGAACCTTGTCCTACTGCATTCTGACCTGGTCCTCCTCCCCAGCCACCCAGAGATATGTGTGGCTGCTGCAGGAACCTGGGAGGCAGCATTGTAGGAAGAGAACACCCCCCCATCCCCCTGCAACACACACACACACACCGACCGTGAGATGTTAAATAAACGACAGCCCGGCTCTGAGCAAGGACTCTAAGACTGTGCAGCAGCATGGTGAGACGGCCGAATCCCCACCGCTGCCACAAAAATGGCTTCTGTGCCATGTTCTGTACACAGGGGCTGAGTACAAGGTGACAATCGTCTGGGCCCACCACTTCCTGTGCAGCACACCCCTCCCCAGCCCATACCCACGACATAGAGGGGGGCCTCCGTGTGCTTGATGTTGCAGCTGTTGCCTGCAATGCAGGTGTAGCGGCCTGAGTCCTCAGGGGCCACGTCATGGATCACCAGGGAGCCATTCTGGAAGATGTGCATCCTGTCGGGGGAGAAGCCATAGTGCTGGCCAGCTCGCAGGGAGGGGGGCTGCAGGAGAGGAGGGACGGGTGTGGGAGAGAGGTGGCCCTACCTGGGTCCCAGCTTGGTGGGGTCCAGGATGCGGTCCTTGCCTTTCCACTGAATCAGCGGCTTGGGGTCCCCCTGGGCCTCGCACTGCAGTAGGGCTGTGTGGCCCTGGTACACAGTCGTACGCTCTGGTTCCACTTTGAAGGTGATAAAAACTGGAAGGAAAGAGACCAGCGAGGCGCAGGCAGGGGTGAGCCAAGGGGCTGGCAGGGTACACGGTGCTACCCCAAAGGGCCCTCCCAGCCCCAGGGCCCTGCCACAGTCGCACCTGCCACAGTGAGCTGGACATGGGCACGAATCTGGCCCTGCGGCCCGTTGGACGCAATGCAAGTGTAGTTGCCAGCGTCATCTCGAGTCACCCGGGCAAAATGCAGGGTCCCAGCATTGTCTGTCACCCACTCTGGGAGGCTGCTCCCATCTGCAGGGGTAACAAAGGGAAATTATGGGAAGGATCAGGGTTACACAGACAGCTGGCAATGCCTTCAGTCCCTCACCTCTACTCAAAAACACACCATCGCTCCTGACCACCCACAGGCAAAGTCCAAACTCCTGAGCCAAGTGTTAGAAGCCCCTCCGTTATTTACCCCTCTTCCAATTCTTCAGTCTCACCTCTTCCTCCTACTGCCCTGTGTGACATTCCACGTCTGCCAAACCTGACTCTGTTTGGGCCCAGATTGGCCCTGTTCCTACTCCGCTGCCCATCACTTGTCCCTCCTAGAGCCCATTCCCGCTCTTTGCCATCCCAGGCTGTAGATCCATTTTAAGCCTCACCTCTCCCAGAAAGTTCCCCCAGACCTGAGCAGAGGGAGCCTACTTCCTCCTCAGAATCTACAACTGTACTCTCTCACTCTAGGTGGAAATGTCAAAATTGGTCCAACCATTTAAAAAACAATTTGGCAACTCACATCAAGGGCTATAAAAATGTTCATACCCCCTTTCGTGCATAATTATCCCAATTCTGGGAATCTTTCCCAAAGGAAATAAACCTAAATCCAGAAAAAAACTTTGGCTTAAAGATGTTTATTGCAGCAATGAAAAAAAGGGGGTGGGTGGGTGGGTGGTTAACAACCCAAATCTCCAACATTTAAGAACAGTTAAGTAAATTACAGTGAATCCAATTGTTGAAATATTATTAGGATCATCAAAACAAATATTCATGAAGAGTGTATAAAGATGTGGGGAAATGCTTGACAATGGTAAATAAAAAAGGGTATAAAATTAAACCGTTACAAAAAAAATAAAAATAAATAATTTTAAAAAATATTTTTAAAAACTACATAGTTATCTGTATTGTCTAATTCTACAATAAGCATGTCTACAGGCATGCACCACCATGCCTGGCTAATTTTTAAATTTTTTGTACAGACAGGGTCTCCCTCTATTGCCCAGGTTGGTCTTGAACTCCTGGGCTCAAGCGATCCTCCCACCTCGGCCTCCCAAAGTGCTGGGATTACAGGCATGAGCTACCACACTCAGCCAATCATGTAAATTTAATAACTGAAACTATATATACAATAAAACTGCTAGGTAAAAAAAGAAAAACATATGCACAGAAAAAGAAGACATACACCCAAAGATGATAAACGGCAGGACTGTACATTTTTTCTCCCAATATTTTTTTTTTTTTTTTTGAGATGGAGTCTCGCTCTGTCACCCAGGCTGAAGTGCAGTGGCACAATCTCGGCTCACTGCAACCTCCGCTTCCTGGGTACAAACAATTCTCCTACCTCAGCCTCCCGAGTAGCTGGCACTACAGATGCGTGCCACCACCCCTGGCTAATTTTTTGTATTTTCAGTAGAGACGAGGTTTCACCATGTTAGCCAGGATGGTCTCTATCTCATGACCTCGTGATCCACCCACCTCGGCTTCCCAAAGTGCTGGGATTACAGGCATGAGCCACCACGCCCGGCCTCTTCCAGTATTTTGTAAAGGAGCCCATGTAACTTTTGTTTCTTTTTTCTTTTGAGTCAGAGTCTCACTCTGTCAGCCAGACTCTGGTGCAATGGCATGATCTCGGCCCACTGCAGCCTCCACCTCCTGGGTTCAAGCGATTCTCCTGCTTCAGCCTCCTGAGCAGCTGGGATTGCAAGCATGTGCCACCACGCCTGGCTAACTTTTGCATTTTTAGTAGAGATGGGGTTTCACCATGTTGGCCAGGCTGGTCTCCAACTCCTGGCCTCCAGTGACCCACCCATCTCGGCTTCCCAAAGTGTCGGGATTACAGGCGTGAGCCACTGTGCACGGCCTCCATGTAATTTTTATGTTGGAAAAGATAAACTATTTTGGAAAAGGGGAAGGGAGGACTTTACAGCACTGTCTGAACCAATCCAATCACTTGTTGCCTTGAGTCGTCTTCCATGTTGTCCAAGGCTATAATCTGACCTCTTCTGTGTCTGGCTTTTTCCTTCCTAACTAAACTATACATCAGCCCTGCACTGCTTGTCTAATCTCCACATTTCCTGGCACAGTGCGGGGCACCCAGCAGCCCTCAGGTATGTATCCGATCAATGAACTGCCTGCCTGCCCCCACCCTATGCCGGCACTGTACCCACCTGCCCGTTCCCACTTAATAGTGGGCTTCTCTCGGCCTGTGGCTGAACAGGGCACCGTGGCCTCCTTGTCAAACTCCATGCACTGCTGTGGCTGGGGTGGTGGTGTGAACTTGAGCTTTTCTGTTTCAGCAGAGGGTGGGTGGAAAGACGAGGAATTGGGGCCGCTGGAGAGGCCGTGGCCAGGCCTGCTGCTCCCTCCCCTTTCCTCTCCTGCCTAGCCAGGAAGGGTGCTCCCCCAAGACATGCTGGCTCACCCAGCACTTGGACACGGGCTTGCGCCTCGATGCTGCCGGCTGGGGTGCTGCTCACACAACGGTACCATGTCCCATCGTACACCTCCACGTTGTTGATGCGCAAGGTCCCATTCTTGAAGACCTCGAACCGTGAGTCCTGCAGCACAGGTGAGAGGCCTCAGAGCCTGAACCCACACCCACCTCTCCCTGGAGGCTGCCTCCAGGGTAAGAGTGCTATGGAGGTGAGCACAGAAGAGGGCAAGTGGAGGGAAGGCCCCGCCCATCCACTAGCAACACTCTTCTTTCTCACCTCTGAGATGAGCATCTGGTTTCTGTACCAGACAACTGTAGGTTTTGGTGTGGCCTGGGTCTGGCAATCCAAGTAGCCGGGTTTGCCCTCCTCCAGCTGGCTGTCTTGGGGCTTCTTCAGCCAGGAGGGCACAGCTAGACAGACAGGAAGGAAACAGTGAAGGCTGCTTCACAGGTCTCCAAAACCAAAGGATCCATCTCCAAGAAATCCTACTACCATTCTAGGCCCTGAGTTCAGAAGCCCCACGCTCCTCACATGGCAGGAGTTTCCCTTTACGGAAGGCCCAGGTGCCAGCACCTTTTTATTTATTTATTTTTCTTTTAAGACAGGTTCTCACTCTGTCACCCAGGCTGGAGTACAGTGACACAATTATGGCTCACTACAGTCTCGAACTCATAGGCTTAAGTGATTTTTCCCACCTCAGCCTCCCAAATAGCTGGGACCACAGGCATGCACCACAATACTTGGCTAATTTTTTTATTTTCTGTAGTGATGGGGTCTTGCTATGTTGCCCAGGCTGGTCTCAAACTCCTGGCTTCAAGCCTCCCCAAGTGCTAAGATTACAGGCATGAGCCACCACGCCCGGCCACCAGCACCTTTTGAACGTTATCTTAGTTAACTGTCACATTAATTAACTTAGTTAACATTATCTTAGTTATAAGCCCCTATGGTAGGCAGGGAGTGGTGGCTCACACCTGTAATCCCAGCACTTTGGGAGGCCGAGGCGGGAGGGTTGCTGTAAGACACTGCACTCTAGCCTAGGCAACAGGGTGAAACCCCCATCTCTAAAAAAACAAAAAAAACAAACCCCCCAAGGTATGTATTCCAACACCCACTTTACAGCTAAGAAAACAGATGTTCAAAGAAGTAATGGTGGCCAGGCACAGTGGCTCACGCCTGTAATCCCAGCACTTTAAGAGGCAAAGGCGGGCAGATCATTTGAGGTCAGGAGTTCAAAACCAGCCTGGCCAACATAGTGAAACCCCGTCTCTACTAAAAATACAAAAACATTGGCCAGGTGTGGTGGCGGGCACCTGTAATCCCAGCTACTGGGGAGGCTGAGGCACAAGAATCGCTTGAACCTGGGAGGTGGAGGTTGCAGTGAGCCGAGATCGCGCCACTGCACTCCAGCCTGGGCGAAAGAGTGAGACTCCATCTCAAATAAAAAATAATAATAACAATAATAAAAAAAGAAGTAATGGTGATTTGCTAGTACCTAATAGTGACAGAATTTAAAACTCTGGTCTATATGACTCTGAAACCCTTGTTCTTCTTATTACACCATAAAATGCCAAGGCGCAGTCCTCAGAAATCTGTTCTGTTTTAGCAACACTCACTCATCCAGTCCACAACCTTCAATACAACATGAATGGTTGGTTCCCAAAACTACATCCTGATTCCTATAAATCCAATTGCCTACTGGCATTTCCAACTGGATATCCAACAGGCATCTCAAACTTTACGTGTGCTAAAGAGAACACCTGACTTCCCCCAAAACCTGCTCACTCATTTTCCCTATCTCAGTCAATAGAACTATCTAGTCAGTTAAGAAAGCCAAAAAGCTAGCCTTGTCTTCTCTCTATACCCCACCCCCATCACACTCGTTCTACCAAACCCTATCTACTGGGGCTCCTAAATATATCCTGAATTTGACCACTTCTCACCCCCACCGCTACTGCCTCTGTTCAAGCTCCTTCAGTATCTCCCCTAGACTATTATAGTCATCTACTTAGTATGGGTCTCCTTGTTTATACTCTTGGCCCTAACATTCTAGTCTCAAAACAGCCAGAGTGATCTTCTGAAAAATCAGTCTTCCACTCAAAACCCTGCAAGACCTTCCCATCCAATGTGGTGTGGTAGGCTGCTTGCAATGATAGTTATAAACAATCCTCCCATCCCTTTCAACTCTTTTCAATGTGATGTTGACACTTTCCCATCAAGAGGTGGAGTTTATTTCTTTTTGTGTGTGTGAGACAGGGTCTCATCCTGTTACCCAGGCTGGAGTGCAGTCACGCCACTATGGCTTACTGCAGCCTCAGCGTCCCAGGCTCAAGCAACCCTCTCACCTCAGCCTCTCAAGTGGCTAGGACCACAGGCGCGTACCACCAGGCCCAGCTAATTTTTTTTTTATTTTTAGTAGAGATGGGGTCTGGCTATGTGGTCCAGGCTGGTCTCAAACTCCTAGGCTCAAACAGTCCTCCCACCTTGGCCTCCTAAAATACTGGGATTGCAGCGTGAGCCACTGAACTGGGTCATGGTGTATTTTTCTAGTCCCTGGAATCTGAGTGGCCTGTGACTTCCCTTGTCCAACAGAACACAGTGGTAGTACTGCAGCTTCCACTTTTGCCCTCTCGGAACCCAGCTGCCAGGTGAGGAAGCCTGGGCTAGCCTACTGGAGACGCCATGTGGAGGAGAACTAAGGCACCCTGGTCAATAGCCCCAGTCAACTGCCAGACAGGTGAGTGTGGCCGCCAGGGACCAGGCCAGCTCACCCATCAGCTGACTGCAAACGTGTACACCCAGCCGATAGCACACCAGGTAGACGAGCGGGCCCACCTGAACCTGTCCACAGAATCATAAGCATGTCAACGGCTGTTGTTTGTTGTTTCAAGTCACTACGGTTTGGGTTTTTTTTTTGAGTTGGAGTCTTGCTCTGTCACCCAGGCTGGAGTGCAGTGGCGCGATCTCTGTTCACTGCAACCTCCACCTCCCAGGTTCAAGCGATTCTCCTGCCTCAGCCTCCCAAGTAGCTGGGATTACAGGCATGTGCCACCATGCCTGGATAATTTTTTTTTTTTGTATTTTTTATTTTATTTTGAGATACAGTCTCGCTCTGTCGCCCAGGCTGGAGTGCAGTGGCGCAATCTCGGCTCACTGCAACCTCCGCCTCCTGAGTAGCTGGGATTATAGGCACATGCCACCACACCTGGCTAATTTTTGTATTTTTAGTAGAGATGGGGTTTCAGCACGTTGGTCAGGCTGGTCTCGAATTCCTGACCTCGTGATCCACCTGCCTCGGCCTCCCAAAGTGCTGGGATTACAAGGCGTGAGCCACTGCACCCAGCCATTTTTGTATTTTTAGTAGAGATGGGGTTTCACCATGTTGGCCAGGCTGGTCTCAAACTCCTGACCTCAAGTGATCCACCTGCCTCAGCCTCCCAAAGTGCCACCACGTTTTGAAGTGGTTTGCTATGTAGCAATGGATAACTGATGCCGAAGCCGAAGTCCTTACTATGCTTTTACAAGGCCTATGGGATTTAGTTTCCACCTCTCAGGCAACTTCAACCCCTCTCACCATCGTTTATTCAACTCAAGCCACACAGGCGACTACTGTTCCTCCAACACACAAGCCCATTTCCGTCTCAGGGCCTATCACATGGCTGGCTCCCTTCTTAATTTAAATACCAGCTCCAATGCACCTTTTACAGAAGTCTTCCCTAAACTCTCACTGGCCCTGCCCTTTCTCTATCACTTGCCCTATTTCATTGTTCTCCCTTGTTCTACTGGCACCTAAAATTATATTTGTTCATTTGATAGTTTTTCTTACTGGCTTTGTCCCCCCTGTTAGAATATGAACTCCACAAGGAGAGGGGATTCTGCCTGCTTTGTTCACAGTTGCATCCAGTACTGGGAACAGCTAGCACAAGGTGCTCAACAAATCTCTGTTGACTGAATGCATTCCCAGAGCTCTCCGTCTTCTGGGCTCTACCCTCTAACACCCAGCACCTGATCTGGCCCTGTTTGCATCACACACTCTCAAATGCCACAGGCCTCCTTCTCAGAGCACAGCAAGGGACACTGGCGTGGCTCAGTGTCAGCCTCAGTCAGCATCTGTGGAATGACTGATCAAAGCCAGAGTTCCCAAACTTGAACACACATGAAGTATCACCCAGAGCACTTGTTAAATACACATCTACCTGGGTCCCACCCCTAGAACCTGGGTTGGAAGCTATGGAGTGGGGCCCCGAATTCTGCATTTTTTTCCTTTTTTTCAAGGCTCCAGCAATGTCTTAGACATTTTTTTGGAGACAGGGTCTTGCTGTCATCCAGGCTCCAGTACAGTAGTGTGATCATAGCTCACTGGAACCTCCAGCTCCCGAGCTCAAATGATCCTCCAGCCTCAGCCTCCCAAATAGTTGGGATTATAGGTGTGCATCACCATACCTGGCTAAATTTTTTTTTTTTTTCTGAGACAAAGTCTCGCTCTGTCACCCAGGCTGGAGTGCAATGGCACGATCTCGGCTCACTGCAACCTCTGCCTCCTGGATTCAAGCAATTCTCCTGCCCCAGCCTCCCAAGTAGCCGGGATTACAGGTGAGTGCCAACATGCCCAGCTAATTTTTGTATTTTTAGTAGAGACGGGGTTTCACCATGTTGGTCAGGCTGATCTCGAACTCCTGACCTCGTGATCCACCCACCTCGGCCTCCCAAAGTGCTGGGATTACAAGCGTGAGCCACCGCACCCAGCTAACTTTTTAAATTTCTGTAGACACAAGGTCTCACTATTTTGTCCAGCCTGGTCTCAAACTCCTGGGCTCAAGAGATCTTCCTATCTCGGCCTCCCAAAGCACTGGGATTATAGGTGTGAACCACCGCGCCTGGCCTGTGTTTTAAAAAGTATCCCTAATGAGGCCGGGCATGGCAGCTCACACCCATAATCCCAGCACTTTAGGAGGCCGAGGCAGGTGGATCACTTGAGGTCAAGAGTTTGAGACTAGCCTGGCCAACATGGTAAAACATCGCCTCTACTAAAAATACAAAAATTAGCCAGGTGTGGTGGCACACACCTTTAAACCCAGCTACTTGGGAGGCTGAGGCACGAGAATCACTTGAACCTGGGAGGCGCAGGTTGCAGTGAGCCAAGATCACACCACTACACTCCAGCCTGGGTGACAGAGTGAGACTCCGTCTCAAACAAAAGAAGAAAAAGTATCCCTAATGAAAGCAGGTGATTCTCAGACCTCAACTGGAGGAAGGCTTGACTGTGCATCTTGCCTTTGCACCTGCACTGTGAGTGTCCTGAGCACTCGTTACACGTGTGCTGTGATTCCCACCCAAATCATGGCCTGAGTATAGGTGCATGTCTTCTAAGATTTCAGTATCCTAATGGGAATACTAGCATCACAACTTCACATTTACAAAGCCACTTTCATATTCAAATCTTTTTGCAAAGTTACCCACTTGGAAAGATAATAGTAACATAAAGGTAAGTGGAAGAAGCAGATTGCAAAATAGTTTGTACGTATGTGTGTCTCTGTGTGCATATTGTAATTTTTATTGTGTATCCTTTTAAACTACCACAAAAGGTTTGGAACAAGGCATGGTATAAAGAAATAACTAAACAAATAAATCCCTATGCCTGTAGTGAGGATATAAGGTTTGTTTTGTTTTGTTTTGTTTTGTTTTGAGATGGAGTCTCACTCTGTTGCCCGGGCTGAAGAGCAACGGTGCGATCTCAGCTCATTGCAACCTCTGCTTCCTGGGTTCAAGCAATTTTCCTCCCTCAGCCTCCTGAGTAGCTGGGATTACAGGTGTGCCCCACCACGCCCAGCTAATTTTTGTATTTTTAGTAGAGATGGGGTTTCACCATGTTGGTCAGGCTGGTCTCCAACTCCTGACCTTGTGATCTGCCCGGCTCGGCCTCCCAAAGTGCTGGGATTACAGGCATGAGCCACCGCGCCCGGCCTGATATAAAGGGTTTATCATGTGTACTTTCAGTCATATGTCTTGCTTTTCTCCCCCTCTTTTTTTTCATAAGTAATATGTTTAGTAAAGAAATTTGGAAAGCATAACAAACTAAAACAAATTAAAAATCACCTATAATTTTGTCCACTATTACCTCCCAAAAAAGAAAAAAAGAAAAATCATTTTCATCTACTTCATTTGACCTTTCCAACTACCTTGTGGGGTAGGTAGTAGATTACTGGCTCCATTTTATGGATGAGGAGACTGAACCCAGTAAGGTGGGTGATTTGCTACCATCGTCACTCTGTGCATTGGGAGCATAGTGGGACCCAGGTCTCTAGATTCCTAGTCTATTGCTCTTTCCTCTGTACCCAGAGGACCATTTTTCTGTGAGGGCTGTCACTATTTCCTCTGGAGCACCCACCCTAACCCCTGTGCCTGGCTCTCTACTATCTACACCGACTCCCAGTAGTGAACTGATTCCCAAGCCTGCAGGGCCCAGAACTGAGAGGGCCTCAGGTGAGTACCAGGGAAGCCTCTGTCCATCACACCCAGACCTGTGTTCCCCTCCACCTCTCCTTGACCTTCAGGGCAAAGGTGCTCACTGGCCACAGTGATGTTGACATCCTGTCTCCGCTGACCAGCCAGGTTGGCCGCGTGGCAGGTGTAGACACCAGCATCACTTTCAGCAATATTGGCCAACACCAGCTCGTGGCCCTTCTGGTAGACCCTGCCATGGGTGGGCAGCCGGACTCCCGCGTGCTCCCACCACACGCTGGGCTCTGGCAGACCCTTGGGGGGAAGGCAGGTCACACGCTCCTCGCTGCCAGCTGTAAACACCCGTGGCTCAAATAGCGGCATGTCTTCAATCTCTGCAAGGACATAAGTAGGAGGAATGGCCCAATTATTGTGGGTCTCAGGGTACATGATGTTCTCCCACAGCAAGCCTAGGCCCTTTCCCAGCACAAACCCTCCCCTGCAACCCTCTGCATATCCTCTTCCTACTCCCAGCATCCTTTTCTTCCCCTGCCCTCCAAGCGGCTGAGTAAAAACAGAAGCCTAAATCTCTATGTGCCAAAAATGTTAAAGGCAGCCTCCCACATCAGCACCCCAGACCCAGAGACTCACCTGCTAGGTGAAGTGTGGCTTCCAGGATGATGGGTGGGCCCCTCTGCCCCTGGCCAATGCAGCGGTAGATCCCTGCATTGCGTGGCCGGACCTGGGTCAGCAGCAGAGACCCGTTGGCAAACACTGTGGCTCTGCGGAGGTGTGGGGGGCTGCAGAGGGGAGAGTGCAATTTGGAGAAAGTGGCCAATAGGCCTAGTTCTGGAAAGGAATGCAAGGGAACCCCTTTCCTGCAAAGTCGGAAATGTAGTAAGGAATCGACCAGGAACAGGGCAGAGAGAAGGAAGCTGACACTCCACACTGGTGTGTGTGCCTGCATACACTTGCTCAGGTGCACGTGCAGGTGTGTGTTCCAACTACAGGAGATCAGCTCAGGAAGCAATGAGGCAAATGGCAATGCAGGTGAGAGAGAGAGTGATATGGTTTGGCTGTGTCCCCACTCAAATCTCATCTTAAATTGTAGCTCCCATAATTCCCACATGTTGTGGGAGGGACCCAGTGGGAGGTAACTGAATCATGGGGGCAAGTCTTTCCCGTGCTGTTCTCATGATAGTGAACAAGTCTCACGAGATCTGATGGTTTTAAAATGAGGCATTCCCCTGCAGAAGCTCTCTCTCCTTTGCCTGCTGCCATCCATGTAAGACGTGACTTGGTCTTCCTTGCCTTCTGCCATGATTGTGAGGCTTGCCCAGCCATGTGGAACTGTAAGTCCAATTAAACCTCTTTCTTTTGTAAACTGCTCAGTCTCGGGTATGTCTTTATCAGCAGCATTAAAATGGACTAATACACAGAATAACCACCATGTGCAACTGTCAAGACAGAGAAGCCACCTTCCCACAGGGCCACGTTTATAGGGCACCCAGCTCCAGGGTCAGATACCCCTCAGCCATACCAGGCAGGCTACTGATGATGTCCTCAGGGCTGAAGTCAAGTGGCATCCAAGCCCCTAGCCTAGGAAGCCACACCCCCAAGGACCATGTTCATGCCTGACACTGCAAAGGTGTTCTATGCTCTCCTAGGGTCCAGGCAAGAACAGAAGTCCCTGCAGTAGGGCTGGAACCTTCTAGAGGTGTTTGCTTCCTTTAAAAAGTGTGTGTATGTGTGTGTGTGTGTGTGTGTGATGTCTTTGCCACACTGGATCACGCTATCTAGACTATGACCACCTGACTACCTAGGTCTCTTGTGTCTCTCTCATCCCTGGGGTCTCTACCCTTCCATCCCAGAAGACCCATGTGGGTGGTGGGGAGAGAGAAGTGGAACCATCACTAGCTCAGAGTGCCTTTGTGCAAACTGGAAAGGGGCTCTTCCCAGAGACTCTTCCCTGTGTCAGACTCATCTTGTAAAAGCAAAACATTCAACTGTGTCTCTTGGAAATTTGAAATAATACATGTACAAATCTGTGATGTCTGTGATACAAATCGCACCCCCTTCTACAGAATGCATGTGTGTGGTACATGGTACTGGAATGCTCCCAGCCAGATGCCTTACCGACTGCGGTTAGTGATGGGAGTCTCATCCTCAAAGAGCCACTGCAGGCTCGGGGGTGGCTGGGCTGAGAACTGGCAATGGAACATGGCCTCCTCATTCCTCGCTACTACCACGTCCTGGGGTGCCAGCACCACCCTGGCAAAGCTTTCATCTGGAGAGGGAAAGATGGGGGAGCAGGCAGCCTGGGTGGTGAGGCCCTCCTGTCCTCACCTCATCCCTTCCGCCCCCACCCCAGGCTCACCAGCAATGCTCAAGGTGAAGTTCTGGCTGCTGCAAGCCTGGCCAAAAGCATTGTGGGCGCAGCAGGAATACAGCCCACTATGCTCAGGACCAGCTGGCCGGAGCGTCAGGTTCCGCTCCTTGCTGCTGACTGTGTGGTTGCTCTGACCATCAGAAAGGGGGGTCCCATCTCGGAACCATTGGTAGGTGGGCCTGCAGGGCAGACACAGTCAGCAGTGGTGGGGAGGGGTACTCAGTGGCCAGTGGAGAGGATACAGTATCAGAGGGTCAGGGCTAGACCTTTCAGTTTATACATGGAGAAACGGCCTGAGGAAGGGAAGGGACTTGCAAAAGGGCACACAGTAATTCTGATTCAGGGGCAGAATCAAGTTGATATTAGATCTCCCAGCTCTACACACAATGTGGCTCACTCTTCAGGCCACCAGGGGCCGGCATAGGGCAATATCTGGGGGCGGGCAGGGTGAACAGCACTGTGGTGGTGGAACGAGTGGTCACAGAATGGAGCGAGGTAACATCCGCATAGAGTCCAAGATTTGGGGAGACATCCCTGTCCGGAATAACCCTCTTCATCCCCACCTCCCTGACTCCTTACCGAGGGTGCCCATCAATGTGGCAACGAAGTGTGACCTGGGTCTGTGGCTGGATCTCAGCTTCCGAGGCTGGATGCTTCAGGACCACAGGACCTGCCTCAATCCCTGTAGCAGAGGCCACGGTTGCAGTGAGGGGCAGAGCAGGGCAAAGGCGGGAAGGCAGAGGGCAAGGAGGAGAAGCAGGAAGCCGTGGAACCTCGAGGCTCTGTGCCAACAGACACAAGGAAGCCCTGGAGGCTGAGGCTGGGGCTACAGTTACCAGATACTAAGTGCCTGCCTGGTCCCTGGCAGGTCAAGTCTGACACTTGGCCAAGGGCTCGGCCGCCCTTTCCATTTGCACAAGCATGCAGCAGATAAATGGGTCCCAGACTTGAAGGAAAAAATTTTGGAAAAAATATAACTTTTAATTTCCTCTTATCCACATGAGCAAAAAGAGCTGATGATAAATGCATTCTGCCTGGCCCGTTTAACTGGAAATGGGAGAAGCTGAGGTAAGGGAGGGATCCCCCAGGCCTCAGTCATTGAGGGTCTGACAGGGGGACTGGGCACAGCCCCCCTGGCTCTCACATTTGATGTTGAAGGAGGCGTTGGCACTGAGGGCTTCTTCTCCAGTGACATCATCCCGAGCCACACACTGGAAGGTGCCGGAGTCCTGCAGCCGGTCCACAGCTGCAAAGCTCAGGCTGCTGCCCTGGGCGAAACGCCGCTCCGTGTCCTGGACAGGGAACCCATCGAGCAGCCAGTACACATGTACCGGGCCCGGAGCCTCAACCTCACAGCGAAGCAGCGCCCGGCGCCCCTGCAGTGCATCCTGGGAGGACGGCTGCTTGATGAAGACAATGGCTGTCTGGGTACCTGTAGATGCAAACAGGGGAGAGGCAGGGTCAGGGGGAGCTGCAGCCTCTGTCCTAACACAGGCCACCTTGTGCACAGGAGGAAAGGGGCTGTGTACACAGGAGGCATCCAGTAAGTGCAGGTGTGAAGGATCATGATGCCACAATTGCAAGAGTCCCCTGAAAAACTTTTCTTTTTCTTTTTGAGATTTCTTTTTCTTTTTTTGCTCTTGTCACCCAGGTTGGAATGTGGTGGTGTGATCTCAGCTCACTACAACCTCCACCTCCTGGGTTCAAGTGATTCTTCTGCCTCAGCCTCTCGAGTAGCTGGGATTATAGGCATGAGCCACCACACCCAGCTAATTTTTGTATTTTTAGTAGAGACAGGGTTTCGCCATGTTGGCCAGGCTGGTCTCGAACCCCTGACCTCAGGTGATCTGCCCGCCTCGGCCTCCCAAAGTGCTAGGATTACAGGCGTGAGCCACCACGCCCAGCCCCTTGAAGAGCTTTTCAACTGTCCTGAGTGCTCTGTAGGATACAAAGACACAGTAGCCTCTCCTCAAGAGGTCTGAAGACTAGAGGGGCACACAGAACACAGTTACAGTCACATAAATGCCAAATGAATGGGGTGGGCAGGCAGTAGTGACTTGAGCACGAAGGAAGAAGGGATCCCTAAGGGCTGGCTGCACAGGGAGGCTTCCTAGCAAAAGAGAGTCTGCCTGCAGGGTGAGATCACAGGAGGTTTTGATGCCAGGCTGAGGAGCCGGGGACACTGCAGGCCACCTTCCCCCAATACAGACTCAGGAGGTTTAGTAAAGTTAAATCATGACCCAAACAGCACCCTGGAAAGATGGCTTCACTCATGCCCCTCGACGGTGCCAGCATCAGAGGTGGCCACAGATGGGATGCTTTGAATCTCATCCGCAAATGCTCTGCAGCCCAACGTTTCCCAGACGCTTCTTTGAAAAAACCCAACCCATCACTGGAGAAGCCAAGATTCTCTAGAAACCTGGGCTATTGCCAAAAACAAGCCAAGGTCATTCCCATGTCCTGTTCTTTTTTTTTTTTGAGACGGAGTCTCGATCTGTCACCCAGGCTGGAGTGCAGTAGCACGATCTTGGCTCACTGCAAGCTCCGCCTCCTGGGCTCACGCAATTCTCCTGCCTCAGCCTCCCGAGTAGCTGGGACTACAGGTGCCCACCACCACGCCCGGCTAATTTTTTGTATTTTTAGTAGAGATGGGGTTTGACAGTGTTAGCCAGGATGGTCTCGATCTCCTGACCTCGTGATCCGCCCGCCTCGGCCTCCCAAAGTGCTGGGATTACAGGCGTGAGCCACCGCACCCGGCCCCATGTCCTGTTCTTTATCCCTGAAAATCCATCTGTGGCCAAGGTCAGCTTCTCTGTGTTAAGAGGAGAGCCATGTGGTTCCAGAGTTCCACTTGAAGTCATTCCCCTTCCTGCACCATTATAGTTCAGCTCTGGCCACAGGGTCCCTGCAACCAAAGGTGGAACCGCAGTCAGTGGGAACAAAGGAAAGAGGAAGAAGCCTACACTGTATGGCAGATGGGTTTAGGGAGGCGGAGGGCAGAGCCGGGCAGGTGGGTGGCATGGTTACGGCGGCGGCAGGAGCAACACACTGGACTTTGTTCCTAGCCCGCGTGGGCGACTTGTAGAGGCCTGGAGCCACTGGGCCTTGAACACAGAAGAGGACTCCCCGATCCCCCCGCCCCCGGAAGAAGAAATGGGCCACCTGGAACTGCTACACGAAGCAGCAGGCTCTGCCTTGAGCCAAACTGGCTGGGCAAGGGCAGAAAGGTACTAACGGAGTCTTTTCCATCCCTTCCCAAACCACTGGAAACTAATCTTGGCCTACAGAGCCCCTTCCAAGTCCCTGGAGGTGGGGTTCTGTTCTTTACGGCATGAGAATCAGTCTCCTCATAAAGTCAGTGTCAAGACAATTCCAGGATCCCCCAGGCTGGGTCCAGATGAGGGGCTGCCCCTGCTGTTGGTCCGTCTCCCAACATGCTCATAGGGGCCAGCCCACATCTCCTGACACAAAACCCAGTCATGGAGCTGGAAGCAGCTCCAAGCAGCCCATTACTTCTCAGCGTGGCACTGATGGTTCTCTGGGTGAGCTATTCCACCTGCTGTGCAAGTTAACAAATCTGCCCTCCCAGCATTGTGACAATTCAAACACATCCCTACACATTTCCAAATGATCCACAGGAATAGGGCTCTGTTCCTGCTCAGCACCGTGGTACAGATGGGTAAACCCAGGTCCAGGCACAAGAAGGAATCTGCCCACGATCAAATAGCTCATATGTGGCAGAGCCAGGACTATGACCCAAAGAAACCAACTCTGTGCTCTTCCCATCCCCGCCCAGGGACTCAGAAACAACCCTCGAAGCATCTGATCCTACAATGAGGAGTCACATTCCCGACTGCCAGGTAGTGTGTGGACACACCTCTTGCAGACAATGTCAGGCACACAAAGGCACCCAGCAAGCACTGCCTGAACCAAAGTGACCTCTGAGGAAGTGTGGGGCAAGAACTGGTTCACGGGGTACTTCTGAAGCACCTCTCATGACGCAGATGGGCAGAATCAGACTGAGTCCCCAGTGGGCCTCTGCAAATGTGACTCACCAAAATCCTAGGACCTTTCTTTTTTTTTGAGACGGAGTCTTACTTACTCTGCCACCCACGCTGGAGTGCAGTGGTGCAATATTGGCTCACTGCAACCTCCACCTCTCGGATTTAAGCGATTCTCATGCCTTAGCCTCCCGAGTAGCTGGGATTACAGGTACGCACCACCACACCTGGCTAATTTTTGTATTTTTTGTGGAGACAGGGTTTCACCATGTTGGCCAGGCTAGTCTCGAGCTCCTGACCTCAAGTGATACACCCACCTCGGCCTCCTAAAGTGCTGGGATTACAGATGTGAGCCATGGCGCCCTGCCCAAAATCCTAGGATCTTTGACCCACAACTCCAGGAGGCTTGTCAAAGACCAAAGAGAGATCACCTGCCTTCGAAGTGTGGACAAGCCCCCACTTCCTCGCTCAGCTTCTGCAGACATGGTGGGGAGCCAGGAGTCTCACCCACACAGAGGAGCAGCTAAGGGGCTGGAATGAGACAGGCTGGGCTCAGATCCTGACCTGTTACACTCAGTGTGTCTGACCTTGGGTAAGTAACACAGACTGTGTCTCAGCTTCCTCTGCCTCTCTCACAAGGCTGTCATGAGTTGTAAACCTGGAAACATACATGAAGTGCCTTGCAAATGGTTCATCTTCAGTAAACGGCAGCTACTGTTAATATTCTCATGATCCTCCTGCTCAAGGACTCAACTTCTAAGAAGATTAGAAGGCTCTCCACTTGCCAAGTGCCAGGACCACTCCCAGACCCTGGCCAGGGAAGGAGCCGCCACAGCAGAGAAGTCTGAAGGCAATAAGCAGGTGGTGGGTGGGATAGAGGGGAAGGGGCCCTGAGCTTGCAGGAACCACAGACCACCTGCCACAGAAACCCAAGCTGGGAGAAGAGACAGCGTGACTCAGAGAGACCCCAGCTCAGCCTCGGCCACCCCCAGCTCAGCCTCCAGCACCCACTCCTGGGGCTGGGACTGGACTGCTCCATAGCTGTGGTGAGAGATGCTGCATTCCCAGACTGCCACTCAGAGCCCCCTGTGCCCCAACGACTGGGCCTGGGAAACATCAAAGCTGGCCCCGAGGGGGCCTCTGTCCTGACGTCAGCTCACAGCAGGTCCTGGTTAGTGCTTGGCTGGGACAGACTTTAGATGTTTCTTTTTTCTTTTTTTTTGTTTTTTGAGACAGAGTTTTCATTCTTGTTGCCCAGGCTGGAATGCAATGGCACAATCTCAGCTCACGGCAACCTCCGCTTCCCGGGATCAAGCAATTCTCCTGTCTCAGCCTCCCAACTAGCTGGAATTACTGGCATGAGCTACCACACCCAGCTAATTTTGTATTTTTAGTAGAGACTGAGTTTCTCCATGTTGGTCAGGCTGGTCTCGAACTCCCAACCTCAGGTGATCCGCCCGCCTCAGCCTCGCAAAGTGCTGGGATTACAGGCATGAGCCACCCCGCCCAGCAGATGTTTCAAAAGGCAGAGAATGCAGCTCCCAGGTCTGCTCCAAGCCCCCAGCCCCTGCTATACGCACCTCAACCATGAGGCTCTTTATTCAGGTTGGCCCAGTGCTGCGGCACCCATGTTTGCTCAGAAGACAGTCTGTGGTGTGCCCAGCCTGGCCATCTGCTCAGCTTGCAGCGGGGGACGTTGGCCTGTTGTTTGTTGTTGGGCTATTTTTGAGATAGGGTCTCACTCTGTTGCCCAGGCTGGAGTACAGTGGTGCCATCACGGCTCACTGACTGCAGCCTTGAACTCCAGGGCTCAAGTGATCCTCCCACCTCGGCCTCCTAAGTAGCTGGGACCTCAAGCGTGTGCCACCATCCCAGCTAGTTTTTTATAGAGACAGGGTTTTGCCATGTTGCCCAGGCTGGTCTTGAACACCTTAGCTCAAGCGATCCTCCCACCTTGGCTTCCAAAGTGCTGGGATTATAGGCATGAGCCACTGTGCCTGGCTTCGGTCCGCTGTTTTGTTTTGGGGAAGCAGACAAAGGAGACCTGGCAGAAAGGTCAGACTCCAAGAAAGGAGCTGGGAAGTAAGGGACTCTACTTTTGCTTTGTCAGAAGCTTTGCTGATAACAAGAAATGGAGGACAGCAACGACAGAGAAGAAGGCAGGCGGTTCGGGATTGAGGTGGTACCTGCCTCAAGGTGATGTAGTCACCAGCACATTCCTGTCCCCGCCCCCTGACTTGAGTATGCCCCCAGGACTGTGGTCTGGGAAGGGTCCTGGGCTTCCCGAGGCTGCCTCCTCTTTTGCCACCGACGCTGCCTCCTCTTTTGCCACCGGGCCATGCTATGCAACCCCCTCCACTGCACACAAGCCCCCATGGAGATGCAGGCCACGTGACCCCGGAGGCAGCCAGCTCCATGTGCAGCTTTGCTGCTGCCAAACAGCCCTGCCTCCGCTGCTCCCTAGTGACGCTACCTTAGTGTGGCCTCTGCACCCTTCTTTGCCGTGAAATGGGGACAGCGGCCCACCACCCCACCTGAGTAAGGGCTAACGGGTTCACATTCACAAAGCCCACACACGGCACAAAACGCAGAGGGTGCTGCTTCCCCGGTATGAGCCTGCCGTACCGGGCTCAGCAGGCAAGAAGCCCTCAGCAACAACAGGCAGACAGGGCCATCTGCCCACACCAGGCGCCGACCCCAACAAAGCCGGAGCTGCAAACACCCAATAAGGACATTTTCCAAGCCATTTCCTTGGCTCCCTAACAGCCATCTATATGCAGACACTCACTCTGCCTGCGTCTCCCGTGCCTGCCCTCCACCCCCACCCCCGCCAGCATCTGGTCTGGTGCCCACCCTCCGTGTTGCTCTCTGGGCTCAGGCCCAGCCAGCCCATGTGTGCATATGTGTGCGTGTATACACACACATATGTGTAAACACAATTGTTACAGAGAGCAGGGAGCAGCAGGAAGTTTTTCCTAAGCACTCCCACTCTAAGTAATTTTGGCTGCTTCAATCCAAGGATCCATCTGGGCCACTCAACTACCCATCTCTCAGGAGCTAGAACTCCTGGTTTAGGAAAAACACCCCCAGGACCTATATAGGCCTCAGAATCTGCCACACATCACTGTTTGATTCTATCAATCAACTTCTCTCTCTCATTAAAGAAAATGCCATCCGGCCAGGCGCAGTGACTCACGCCTGTAATCCCAGCACTTTAGGAGGCCAAGGCGGGCGGATCACAAGATCAGGAGTTTGAGACCAGCTTGGCCAACATGGTAAAAGAAAACGCCATCCGTCAGATGTCTCAGGACCAGGCTGAGATAGAAAGACCCTGGCTGAGTGGGGAGCTTGATGCTACCGGCCCAGAAGTCCTCCAGGAGTGTGCTCCACAGAGGCATGGGGATTTTGCATGGTGGAGCGTGACTGTGTGAATAATTGCAGGATCTCCCACACCCCAAGTCAATCAGCCACACATATGTGTCTGACTCTTCCACACCAGCACCACACTAAAGACTCAGTCCTTTGGCCGGGTGCGGTGGCTCATGCCTGTAATCCCAACACTTTGGGAGTCCAAGGCAGGTAGACCACCCAAGGTCAGGAGTTCGAGACCAGCCTGGCCAACATGATGAAACCCCATATCTACTAAAAATACAAAAATTAGCTGGGCATGGTGGCACGTGCCTATAATCCCAGCTACTTGGGCGGCCGAGACAGGAGAATTGCTTGAACCAGGGAGACAGAGGTTGCAGTGAGCCGAGATCATGCCACTGCACTCCAGCCTGGGTGACAGAGCAAGATCCATCTCAAAAAAAAAAAAAAAAGATTCAGTCCCCGGCTCCACGGCCTGGGTCCCTGTAGGGAATATCCTGAATGCCAGATGGCCCCTTGAGTCCAGGTCAAGGTGGGTGGCTCCTGTAGGGCATACATAGACCCCCAAGGGAGAGGTTTGCCAGCTTCCCAGTGTAGGGAGACAGCGCCAGGCCACAGGCCAGGAGAAGCAGCCCTCAACCTGAGAAGCATAAATGTTCCAGGGGAGGAGCAGCCCCGGGGCTCCCTGACCCACAGAGGACAAACTTCCTCTCAAGTCCCCACCACTTGGAAACTCTGAAGGCCAAGCCAGAGGGCCCAGGGTGCCTCCCCAACCCCTGAATAGCCTACCTAATCCTCCCCCAGGGCCCAGTGCACTGTACTGCAGACCTCATACCTTAAAGATCTGACTGATAACTCTGGACTGCTCTTGAGCCACCCCAAATGTGTGTGGCCCAGAGACATTTTTTTTCTTTTTGAAATAGGGTCTCATTCTGTCGCCCCACACTGAAGTGCAGTGATGCAAGCACGGCTCACTGCAGCCTCAACCTCCGAGGCCCAAGCAATTCTCCCACCTCAGCCTCCTGAGTAGCTGGGGCCACAGGCACGTGCCTGCATGCCCAGCTAATTTTCAAATTGTTTTTGTAGAATTGGGGTCCCCCTAGGTTGCCCAGGCTGGTACTGAACTTCTGGGCTGAAGTGATCCTCCTGCCTCAGCCTCCCAAAGTGCTAGGATTACAGGCATGAGCCACCATGCCTGGCCACATTTGTAACGTTTTGAAGAACAGTCTCAATCACTACAGGAATAACTCATTTGAGTGAACAGTAAGTCCAGTCATCTCCCTTTCACCCAGGTTGGCAGAAACACAAAATGCTGCAGGGCTATTTGTGACTCTGAGGATTTAGAATGTCTCCCCCGACTACCACCAGTACACTGTATGTGGTTTCAGTGCAAGCAACCCAGACTGTCTGATGGTGAGCCCAGAGCATAAGGGTTCAGAGGTCACTGAAGATGGACAAGCTGACTCCAAGACCCAGTGAGCTGCAGAGCACAAAATTCTGCTCCCCTTCTGTCTTCCCAGGGTCTACAAAAGGTCCCAGGTTCACCAACAGGAGCCCTCCAAAATCCATCCCAGACCTTGCCCTAAGCAGAGCAAGTGGGAGCAGAGCCAGGGACCCTGCTGAGTTTTCCTATCCTGGGACTTAATATCAGTATCTGGAGAGGTTCCCACATCCAGATTAGAGAAACAGAACAGGATCACCAAGGACTGGGGCAGAAACAATTTAGCAGGCCGGCTCTTACATCTCTGGTGAAAACTGAAACTCAGACTTGCCTGTCCCACTCCCAGGAGGCCCTGGAGGGGGCAGATTAACCTCTAACGGCAGGAGTAAGGCCTTGGGTCCGGCATCACATGGTATCCAAGCATGGAGAGACAAGAATGCCAGCCAGCTGAGTCAGGCACAGCGCCTGTAATCCCAGCAACTTGGGAGGATGAGGCAAGAGGATCCCTTGAGGCCAGGAGTTCCGCCTGAGCAACATAGTCAAAAAAAAAAAAAAAAAAAAAAAACAGAAACATGGCACATGACGTAAGGTGCTCCCCAGCCAGGGTCACCATCAGAACCTGGACCCCGCCCATCTTCTTCTGGGGCTGGAAGGGCTATACCCAGTACATGCCTCTTGCCCTTAGTGACCCTTAAATGGCTGTGGAGTCTCTTAGGAAGTAGCAATGAATGAAAAATGCAGCTGGAGTGAGGTGGTGTGCTGAGATGGAAGGAACATAAGTTAGGGAAACCTGGGTTCTGGTTTGATACAGTCACTAATGAGGGTGACCCTGGTCAATCGCCACCTCCTCCCAGGCAGTCCTATCTGTAAAATTACAGAAATGACAGCATGCAACTGAACAGTCACCAAGACCTAACATTGGACTGGCTGCAATGAATCACAGAGGTAGTTACAGAAACGGGGGCCCATTCGCCAGAATCTCCCCAACTCACCATCCGCACAGCCAATCCTCAGAGACCACTTAGTAAATGCAGCACCAGGCCTGGGAGGGATTAAGAGTGACCTAACAAACAGCAGGTGTGTGGGGTCTGAGGCAGCTGGGGGCTGCAGACAGAGATCCAGCATCATTCTGATGAGCTGCTCTGTTCCTCGGCGCAGCCCCGCGCAGCCTCCCCGGGAGACCTGCCTCTGCCATCTCCTGCCTTGGCCACACACTTGCACTGAAATCTCATTGCCTGGGATACCCCATCACTCTTGCCTCTGCTGTGACTGAGAGCTTTATCCCCCAAGCTAGTAAGCTGGAGGGAAGGGCAGACATTTGTGCCCAGTGTGAGACATCTGTGCCCCCCTGGTGCCTGGGACACGCAGTAAATACCCTGAGAGCACGCGTGGGGAAATGAAGTCACTCAAGTGTCCATTTGACCTGAAATATTGTCCTACATCTACATTTATCCATCTTGGCCAACTTAATTTTCCGTTCTGAGTCTCAGTTTTCTCACTTGGAAGATGGTAGCCTTGAAACCAATTTTAGTAACGCTTTATCAGCCTACAGTCCCTCCCTATGATATTTAAATGAAATTCACATTAAGTATAGACACACAAAAGTCTGCCTATTTTTCAGGAAAGTTAAAAACCCCAGAAATTCTAAGGAACCGTGGAACCCAGGATTCAAAAGTTCCGGACTAAGCAGACCCCTTCCAAAGGTGAATGCAGGAAGGAGGACCTGGAACAGAATTGCCAAGGGGAACCACAAGCTCTCAGCACTCTCCATGTCTGGGAACGGATCTGGCCCCAAATCCATTCTTGGCCCCAAGAGGAGAGGGACAGACAGCAGCCAGCTGTCTCCTGAAGACGCCAGTGAGGAGCCTGCAGAAATAATATACATCCCAGGGAAGGCAACAGGGCTGCTGGAACAGGAGACTGGGAAATATGCCACGAGCTCAGCCTCAGGAAGACCTCTGTGGTGCTCAGCCAGTGCTCCCAGTGATCCAAGAGGACAAGGAGTCCAGCCCCTGATCACCCAGGGAAGATGGGAAGAGATTTGCTATGGGCTCAACAGCCATCCACTGGAGGGGTTCAGACCCAAAGTGCTTCCAGGTCTCTGACTCCCAGGGGTTCCAATGTGCAGGATCCTTCAGAGTCCACCATGGAGAACAGTGCCAGGGTGGAGCCTGGGAGCCAGCTTCCCATGGTCCTTCCCGCAGAAGCAGGGGGTGAACTAGACAGGCCAGGACCACTACCTTGGACTGGTTGTAGCCTTAGTTTAATGATTAATTTTCTCAACAGGCTCAGAAAACTCTGATAAATTCCAATTTACGAGCCTTTTTCACCCATCTCTGTCTCCCGCCTAGGAGACTAATAATCCAGGCTGAGAAGCACAGCCTGCAGAGCTGGTCAGAGTGGCCACAGCAGTTCACCCCAAATTCCTGGTCGTGAGGAGGACGCCCTTTACACCCTGCCTGCACCCAACCCTGCCTCACCCACCCTACCCTTGGGGATAGGTGGCCTCAATCCCATACAATAAGGAAAATCTTCTCTGGCTTCTAAGAAGTTAAAATAGCCTGGTTGTGGTGGCTTATACCTGTAATCTCAACACTTTGGGAAGCCGAGGTAGAAGGATCACTTGAGCCCAGCAGTTTGAGACCAGCCTGGGCAACATGATGAAACCCCATCTCTACAAAAAATAAGCCAAATGTGGTGGCGCCCACCTGTCGTCCCAGCTACTTGGGAGGCTGAAGTGAGAGGATGGCTTGAACCCGGGAGGTGGAGGTTGCAGTGAGCCAAGATCACGTCACTGCAGCCTGGGTGACAGAGCAAGACCCTGTCTCAAAAAAAAAAAAAATTATATATACACACACACACACACACACACACACACACACACATATATACATATATGTATATACGTATATATACAGACATATATACATATATATATAGAGAGAGAGAGAGAGATAGAGAGATAGAGAGAGAGAGAGAGAGAGAGAGGTTAAAATATTCCTTAAACCTGCTCTGTCCAATATGACAGCCCTAGCGACATGAGGCTATTTAAATTTATTTATTTATTTATTTCAAGACAGAGTCTCACTCTGTCATCCAGGCTGGAGTGCAGTGGTGCAATCTCAGCTCACTGCAACCCCCACCTCCTGAGTTCAAGCAGTTCTGCTGCCTCAGCCCCCAAGTAGCTGGGATTACAGGTGCCCGCCACCACGCCCAGCTAATTTTTGTATTTTTAGTAGAGACGGGGTTTCACCATGTTGGCCAGACTGGTCTCGAACTCCTGACCTCAGGTGATCCACCCACCTCGGCCTCCCAAAGTACTGGGATTACAGGCATGAGCCAACGCGCCCGGCCTAAATTTAATTTAAATGAAATAAAATTGAAAATTCATTTCCTCGGTCACACTAGCCACACTTCCAGTGCTCAGGGGCCATAGGTGGCTGGTGACCACTGTATTGAATCACAGAGAGAAACAGTTCCACCCTCAAAAAAAAAGGCCCATCTGACCACCTGCTTCTGGCTGCCCTAGTTCCTCTGACTGCCCACTTCTTGCCAGATCCTGTGCACAGACACACTGCCTTTTTCTTCTTCTTCTTTTTTTAATCCATAGGATTCTGCCTGATAGAGGACACATTTCTTTTCTTTTCTTTTGTTTTTTTTTTTTGAACAGAGTTTTGCTCTTTTGCCCAGGCTGGAGTGCAATGGCATGATCTCGGCTCACTGCAACCTCCACCTCCCAGGTTCAAGCACCTCTCCTGCCTCAGCCTCCTGAGTAGCTAGGATTACAGGCACCCGTCACCATGCCTGGCTAATTTTTTGTATTTTTAGTAGAGACGGGGTTTCACCATTTTGGCTGGTCTCGAACTCCTGATCTCAGGTGATCTGCCCACCTTGGCCTCCCAAAGTGCTCTGCCTCCTGCCTGGCGGACAGACTGGGACTGGCGTGACCCACCACGCCCGACCTAGAGGACACATTTCTGATCCAGAGAACTCTCAACACCATCAGCCTCATTTTATAGACAAGGAAATCGGAGTCAAGGATGCCCCAGTAAATGGCAGGCTCAGGAGCTGCCCCTGGATCTGTCTGGCTCCCAAGTCTGCCTTCTTTCTGTGATGCCACACTGGCTGCTTCTCATTTCACTCATTAATTCCCTGTTACCCACATTCCCTCCACAACCAATCTATTGTGTTTCACATGAGTCCTTTTGTTTGCATGTGCTCTTGTAAAATGCAATTGGTGTTCCACGGGCAGGTATTTCTTACTCATGTGAACGGTCCTGCAAGATCTCTCACCTGCTTCCTACTCGTTGTTCATACTCAGCACTATGTTTTGAGGATCCTTCTCTGTGGCCTTCTCCTACATCCTGCTCTTCTCCCCAGTAGATTCATGTATTGGGCTTTTCTGGGGGAGAAGCAAATGAATGCTCTTTTAAACAGGTGGCGGAACAGAGCTGTCCATAGTTGAAGTCTACGGTGGGCATGGTGGCTCACGCCTGATTGTAATCCCAGCACTTTGGGAGGCCGAAGTGGGCAGATCACCTCAGTTCAGGAGCTTGAGACCAGCCTGGGCAACACGGTGAAACCCCGTCTCTATTAAAAATACAAAAATTAGCCAGGTGTACTGTCGGGCACCTATAATCCCAGCTACTCGGGAGGCTGAAGCACGAGAATCGCTTGAACCCAGGAGATGGAGGTTGCAGTGAGTCGAGGTCGCACCACTGCACTCCAGCCTGGGCGATACAGCGAAACTGAGTCTCAAAAAATAAATAAACAAATACATAAAAATAAAAACATAGTTGAAGTCTACAGCCTCTCCTCTGCATGCCCCAGCACCCAGCCCTAGCCTCTATCACCTACTCACCCTTGTCTGTTTCCACCACTCCTCTGGGTATCCTCAGAACCTGGTCACATGTACATGTATCCATATGCGCGTGCGCGCGCGCGCACACACACACACACACACACACACACACACACACACACACACACAACCAGCTTTTCCTGGCCTTCTTCCTCCTCCACTCAAGCCCAAAAATTCACTAGAGGCTGGACCTCGGCTGGTTTCAAAGGGATAAGAGAAAGAATCAGTCTCATACTTTTATATTTAGAAGCGTTCTGCAAACCACTTCCCGGAGCAGACAAGAGTGGGGAATGTGAGGAAATCACTTTGCTATGTTGTGATGTGGAACGCACGAGCCGCCCAGGGCCTGTGGCAGCAGGCTGCGGGGACATGACGCAATGTTAGCACATGTGCAGGAGGCGAACATGCCCCTGGACAGCCTGGCCATCCCTTCTCACGGCTGGCCAGCTGGCCGGGAGCAAAGCCACAGACCCTCTCTCAAAGGCCCCTCTTGCGACCCTTCCTTTGGGGAACACAGTGTCTCCACCTATCTAGGCAGCAGCTGTTTCTGGAAACCAACCCTTCTTTCTGGGGAGGGGTCTTACAAGGGGGTTGCTCCACTCAGGCCTATAAGACTAGACTTTAGGCCCAACCTGGGATACAAACAAAGAGAAGGCTCCAGACTGAGGGAGGGGGCTGGAGGGTGCTTAGAAGAGCCACGAGCTTGGAGGGGCAAGGGTACACTCCTGGACCCAGGCCCATGGGAGAGGGGCATGGGAGCAGGATTTTGCACAGGGCCCACTGCCCCCTTCTTTTTTTTTTTTTTTTTTGAGATGGAGTCTCGCTCTGTCACCCAGTTTGGAGTGCAGTGGCGCGATCTTGGCTCACTGCAACCTCCGCCTCCTGGGCTCAAGCGATTCTCCCATCTCAGCCTCCCGAGTAGCTGATACCTGCCACAGTGCCAGGCTAATTTTTGTATTTTTAGTACAAACAGGGTTTTTCCATGTTGGCCATGGCTGGTCTTGAACTTCTGACCTCAAGCAATCCGCCCATCTCGGCCTCCCAAAGTGCTGGGATTATAGGTGTGAGCCACCCCGCCCAGCCCCCACTGCCCCTTTCTGAAGGCAGATCTCCTCCTGCCATCAAAAGCTCTCCTCGGGGCTGCGGCTGGGAAAATGCTGAGATAACAATGCACCGGAGACAAGGGGAACAGATCTTGCAGGAGCCATCAACTGCAGCCATGGTTGTTGCTCAAATATTACTCACAGGTACTGGAGCCAGCCCAGTGTTATTAGGTGAGCCCTGGGGGCACAGGGGGATGAGGACATGCCACCTGCTTGGCTACAGTCAAACCATCAGATCTTCCCAGATACTTCCTAGTCTCCTTACAAACTCCATTTTACTGCTTAAAATATAAACTTCCTAATAAGTTTATATTTTAAATATTAATGCATATTTTAATGCATTAATTTTATTTAATCTCTTAACTACATTACTAATGATTGTTCCTTTATTTTTAAGGAAAATAACCAAAAAAGAGTCATGCTTTAAAAAAAATCAGCTGTTTAGAAAAAGCATTCTGGCTAAAGATAGCAAAATAAGTATTTTAATCTTCTAATCAATAACAATAGATGAAAAAAACAAACTGATGAATAAAGGACAGAAACAACTCCCTGTAAAGTTATTTTTTTGTAAAGTTTTTTTTTTTTTTTTTTGAGACAAAGTCTAGCTCTTGTTGCCCAGGCTGGAGTGCAATGGCAAGATCTCGGCTCACCGCAACCTCCGCCTTCCAGGTTCAAGCGACTCTCCTGCTTCAGCCTCCTAAGTAGCTGGGATTACAGGCACGTGCCACCATGCCCCGCTAATTTTTTTGTATTTTTAGTAGAGACAGGGTTTCACCATGTTGGCCAGGCTGGTCTCGAACTCCTGACCTCAGGCAATCCGCCTGCCTAGACCTCCCAAAGAAGTTATTTTTAAAAGCACCAAAATCTTGCAACTCATCACCAGATGCCAAAAGCTTAAGGACAGCCCACTTCAGAGGGAAACATAAAGCATAAAGCACACGCGGACGGCTGAGAAAAGGGCTCCTAGGGGTGGCTGATGCAATTGCTGAACTGAATAGCCAAAAAAATGACAAAAAACCTCAAGTTTATTTCATGCCTACTCCCTTGATCTTTCAGTCAGGGTCTGGAAGGCACCGAGATCTGGCTTCACTCAAGTCTGGAACTGGCTGTGCCCCCATTCCAGGGGGTACCTCTTACGGACCTCCAAAGTCACACACAGACAGAGACAGACAGGAGAGAGACAGAGGGAGAAACAGAGGGAGACAGGGAGATGAGATAAGGGAACAGAAGAAATTGAGAGAGACAGAGAAGGGGAGACTGACAGAGAGAGAGAGAGACAGACAGACAGACAGACAGACAATGTGAGACCCAGGCCCTGGCAGACAGATGGAGGTGGTGAGAGATCAACATGCAGAGACACAGACAGAGAGAAACTGAGAGACAAAGATCAAGTAACATAGAATCATAGAGAGACAGAGACAAAGGGACAAGAAACAGCACGCACATGTGACACACGCACATGCATGCACACATGGAGCTCCCCATGCCTGCAGGGCAGGTCCCAGCCCATTTACCCCAGCTGCCCCTGGCAGGTCTGTCCTGTGTTTCTAGCAGGGGGACCCTGCCCACCCCCTCCCACCACCCGCCCCAGCAGCCCTGGGGCCGCAGGGACTCCAAACTGAGTCCCCGGCCACAGGCCCCGGGGCTGCTCAGGGTAACACTAGATTCTGAAGGTTACAGCTTGTCTGTTGGTGGAAGGCCGGAGGGAGTTAAAGAGAGGGGCGGAGGCTCTATATATACACCAGATTCAGACCATTTATAATGGAGAGCCCTCAAATTAGAGGCTCCTGGTAAATAATTCACCAGGAAGAATACAGTACCTTCCCTGGGCTCATCCATTATTCATCAAGATAAATGCGCCGTACTGTTAAACTTCCTGACATCTAAAATGGTCTGAGCCATTAGGCCAGGAGTGAGACAACAGCAGAGCAATTTCCATCCAACTTTTCCAGAACCCCTGACCCAGCACTCCTGCTACTTTTGGAGCTTAAGTTGCTGCTCCTTAAGCAAGGGCAAAGCACTTGGCTTCCAGAAAGGGCCAGGCCCGGGCTCTGACTGTGAGATCCCAAAGGCAGGCATATACCCCCAGCTCCCAAGAGCCTAGGGCCAGAAGGAAACAACCGTGCCCAGAAAAGTCTTAGGTAAAACCCTTGTGTTCACCAGACCCCAGAAGGAAAAGGGAAAAGGAAAACACTTTTTTTTTTTGAGATGGAGTACCGCTCTGTCACCCAGGCTGGAGTGCAGTGGTGCGATCTTGGCTCACTGCAACCTCTGCCTCCTGGGCTCAAGTGATTCTCCTGCCTCAGGCTCCCCAGTAGCTAGGACTACAGCTATGTGCCACCATACCTGGCTAATTTTTGTATTTTTAGTAGAGACGGGGTTTCACCATGTTGGCTAGGCTCGAACTCAAACTCCTGGCCTCAAACGATCCACTCGCCTCGACCTCCCCAAGTGCTGGGATTACAGGTGTGAGCCACCACACCTGGCATAGGAAAATACCTTGTTTGTATCTGTCTAAGGGCAATACTGTTCCGAAGAGTATCAAAGAAGAGCACTTTGGGAGGCTGAGATGGGAGGAGCTCAGGAATTCAAGACCAGCCTAAGCAGCACAGCAAAACGCTGACTCTAAAAGAAAAAAAAAATTAGCTGTGTGCAGTGGCACGTGCCTATAGTCCCAGCTACCTGGGAGGCTGAGGCGAGAGGATCACATAGGCCCAGGAATTCAATATTATAGTGAGCTATGATTGTGCCACTGCACTGCAGCCTGGGTGACAGACCATGACCCCATCTCTTAAAAAAAAAAAAAAGGCTCAAAGAATTTGACTTTGATGCCAGCCACCAAAGGCAGAAAGACCTACATCCTAGACTTGGCTCTGAGCAAGTCATCTTGTTGTCTAGGCCTTGGTTTTCCCAAATCTAAAATGGGGCCGGGTGCAGTGGCTCACACCTGTAATCCCAGCACTTTGGGAGGCTGAGGTGGGCAGATCACCTGAAGTCAGGAGTTTGAGACCAGCCTGGCCAACATGGTGAAACCCCATCTCTACTAAAAATACAAAAATTAGCCAGGTGTGGTGGTAAGGGAACAGAAGAAATTGAGAGAGGCAGAGAAGGGGAGACTGAAAGACACAGAGAGACAGACAGATAGACAATGTGAGACCCGGGCCCTGGCAGACAGATGGAGGAGGTAAGAAATCAACACGCAGAGACACAGACAGAGAGACACTCCCAAGTAGTCCCAGCTACTTGGGATGCTGAGGCAAGAGAATCACTTGAACCTGGGAGGCGGAGGTTGCAGTGAGCCAAGATCACGCCACTGCACCCCAGCCTGGGTGACAGAGGGAGACTACGTCTCTAAATAAATAAATAAATAAATAAAACTGGCTAGCAGCAACACCTGCTCTCTATCCTGCAGGGCCTCTACAAGGATGAAATGCCTCTGGAAAGTTTACAAAACATGTAACTGTAAGGTGCTGGCATACAGTGTAGATGCAGGGTGGCGATGAGGTTAAAAGTTCAGAGACTGGAGTCAGACTACCTGTATTCAAATACACTCCCTCATTTACCAAGAGTATGACCTTGGACAAGCTGTTTATCCTTTCCATGCCTTCATTTTTGTATCTATAAAATGGTGCTAATAGGCCAGGTGCAGTGGCTCACGCCTGTAATCCCAGCACTTTGGGAGGCCAAGGTGGGAGGACTGCTTGAGCTCTGGGGTTCAAGACCAGCCTGGGCAACACAGTAAGACCTCATCTCTACTAAATATTAAAAAAAAAAAAAAAAAAAAAAAAGAATTAGCTGGGCATGGTGGTATGCACCCGTGGTCCCAGCTACTCAGGAGACTGAGGTGGGAGGATCACTTGAGACCAGGAGATCAGATTGAGGCTGCAGTGAGCAATGATCATGCCACTGCATCCCAGCCTGTGTGACAGAGTGAGACCTGTCTCAAAATAAATAAAATAAAAGATGCAAGTAACAGTACTGGCCTCATAGGCTTGTTGCAAAAAGAAAATTCACATGGTAACAGAGGTAGCAGTGTGAAACAGTGCCTGGCACATAGGAAGTATTATGTGAGTTTGGACTCTTAGCCATTATTTATTGTCATCATTATATTCAGGATTTTTTCATTTTTTAGAACCTGCACTCCATCACAACCATCCCTAAGCCAGCACTGGCCTTTGTCGGCATTCCTCTACACAGACCATTTGGAGATGCTAAGTGCCTGCTTGATTTCCCTCATCCAATCTCTGCTGTAGTGGTTCTCTCTGAACAGACACCCTGAGGTCTGAAGCTCTGTCCCTCAGCTGCCTGATGCTCCACCTGATCACTAAATACAGGTACGTGGGACTCCACAGTTCAAGAGGTGCCACCCTGTGCTGGTGAAGTTCAGAGGGGTAGCTACTGATTGCTGGCAGCTTTGCATTCTGTCTACCTTGGGCACCTCCAGACAATGCTCTGCTTGCATTCCTAACAGGGGTGCAGATTAGCAGTTGCTTATCATTTCATTTACTTCCCCCAGAAGCTGTTCAAAACAGAAGTACCTTCAGCATGAACCAAAATCAGAGTGAGCCTATCTGGGTGAAAATGGACCCAGTCATCTTGGTATGAAGCAGGCCTCTGGCCTCAAGGAACACAAACAGTTATTAGGTGAAGAGAACACAGTAATGTTCATGCACCAATGAATGCCTAGAGATCACTATTAGACTTCAGCTTTCCGATCCTAGGAGGCCCCGCCAACAGAGGCCTGGAAAGTCTATGCTATCTAAAGGAGAATGCCTGACTACGTAAGATACAAGGTAGAAATGACCGTCAGCAGCAATGACAAGTCAGACAAATGACTTTAAGTAAATGACAGAAGAGGGGTTGCTGGCCTTGATATATGAAAAGTAACAAATCATTCATAAAAACTGCTAAAATTCGGCCAGGCACAGTGGGTCACACCTGTAATCCCAGCACTTTGGGAGGCCGAGGCGGGCGGATCACCTGAGGACAGGAGTTCAAAACCAGCCTAACACGGTGAAACCCTGTCTCTAATAAAAATACAAAAAAATTAGCCAGGCAAGGTGGCGCATGCCTGTAATCCCAGCTACTCGGGAGGCTGAGGCAAGAGAATTGCTTGAACCCAGAGGCGGAGGTTGCAGTGAGCCAAGATTGCGCCACTGTACTCCAGCCTGGGCACTAAGAGCAAAATTCCATCTCAAAAACAAAAACAAAAACAAAACAGCAACAACAACAACAACAAAAAACCTGCTAAAATTCTAATAGAAACATGGTCAAGACAATATGAAGAGTTCTCAAAACAAACATAAATGATTAATAAATATAGGAAAATACTCCAGGCCAGGCATGGTGGCTTACACCTGTAATCCCAGCACTTTGGAAAGCTGAGGCGGGCAGATCACGAGGTCAAGAGTTCGAGACCAGCCTGGCCAGCATGTATTTTGTATTCTAAACATACAAAAAATTAGCTGGGCATGGTGTTGCGCGCCTGTAATCCCAGCTACTCAGGAGACTGAGGCAGGAGAATCACTGGAACCTAGGAGACGGAGGTTGCTGTGAGCCAAAATCACGCCACTGCACTCTAGCCTGGGCGATACAGCGAGACTCTGTCTTAAAAAAAAAAAAAAGGCCGGGCATGGTGGCTCACGCCTGTAATCCCAGCACTTTGGGAGGCCGAGGCAGGCGGATCACGAGGTCAGGAAATCGAGATCATCCTGACTAACACGGTGAAACCCCGTCTCTACTAATAATACAAAAAATTAGCCGGGCGTGGTCGTGGGCGCCTGTAGTCCCAGCTACTCAGGAGGCTAAGCCAGGAGAATGGTGTGAACCCGGGAGGCAGAGTTTGCAGTGAGCTGAGATCACGCCACTGCACTCCTGCCTGGGTGACAGAGCAAGACTCTGTCTCAAAAAAAAAAAAAAGAAAATACTCCAATGCACTAGTAATCTAAGAAATGTAAATTAGAACGAGTTCTAGCCATCAAATGAAGGCCAAGATTTTAAAAATAACACTCAACGCTGGTAAGCATATGGAGAAAATAGTCCTTCTACTTTGCTGGAGGGAATATAAATTATAATAAATCCCTTCTGGAAAATGTTTGGTAATATTGTACTAATGTTCTAAAAAATTTATGTCCTTTCTCCTTGCAGAATTGGCTGATTCCAGTTCCAGGATAGGAAATGTACAAGAGAAGCCTAGAACTCCATCTTATCATACAAGGAAACAAGCAAAGACTAGCAGGGTCTCATCAAAAGGTCCAGGGGAAAAAAAAGATTCAAGGCCTGCTGGGTATGATGCCATGCTCCTATAGTCCCAGCTACTTGAGTGGCTCAGGTGGGAGGATTGCTTGAGCCCCGGAGTTCAAGTTCAGCTTGGACAACATAGCAAGACCCTATCTCTTTAAAAAAATAAAATAAATAAAAAGGTTCAGGCTCAGCTTGAAGAGGCTCCCATCAGCCAATGATAGGACCACTTAAGCATTCGTAAGGGTAAGAACCACATGGACTAAAACACATCAAATAGGTTTAAAATCCATAAGTGTACAGTGATGCTTAACACAAAACACTGAAAGTCTCTCACTGGCCACCTTTGAAGAATGTTAGAAAACCAATTCATTATTTTGAAAATCAGTAAAGAATCAAGCATTTATTTTTCCCTTTCTTGAACAGCTATATCTGTGGGTAACCAAACAGTTAATGAGGGGAGATTGGTGTTTATAGAAGTTTCCAGCTATTAAACAGAATACCATGATTTTACAACCCCCTAATGAAATAATGGATCTAGCAATGATTAGTGATGGCTTCTCATTCCAAACAGACAACCAGATATTGTACCTACTGAGGTACACATAAAGAAAAAACAAAATCAAATCTGAACTTGATGAAGCCTCTACATCTAACTCATTATTGAAAAGTTTAACAAGTCTGGGCACAGTGGCTCATGCCTGGAATCCCAGCACTTTGGGAGGCCGAGGCGGGTGGATCGCTTGAGGCCAGGAGTTCG